>NC_135544.1:63615636-64215636 GCF_045843805.1 Urocitellus parryii | reverse complement strand
AGAAAAAAGCCATTTCACTTTCTTCAGTGAATTCATTAAGAATGTTACTCTCACCCACATTTTAGAGTACGCTTTACCTTCAGCATCCCCAAGGTGATATTGGGTCCTAAGAAGCTTCTAGAAGTTGGGCATCATTCCAGCATCATGGTTTGCGGCAGCACCTCTTTTGCTGGTGCTTGGTGCCAGGGACCTGAATAGAGAAGTCACTGTACAGTCCTGAGAGTCACCGGGCACTTTAATTTTCACATGTCATTGTTTTCTGTCGGGGTGGTTTTACCCCGGAACCTGACGGAAAATGACAGCTGGTTTTACTGTCCTAAGTGAATTGATCAACCTTGACTTCGCCCCAAAGAGAAGAAATACGTGCAGCCTTTGGATGGTGGTTAGGACCTGCAGGTGTGGGGAGCTCTAGCCTCTCAGGCTCTCAAGCTTGGGAATGTGCTGTCTTTAAAGGTCTCGGTCTCCGCAGCCGCTGAGGTCTGTGTGTCCTGTGATGCTGTGGGGCAGTGGGCATGAGCACAATTCCTCTGTAAAAATCATCTGTGTGTAAAATCGAAAGAGCATGGACCAGGTGAGCTGTGGAAAAGAAGGGTGCCTCTGGCCGAAGTGTCTTCTCAGGATCTCACTTGAATCTTGAAGTGCTTCCTTAACGAAACAAGAGGAGGTTCTGGGTGCAGTTCTCGGTGGAGAGCTGTTGGCTCCAGTGCACCGGTTCTAGTTGATCTAGCCAGCACGGACCCCACCCGAGTGCCCCGCGTCATGGGGCATCTGGGATTCTGGCATCTCTCCAGGACAGGCTGGGGCCCTCACTTGGACAGAGGTTCTGGGGCTGCGGCGAGGCGGGCTCCAGTCCATGTGTGGGGCTGCCTTTCCTTCCCTCTGTCCCCGTTGGCTGGCCCACTTCCAGCCTCGATCCCGTCTGGGTGCTGAGTGATCCCCTCTGGGGAACCTACGTATCCTTGGGCACCTAGCTTGGCACTCCCGCCTGCTCTGTCATGTGACCCCCAGTAAAGGGCGTTTTCTCACCCCACGAGGGGAGATAAATAGATGGAGGCCTTGAGAGTGGAAGTGACTGGTCTATGTCACACGGCGATTTTGCAGTCGAGCCAGAATTGGAACTGAACATCGTCCAGGGCCCTTCACTGCCAGGCTGAGCACACAGCCTGCGGTCAGGGTTGATGGAGACAGTGCTTCCCTCCCGCGCACAGTCCCTCCCCCAGAGGCAATGGAAAGAGCAGACAGGGTCCTGGCTGGAGGTCAGATGACCTGGGGACTCGCCTCTGGCGTGCTCCGTCTGGACCATGGAGGATGAGCCTCAGGAAGACAGAGGCTGGGCTCCGTCTGTTCCCACTCAGACCTGTTAGAGGGTCAGCACTGCCTGCCTTTCCTGCAGGTGACCCTGTGGGGAAACAGCGGCTTTCAGATCGCCTCTCTTCTGCCCTCACCTGCCTCACAGCCCCGGCACTCAGCATGCCGTGTGTCATTAGTCACAGCAGGAGGTTTACCCTGTGTCACTCGTGTCTCCTGCCACGGAGCAATGAGCATGGGTTTTGGGGAGCTGGGTGGGTATCGCGTATCGGAGCCCCTGCCTACAGGTGCCTGAAGGGCTGAGTACCCAGTGCTGTGACCCACCCCGGGATGCTTCGGTTTTATGGTACTTTGAGCCGTGGGGCTGGTCCCTCCATCCAGCGTTTGAAAGTGAGATGTCCCCAGAGCCCTTCCAGGGGCTCATTCCTAGGTGACAAGGCTTAGTACAAGTGTCACATGAGGCCTTGGTTGCCAAAGGGCTCATACCCTGGTAGGCCAGTAAAGAGCCAAATGTCCCTCGGTGCCAAGCCCCAGATAGCTGCTTTCATTTCATTTGCTCTTGGCCTCTGTCCTTTGAAGTGGGTCTTAGCCACTTACGGATGAGGAAGGTGTTAGGGACTTGTCCAGGTTCACACAGCTGGCAAATGGCAGACCTGGGGTGGGGACCCAGGAAGATGGCCCTAGGTTCAGTCTCTGTCTGGAAGGGTTCAAGCAGAGGTATTTATTAGACAAGGGGTTGTGGGATAATGTGGATGGCTTGACCCAGGTTGACACACACCTTCTGAAGGGCTTTTCAGAGATGTCAGGGTTCTCTGACGAACTACACAGAGATGAAACCTTTTGTGTTGTCATTGTCACTGAAGACTTGGAAAGGTGACAGATGAAGAAACCAAAGCTCTGAGACAGGGTTAAAGTGACCTAGCCCAGAGTCACACAGCTCCTGGATGTTACTGTGGCTGAGATGCCATGGGTGGTAAGAGAGTCCCTTAGTTGATGATGGAGGAGAGCCAACAGGAGAAGTCTCATAGGAGACGCCTGTCAAAATGCTGGGCCACGCAGCCCAGCCTGGGCCTAGAGGGTCAGTGAGAGGTGGGGCTGCCCTGCCGGAGAAGGTGGCAAGAGACCTTTCGTGCCCCGACTCTGGCAGGGGCAAGGGGCGGGGCCTGCTCTGAACTTCCTGTGCTCCCCTCTTGCAGTCTCTGGAGTACAACATCTTCGAGGGCATGGAGTGCCGGGGCCCCCCTCTGGTGGTCATCAGCCAGGGGAAGATCGTCCTGGAGGATGGCACTCTGCACGTCACCGAGGGCTCAGGGCTCTATGTTCCCCGGAAGCCCTTCCCCGACTTTGTTTACAAGCGCATCAAGGCAAGGAGCAGGGTAAGTGCTTTTGTTCTTAGGAATTTCTTTTTTTTTTTTTTTTTAAGTCTTGGATTAAGTTCAGTTCCACCGACATGTATGAAGCACTGACGTCAGAATCCTGGGATGAGCACAGAGGGACATGGGGATGAGGAGACCCGATCTTCTTATTCCTGGTGCTGGAGGTCTGGGTGGAGAAGCCTGCTCAGAGCCAGCCAGGGCAGTGTGTGCCGCCCTGTGGCCCTGCAGCGTGTGCTGTGGCGAGGAGCTGCCGTGAGCCCAGAGCAGGGAAGGTGTCCTGGGAGGGGGCATTTCGAGTTGGGTTTTGAAGGTGAAGTAGGAGTTTATCAAGTCAGAGAAGGGAGGTGCAGGAACTGGAGAGGGAGGCTGTCATGAGCCTGGAAGCCGACCGTGTCTGGGCATAGCTGGTGCTTGGGGTCTGGGAGGCAGGGGAAGGATGGAGCCCTATGAGAATTACAGGAAGAGAGAGATTAGAAAGAGCTTGGGGCAGATCTCGGACATGACACTGTAAGTTTAGGGGACTCTTCCAGGGTCTAAGGTTGAGGGGCCTTGGGAAGAAATCTAAAAAATGTTAGTTACTGTGGAATAACCAGTTACCTGTAGCCCACCTCGTGGGAGCTGGGCCTGGAGCTGCGGGATCCTCCGCCACATGAGTCCCTGTTGTTCCCGTCTGTAAGGAAAGCCCTCCATCTCCTCACGCCTGGGCTCCAGGCCATGTTCCTTCCCAGCAGGGGAGGTGTCCTCTGTGGCCTGAGCAGAGGGGCTCTTGTGTTTTGCAGCTGGCAGAGTTAAGAGGAGTCCCTCGCGGCCTGTATGACAGACCTGTGTGCAAGGTGTCCGTGACGCCCAAGACGGTCACCCCAGCCTCCTCAGCCAAGACGTCTCCCGCCAAACAGCAGGCCCCGCCTGTCCGGAACCTGCACCAGTCTGGATTCAGCTTGTCTGGTAGGTTCCCGGCTTGCCCAGGGGCCCCTCTGTAGGCCAGCTCCGTGAGGTTGCAGTGGGAGGTGGGACACACTCCTGTCACCCAAGATGCATCTTTAGAGTCAGAATCTCCACATTCGTTTATGCCACCTGTGGCACTACCAGGCCCCTCCTAGGTCCAGGGTCTAATAGATGGCAAGGACATTTTTTTTAGTTGTATCCATCCTCAGGAAGGACACTACTATTTCAGGGGGAGTAGTCCCGGAGTCTGGAGCAAACTCAATAGCCCAGCTCCACGTGGGCCTCGATCTCCTCTTCCGTGGAACAGGGACTACGGTAGCAGCTCCCTTATGGAATTGTGAGGATCAGTTGAGTTGACATTCGACCAAAATGCTGAGATCAGAGCCATTGGAGAGCTGTTAGCTATTTGCTGGGATAAAATATGTGATGTTCCCTTGGTGAGAGGAAAGGTCTAGATTTTAAGGTTTCCTTCCTTGAAACTTCCTTCCCCTCTTTCATTGGGCCTGTGACCAGAGCTTCCCACCTTCCAGAGTCCTGCCATATGTTAAAGAAATAACTCATTAGATGTTTTTCTTGTCAGGTCTCTCTTTTTTTTTTCTAGAAAATTGCCATATAGGCCATATATAGATTACCCATTTTCAAAAAGTTTAATTAATGAACCTTGTTTTTGTCATGCAGTTATATAAAAGTGCAGGTCCCTCATCCCAAGTACTTGGAATGAGAAGTGTTTCAAATTTCAGGGTTTTTTTTTTTTTTTTAAATATTGGGGACACTTGCGTAGACATAATGAAATATCTTGGGGATTGGCCCCGAGTTTAAACATGAAGTTCACTCATGTTTTGTATCTACCGTCCACGATCAGAAGGAAATTCTATATGCTATTCTAGAGTGCATGTGTTCCGACTGCAGCCCCCACATGAGGCCAGCTGGGGAACTGTCCACTAGTGAGGTCACGTGGACTTTCAAAAAGTTTCAGATTTGGGAGTGTTTCGGATTTGGGATTTTGGATCCCAGATGCTCCTGTGTTCCTGCTCCTCATTGCGTGTGTAGGACTAGGAAACACGATACCAGAGAGGGAGATTGCTGTGTCCTCAGAAAAGCTGCCCCCCTAGGAACCAGGACAGGCTGCAGGGTGAAAAGTCGGGGTCTTATCTGTGGTTTTACTTCCCCACTAATGGATCCAGCCAGGCCTCCACGAGGACTGCTTGTCCTGGATGTAATTCTTGGGCTAACTTTGGTCCATCTCCTTTTTGGGGTTTGAGCTCATGTTTAAAAAAAAAAAAAAAACAAAAACGGAGAAGGCTGTGCCCGGCACCCCTTCTAGACTGCTTTTTGGGTTTAAAGCAGGAGACTGTTTTACTGCTGTGTCCCCTCACCCCTGTCTTCTCTCCCCTTCCCTCCAGGCGCTCAGATTGATGACAACATTCCCCCGCTGTACCACCCAGCGCATCGTGGCGCCCCCTGGTGGCCGTGCCAACATCACCAGCCTGGGCTAGAGCTCTGGCCTGCAGGCCACTGGGGAATGGGGGATGGGACACCTGAGGACATTCTGAGACTTCCTTCCTTCTCCTTCTCCTCCTTCTTCTTCTTCCTCTTTTTTTTTTCTTTTTTTTTTTTTTAAGAGCCTGTGATAGTTGCTGTGGGCAGCCAGTTCATGGGGCTCCCTCTTGGGCCCTGCACTCCGTCTCTCACTTGGAGTTACGAATTTGTCACCTACATCCCTGTACATGAGTACCACACCCAAGCCTAGCCACCCGTCCCCACACGGAGCTGCACCCAACACTCAGACATGCTACAAAGCAAACCCCATCGAGGGCACCCTCCACGGCGCCCCCCTGTGCCCGTCAGCATCTTTCCTTCTCATGGGGGGAGATACAGTGAATTGCCCAGAGCTGCCTTTTTTTCCTTTTCTTTTTAAATTTTTTAAAAAGCTTTTTTTTTTTTTTTTTTTTTTTTTTGTGGGGCTGGGGAGGGGTAGGGGGTGGGCTAGAGTTTTGTTCTTTTTTTTTTTTAATACTAAATTGGAAAGTCTGATTCAATATTAACACACAGGGTTTGAACTGGACATCCTAATGATGCAATTATATAACCATCATGCTGACTCAGGGGGGTTGGCAGACTCGCTTTGTCCCTCCTGAGAGGCTCCAAAGTGTCCACATCGCCATTCTGTAATCTTCTGGGTCAACTGTTGAGAAAGGGCAAGTTTTCTTTTTGGGCCTAGATTTTGCAGCAGATTAGATCTTTTGAGGATTCTCTTTGCCATTTTTCTGCTCTCTCTCTCTCTCTCTCTCTCTCTCTCTCTCTCTCTCTCTCTCTCTCTCTCTTTCTCTCTAGTGTTGTCAGTCATGAGTACCTTCAGATATCTGGCTCTTTCTCCATGTTTCCTCTGGCCCTTGTCTCTGAGATGGTATTTTTCCTCCTGTCCCCGTTGTCTTTTCCAATTGCTAGGGTAACAGTTTTACTGAGGCCAGAACCTGTCCAGCAGGACTTGAGCTTTGCCCTTGTGACCATAGTACATGTTATCCTGGTCCTGGAAGAGTGGTGCTACCCGCCCACCATCACGAGGAGGTGTGTCTGACTTTAAGACTCTTACCAGGTGCAGGGATGGGCTGGGTTCTCACCCACGCTGTCCAGGACGGGCCCAGTATGGAGCCACACAGAGCCAAGCATTGGAGAAAAATGCAGAGCTAACTGGCCCAATCCATAAATCCAACCCAGTAACCCGGTGAACCAGCCAAACGCAAGCCATCTACCACCTTAGAGGGGCCTTGGCCATGGGAGTCTGGCCCTGAGGGTCAGATCTTTTTTCTCCTGGAAAGTTTCTATATTGGTCCTTTTCCCTTAGGGGGAAAAGACCATTTTTTTTTCCCCGTTCAATTATTTCAAAAGATGTAATGCAACATAGGGAGAACTTGTCAACCCAGAAAATCCCTTGGAACTTTGACTTCAAGACCTGTTCACTTTGCAAGAGGAAAGAAAAATGTTGTATGTATTGTATGTCACATCAGGGCTGTTGTGGGAGAAAACCTTTCAAGTCCAGCATGTGGCCCACTTAGACCACGGTGGCCTCGTGTCTCACACTCCTCCCTTCCCTTGGCTCAGAGACCCCCCCTACACTAGCTGGCTGCTTTCTGTCCCTGCTGACTTGTGTCGCATTTCTTTCCAAACCTGTTTCCAGGTCCTTGTAAGCAGTGTCAGGTCTGCAGGCTTCTATGAAACCAAATCTCCTTTTGTCAAGTGCAACATCAAAACGTAGGTCATCACATCTTGACGCTTGTCTATCCTCACGTTTTGCCTTCAGGGTTATGGTCGGGGTTTTGGTTTGTTGTTGTTGTTGTTTATTTGTTATTTTAAAGGTGAATTGCACTTTTGAAAAATTAATTGGTTGACTTAATATATTTGTTTCTTTTTTTTTTTTTTCTTTCTTACCTTCACTTAGAGGAAATTTGAACAAGTTGGAAAACATTTTTGTTTCAATTCTAAGAAACACAAGCAGCTCGTCAGTATTCACTTGTCTTCCTGTTTTTCCTGTACCAGGTCATGGTAACTTTGGTTGTTTTGATTGTTTTCTTAAAAAAAAGAAAAGAAAAGAAAAAAAAACAGTTTAAAATCTGAAGATTTCCACAGGCTGTGTAAGCATGTTTACCTGTTGGCTTGCTGTGTGTGTCTGTTAAACGAATGTCATATGTAAATGCTAAAATAAATCGACAGTGTCTCAGAACTGAATAACTGCAGTGACTTGATGCTCTAAAACAGTGTAGGACTTAATAATAGATGGTTTTTAATCCTTGCGATTGTGATTGTGACCCCTGAGTGGAGGACCTTTCAGTGCTAAAGCTGATCATGTGTGTAACCAGAAGAGACTTTTGTTTTTGTTTGTTTTTGTTTGTTTTTTTTTGTTTTGTAACCACTGTCTTAATGGCAAAATAATTATGGTAAAAGACAAGTCTCGTGTTTATTATTCCTTAAGAACTCTGTTTTATATCACCATGGAACACCTAATAAAGCAAAATGTGGTTGTTTCAGGGGTGTGTCTGTGTTGGGGTGCTCAGGAGGTGGCTGCTTGGTCTCCAAAAATGCTTCTCCCCTGGATATTCACGGAAGCTCTGGCTTGGCTTGGTTTTGGTGACTCTACCAGTTAAGGAGCTCTCGGACCACATCACGGTGGCCTTGTCCAGGCCATAGGATAAGGTCTCATCCCAAGCAAAACTATATCCTGTGGGGTGCACGGAAGCCGAATGTCAGAATTTTTTTTTTTAAGTAGCATCTTTTAGAAATATTTTTTTAGTTGTAGATGGACAAGTGCAGCATCAAAACGTAGGTCATCTCATCTTGACACTCGGTCCCCATCACGGTGGCCATGTCCAGGCGACCTTTATTCATTTATTTTTATGTGGTGCTGAGGATCGAACCCAGTGCCTCACACATGCCAGACGAATGTGCTACCACTGAGCCACGACCCCAGCCCACAAACGTCAGAAATTCATAGAACACGTCCCAGAGAGGCCAGAGGTCCCCAGGAACCTGCTGTGGACATACGACTGATCCTGGGAGTCAGTGGAGCACCTGAGGTTCAGGTGGGGTCCCTCTGTCCCAGGGCTTCCTCCTTTTGTACCGTGGAAAACCCTCATGCTGCCTGGGTGCGTTAAAGGTGGGTGACTGAATTACGCTGACTTGAACCCACCCTTCAGCAGAGGAGCTGCTAGGGAACCAGAGAGAAAACCCCAGTGCTTCCCTCTACCCTCAGCCAAGGGCCAAGGGTGCGGCTCAGGGCCAGGTCTTGCTCCTGCAGTCGCCGGTTAACTGACACGTCGCGGGCATCGCCGCTCCTGAGAACTGCGTGAGGTGCTGGCCTTGGGTTCTGGGGCCATCATAGGGTCGAAGTCGTTTTCTCTGTTTTCCCCCTTCCTCCTCTTTTCCTTCCCTCCCTTTTGGATTTCTGTCCAAACTTATCCAAACAGGAAATGAGTGACTTACAAAAATATGTACCTGGTCCCAAGATTTCATAAAGAAAGACTCATCGGGTGAAAGGAAAATAAAAGCGGGTATCCCAAGACCCAAGTGGGTCGGCACTGAGTGTCTGCCCTGGGCCTGGAAACTTCAGGAGCTCTGAGAGCACTGATTTTGCCAGTTCCAGCATTTACAGTGACCAGTGACAAAAGAAATAAATGAGGCCTTGAGAAGAAATCGAGAAAATCCCGAGTCAGCTTAGAGGGAGAGTCCTGGGTCCTCTCGGTAGCCACAGTGCTGGGAGCTGCCTCTGTGGTCCAGTGGAATCACATCTGCCCAAAGAGGGGGATGAGACACCTCACCCTAATGTGTGAAGGCCTGCGGTGAGAGAAAGCAGAGACCCCAGAGCCACAGCCCGTCTCCAATGCCCAGACCACACCAATGTCCTCCCACACCTCAGAGGCTCAGGTTCCTGTCCATGCCAACAGAGGTGTGTGTGCACATGCTGCCCCACCCTGACAAGGGCTGTCCTTCACAGCCGACAGGGCCACCGTCTGCAGGACAGACCCAGCAGGAGCTCAGGCAGGTACGAGAAGCAGGCTCTGGCCCATTTGAGAAGAGGATTGCTGGGGCCCAGGTACCAAAGCTGTCCTGGAAGGGCCTCCTAAGCTGTGTCTTAGTGACTCCTGGTGGATGGCAAGAGTGGCAGGAGGCAGGCTGCAGGGGACTGGCCAGGGGGTCTCTAGAGATGGATCCGGGCACTAGCGCCTTGTTAAATGATTGGACCAGCTACATAACTTTGTGGGTGTGATTTACTCCAGAGGCACATTTTGGAGCATGTAGGAAGAGTAAGTGGCACACATAGCCTTTGGGAAGTGGCTTGGCCTTGCAGTGCCAGGAGTGGGAAGCTCCATTGTCTGGCAAGTTTCTGGAGCCCAAGTTGAATAGAAGGCCCATCTCTTCCTTCCCCCATCGATAGAGGTGGGCCTCAGCCCTGACAGCGCTGCTGATCAGGGATGTCTTCAGAAAACGGTTTCACTGCTGTGGGTCTGAGTTACCCTCTCTGAAAGATAGATGATGTTATCTAACCAGCCGCAGCTGAATCCCCAGCTTTCCTAGACCTTTAGTAAAGGGCAAGCCATGAATGGGGCGTGGGCAGAGCAGAGGCTTGCCAGGATCTGGAGGAGGCTGCTGCAGACAGTGTCCTAAATGTCTCTCCAGACAGAAATGATTAGGAGATGAAGACTGGGGATTGTCAAGGTCTTTGGTGGACTGCAGAGATTGCAGGACTGTGAGCCATCAGAGATGGTGTTGACTGCTGAACAGAGCAATCTGCTGGTTAAAGTCACCGTGGCGATGACAGCTAACACGATGTCCAGGCTCCGCTCTAAGAGCTTCACACCTAACTCTGCTGCTCTTCGCAGCAATGTATGAAGGAGGCATCAGGTTTGTGCTGTGGAGCAGATGAGGGGTCAGAAACAGCCCCACAACTTGCTCAGAAGCAGGTTTTGAGTCCATGCGGCCTGGGGCCAGTTGGTTTCTAAGGGAGAATTTATTATCAAAAAATGGGCATTTGTCCTCAACAGACACAGGTTGGAAAATATTCTCTTTTCGGAAATTAGGAAAAAATGATCTGAGAATATCTAAGAATGGCCAGAAAATTTAATAATAAGAGAAAAATGAAATGTTGGCCTCGTAGACAGCAATGAATCATAGAAAACCCTTATAATTAGATAAGATATTGATAGCAATGTGAATGTGTGAAATAATGGAAAAGAATCCAGAAAAGAGCCCAAATAGACACAGGGAATATAGCTGCACTGTGTCTAGCTGTCTCCCCACACTGAAGTAGGAGAGGGAGACACTCAAAGGCTGGAGGAAATGGGGCGTGTTTTCAATTGCCCTTATTCACTGTTGGTGGGAAAGCCCTGGCTTAGGAGGGGGAGGGGGAGGGGGCTGGAAAGTGCCAGAGGAGAAGGCCTGTGGTCTGAGGCCCAGGGAGGAAAGGGGCAGACAGCCCTGGGGCCATCACCAGGAGCCAACTTGAACTTGAAAGTGGGAGGGCTCTGGTAAGAAGTGAGAGAGCCAACCCCAGCACAGCCCCAGGAGGAAATTGGGGAAGGATGAGGGTCACTGAAAGCTAATAATTCAATTTTAGAGCTAAGATTTGGGGAAACTGTTGATTTGGTAAAATCATGAATGTGTGTTTGTACACGACTGAGTAGCATGATTAATTTTATGAGGATTTTGAAAAAGGACATAAAAATACTTTGGAAAGGACATAAAAATACTTTGGAAAGGGCCCAAGAGATAGATAGGCACACGCACTGACACTTAGTTGAGGTTTAGCTCTGGAGGGGGCTGGTGCTCACAGGAGGGTCATGGGCTCTGGGCACCAGGAGCAGTGGAGGCTGTGAGGTGCAGCCTCCCCACGGGGCTCCACACAACCCGCAGGGACCTTGTGGGGAGCGCTGGGAGAGTGAGGAGGAGCAAGCCCCAGGGCTTAGAGTTTCATGGTTAAATAATTGATTACATGGAGGTGCCCCGTGTGATGGTGTTTGTCAGCTAAGCCTGGCTTAGTGCTAGAGTTCCACACCCTCCCCCCCATCCTGGGGCACCTCATTCTCCATGCAGCCTCCAACAGGAAGCAGTGGGGGTGGGGGTGCCCAGCGGGAGCCCTGTGTCCTCTAGCCATGCCCCTGACCTGGATCACATGTTTGCAGCTTTATCTTGTGTCTCTTTCCCCAAATCTGCAAAACGCTGAATGCACTCAAAGAGTTTCTCCTTAGGCTTCTGTTCCATCAAGGGACCCTGAGAGAACCCAGGGTGGACCCCCAGGAAGGAGGGGGCAGGCGGGGAGGACGAGCTGTCTGGCTGCCCAGCTCTTCAGGACCTGCAGTCCAAGGGAAGAGGACCTGCAGGGCGTGGCACCAGGGCCCACTTGCTGAGCGCCCCTCCTTGGTTTCTCCAGCATCTAAGGCCTGGGCAGGGCCGGGGGTGGGGGGTGATGCTCAGCTCTTGGGGAGGCCTCTGTTGGCCCATCCCCAGGGTCAAGGGGAAAGAGCAGGCTGTTCTCAATCTGTTGGTGGCATTGAGCGCCCTCTGCTGGAGGGAGACAGTCTGTTTTATTATATATTTTGGAGAGCAGCCAGGCATCCCTGGGGTGGATTGGGGAGCCCTCCTGGATGGAGGGAGGTGGGCTCTCTGCTTCGTCTCCACTCCCTCTCCGGCTTTCCCACACACCCCTGCCCCTGCACCGGCCCTCCGACTTCACGCACCTTCAGCCTCCCGACCTCGCCTCAGATACCAGCCTCCCCAGCACTGGTACCCCTTTCTCTCCTCAGTAGTTATCCCCGTGTCCCTCTGGGCATCCTTCTTCCCCTTGGTCAAACCCCCACTCCTCAACTCTATAGGTTTTCGATGATCAGTAAACTTGGCTCATCTTCACTAACAGTATTTTCCATCGACTCACTTAACACACAGCGGGTCCTCCTTTCTGAGGACAGAGTCATCCTCCCTCCCCTCCGGCAGAGGTTCCTTTGCATCCTAACCTCCACATTCTTCAGGATGGTGGAGGGTTGGTATTTTGCTCAGCCTTGACACTTAGGTCCTCTGACTTTGCATGACTACAACAAAACACCCGAGGCAGCTAGCTTACAGAGACCAAAGCCTTCTTCAGGTCACCATTTGGGAGGTTCAAAGAGCAAGATCAGGAGGTGGCATGTGTTTGGCCTCTGGCAAGGGAGACAGATGCTGGCACATCGTGGTCAGAGCACATGGAGAACAAGTGATCTGTGTTGAACTGGAGTGGGGGGGGGAGAGGCAGAAGAGTGTGTGGGGAGACAGGGAGGGGGGGTCCCACTTTGAGGGCACACACTCAGTGACCTAGGACTTTCCACTAGGCCCTCCTAGAGGTCCCCATGGGGGGTGCTGAAGGTGGGTGGGAGAACATTCAGGAGGTGGGGCCTATTGGGGGACGTAGGGGGGCACAGTGTGTCCTGGGAGGATCTGTCTTGTCCTCAGCAGTGCCCGCCCCTTCCTGGGTACCCCATTGCCTTCCAACCTGCCCACAGCGAGGGGCTGACTATGGACTGAAACCTCTGAACTGTGAGCCCAAATCATATTTCCCCCCCTTTTCTCAGGCACTTTGTCATGGAAAGTTGCCAGAAGGGGGCCAGGGTGCGGCAGTAAGGACCTCCCTGCAGCCTTGGGGAAAGTCCCAGCCCCGAGGCCCCCCAGGATTGGCTGGCTCAAGCACCAGAATGAAGGCGGAGACCTAAAATTAGAAGGTCCCAAAGGGTGGCCAGGAAGCCATGGCTGAGGGGTTCCTGGGGGGAACCAGGGAGCCCAAGGCGGATGGGCGAGCCCCCGAGAGAATCAAGAAGCGCTCCCACCCGGTGTCTTAGACGAGCTGACTCGGTGGGACTGGCTCTTCCCGGGAACAGACTGAGGCTTCCTGAAGACCGAGGAAGGACAGCGTGCCAGGCAGACGTACGGGGACAGAAATACACAAAACTGTCCCAGTCTATTACAAGGAATGACCAAGTCTCACTGGGTCGTGGGAGGAGCCAGAGACCACGCTGCGTGGGCGGGTGTCCCGGCTCAGCTGGGCCTGTGGACCAGTCATTGAAATGCCGGGCCTCAGTTTCCTCCTCCGTAGGACAGGCCTCATAATAGCACCTCCCCCGTGGTGGTTGTGCGGCTTTGGTGAGTTGGTGTGAAGGGACACTAGGACCGGCGTCAGGAAGTGGTCAGCAGGTGCTGGTTATTATTGTATCCAGGGCGCCCCTAGCTTTTCCCTCTTGGATCTCCTCTGAGCCTTACTCCCCAGCTGCTCTCCCTTTTATCTATGTGCAGTTATCAGCTGGAGCCCAACGAATTTGGGCTTAGACACCAGATCCAGACCTGCCCCTTGCGGGCTGTGTGCCTGCGTCCCAGCTTCCTTCTCCAAGAATTATCAGTGTTTTCCACTCTGTCAGTTTATAGGGAGGATTGAATAAGGTATCTGGTGCCTGCCCATGATCAGCACCAGGCAGGTGCTGGCTTTTATTGTTCTTTTCCTTTGAAGGAGACTGTAAGCTTGTTTTGGGGGCAAATAGCCTTCAATTCTCGGGGGCCACCTGTTCCTGGGGTGGAGGGAGGGCTCTCCTGTGTGAGTCTCTTCTAAGTGGCAACAGTGACCCCAGGCCACTCCAATCGCAGAAGCAGTGTCCTCCAGGGGCCTCCTCTAGGCTTGCAGAAGAGGAAGAGGGAGGTGACGTCCAGGTCCAGCCTGGATACAGACATAATTTTTGCTCACATCCCATTGGCCAGAATTAATCTTGGGGCCCACCTGCAGGCAAGTGGCTTCCTACACACACAGAGAGAGAGAGAGAGAGAGAGAGAGAGAGAGAGTGTGTGTTTCGTGTTTCTCCAAAGGAAAATTGGGATGTGAGGCCTGGAAGAGGGGTGGGTGCTGGGCTGGCAAACACCGTTGATGCCAGTGCCCCTTGGTTAACTCCAAACGGTAACACCTAGGCCAGTGTCCCTCATTAGATGGTGACCTTATCACCTCCATCTGAGAGAAGAGGGTCTGTAGTGTAGTGTGGCTCTTCGGGCACTGGGTCCCAGCTGTGCCTCAGAGCTTTCCTGGTCATATCTCAGCTGCAGATGTGGCTGTCCTCTGTGTCCACTCCTCCGTTCCCTTCACGGGGGCTTACCTGGGGAGGAGAAAGGACAGTGGGGTGTGCACACTCACGCCAGGAATCTCTTTGACCCTTGTGGAGAGGCAGCCGTCCTCCAACCCCGCGGGCAGCCCCCAGTGAGGTGGAAGATGAATCCAACGAGGTCTCAGTCTAGAGGGGAAGGAAGACGGGCAGGGCGATGATTGTGACTCTGGACCCCAAGACACGCAGGCCGGAAGAGGTCGCTACTGAGGGGATGGGAAGACTTCACAGGGAATCAGTTAAAATATAAAAAATGGAATTAAAACAAACAAACAAACAAAGAAGGTGAAATGACCCACAGAGCTACCCGAAGGACTCTCAGGCCCGGTTCCTCTCCACGGGAACCCATCTCCCCCTTGCACTCAGGGTTTTGATGTTAACTCCTTGGGGACCAAGTTGACCAGATGTCCTGTTTCTCTGGTCCTGCCGTTTATGCCCCCAACTTTCTCTTTGTCTTCAGTGACTCAGTTGCAAATCTGGGATGGGGACGCTTATTGAAATTTTATAATGCTCTTAAAGGATCACCCCACTGGCCATCTTACTGCCAGTTTTTCCGAGTTTTTCATCTTCTCTACACCCCACCTCCATCCTGCCACCATCTACCAGGCACCTTTCCCCATTTCAGAATAAGCATCTTGTCCCTCAAGGTTCTTACTTAAAAAAATAGTCCGTTGCCAGCTTGCCTCTAAATGTGTGATTCCTTTAAAGGCATTGCCTTGTCTTTCCCCTCCTGGATGAGGATCATCTTGGTTGACAGAGTGCTGGTGGGGAATTGGAATGAGCCTGGAGCTGGCTCTGGCAGGTTGCACAGTTGTCCACTAGATGGCAGCAGTGTATGAGCTGTGCACCACCAAGTGCGAGGACCCTGGAGAGGACTTGGCCCTACCCAAGGCAGGAACGCCTGCGTCCTAACCAGCACCCAGCCAATCTCATGTGAACTGGTGCTGGCATCCTGTGTGGGGACCGAAATGACTCCAGCTTAGAGAGTTATGTATGATGTGAAGTGGGAGTGCAGATTGGACAAGTCACTAAACAAGTGGCTTGGGGACAGAATCTCAGATGGCCCAAGTCATAGGTCTTCCTGTTAGAGGTGACCTACTTTCCGATAGGGTGGACAGTACTGTCATCACTTGTCCAAACAGATAAAATGGAGGTCATGCCCTTCATCTCCTCTTGCAGCCTGCTTTAGTGCTTCATATTGATGTTCTGTAGTCAGGGTCCCCAGGTCCCAACGCATTCTCTGAAGTCCCTGGTGACTGGCCAAACTGCTGACCAACTTCACCTTGTTCTCTCCTGGCCCTGACTCTCCTCCCACACCCTCCCTGGCTGTCTTTTGACACATGATGCCCAGAGGAGTGAGGTTAGGCCTTGTCACTTAGGGCACCTGGAAGGCGTGGCGTCCTGTGTTAGAGAGGAGCTCTGCTTTCACTGGGATGAGTCTGTCAAACACTTCGATGACAGGGACAGGTGACACATTCACTGCTTATGAACTGCTGAGATTCTGGTCATGAATGTGGGACATTCTCTCTATTTGGAATTGAAAAATTGAACTGAAAAATTTTCTCTTGCAGGTAGTTTTCAAAAATGTCTTTTTAAAAATTTAGAATAGTTCTGAAGTGTTGAAAAATTGGCTAAGAAGATGCAGAGATTTCCCACCTACTCCACGCTGAGTGTCTCCTATCTTCAACACCTTGTCTAAGTGAGGTTCGTTTGTCACAATGAAAGAACTAATACTGATACATCATTTTAACTAAACTCCATGCTGCTCCATATTCCTTAATTTTAACCTCATGTCCCTTTTCTGATTCAGGTTCCTGTCCAGTTACTAAATTTATTTAGCCATCACATCTCCTGCGGCTCCTCTTGGTTGGGGCAGTTTCTCCCACTTTCCTGCTTTGATGACCCTGACGGTTTTGAGGATTCCTGGTCAGGTGTTTCTGCCCCTCAGTTAGGAATGTCTGATGTTGGCTTCATGATTAGACTGGGTCACTGGCTGTAGGAGGCCAAGCACAGAGGTGGAACGTTGTCCTCCACATGTTCTATGTCCTCACACACCTAGGGGTGTACACTGTCCTCACCACTGGTCAGGGGCAATCCGGATCACCCGACTGAGACTGTTTTTCAGATGTTTATGCAACGTTGCTCTTCTGCAACTCTTTGGAAAGAACAGGGAGCTCTGCTTCACTTCTTTTTTAAAAATAAATATTTATTTTTCAGTTGTACACAATATCTTTATTTATTTATTTTTATATGGTGCTGGGGGTCGAACCTAGGGCCTCGCCCATGGTAGGTGAGCACTCTACCGCTGAGCCACAACCCCAAGCGCTCTGCTTCACTTCTTTAAGAGCAAAGCAGGTAGATTTTTCACGTACTGATCTTTTGTACCTTTTGTCAGGTTTGTCCATATTTCACATTTTGATGCTATTCTAAATGGAATTGTTTTGTAGTTTATTTATTTATTTATTTTTGTGCTGGGGACTGATCCCTGGGGTGTTTAACCACTGAGCTACATCCCCGGCCCTTTTTTATTTTTTATTTCGAGACAGGGTCTTGCTAAGTTGCTTAAGTTCTCACTAAGTTGCTGAGGCTGGCTTTGAACTTTCGATCCTCCTGCCTCAGCCTCTTGAGCCCTGGGGATTACAGGTGTTCGTCACCACACCTGGCTTATTTTGAAAATTTTTATTTCCAGTGGTTTGTTGTTAGCATTTGGGTTTTAACTGATATTTCTATTCTGATCTTGAAATGTTGTTAGCCTCATTTTTTTGTTGTTGTTGTTCTAGAGCTTTTTGTAGATCATATTGGATTTTCTTGGCAGACAGTCAGGTTGTCTGAAAACAAAAGCAATTTTATTTTTTCTTTCTGATTAGGGAGATTTGTTTATTTCTCATGCCTTATTATGTGAACTAGAACCTCCAGTAAGATTTTGAATGAAAGTGGAATGAGAACAGAAATCCTATGTTCCTGATCTTCTGGGGAAAGCATTCAGTCTTTTACCATTAAATTAGATATGAGCTTCAAGTATTTTATAGATACTTTATAATGGAAGTTTCTTTCTAATTATCGTTTTCTGAGACTTTTATTTAATTGAAGTTGGATTTTGTCAAATGCTTTTAATTTTTTTTTTAGTTGTCAATGAACCTTCATTTTATTTATTTGTATGAGGTGCTGAGAATCCACGCAGTGCCTCACACTTGCTGGGCAAGTGCTTTACCACTGAGTCACAACCCCAGCCCTTGATAGCGTTTTAATAACAGTAGAATTTGTAGTGAGGTTATTCTCTCACTCCCCAAGGTATGAGTCATTTTAATTTTTTCCCCTTTTCACAATAATTAGAAATTTGTCAATTTCACTGATCTTCTCAAATAACCAACTTGCAGTCCATTTTTTTTTAATGTTTTACTCTTTTTCATCTAGATACTTCATTCTGACGTTTCTAATTTCCTTTCTTCTGTTTCCTTTGGGTCTACTCTTCTTTTCTAGTTTCCTACTGTGGAATCTGTGCATTTCTTCTTTTCTAGTGAGGACGTTGGTGCTCATGGGTTTCAGCCTCGTTACCACTTTCCTGTCCTCTGTGTTCTAGGTGACTGAGAAGGCTGTCACTCAGCTTCTGGGTCTTGGAGATTATCTAAGAGATCTTTCTGTCATTTTTTTTCTAACTTACTTTCACTGTAGTTAGAGAATTCACTTGGTATCAGCCACATAGATAATTTGAATTTATTGGGCCTTGTTCTGTGGGCCTCACTGTGGTCCACCTTGGACGTTCCCAGTGCCCTTGCGAAGAGAGCTCTGCAGCTAGGTGGAGGGTGGTGCATGGCTCCTACCGGTTGGCAGACCCATTCAGCTCTCCTCGTCCCCCGTGGTTTCCTGTTTACTTGTTCTGTCAAGCTGCATCATGACGTTAGCTGAGAATCGTTTGAGCTGAAACTTTAGGACAATGTTCTAGTGAAGGCAGCAGGATTTTTATCTTCTTCTCCATATTGTTGGGAAAACCATCATGACATCATGTTCCAAAGTGCAGTTCTGTTCAATGGCGGTTGGGTGAGCTGCTGTTGGAACAACATCCTGCTGTTGGAAGGGTAAGGAACACTTGGAACACACACTAGCCCTCAAGAACCTGTTTAATCTGGTCAATTTCTCATTTCTCATATATGCTTGATTTTAACACTATTTTCCCATATGATGCTCATTAATAAAATCACATAGAGGTAACTTATTTGGAACATATTTTAAGACATATCTAGTAGATAAAGTTTTAGTTGCTATGTTAGATATTCTTTATCATGTTAGTAAAGTATTTTTAAATTTCTATTTTGGGAAGAATCTTGTTTTTAAAAATAAAAGATATAAAATGACAACAGATCTTATTGAGGTGACCACATGTTTTTCTTTTCTGATCTACAGAAGTGACAAATTCTACACCTGCTTGGATGATATTTTCTCACATCAAAATTTATACACCTGCTTGGATGTTATTTTCTCACATAAAGCTGATATCAACTCATTTAGAGTTTTATTTAGAACTTTAGATCAATATTTATATTTGAGATAGGTTTCAGGTTTGTTTCATGTATATACTAGTTTTGCCAGGTTTTGACATTTAAGGCTATAGCAGCTTGTTAAATTAATTGGGGTGGTTTCCATTTGTTTCTGTACTACGGAATAGTTTACATAGCAAAAGAATTGTCTATTTGAAAGTTTAAAACAACTTGCCCATAAAACTGTCTCAGTTTAGAGCTACAACTAGTCTATGAACATGTGCAATTAAGGGAATATTTGATTTATTTTACATGTAAAGAGTGGAGGGGGTTCAATTCTTGACATATTGAAGAGGTCTTCTCAAAATAATAGTCTCTTGACACTAATTATAAGAAAAAATGGGCTTCCTCTGTTCTCTGACTTAGAATTTCTCTTTACCAGAGAAATAAACACAGGATTGAAAGGCTGTAGCTTTATGTACAGAGGTTCTGTTTGGGATGATGAAAAAGTTCTGGAAATAAATAATGGACTTGCTTGTACAAGATTGTACAAAGTACCACTGAACTGTACACTAAAAATGGTTAAAATATAAATTTTATTATATGTATAGTGCCATAAATAAAAAATAGATAGAGAAGACAAAAATAGAGACAGTAAAAAGATCAGTGTTTGTCAGAGGGAGAGGGGGATAAAAAAGTGGGGCATACGGGATTTTTTGGGGGTAGTGAGTTATTCTTTATAATGCTGCATTGCATTGTACGGATATATGACATCATACATTTGTCAAAAGCATAGAGCTATCAACACAAAGAATGAACCCTAAAATAGACCATGGACTTCAGTTAGTAGTACTATATATATATATATATATATATATATATATATATATATATATATATACATACACTGAGTTCTCACTTGTAACAAGTACATTGCAGAAACATGAGATGTTAATAAGGGAAATGGGGAAGGAGGACAGAGGAGGTATATGGAATCTGGCTACTTTCTTCTCTCTCTCTCTCTTTTTTTTTTTTTTTGTAAACCTAAAACTGCTTTAAAAAGTAAAGTCAACCATTGGTTTTTCAAGAAAGCAGAGAAACATGAACCAAGGACAAATATAGGAATGGCAGCAGATGTTTCCTCAGAAACAATGCAAGTCAGAAGACAGTGGAGGAAAATACTGAAAGAAAAAATGGTCAACATGGAATATTTAGGAAGGGCAATAACTTTCAAAAATGAAGATAAAAATGAAAACTTTCTCAGACATTAAAAGCTGGTAGAATGTATTACTATCAGTTCCACACCACAAGGAAATCTTCTAAGTGGAAAGAAAATGGTACCAGATAGAAATCTAGATGACACAGAATGAAAGAAGAACAATGGAAATAGTAACTCTGTGGGTAAATATAAAGGTATCTGGGTGCTACCAATTCCTGAGCTTTGGGGTGTGAGGATTCTGCAGTGCTAAACAGGTAGGTGTTTAGCCTTTCCAGATCCTTTCTTAAACAGTTATCTTGAGTTTGCTAAGTCATTTACATCATTTGTGTCATTTTGTCCCTATACATCGTTCATATCATTTTGTCACAGACCTTTTGCTTTCTTGATCCAGATTTTTTTTTTTTGGGCAGGTATCACCTCTTCCATTTTTCCAGCACTGAAAAATTATCTATCATTATCCATAATTGATATTAATATTCTCATATTTCATCTGTCTTTGCTTATCAGAAAGAGATGAAATATAAACATAGTACATAGGTATTTTAAAAAATGATCAGAACATCAGTGAGCTACAGGAAATTCTTCAACTTTTATGACCCTTGATTAAAGTAGGTAACCAGAGTGCTTTCAATTGAAATTTATTTATTCTTGTTTTGAATTTTCTTTTGGTTTGGAGAGCATGTTAATATTTCCATTTTTCAAAATGGTGCAAATTTGAATTAATTAATATGAATCCTCAAATTTATGAGATCACATTTGGAGATTTGAATATTTTGGTTTAAATATGTGTTTTTGTAGTTACTTAAAATGGGATCTCATAGTTACTTTGAAGCATCAGGAAGCCATGTGGGACTTTAGAAAGTATCTATCTCTGGTACAGAGCTGGTCAGAGCTCAGGAGTTCTTGTTTATCATCTAGTTCTGCTCAATGCTAATTGTGAGTCTTGGGTTAATTGGCTCAGTTTCCTTACAGTATTTTAATGATGGTGGTGGGCCTTTGATAATTAAAACAGTTTATGTTTCTTTGAAAATTTTCCTATTCTGTGAGAGTGGGGAAAAAACAAACCCATACATTTCTTTCATCCAGTTATAAAACAAACAAAAGCTTTGGGTACTCTGAGCCATTTCATGGAGAGTCTGGTCACCACCAGGGCCAGGAATCTAGGCCTCCAGCATTCTGCAAGATTCCCCTATGATCTAGATAAGGAAGGGATATAGGGCACAGACCTCCAGGAGAAAGACTTCAGCATGACGACTGGGACCAACAAAGAGGACCCATATCAGAGAAATTGGAGAGCTGACCAGGAACAAAACGCAGTTTCCACAACCTGGGGGCAAGATGTGGACCACTCACTGGACTAGAGCAAATGGACCAAGGTAAGGGCCTGGTTTATAGGAGCAAGGAGTGAGGTTAATACATGGGATCAGTAGTCTGGCCTGGGTAGACCAATCATAGCTCAGAGCCACTGCTGAACTTGCAAGAGCAGGGCAGAGGATACTGTTTATGTGCCCATACCAAGTGTGTGTCAGTTTTAGAGGTATCAATCTGCATCTTTGGGTCTGGTCAAGGACAGCTCTGTAGTTAAGCAAAGAAGCCTTCTAGAGAAGATGACTTTGAATTGGACACGCCACTTCTCAGCATCTTTTCAAATGAAGAGTTAACATGCACTGTTCTATGCATCTGGCATGTGTTGGCCAAATTAATAAAAATACAGCGTGGGGTATTTTATAGGTTAGAAAACTGGAGTGTGAAGAGTTGGAATAATTTTCTTAAGTCAATACAGCTAGAAGATAGCTTTGCTGGAAGTCAAGCCAGGTTGTCCTCAAATCCTTAATTCCCAGCCATTTCAGTACAATTATGTAAATTTACCAAGACTATTGGGAGAGACTATATTAGACTTTATTAGAAATAATGGATTTAGATAATTTAAAAATTCAGTTGTATTTATTTATTTATTTTTTGAAACTAAACTTAGTTTTTAGTAGTTTTTCAAAGCCAAGAGGCAGCATTGTCTTTGTCCACCAGGGGGCGCTCCCAGCACAACCTCCAAGTTCAGAGTCCTCTCCAGGTTCTCAGCCCTGGAGATGGGGCTGTGCAATTTTGTATGAATGACAGCAGCCAACCTTACACTGATCAGTGTCTTTGACAAAATCCAGAAGTTCTCAAACATGCAAAAAGAAATCATTACTTCCAAATGGTTTGCAGATGCGAGACACACATGCCCGAGGAGTCCTGTTGTCTCTAGTGTTTACTCTGTGGTTTTTCTCAAGGAGGGGAAGGGGACAAAAGGTAGCCCCCCCCCCCTTGGTGGTGATTCCTGTATCCTAGGAGGGGGTGGTCCCAGAACAAGGACTTAAGTGGGTTGTCTCTCTAGGTGGGGGTCGTGGGACCCAGTGGGGCCGGACCTGCAGGAACATGTGAGGGTGTGTTTGGGGCTATGACTCAGTTAAAAAGAGCCACCCTGATTCATGGGCAGTGCTCTGTGGGAGGAACTTTCCCTAGTGAGCCATAAAGGATGGGATTCGGAAGGGCTGTTTCATTGGGTTGGAGGTAGTTGGGGGAGCCTCAGCATGTTTCGCTGGCTTTCTTTATGCCCCCCGCCTCTCTCTGTGATTCTGTCATATTTCCAGGGAGGTGGTTCATGAAAAATCACACAGCAATTCTACAAGCAATACATGGAGAAGCAATGGGGGTCATCCAACAAGGCCATCTTTTGTGATTTTTTTTTAAATTGTAGATGGACACAACAACTTTATATTTATTTATTTATTTATTTATTTTTATGTGGTGCTGAGGATCGAACCCAGGGCCTCATGCATGCCAGGCGAGTGTTCTACCACTGAGCCACAACCCCAGCTTGTGATTTTTTTTTTTTTTTTTAATGGCAATGGTCAACACTTCCTAGGTTTGATGATATCTTATCCAGAGAAAATGAATAGTAAGACAGCTTGGAAGGACCTCAGAATCCAAGCATATACTTTCAAAGAGTCTTGAAGTTGAAAGGGAGCTTAAAACCCACATTATTCAACCATATTTCAATACCGAGTCGTCTCTGACAATCCCTTCAAAGACCGCCTGGTGGGTAGTGTCTGTCGTGCCTAAAAGGGGGAGACATCCCCTTCTCTTCTGGGTAGGTCCAACTCCTAGGAGAAAGTCACCTTTCATTTCTGTCTACTGGGCTTAGATTTTCAAATCCTCATTGCTAGTGTTTATCGCACACGGGGAGCTGGTTTAGATGTTATCTTACTTAGTCCCCAAGGCCTCTCTGTGGGTACAATGGTCAGCTTGGGCTGCCATAACCAAATGCCATCCACTGGGCCGAGCAACAGACATTTATTTTCTCACAGTTCTGGAGGCCAGAAGTCCAGGATCAGCTGGATTTCCAGTCAGGGCTCCCTTCCTGGGTGCTGCTGTCTGTCTAGGCGGTCACATGGCCTTTCCTGAGAGTGGAGAGAGAAAGGAGTGTGGGGGTGGGGGATATGGCTAATGTTTCTTCTTTAAGGAACCCATCTTATCAGATTAGAGTCCCCCACTGGGACCTCATTTAGCCTTTACTACTTAGCTACCCTGACTCTAAATACAGCCATCACTCTTAAGAATTTTTGGCACCCATTCATTCTACAACAATATTAGTATCCTGGTTTATGGAGGAGGAAACTGTGAGGGATCAGCTTGCTTTCTCATGCAGTGAGTGTTTTGATCAGAATTGAGGACAGATCTGCCCCATTCCAAAGCTAATGCACTTTCCTTTAAGCCACATTGCCCCATGTTTCTGGAGAAAGCTGGTCCACTTTGGATTTGAGACCACCAGAAGCAAGTTCTTGGAATTGATTCTTTGTCCTGCCCAATTCCGGCAGAGCAGGAGACTTAACAAGGATTTGTTCCACAGCCCTCTCTAGGAGAACAGACACATTTTAGGACTGGGGGTAATAACAAGAGGGGCTGTGTGGTCTGTGCAGTCAAAGGCCCAGAATATTAGCTTGCTAGAGCTGCTATATAACAAAATGCCACAGAAATAGCTTAAATAGCACAAATATATTTTCTTATGCTTCTGGAGCGTAAGAATCTGAGATCAAGGTGTGGGTCTCTTCAGCAGCATGGTTTTCCCTCTGCATGGGTCTGCATCCTAATCTCTTCTTCTTATAAGGACATTAGTTATTTTGGATTAGGGCCCATCCTAGTGACCTCGTTTTAACTTAATTGCCTCTTTAAAGACTCTATTTCCAAATACAGTTACAGCGGGAGGGACTGGGAGCTGAGTCTACATACTGCAGGTCTGTGAGCCTGCGGCATCCAGGGATGCTGGCCAGCAGAGGGCGCAGTGCCCGCATCGAGCTGCGCTACGGGGAAGGGGCGGCTCAGAGCAAGGGCCTCCCTGTCAGAGTGCTTCCAGAAGCACAGCTTGATCCCCCGGGGTTGCACCCCAGTTTACCCGTGTACCCCATATACTTCCAAACGGCAGGGAAAGAAAGAGACAGCACCTTGACTGCAATGAAATGTCATCGCTGTCTTTGAACCCTGCGATTGTTTTTGTTACCAGAAAACATTTTCCCCTTCCCTAGGATAGCATCTCTCTCAGTATTCTGTTTACGTTTTATTCTAGCACACACTTTCTGTCCCCTCCCCGCAGCGAGTTGCATCAATCTGTCTCCTTAGCTGCCATCACACATAGGAGTAGCGTGCCCTGGGCACACAGTGTCCTCTGCAAAGGGCGGAGACTTAGGAAACCATAGCACGACAGGACTTTAGAAATCCTGGAAGAGATGTGCAGAAGCGCCCAGGAACTCACTGCACCAAAGGAAGCTGCTTTAACAGAAAATTTCGTGCAGGGCATGGGCTGTACAGGGAATGGG
Organism: Urocitellus parryii; assembly: GCF_045843805.1. Lineage (NCBI taxonomy): Eukaryota > Metazoa > Chordata > Mammalia > Rodentia > Sciuridae > Urocitellus > Urocitellus parryii. Next base: position 64,190,805 of record NC_135544.1, on the reverse strand, counting down.
TCGGAGAACCCGAAGAACCAGGAAGGGCGGGTGGGCGCAGCAGAATGCAGCAGCTTGCTGGAGTTTCTGGGCCACCGCTCCTGTGTGGTCAGGTGCAGCTCCTCCATGCACAGGAGGAGGCACAGCCTCACCTGGGGAGTCAGTCTTGGCCTTCATCTGTGGGTCACGCTTGTGACTCTCCAGACTCAGTGGCGAGATGAAGATTATGAGATGAAAATAATCTCACTTGTGTACCCCAGATCTGCCTGATGAAGACTCAGCTCCCAGTCCCTCATCTTCACTCTCTGGAAGACTGTAACCAAAGTAATGACCTGGGAGTTAAGTACCAGCCACAGCCTTTATACCAGGTGAAAGGGAAAACCAAGGGAAAGGAAAAAAAATCAGTCAACATGTTCTCACATGCCAGACCCACATTAAGGATGAATCCACGTTTACTTGGTGGAATTTTTCCTGCATTAAATCTGTAGTGATATCTCCTGAATCAGACAAGAAATAATACCAAGTCTGTAACTAAGCCAGATGACAGCAGGAGGAGGCCTTTTGCTTTCAAGATCACATATTTTCATCTCATAATTTAGCCTGACTTGCAGGATAAGGTTTTGATGGAACCTTTATGACAAGTTCTTACAGCCATTTTAAATTTAATATAAATTATAAACATGTATGTTGTTAATACACTCTGGATCATTTATTTCCTTTAAAAAATCAGTATTTTAGTTTTATTTGTTATTTATTTATTGTTTTGGTAGCAGGGATTCCAACCCAGGAGCAATTGATCACTGAGCCACATCCGTAGCTCTTTTTTTTTAATTATTTATTTTGAGAGAGAGTCTTGCTAAGTTATCTAGCTAGGGCCTCACTAAGTTGCTGAGGTTGGCTTTGAACTTGCGATCCTACTGAGCTGCTGGGGTTATAGGCATGAGCTACTGTGCCCAGTCCATTTTAAATATTTTATTGGTGCATTATAATTATACATAATAGTGGGATCCATTATGCCATATTTGTGCACGCATGTAACATAGTTTGACCAATCTCATTCCCTAGCACCTTCCCTTCCCCTTCCTTCATCCCTCCCACTGATCTTCTTGGTCTACTCTACTGATATCCCTTCTATTATTATTATTTCAATAAGTGCATTATAATTATATATATATATATATACATATATATGTATATGCATATATATATGCAGGATTCATTGTGATATATTAATACATGGATGTAACATAGTTTAGTAGATTTCATTGATGTTTCTAGCTTTCTTTCCTCAAAGTTACAGATAAACAAGAGGAAGAGTTACAAGGAACCCTGTGGTACTAGATTAGAGTACCGGATTACATCAGGAACATTTATACACAGATGGATGGGCACAGGAGCGATGATAAATGTGCATATAGACCTGGGTCAGCACATACAGGTACGTTAGCTTTGTCCACTGAGAAAACCTGGAATCGATGGCACCCCAGTCACAGCATACCCAGTGCTCAGGCCTTGCTTTCTAAACCATCCTCCAGTGAAATGATCAGAGTTCTTTGGAGAAATGGCTGATTCTAGGGCCAGTGTCGGGAAAATATGAGATGCATCTGGAGCAACTTGTAGGGCCAGAGGGACAAAGGCTCAAGAACTGAAAGGGTGGGAGCACTTCAGAGCCAGAGGGTTCGCTATGGCCAGAGTGGAGCAATTGGAACTATGAAATAAACACTTGGAATTATAACCCAAAGTACAAACAAACCCATATGGGTAAAAATAAATGACTGCATACATGAATAAATGCAGAAAAGAGGCAACTCTTTTGCAGATGAATTCCGAATGACAGGTGCACCTGCTTCCTCTTGTCAAGAGACAGCTCAGCTCTTTGCCCTTTGCGTTCAAGCAGGGCTTACTGACTCACTTCTGATAAACAGAGTACAGACAGGGAAAAATAGCAACTGTTCAGTGGTGAGGGTGGCAAACACAACCTGAACCAAGAGATGGACGGCGACGTTGCTATCGATGTCACCCGACTACCACGTACCCCCCGATGTGATGTGACGAGAAGGCGCTTTACTTCAGTGGCATTCTTTGCAAAATACCACGGCCCAGGGACAACATCCTGTGTCTAGTCATGTGAGAAATATCAACACAAACTTAAATTGAGGGATATTCTTCAAAATATTTGACAGATATTCCTCAAAAGTGCCAACGTCATGAGAAATGGTCACAGACAAAGAAGGGACTAAGGGGACATGACAACCAAATCCAGGCATCATATTCTGGGTTGGATCCTGGAATAGATGGAAAGATTCATAGAAAACTACCAAAACCCAAATGAAATCTGGTGTCTAGTTAGTCTGGCCTCTCAGTTGGACAATGTGTCACAATAATGAAAGATTATCATCCAGGGAAGCTGCGGGAGGGCGCAGGCATGTGGGCAATCTGTACACAGATGCGTGCTCTATTCCAGTATTAAAATTGTACTTACAGGAACCTCCTTATTTCCCTGCCCATCCATCTTGCTCTTTTCCTCAGTCTGGACCTAACCTGGAGGGGTTCTTTGCCTGTGAGAATGTTCCAGTCTCGATTCCTGCAGGGTCTGGGTCCTCTGTGGTCTTGTCTGTGTTTCAGTTGCTGTAGTTTTCCGTGAACTGACCTTGGTGAACAGGGAAGTACGATGAGAATCTCAGAGAATCTGGGTTCTAGAAAGACCCACCTGTCTCCTTGTGCAGCAGTAACCCTCTTACGTGGAGTCAGCATCCACCCTCCCAGGCAGTACAGAAGGACCCTTCCTGACTGTTGATTCAGAGGCAAGAGAACTTAAAAGGGCCCAGGGAGGTCATAATGAATCCAAGGTCTTTGTCTCTGGCGGAAGCATTTTTTCCGCGAGGACCAACACCTCCAAACCAGCACAGCTTCAATATGGAATGACGAAAACCAGATATTCATGGGTCATGATAAATAAAGAGAGTTAACTTCCATTTTCCCCCCTTTCTTGGGCTCACGGCTTCTGAGTATGATGGAAGGAAGCCACGGCACATGAGTTGAATTGCTTCTTATGAGACAGAACCCTGATTTTCCAGGATGTTGTCACCTAAACTGACATAACTGAGCTTTCAGGAGTCTGTCCCTCCAGGCTGCTGGGTTCTGTCAGGGCCTCCTTTTCTGGGCATGGTGACTCTGTAAGCCAAGTGACTGTCACCGTGGACATGAGCCCATCACTTCACTGATTTTTTCAGTGACATGAGTTCTTTAGTTGGAAGCCACACTGTGTGGAATGATGGTGAGCAAGGAGTTCTGTCCAGGGCACCTTTTCCTGCAGAGGGTTAGGCAGCAATGGTAGCTAGACCAGCCTTGGTGGAGAGAGGGCCAGGCCGGTGGATGTGTGTGGAGCCTCCATCTTCGGCACCATCCCTCTAGCTTCTGCCGGTGGCCAGGTGAGATGCTGCTCACACCTCTCTACTCAAGACCTTCTGTGGCAGTGGATGCCCACAGCAAGCCATCGGGTGGACGCAGGCATCTCCACACCCTCTGGGTATTCTCAGAGATCCACCCCACACACCCTGGCTGCTCATCTCCCCATCTCATTTTCTCCAGATCCCCGGCAAGTGCCATAACATCAACCACTCCACAGAATCACTGCACCACGGCGCCTCTCCTCCCCCCCTAGAAGACAGAGAGGGCACTGATTGAGCTGCCCTGCCTTTAGGAGGTACTCCTGACTGGGTCGTAAGCAGCAGCCCTTTCCTGTTCCCACAGTGTGTGGAATCACCATCATCAAGGGCAGACACCTTTCCCCTCCTCATCCAAGGGGTCCGGAGGACTTCCCATGAGGCCATAGAGGGAGATTGAGGGAGGAGAGGCCAGGGAGGGGTGTAGGGTCCAGGTCGTCTGAGATCCTGGGCCCCTGCTGCCCCTGCCTTCTGAAGCTGCTGCAGTTGGATTCTAGACTCCCTGCCTCTCTGATCATGTGCCTCTGCAACCTGGTGAGTCCCTGTCTCAGACACCACCCATTCATTCTGGGAGCTCAGGCCACATGTTTGCATGATGTGTCATGGCCCGGGGTGTGTGTCCTTATCAGACACTACTGTGACAGGAGCCATTCTTAAAGGGAGAGTGCCTGTCTGAAGGTGAGGGCAACGCTTTGCTCTTCAGCCTTAGAGCCCTGCACTACGACTCCCCTTTTGAAGCTCGTTAGAGGCTTCACAAAGTGTTGCTGGTTTCTGCAGAAACTACACATCATGAACGTTCTGGGTCATAAGGCCTAAATGACAAAGCACCTTGCCCTGGAGGCTGCTGACCTGCTGCGGTCACTCTCGGCCTCTGGTCTCCACTCGAAACTGGAAGTCCGATGGGTAAATGGGTCTGAATAGCACATTTAACGTGATATATTCCCTTGAAATATAGAAAAAGACCCACCAAGTAGTATAATCTAGTTTTCAATGACAAGAGGTGAAAGGAACATAGTCTGTCTGCCACTTGGGAGGGAGAGCTCAGCACAGTCAACGCTCAGTCTCCAGCTGCCATTTGTCATCTTCCCGAAGGATCTAAGGAATTTGCTATTTCTTATGCATGACATTATCAGTACACTGGGTCAGCATGATTTCTATGGGGCACCAAGACCATCAAGATCTCTACCTTGAGGCAAAACTTGACGGTATACCATTGGTTCTGTCGATCCCAGCAAACTGCTTCTGGTGGTCCCTGGAAACGGGTGGAGAGAAACCACGCATCTGCCACATCCCGTGCTGCATACGAGCTGCAAAAAATTGTTCTGATTTGCTCCCAGAAAGCTTTCTCGTCTGGAGCAACATCTGTTTATGTTTCCAACAATGCACTTTCTACAAGATCCGTCCACCTCCTGGTGGGTCAAACATCCGTTAGGTGGGAAAGGTGATAAGTACCACCAGCCCTTCTTCCTCAGAATCTCCGCTGGTGCTACTGATCTCTGCAGCTGCCCTCTAGGAATGTAGTCAAGCTTTGGCTTTTCTGTTAGCAGAGAGAGGATGTTTCAGGGACCGGGCTCAGTCCTTCCTACAACAGTAGCTTCACCCTATGGGTCAGAGAGCCAGTATGGCCGCCGTTGTCAAGTGTGTGCTTTCTACATGCAGGAAACAGAGAAAGATGCACATGTTGCGACAGCCCTCAGGACTGTGGGCTCTCTGTGATTTGGACTTGAGCTAAAATTCCATTTGCTAGTTGGTTTTTATGACCCTGTTCCCACTCTGACTTATGGATCACAAAGATCCCTGGGGTCTTTAGAAACTAGCATCAATTCTGAAATTGTGTCTTGTAGACCCCAAAGGTCCAGGTCCTCTCCTTTCCCATGCATGGTCACTATTTATTAGGGTTCCCTATCCTTTGGGAGAAGGTGCAGAGGAGTACCCTGGGACAGGGTGGTTGGCTTCTTCCTTAAGGTGACCTGGTTTCTTTAATCAAGAGTCCTTGGAGTGGTTTGGGACTAGGAACTGGAGCAAAGGTTTTCCATTGTGGTGACAAGATTCTCTGTTGGGGTGACTCAGTCAGGCTTCCAGCTAATAGAGCTGCAGTTTTTCTATCAAGGAATCTTTTATCTGGGTCCCTACCTACTCCATTCCCAGAGACACTGGGATCAGTTAGTCACATTGGAGCAAAGATCATGCAGATCCCCAGATTCTGATTCACCACGTCCCTCCTGCTGCCCATCACTTCAAACATGTTACCTTGTTGCTGATAAGTTCTGAGTTGGCCGCTGCTACTCTGCAATCCCCCAGGAAATCAGGGAGCCCCTATCCATGGAGGCACCCTCCACTGTCACATCACAGCAGCATCCAGGAGATGGCCACCAGAGAGTGTGAGACTGTCCTGGAGTTTTGCTTAATGATGTCATTCTCAAAGCCATCGTCCCGGGAATGTCCCCTGAGCTCTGCTGGGGAATGGAGAAGTGCAGCTAGGTGTGCAGGCTGTGTTTGATAAATTTACTCCAGCTCCCATCTCCATGACCTTTTGTTTCTATGTGATACCAGGAAAGCTCTGGAATCCCAGCCCTGGCACATGTAGGTTACCCCGCCCAGCCAAGCAAATTGCTAGGACCATTTCCAGCTGCAGTAGCTAACCTGCTGGACCCCGTCTCAGGTAGAAGAGAAGGGAAGAGTTCCACCTGTGTCAGCACAGTTAGCCTGGTCCAGGGATGGGCTCCAGAGCCCATGCAAACACAGAGGGCTGTTCACCATCCCAGAGGCTGATTGATGCCTCCACTCTGCTGTTAGGAAGCACATCCTCATCTGCATCCTCACTTGCTGCTTGGAAATGGACTTGGAAGGAGTGTGTGCGGCCTTTATTATGGAGAGAGACTCCTACTACTCAACTCCAATGTGTATTCCCACTCTGCTCAGAGCTGCTCCCTGTGCCCTGCCCCTAGTTGTTCCCCCAAATTCTTTTTCAACCCAACTTCCATTCTCTTCTTAGAAAGTATCATGATTCATGGGCTGGGGTTGTAGCTCAGTGGTAGAACGCTTGCCTAGCACCACATAAAAATAATCAAATAAAATAAACATATTGTGTTCAACTACAATTAAAAAAATATTTTTAAAAAGAAAGTATCATGGTTTATAATATGTTATGGGTGCAGGTAATTCTACTTGTCCACAGTGAGAACCAGTAGGAAGTTATGGACGTCTGACAGTTCTTTGGGTGACAGAAGCCCCTGAGGGTAAAATTTATTCCTTGACCAAGAGAATGATGCTGGGCATCTTAGTTGATGTCCACCGGGCTGATGAGTGCTGACCAGTCAGGAAGCATGCTAGCCCTTTCGTTTAACTGCCCCACACACTTTGCCTTTACTGATTTGATTGCCAGTAGCACCTTTTATAAAGCAGTAGAGCCAGCTCCATGGTGCCCTAGGGACAGGGTGAGTGGCTCCAGCACCTGTACCCTCTGCTGGCCATGACAGCAATGTCTAGAGGATGCTTCAGGGTGAACCTTAGGTGGGCCAAGAAAACACACCAACGTCTCCATTAGAAAAGGCACAAAATTTGGGAAACAATTTTTAACAGCGATTTGAGCAGAGCGGCTGGAGCGTACTTTTCAAACGTGGGAGACGTCCCAGGGCTTGGAGCCCCTTCTACGCAGTGTGAGCCAACATGGGTGTGCTTTGAACCCTGCCCTCCATGGCTGTGAAGGGCTTCCTGTACCTGCTGCACGGCTCAAAATCAAAACAAAATACACCCTTTTCCTGGTGGGAAGCGAGATGGTAGAGAGCAGCTGGGGTAGATCCTCGAAGTTCAAGGGGAAGTAGGCACCAGCAGTTGAGTTTGGGTCTCAGACAAGGGCAGTGATATTTGCCTATTCCTGTCCATAATTGTCAAATCTCCAATAAAAACATTGTTCTTGCTAAAAGCTCATATATCTCATTGTTAGCAGTTTGTTACTGGACAGGCTTTCTGTAAAGGTAGAGGTAAGGATTTTTTGTGTGTGTGTGATGTCATGGACCAGGAATAGGAGGGAGATCAGTGGAGGTGAGGAATAGGGAGGAACTGTGGAATGAAGTTGACCAAGGTACGTCCTGTACATACATGAACACATTACAGAGAATTCCACCTTTATGCATATCTGTAAAGCAATTGAAAACAAATAAGTGAATAGAAGGAAGATCACCAGAGAAAGGGGAACATGGGAGAAAGGAGTAGGAAAGAGAGGTACCAGGAACTGAAACGGAGAAAACTGCATTCCATGCATGTATGATTACACAAAAATAACCCCGATATTTTGTATAACTATAATGCACTAATAAAAACATTGAAAAAACACCCAGACAGCCTACCACTTGCATGATGCTGTTGCATAAAAGAAAAAATCAACAAAAGCTCATGTCTTGGAAGACTCGGGGGCTCCAATTGCAACCCCAGCTTGTTTATGAGAATCAGTGATGATCTGAACTGGATTCCTTGGAGGTCTGGAAAGAACCACATCCTAAAAAATGTAGTGCTTATTTCACATCCTATACAGAGAAAGAGAAGCTTGGAAGTTTCGGTTAGAAAGGGATACTGTTAGGAAAACACAGTTCTATAGTAATATGACTCCATTTCACTCCACAAACCATGTCATGATCGCAGACACACAGAGGGTTGGCGTGGACTTAATGTGGTCTCAGGAAGACACTCCCAGCGCTGTAGTACGCTTAATCCTTATTTTCCCTGCTAGAAAATGTGTAGTCTTGTTACTTGGTTTTTGGCAAAACAAAAGAATCCAAGGGATTGTGTGGATTCCTGAACGTTTCTGGGAGGATCTCAAACAACGGTTCAGAGCTTGGATGACATGAGTTCCTGCTAGAAGCTGCGGAGCCCCCCACGTCCGTGGTAGGGTGCAGTGGGTTTGTCTGGTATTAAAAAGGTCAGGCAGCTCCTATTGGATTGTTTGTTTCTGTGGATGCCTGGGCTTTCAAGTAGAACTTAAACTCCAGTCCCAGAAATTTGGACCCAGAAATTTGTAAGCCCTAATGGCCCCCAGGACCTGTGCCTCTGACAGCACTCATGTGGGGAGCAGTGGACTTGGGGACGTCATTTGTCAACGTAGATGATGGGGAAGAGTTCACAGCTTGTCTTGGCAGACGGCACGGGGCACACAGAGCCATCTTTTTTGCCTTCCCGAGTGTTTGCGGAGGGGCCAGGTGCATCCTGTGGTCTTTCTGTGAGAACCAGTTGAAGACGAGAGATTTCAGTCCCAGGAAATAGACATGGTTGCATTTCCAGACAGTGTTAGTGATGTCAGCAGCCTCCTCTGTCAGTCCTCCTCTGTCATGACATGACCCAACGGTGCTTGGAAATTCAGCCACGTTTTGTGGTCGCCCACTCCTGCCCCTCACTGCTCACTACAATCTCATTTCCCTAGCAAGTGTCACTGTGCTGTGACCTCTCTAGCAGTGTGGCCCAGAGTCACCAGTCACATGACGTGTCCAAACGGTGCTTTTCTAAGGTTGGGTTGGGACACTGGAGATGGTCTCTTGGCTCTTCTTCCTGAGCATTCACTCAAGTCACTTCAGATCTCCTTCCTATAAACCAATTAGTATCCTGAGGGTGAGATTTGCACTGGGCTTCGTAAAGTAAGTATTCACGATTCAATTGAAAGAAGCTTAGCCACAGCTGTCCTGGGTACATCTCATCCGGTGCTAAACCTTAGGAGTTTGTTGGCAGAGGTTCTTCAGGAACATCAAGAGATCACACCAGTTACTCGCTTCAAGTTCTATTTCTAAAAGCCAAGTAGGGCACCTGCGTAGCCCCTGAGTTGGAGAAGAGAAAGGAATCAAAAGTGTCGACAGAATGACATTTCCTGCCTTCTCCGAAACACAGTGGGCTTTGATAGAAAGGCACGGCCATGTCTTTCAGTGCGCGTGCGGGAATTTAGTCCCTTGCATGTGGGAGGGTGGTCTTCTCACCAACGTCTGCCTTCATGTCTATTTCCTGGGACTGACATGGTAGGAGCCCTTGAGCCTAAGGTGAGGGAATTGAAGGGCTTTCCATGAACAGCTCGGGTACAGTGTGAGTGAGGACACACACAGATCCTCCAGATGTTACTGCTGTTTTCTATGGATGGGTTTTGAATAATAGTTTGGTTCTTTCCCGAATTTCAAAGCCTGAGCGGCAGCTATTCAATGTGAAATCAGCTCCTGCCAACCTTTTCTTGGGCATCACCCTGACTTTATAGTGGGGGAGATGTACTTAGGTATGTTCAACTCAAATGCCCTCCAGCTGCAGGATTCAGAGCCTGGCCCACACCCTTCTTGGGGTGACTTCAGTTACGATTGGGAACCACATCTCACAGTCTCTGTATCATTAGAGAAGCAACACCGAGTGCTCATGGGGAGTTTGCAAACAAATTTATACTTATGCTCAATAGTTCAGAGTCAATAAAAGGGATATTAGCAATTGAATTTTGGGGATTTATGTGCTTTGGTTCTAGTGAGCTTTTTGGAATCCATCCGGAAATCTCACGACTAGTGCTTTTGGAATGTAAATGGCATTAACAGTTTGTAGGCTTCCTCAAAGGTCGTGAAACTTCAGTTGCTTGTTTATATCTAAACAGGAGGTAATAGGAAGACTGACTTGGAGCTTTGCAAGGGTGGTTGTGACTGCTACCTGGCGTGGGGCATCTGTCATTATACAAGTGCCCTCAAGTCTGTCATTGTCCTTGCTAGGCTATAGGTAAGGCAGCGTGTTCAGTTTTTAAGGGTCACTTCTCATATCTATTTGTTTTCTTTGCCGTGCAGTGTGTGTGGGAGGAGATTGTGGACCCCATGTGACTCTCTGCTTTGTAGTGGGGTGGTGACCTTTGGCATCCACTTGTAACACTCTGAGCCCATTCTCCTGGGGTCCCTGCAGTCAGAGAGCCCAGAGTCTGCAGGCAGGCTGGTTAGTGACTTTTATGACTGGCTTCAGAGTCATGCCTGCTCCTCGCTGCATCCTGACTACACAAGTCCACTGCCTCCCATCTTTCAGAGGTGTATGGAGAGGTCATATTACCTGTCGACCTACTCCATTCTCTTCATTAAAGAATTTGGCTGTTAGCCTGTCAGTAGCTGGGTGGTGAGTTTCTAGGTAAGTTAAATGGGACATTTATCCTTCTGGTGTGGTTTGGGTGATGGCTTTATGACTTCAAGGAATCCATGCCAGCTATTCACTGCAAATGTAGTATCTCTGTTTTCTGTTCTACAACAAAATACATAAGACCTGGTAATTTACAAAGAATAAAAGTGCATTTGGCTTACAGTTCTGGAGGGCAGGAAGTCCAGGAACATGGTGCATTGGCAACTGCTTGGCATCTGCAGAGGGCCTTCTCACTGTATTGTCACATGGTGAAGGGCATCACATGGTGAGATGGAGCAAGGGTGCTTACTTAACCCTCATAACCTAGTCGTCTCCAAATTCAAAGACCCTGCCTCAAAATTCCATTGACAAATGAATGTGGGGGTTCTCAACATATGAATATTTAGAGGACATATTCAAAGGATAGCACAGCATTGATTTAAACCCAGTAGCAGCCTCACCAAGGTATAGGTGGAAGGAAGAGGTTAGTGCCCAGAGGTACCTTCTCTGGTAGGCATTTATTTTGTTTCTGTAGCTTCCTGTGATAGCCTTCTACTATGTAACAAATCTTATTTAAAAAATTTCTTATGATATTGAGATGCTTCATAGGTGTTATGCTTTTTAAAAACTAGTAGATAGCCATTAGCAGAATTGGAAATTACAAAGTTTTTTGAAGAAAATTAATTATGGCCATCTGTTCACTACACTTAAAATCAAACCTTGAATTAATTACTATTACTGATTATGGGGGCTTATAGATTTAGAGATTTTGGTTCTTTTTTTTTTAAATAGAAGTTGGTTTCTGACCAGCATTTTCTTTGATATGTTAATTAACTTAAACACCTTTCAGTAAAATCATAAGAAGGAATTAGAGATGGCTAAGAAACATGTTAAAATATATTTAAGCTCCTTAGTAGTAAAATGCATCTTAAAACTAATAATAATGGGGTATTTTTGTCTATGGAGTTAGCACTGATTTTACATATTAATGACACTGGCAAAGGAACAGCCTGGGAGGAGAAAGAACCGGGATGTGTCTATAGAGAAATTTGGCAATAAATATCAAGGGACTTAATCATACATGTGACCATATGAAACAATTTTGCTTTTAGAAGCTCGTCCTAACCAAAAAATCTTTTACCAAAAGTTGGGAGCGACCTAAACATCTAATACGAGGAGACTGGTGTAATCACTTATTGTGTATATAAATATAAATCAATGTAGCCCAAATAATGTAGGATATTTAGTAACTGGAAAACCCTCAGGATACATAGTTAAAAAAGATAAAATAATATTGATACTATAATCCCATTTCATCCCTTTAATCCTTCATTTATGCAAAAAATATGGACAGTTATATAGGCAAATATTATTGTCAGAAAGAAAGCAATTATTGATTAATAAACTTATAAAAGAACAATTATAGTGTATAGAAAGATGAGCAGAAAGTACACAGTTTCCATGTGTCTATTAACGTCTGAGTTTAGTGGTCCATTTGTTGTTATAAGTGAGGGGCATGTTTATGGATGTTGAAGTCCTTAGTTTATAGTAGGGTTTGTTCTTGGTGATGCACAGTCTGTGGGACAAATATACAATGACATGGACACAACTATGACAGTATCACATGGAATTGTTCACTGCCCTGATTATCCTTCATGGGCTACTTATTAATCCTTGCCTTCATCTCTCAGAATCCCTGGCAACCTCAAATCTTTTTACTGGTTTGCTTTCTCCAGGATGTCGTGGAGTTAAAATCAGATGGTACATAACCTTTCAGACCAGTGGTTTTTGCATTTAGCAATATGCATGTAAGTCTTCTTCATCTCTGCTCATGGCATAATAGCTTATTTCTCTTCATTGCTGAACAGTAGTAGTTCATTGTTTGGATGTACTAAAGTTTGTTTATCCATTTACTTACTGAAGGACATTTGGTTGCTTCCAAGTTTTGCAATTTTGAGTAAAACTGCTATAAACATTCGTGTACAGATTTTTGTGTGGACATACGTTTTCAACTCTTTTGGGTAAACACCAACAGGTGCAATTGCTGGATCAGATGGTAAGAGTAGGTTTTGCAAGAAACTGCCAAGCTGTCTTCCAAAGTGGCTGCACCATTTTTTATTCCCAATAGCAAAAAGTGAAATTTGTTATTGCCCCACATCTTTGATAGCATTTGGTACTGTGGTATTTTGGATTTTAGCCATTCTTGGATGTGTAGAGCTCTTATTTAGTTTTGCAGTTCCCCAGTGACACAAGATGTTGAACATCTCTGCAAATGCTCATTTGCATCTATATATCTTCTTTGGTGAGGTGTTTCTGCTTATATCTTTTGTGTATTTTAAAATTATGTGCTTGTTTACTTACTGTTGAGTTTTAAAATTTGTCTATTTTGGATACAGACCTTTTTTCACATGTGCATTTTTCAAGTGTTTTATCCAAGTCCATAGCTTGTCATTTCATTCTCTGAACAATATCTAAGGCAGAGCAGAATTTTAAAATTTCAATAAAGTCTAAATTATCAATTTTTTTTCCTTTGTGGGTTATGCTTTGGTTGCTATAATTTAAAAGTCATCACCAAACCAAAGGTCATCTAGACTTTTTTTTGGTCTATAATTCATATAATTCATCCTGAGGGTTTTGTGTGTGTAAAAGTATAAGGTCTGTTTTTTAGATTCATTTGGTTGCATGTAGATGCCCCAGCACATTTTGTTGAAAGACCACCTTTTCTCCATTGTATTGCTTTTGCTCCTTTGTCAAAGACCAGTTGATGCTATCTGTGGGGTCTGTCTCTGTTCTTTCTTCTGCTTCCGTGATCTGTTTGTCTATTCTTTTACCAATGCCATACTGTTTTGATTACTATGGCTTTAGAGTAAATCTTGAAGGTTAATGTCAGTGATTTTACTTCAATATTGCACTGCCTAATCTGGGTCTTTTGCACACTCATAGACATGCTAGAATTAGTTTCTCAATATCCACAAAATACCTTGCTGGGATTTTTGAGATTGGGTCAAATCTGTAGATCAAGTTGGGAAGAACTGCAACTTGGCAATGTTGAGTCTTCCTATCCGTGAACATGGTATACCTGTGTCTCTGCATTTATTTAATTGTTAGTTGATTTTTTCCAGAATTTTGTAGTTTCTTCTTATAGGTATTATTGTATAGTTTAAAAATCATATCTATGTATCTTACTAGTTTGTGTTAATGTAAACATTATTATGTTCTTAATTTCAAATTCCAATTGCTCATTACTGGTAGCATACTTACTTTTAACAAATTATAAGCATATCAGAGGATAGGGCAAGATACACTCTCTCTTACATATCTATTTTTTGTTAAATACAAATGTTTTCTGGCAGGCTACAAAGACCATGTGTCAAAGCTGTAATTTAGTCTTGCTCAAAAGGAAAATAATTGAATATATATTCTGGAGATTTACTTTTGGAAGACACAATTTATAGGAGAAGAGAATGGTCGGCTAATCATTGTTAAATTATGTACCCTTGTCCAATGAATTTATTATCTCAACTGGCACATGTTTGTGAGAGCAAGGGCACAGTGTTAATGATTACACACAGATGAACAGGCAACTGTCCTCTGTACCCAAGGTTGTGTGATCCCTAACTAGGCTCTTGATTGGCAGTCAATGTGGGGCATGTTTTCCCAGAACAAGTCTTTATCCCATTACAGTTGATCAGAACTTGCATAAGCATTGCATGAGGTCTACGACGTTCCTTCCACAGTGTGAATCACATCACACAAAAACGGTGTCCTAGGCTGGGCTTGGGACGGGTTTTCTTTTGCATTGCTTTTCAGTTCTTATGGAGTTAGTCTCTGATGGCTGCCAGGGAGTCCTTTCCCTCCCTGGTTAATGAGGTGTCCCTTCTTGTCCTCTCTTCCTTCCATGTCTCTCTGCCTTCTCCCAGATTTCAGGACCTTGAGGAGCCCGTGGTAGTAATAGGAATGGTAACAGAGGATTCAGGTAGACAGACCACCATATAACTAACACATATGGTTCTAAATACTTCACACACACTGAATAGATTAACTCCTAGTGGAGCCCATTTGGAGTAGGTACTGCAGAAAATCTATTTGACTTAAAGAAACCAAGACAGAGATGTTAAGTATCTTGTCTAATGTCACAGGGCTAAGTGGTGGCTTTGAACACAAATAGCCTGTTTTTAACCACTCTTAGAGAGGACTGTCTGCCGAACAAACCTTTCTCTTCTTCACGTGGAACACTTCTTACCTGGACAAGGTAAGTAAGAAAGATGGAAAGTCATTGGTACGGTTTAAAAAATGCATCATTCCGCTTGTGTTGCTAAAAAAAAAAAAAAAATACCACGGCTGGGTGGCTTGAACAACAGAAATTTAATTCCCGTAATTCTAGAGACGGAAGGCCAAGATCCAGGCCCAGGCGATCTGGTCCTTGGTGGGGATTGCCTGCTCACTGGTGGCTCGTCTTCTTTGTGCTGTGAAAGGAGCGGGGGACCTCTGGTGTCTCCTCCTCTTCTTCAAGGGCACTGATCCCCTGGTGAGGGCTCCACCCTCATCTAAATCTAATCTGATCCTAATAGCCCACCCCCTAAGAAAGACCCCCCTCACTGGGGATGAGGGCTTCCACACAGGAATGTGGGGAACACAGATGTTCAGTCCATAACACGTTCTCATATAATATTGTGAAAGAACATACAGGAACCCGTTAACGGTGGTTATGTCTGTGTGTCAGGACAAGAGTTGTATATTTGCCTATTTGTATTTTGTTTTCAAAAGAAATTCTCCTTTCACATAAGGGAATACCATTGAATGATGGCTTCCAGATGGGCTTCTCTTTCAGTTTTTTTTTTTTTTTTTTACTGAGGGATAAAACATTCTCTTTGAATTCTAGGGCAAAGAATTTACAACACCCGGCATCCTTTAAAGTAGGTGAAGTGACACTCTGGTATTTAAGTCCACACCAAGAGTCAGCTCTGGCCTTTGTGAGAATTGCCAACCAACAGAGATGAGCCGTGCAGACCAGGCAGGGGAGGTCTCCCTTGCAGCACGGAGCATAATTATCGAATGCCCACGCCATCCATCATCTCAAGTTCATTCCCGGTCGAAGCATAGATCATCCCCTCTCCTATTAAAGAACAAGCACTGGAGGCCACCGGGTCTCAGCGAGTCAGGGCAGCACAGATCCGACTGGAACACTGTGCACACATATTCCTACCTCCCATTTTCTCTGCTTTTTCTGAATTTCGCTTTTTGTTGTGGTTAATGCAGGATCGATCATGGATGCTTTAATGCTCTTTTATGAATTCAATAAACTGAAAGGAAAGACGCCGTAGCGTTAGGGAAGCTGTGTGAGGAGTCCACATAGAGATAGAGGAAAAGAAGAGCAGTCTTCATGGAGACTAGGATCCCGGTGGCTTTAGTCACGGACCAACGTCCCCAAGGGTGGCTCCCCCTGTGGCATGTGCAGCATTGTCACAGGGATCACGGATTTCCCTAGATCCAGAGCACAAAAAGGGAAAGTCTATTGTATTGATGGTTGAGCCTGTTGATGTCAGAATATCCATTTAAATCACTGGAAAATAAAAAAGTCGAGCTCAGCTCTGTGGATGAGACTCCATCAAACCAGCTTCCGGGTCTTAACCTTCTGTATCCCGAGTTGAGGAATTCTGTGGAAGACCTCCGATCCCACGCCTACTGGATGGAATCCAAGGCCGTTTCCCCAGGAGGATAGACTCTGCTTTAGAGGACTCTGTTAATGCCTTAGTTGCAACTGCATTTCTCGCTGGCTGGAAACCGGGAAGAAGGAGGGAGTCAAAATACTGCACTTCTCAATCGGCCGCCTTGGATCTGCACTGACTCAGAATTCCATCCAGCACCGGAGGACCGGAGCTCACATGTGCCCCCTTTCCTGAAGTGGGGTCTTCATGCAAAGTAGACGGGATCGGGGAATAACAGTCGGTTTCCTGGACCAGGGACTGCGGCCCAGGCCGTCCACCTGGCCTCTTGGTTCAGGGGGCTTTGGTCTCTTCTCAGCTCAGATGTCTGCGCCCTCCCTAGACGCAGCCCCTTGGTTCTGCGAGACTCCCCAGTTCACCTGTCTCCCCAGATCTCCAGGCTGGGGAGGGAAGGCCAGCCGTTAGGTTTCCTACAGAGATCCCCTGTCCTTCAGAGCCAGCCCAGTCCCTCCTCCACGACACGTCCCCTCATCTGGTCTGTGCCCTGACTATTGGTATTTGGAGGCTCATAGCCAGAAAAGTATCATTTATTTATTTATTAATTATCTCCATTTATCCTTAAGAACTCACTATCGAGCACCTACTGTATGCTGTCTAAGAAGGGAGGCCAAATCCTTGCCTCGCGGAGCTTAGGGTGTGACCAGGGAAACCTGGGGAGGTAAATGGGATGAGGAAAATGTACCCCGGGTGGTTGTAGGAAGGAGCCGCGAGCTGTCAGCATGGGAGGAGACAGAGACGGTCAGCGGAAAAGGACGTGATGATGAAGTTTGAGGATTTTACCATGACCCCCGCTCTATCTAGAATACGGTATGTCATTTAATGTCATCTGTGAACTTCCCAATGCTGGAAAGAAAGCATTGCTTTTATTGTAAAATACAATACACGTATCAAAGAGCACCCAAGGCCCACGTACGGGTGCAGGAATCACCGCAGCAAACTAACTTTAACACTGGACAGTGGGTTTTTAAAATAGAATTTTTATATAATATAAAACTGAGATGAGAACTCAGGACATGAAACTAAGAATTCCTAGCACCCCAAATCTCCTGCTTGGACTTCTGGATTGGGTAGTTCTCCAGAGAGAGCTAGACGGACGGACACACACACACACACACACACACACACACACACACGGAGTGAGAGTTCATCTTCAGGAATTGGCTGGCGAGTGTGGACTGTGTGGGGCTGGGCTGGAGGCCCAGGGAGGGGCTGAGGCCCCAGCTTGAGTCTAAAGGGGCTGAAGCAGGATTCTTCTTTCTCCAGGGACCTCAGGCTTTTTCCTTTTGAGGCCTTCAACTGAGTAGTCGAGGCCCACCCACATTATGGAGGGTAATCGGCTTTCCTCAAAAATCTATTAATTTACATGTTGATCACATCTAAAAATGCTTTCACAATACTCCATGTTTGTATAAATATGTCAAAATTGGCTCTAGTGTCATGTATAACTAAAAAGAACAAATAAAGAACATATTCGTTGCAAAAAAGTAGTTGGGATGGCAGATTTTTGTTATGTGTATAATCCCACCAACGACTTTTTTTGTAAAATGGAAAACAATGTGTTCCCATAACACAGAATCAGCGTGGCTGAGTTAGTTCTGAGAGTCTCAGCATCAGCTGCTTTGGACGTTTTCCTTCATTGACTTCTTCAAGGCGTTGGGGTGACACTGTGAAGTGAGTCTCGCTGGCCGCATTTTTCTCTTGAGAAGCAACCTGAAGGGTGAGCGGCCGAGAAGCGAGTGTAAAGGAGATTTCTCAGGAGACATGGAGGGAGATCAAGTCTTGTTCAACTGCTCTGTTTACTTTTATGACTGTTGGCTCCTGGGCACACCGAGTTGGGTTGATCATAATCTCAGATTCATGATGTTTAACACTGGACAGTGCATTTTTAAAATATAATTTTTATATAATATAAAAATGTTATATAAAATTTATATAAATTATTTTTATATAATTGGCTATGCTTTTTTTTTTTAATGTGATGAATACTCCAAACTTGCGACCCCAAACCAACGCCAGGATCTCGACAGCTCCTCACATCTGGTGGGAGGAGCTCTGCTGCCATCTCCCTGGTCCCTCCCACCCACCATCCTGGGGCCTTGGGTCCGTCATGATCTTGTGTTCCTTTTGATATCATTTTATTGCATTTGTTTCTCTCTTCTCTCATTTTCACTTTATAATGTACACAAAGTTTTTTTGTATCTTTTGAAACCCCTTTTGCCTTGAATGATATTTGTTAAGATTCATCCATCTTATGGTGGATTGCTGGAGACCATCCGTTTTAACTGCTGTGTCATATTCCATAGCTTGACTTTATCATTTTATCTACTTTCCAGTTGATGGGCATTTGGGTGGTCTCCAGAAGTATACATGAGTAAATCTTTCCCTTGTGTATCTTCCCAGGAGTGGAATTTCTGAGTCAAGGGTATGTCAATGTACAATTCTAGTGGATCAAGCCAAATTGCTTTTCAAAATGGTTGCACTAAGTTTTATATCTGTGAACAATCTATAAGAAATCCAATAGTTACACATGCTCTCCAACACGTAGTATTGTATGATGTATTCCCGCCCCCGCATCAAATTGTGTAAAGCGGCAACACACTGTCGTCTTGATGTATGTGTCCCTGGACTTCATGAGGCTGAACATCTCCATGTGATTAGTGGCTCTGTGGTTTTCTTCTTCTATAAAGTGTGTCTTTAAGGATGAGAAAACTTGGGCTCAAAGAGGTTAGGTCCTTTGTCTGGGGTTCCCCATCATCATGTGACCATACCGTCAGGTTTGCCTGAATAAGGAACGTTGGTTTCTCCATCCCGCAACAGCCTCCTTAGGGCTTGTGCTGATTTTTTTTTTTTTTTTGATACTGGGGATTGAACTCAGGGGCACTCAACCTTTAAGCCCCATCTCCAGCCTTATTTTGCATTTTATTTAGAGACAGGGTCTCACTGAGTTGCTAAGCTCCTCGCCATTGCTGAGGCTGGCTTTGAACTCTTGATCCTCCTGCCTCAGCCTCCTGAGCCTCTGGGATTACAGGAGTGTGCCACTGCACCTGGCTTGTGCTGATTTAAAAAAAAAAAAAAAGTTTTTTTTTTTTTTTTTGTAATTGTAGAAGGACAGCATGCCTTTATTTTATTTGTTTATTTTTATGTGTGATGCTGAGGATTGAACCCAGTGCCTCACACAAGAGAGGCAAGTGCTCTACCACTGAGACCCAGCCTCAGCCCCAGCCCCTTGTGCTGATTTTTAAAAAATAAAACATTTCAGAAATTATTCACCCAAGTAAGTGCTTCTTTCCAAGCACCCATTTTAGCACTCTCTCTTTATTCCAAAAATGACATCACCGGACAATTTGTAGTTTACCCCACTGTTGCTGCCATTTAATACCGTAATTCTTATGAGATAAAAATAGTCTTAAATTTTCTTGCCTTTTGATTTTTTTTTTTTTTTGAGAGCTAAATGATGATCCTAGATTGCTCACTTGGTTTAGGAAACTGGTCCATCCTGAGTGACTCTTGGATGTTTCAAATCACAAACCCACTTGCAGAGATCGAGTATTGACCACCAAAAATATTGACGGAAAGAGGCCTCGTGGGCCCCTTGGGGGAGAAGGGCCCTGGAGCCCACCTGAACTGGACAGTCAGTGTTTTCTGTGTTGGGTTTGGATATGGTATTGATTCTGGAGGAAAAGAGTTGTGAAAGTCAGTTTCTTTTTTTTTTAATATTTATTTTTTAGTTTTTGGCGGACACAACATCTTTGTTGGTATGTGGTGCTGAGGATCGAACCCGGGCCGCACGCATGCCAGGCAAGCGCGCTACCGCTTGAGCCACATCCCCAGCCCCGTGAAAGTCAGTTTCTAAGCTGCCATCCCTGGGTCCCTAAGCCCCTGCACTTGCTGCCTCTCAGCAGCGACCCCTTTAAGGAACTTGGCTGGCTACCCCTCAGCTCTGTGCCCACTTGACTGTGGCTCGAAGAGGGGGACCGTGATTTGCTCTGAGAGCGACAAACAGAGCAGACACTTAAGAACCCCTTGGAGAAAGAATGAGACACCGTGCCCCAGCAGCTCTGGCTCCTCCTGCTCCTCATCTGTCCCTGCTGCTCTGCCTCTGCTCACAGAGGCCACAGGGAGAGGGAGAGGGCAGGAGGAGGCATCCATCGGGCCTTTAACTACTTGCACCCCAGGTGCTCTGTGGGGGCCACCGATTGAAAGCCTCACAGCTGAGCATTTCGGGACTGTAGTTTTATAGGTGCGACATCTACTCCAGAAGCAGGGAGCAGGTACTGGAAATAAAATCCGATTACATTTTAGCTTAACACAGTCACATCAAATAAAAGCTATCCTAGACATGGAAATTGGCCCAGAGCTGGGTATGTTGACTCCCCTCCAGCTGCATGTTTGGAAGTGAAATCCAGCCAGCGCCCTAGAGGAGAGAATTCAGGCCAAGGCCACCTGTGCACCTTGAAGGTTAGCAAAGGCTGAATCTCATGGATCTCTTCTGTCTATTATTTATTTATTTTATTGGTTGCTCAAAACATGACAATGATCTTGACATATCATATTTCATATATTTGGTTCAAATGGGTTAGGAATTCTTATTTTTGAATACGTCAGTACAAAACATCTCATCATGGGGCTCATGAAATCCTTTTGCACAAGAAAGGAAGGTCTGGAACCAGCTGTGGCAGCAGTTGAAGAACAACTCGGGTCATTGCATGTACCATTCAAGAAGGCTTCCAGGAGTAGAAGTCAATAACAAGAGAGCCTGCAGGTACACAGCAGGTGACCCAAAGGGGCTGCCGGGCAAACAGGGAAGCACACAGAAGAGTGGAGAGGGACCGCCGAGTCACACCCACACTGGGTGGGCGGGAAGCGAGGATGGAGCCCCTGAGGTGGAGAGCACCTTATCATCTCCCCAGGCACACAGAGCACAGGGGTTTTAACCAGGACCCTGTGGGGCTGACTAAGCACCGGGGGTGGGATCAGAGCCTCAGGTGTCTTTGGGCAAGAAACAGAACGACTGAAGTGGAATCAGGAACCAACTGTCCTGGGTTTGCTCCAAAGAGGACATATTTATCATGTTCTGGGAAAAAGCACTGAGGTGTCACCTCCCTCCTGGACTGCTCTCATTCTTGGGGTGGTGATTGGGACGCAGGGTGATGAAGTGAGGCCCAGGTGCTGACGATCCTTCACGACATCCCGCCACAGAGGCACCATAGGTCAGAGGTGGAGCCCAACCAGGTTCTCTCTGGGTTTTCTAGCAAGGCCCAGGTCAGGGGCTTCTTGTGACCTTCAAAATGCTACAGCTGAGGCCCGTGTTTAGCTAGTGGCTTCGAACTGTCAAAAGTCTGTTGGGGGGAGGGGTGGAGAGGGTGGGGGAAAGGAGGGAAAGGGGCGATTGGTTCAGGAGTCAAGGAGGCTGCAGGGGGTGTCGCTTGCTGGAGACCCAGGACAACTGTTGGTGTGGCATCTGGACAGAGCTGATGTCCCATCTGGCGGCATCCAGGCCTCCCCGTCACTCCGCCTCTCTGCTCTCTTGGGGCCTTGACTCACACTGAGGAGGGCACTCTGCTTGGTTCAGTCCAGGGACTCATCCAAAACACCTTCAGAGTTTCATAGACACATCTAGAAGAACGTTTGGGAACCCCGGTCCAGTACAGTCGACCATAAAGTAATGGCTCCTCTCTGATCACCTGTGTCCATTGTTCTCTGTGCTTTGCCTTCTGTGGTGGCAGGTGGGGAACCACGGTGAATTTGGAATAGTCCAGAATCACTCTCTCTCCTGCGTCTCACAGGACTATTTCTGGGCATCAGGCAGGGGCTGCAGAGACTGAAATCCACGCTACCCCATAAGGAAATGTGTCTTTTGTGGAGAATCAAATGCAAAAATCAGCCCCCACCCAGAGAGTAGCAAGCAGGTACATCCTGATGGACAGAATTTGCCTCTGGGAAATGGACCCTGAGCTGCTGACCCAGACGGCTTTCCATGTCAACTGTTACCCACTTGGACTCTTGTTTCTTAACCCAGACTGCACCCTAGGAACCCTGGGGAGCTTCAAAAAACTCATCTGGCTCCCATCCAGGAATTCTGAGTTAGTTAGACTATCTATGGCCTGGGCATTGGGGTTTGCAATAAAATATATGTTCCCTTTTAGCTCATGCACAGATTCTTGTTATATCCACCATGAACAGGATACAGAATGGTTCCAACACCCCAGAGGTGCTGTGCTGCCGAGCCTTTGAGCCTCTGTAGCGTGTTCCCTCCATAAACATGAGGGCCGCTGTCTTCACTGAAAGAGAAGGGACCCAAGAGCATTCTAACAGGAGATTCAGAAAGACAGGCCAATGTGGAAAGAAGAGAAATCATTTTTTAAGGGAAAACAGGTGATGCAAATCATTGAAAATCCACTCCAGATAGAAAATGTCCTAAAATGGGCATGTTCTAAGAGCTTAAAAATAGGGAACAAGACTTTCTTGGCAAAGAGCAGCCTTCAATGACATGTAAGAGCCTTCAATGGCCATCCTCAAGGGTTTGCACACAGGGAGGAAATAAGACACCATTCATTCAGTCCAAATGAGTTAAATTATGATTGCTGCCAGATGTCCCCAGGCAAAAACAGGGTTTCAAGCATGTGAGGAAGGCTGTCTCTTTGTGTAAGATCATTGCTGGACTAGCACTTTGAACAGGGAAATTCTAATGAAGGTGTGGTCAACCTCAGGGACCATTCTCCATGGGGGAATCTCAGCCAGGGTTGAGGATAAAACTGACAGGCCTTCATGACATTCCTCTGTGTCAGAGGATCAGGAAGGTCCCCTGGAGAAATGACAGCCTGGTGTCATCTTAGGAGCCGACTTGGA
Source organism: Urocitellus parryii (assembly GCF_045843805.1). Lineage (NCBI taxonomy): Eukaryota > Metazoa > Chordata > Mammalia > Rodentia > Sciuridae > Urocitellus > Urocitellus parryii. The sequence goes on along the minus strand of NC_135544.1, from coordinate 64,167,698 downwards.
AGGCAGGATTTTCTTCCTTCCCTCGTGTGTCTTCTTCTCTCCATCTCCCCAGTGAACATTCCCCTCTTGCTGTGGAACCCCTACGGCGTCCCAGGAAGAGCTCTGAGATTCAGACACAGGTGGAGAGTCGTGGGGAGGAAGGCCCTGGAGCTTGTCCATGTCTAGGAGCCATAAACCCATGCACTGGGGAAGAGACTCAAAGCTGAGTATTTTCTAATGGCAGTAGAAACCTCTCTGGGTAATGCGAGGAGGCCAGGAGTACGAAAATTAAGCTTCATAATTTAATTTTACTGCTTCTTTTGGGTTGGCAGAATCAGCAGGGAATTCAGTGATATTATAGTTTTGGGTTCACCTAAAAATAGCCAGACTCCAGACTTGAGACTCCAGAAGTCTCCTTCCTGCAGCAGAGACACTAGTCTGTTGATGAGATGAGATGTGAACACGATTCCATTGAAACTTTGGGATGATTATTGTGTTCTCACCAAAAGGCTTCAAAATCATGAGGCTGTTAACCCTGGAAAGGTTTTGATTTCCTGAGACTCTTCATTTGGAGTCAAAGGATTCTTCTGCTATTATTGCTACTCCATTAGAAAACACAAGTTTTTCTCTTTCTGTGTGTCTCTCACTAGACGCACTAAATAGTTCGGGCTGGATGATTTTTTGGGGGGTCCTGGGAATTGAACTCAGAAACACTCAACCACTGCGCCACATCCCCAGCCCTGTTTTGTATTTTATTTAGAGACAGGGTCTCACTGAGTTGCTCAGCACCTTGTTGTTGCTGAGGCTGGTTTTGAACTCGCAATTCTCCTGTCTCAGCCTCCAGGGCCTCTGGGATTACAGGCGCGCCCCACTGTGTCGGCCAGGCGGGGTGATTTTGGTTCATTTATCTTTCAGTCCTCATCGTGGGCAGGTGGGGAGCCGTGAGTCAGTGATTGGGTTGGGTGGGTCTTTTGTCCTGTTTTCACCAGAACCAATCAGGAGCAGTGTCGGCACGCCTCTGGGTGGCTCAGCCATTGAGAGCGTCAGTGTCAGGGTTGGGCAGAAGCAGATTCAGTCCTGTGGCTGAGCCTTCAGGGTGCTCCTGTCCTCTGAGATCTGTTTGTTTATATCAAAGAAGCACGTGATGTTGCCCTCCTATGATGTCCCAGCTTGGAAATGGTTTGAGTCTAAGACTAAAAGCCGAGCAGGAAGGAATGGATCTGATGTTCTAAAACAAGCTTTGGAAACAAACAAAAAATAAAACAGGCTTTTGGGGTTTCTTAAAGTAAGCACGTGGGTGTCTTATGCTGGACTCTCCCATGGACTGTAAGATATTAGAATATTTAGCCCCACCTGTGAAATACCGGAAGCCCTGCCCAGCCATTCCCACAACCCAAATCCAATACACCAAACACCTGTCCAAACAATCCACCCACCCACCCACCCACCAACCCACCCACCCACCCACCAACCCACCAACCCAACAAAGCCTGCTCTCACTCATTCCCTGAATGCCTCCCTGGAGAAGTGCTGAGCAGGGGAGAGACTTTCCAGAAGGGAAGACTGATAGGGAAGGACCAAAAGTGATGAAAAGCTCCTGGGCTCTATCTTCTTACAAGGAGGTGAGACATTTCCCCAGATGAATGGGTAAAGAACCGTGGTACATATACACAATGGAATTTTACGCAGGCATAGAGAAGAATGGCATTGGCTGGTGGGTGGGTGGGAATAGAGAGCATTGTGCTCAGTGAAATAAGCCAGGCTCAGAGAGTCAAGGGGGCAGGCTTTCCCTCATATGTGGGTGTTACAGCAAAGTTATGGGGAATAAGGGGGGAGTCAGATATCATAGGATAGGGGGAAGATCAGTGGAGTAGAAGAAGGGGATTGAGAAGAGGGAGGCAAAAGGGGGGAAATGTGGAATGAATTTGACAGAATTATGTTACGTGCATGAATTCTGACTTTATGTATATTTATAAAGCAACAATTAAAGATAAATAAATAAACACATAAATAAAAGGAAGACCAATAGAAGAAGGGGAGTATGGAGGCTGGAGGGGAGGACAAAGGAGGCTACTGGGGATTGAAGTGGAGCAAATTCAATTCCGTGTGTGTTTGATTATGTCAAAATGAACCCCACTGCTATGTAAAACTACAATGCACTAATAAAAAAAAAGAAGTTACAGAGTTTCATGTTCAGCATGAGAACTTAAGCAATACAAGAGTGCAAAGAAGTAAAAAGAAAATATCCATTATTCCCCTGATAAGCACATTTAATTTATAACTATAAAGTGTGTGTGTGTGTGTGTGTGTGTGTGTGTGTCCGTGTATATCGGCATAAATTTTGGAAGGAAAGAGAAGCTGTGAATGGGAACTTTTTGGGTTTGAGATTTGATGAGGGAGGGTGAAGGGGAACATGACTTCTGGACAGAAAAGCAGTAAAATTAATAATGACTTTAATTTTTTTGCAATTAATAATACATTTGGTGACATAAATCTTTGTTAAATTAATTTGATCTTTTAAAATTATGTAATAACAGAGGAGACTGTATCTTCTATAAAGCAAAGTTGAACCTAAGTACTTAACAATAGATACCAATGACATTAGTTAAATTAGAAACAATAGAAATTAATTCAATTAGAAACAGCAAGCTGTGTGTTTTTACTGAGGTTCTTAAAAAAGTAATGTGAAAAAAAATCGAACTTTTTATTTTGAGATCATTGCAGATTCATATGCAGAAAGTAGAGACATCCCAGGGACCTCTTGCCAGTTTCCTCTGACGGTCACTCTTGCAGTGTCACACCAGAAAACTGACATTGATGCATGCACTAATGTGATTCAGGTTGCCCAGGTTTTACTGTACACTTGTGCCTGGGTCTGATTCTTTGTGTCGGCACCTGTCTCCATTACCACCGTCAAGATGAAGGGTCCAGTCACTGTAGGGATCCCTTGTAGCCCCTGTATAGCTGCACCACTAAAGCTCATGCCTGCTCTATTTGCAGAGGTCCTCCAACACTGAATAGTTAGACAAGCATCCAACTATTGATGCTTGCCAGAGCCTGGATGAACCTCTGGGCAATTAGGCTGAGTTTAAAAAAAACACCAATCCCAAAGTTGACATAGCATGTCTTTCCATTTATATGATGTTCTTTTAAAAAGATTTTCTTTATTTATAAGAAAAAATAATGATTATACATATTTATGGGGCACAATGGGATAGTTTATACAGGAATACACTGTGGTATGTCACGCTCTTGAATGACAAAATGATAGAGGTGGAGACACATTCTGGATTGTTAGAAGTTAGCACTGGAGGAAGGAGTTGAGAAAAGAACAAAATGTAATGGAACTATTCTGAAGTTGTTTTAAAATGAAAATTTATCATACATTATATAAAACATTTTATATGTTTTATGTAAAGAGCATCATATTATATATATTCTGTAGTTTTTTTCCATTTTGTATGCATTGGATATCCTTTTGTGACATTGGGGTATTTCATTTAAAAAAATTCTTTACACAGTATTTTATAGGATGGCTGTATCATGATTTATTTCACCGATTCTCAACAGATTGGTAGATTATTCATGTTACAAATAGTGCAATGAGCATATTGGTAAGTATAGTGTTGTGACTTCAGGTTCAGAATAAAAGTATAAAAGTGAAATTTGGAGGTCTGCAGGCTAGCCGATTTTATTATGATATAGATTTGCCAAATTATTCTCCAAAATAGTTATACTAATTGCCATTCCTGCCAATATTATATACATGTCTGTTTCCTTGCATGTACAAGTTAATTTTAAAAGAATAATGGCCTGTTCGTCTACAGAATCAGTTTGGAAACAGGAGCATGAACAGGGTCTTGCTCCACGCAGCCCCATCCAGGCAGTAGGGCCTCCACCCAGCTTCCTGGTCAAGGCTCATGGGAGCTGTTTTAGTGAGATTTTTCTCTACTGTGACTAGAAGGACCCAGCCAGCACAATTGTAGAGGAGAAAAGGTTTAGTCGGGGGTTCATGGTTTCAGAGGTGTCCATCCATAGACTCTATTCCTTGGGGTTTGAGGTGAGGCTGAACATCATGGCGGAAGCCTGTGGCAGAGGGAGGCAGCTCACGTGGTGATCAGAGAGCAGAGAGAGAGACTCCAATTGCCAGATACAAGTATATACCCCAAAGCCACGCCCCAATTCCCACCTCCTCCAGCCACACCCCACCACTCAGTGAATCCCTATCCAGGGGTTAAGACTCTAACACTCAAACATTTCTTCTTTGAACCTTCTTGTATTGTCTCACACGTGAGCTTCTGGGGGACACCTCACATCCAAACCTTAACATGAGCCCACCTCCCGCTTCAAGAGTGATCCTGACAATGTCTATACCTTTTTTTTTTTTTTTTTTGGACAATCTTGGGGAGTCTCACTCAACAGGGAGAGAGCAGTGCAGAGTGTCTCAGGACAACCCGTCTTGTCTCTAGGTCAGTTTCCTCGACCCACACCTACCGTGCTTTTTCTCTGCTGCACTTAGAATTGGCATCTCCCCTCCTCATCTCTAGGATCTTGATCTTATCTCCACATTGTTGCTCCATGGGGTCAGTCCTCTGCTAGGAGCTGCTGTTTCTATTGGTGACCACCATGGATACCCCACATGGGGTCTTTGAAAGGTTAAAAGCCCCCTCTGTTTCCTACAGCCAGATTGTACCTTCAGGCGGACTTGACCCCAGGCTGAAGGCTATTGGAAGTGTTGAGAAGGATCTACAATGTTGAACAGAAGCAGCTGCTCTCAGAAATAAGTGGCCCAAGCCTGCTGGGCCTGATCCTGACCCATGTCTCCTGTCTGTCCACAGCTCCAGCTCCAGGCCACCACCTCCCTGAGCCAGCAACTCCTGAATTGCCACATCCAGGACCCAGGTCCTCCAAAGGACACCTCATGCACCCGGCTCCCCACAGTCTGGCCTAGTGGCTTGGACAAAGCAATAACAGTAGAGATTCCTAAGTGTGGCTTGTGCAAGTTCCCAACAGTCCGGTTCGGTATGCTTTGTACTGATTTCCAACCAGGCCTTTTCATGATTTTCCTTCTGAAGAGATCAAGTCCACATTTTACTCCTCCTCAGGAAGATGAGCCTCAAGTCCCCACGGGTGGCGAGCAAATGCCTAGACAAAATGACACACATGTCTCCCAAGAGCAAGTAAGCACCTCCAGGGAGTAAGAACTCAAAAGAAGAATTTGAGGAAAACCTCTTTGCAATTACAGTTCTGTTGCAGAATAGAAACTTAAGCAACTGAGCCAGAAGCACCTGCAGATGAGTTATTTCCTGACATTCAGAGCATCCACAGAAACATCTGCATAAATGAGCAGGTCTCACTAAGCCTCTTCCAGGACAAAGAGGAGCTCGCCTTGAAGATAATTTTTATTTTTCACTGTAAAGTGTAGAATCTGCTTGTACATTCCAAATGCCAGCTGTGGGGGTTTTAATAATTCAGAGTGTCACTGCAGGAACCCCTGGTGACCAATTCTTTGGCCTCCTGTGAAGGAGACAGACTCAGACAGTCATGCAAACTGTCCCAAGCCACCTGCACTACCTGAACTCATTAACAGTCCGGAAAGATGAGGCAGTCAGGAATTAGTTGCATTTCAAAGATGAGGAACTTGAAGTTGAAAGAAAGTAAATGAAAGTTGCAAAGCCATTTATTGGGGAACTATAACTAGGCTCTAGACCTTCTGAGTCCAAATTCCCAAATTCACTTCAAATACTCTGATCCAAGTCTTCCCTGTGCTATTCCTGGGATAATCCATTGGCCTCCAAGGTTATATTTTGGGGGTCCAGTAGATACCATCTCTTTTTTGCCTCTCTGAAATCTGGACCATAAAAAGGTAGGTCTAGGAATCTGTCACCCCAAGGGGACTCATAGGTGAGTCCTAAATTAGCCAAGTTTGCTCTCATGGTCTCAGGGGCATGGACAACAAGCCTCCCTGGGGGGCCCACTCTTGCAACACCCAGGACTTGGAAGACAAGGAGCAGCTGAGCAGAATCCCCAAGGAAAGGATAGAGAAAGGGGCTGAGCCTCAAATACTCAGCTTCTTGGTCAAATTCACTAAGTGCACCTACAGCCCATGGTGGGGAGAGGTGGAGGGAGGTGGCTGAGCTGCTCTAAGGAGTATCCCCAAATAAAATCAGGAAAAAGGAGATTCCTCCTACATGTCTCCCCTTCACAAAGACCCTAATGACAGTGTCTTCCTCGCCCAGCTCATTTTGTCCATTAAGATCAGATTAATCTTTCTGAAGCATCATTGTTTCTCAGTGTAGAATTTCTCTGAATATCAAAGGTACCTGCCTCTTACCTCAAGCCTAAACCTCTGCTGGGTCTCTCCCCACCTCTCCAGCCAGTTTGCCATTGGGTTCCATGGAAAACATCCTTCCCCAGCCAGGCTGGACGTCCCCCTGTCCTGCACAGTCTCTGCTCACGCTCGCTCTGACGTAGTTGCTCATTTTCTCTTTACCCCAGGTGAACTGCCCTTCTCCCCCTCTGCCCCACCTAGCAGAGCCTTCGAATGCTTAGAGTCCTGGAAAAGGACCAAGGTCTCCAGGACACTGGTCAAGCTCCTACCAATCCCTCCCCCTTTTCATAATTTCTTCGGTCCTTTAACTTGTTTTCTAGGACAAAGGACACAATTATTCCTTTTTTGCTATGGGCACTTGAAGTTAAATTGCTTTAGAGCAAGTTACATGTCATACTTTTTTTTTTTTAATCTTTCCACAGTGACCATTTGTCCCGTTTGGCCATCCAGAAACCAAATCAGTCCCTTCTTATTTTGGGGGCAAACTCCATCCTGTGAGTCTTGGTGGAAGGCAGGGCCCTGCCAATGGAAGATGAAGCTCCAGAAACCAGGTCTCCCTCCTTCCACGCCTGTCAGGTGGATGTGAGCACATAGCTTCAGCTTGCTTGACTTGAAATTTTGCAACGTGCCCTGAGAAATTGTTCAGGTGAGGGAAGTGGTCTAGCCAGTGTGGCAGGGATGGTTGCTCACTGATGACGGCGGTTGGTGGCAGCAGAGAAATCATAACCAGCAATGGGGTTTGACTATGTGTGTGACCTCTGTTATGTTCCCTCCTGAATCCATTTGACGGGGCCCTGCTTATTATCTTGGCCTGGTTCTCAGCCTTCTTGCCAGTTCTCTGGGTTTTGGATAGCCTTTGAATACATTTCAAGCTAGCCAGAGTTGGTTTCTGTTGCTTGCAGTCAAAAGTCACGTCTGCGGCACTTCAGTCTGTCTAGCACATGCTGAGCTCAATGAGGACGTATCGACTGTGCTTGGACCTGCGTCAGACGGTCCAGCCCTCTAATGGGTTCTTGAGTGAACTGACAGACTAACTTGTCTGAACCATGCATGGAAATCATTTGAAAAGTGAGAGATTCAACTGATGAGTTCCCCCACGTTTTCAGTTGTTTGAGGTGGTTTCCTTCTCTGGCTGGAGGTGTGGCTGGGTGCAGTTAGGCATGGGCTGTGGTGTGAGCCTGTGAACCAGGCTCCTCCCCACGTGAGAACGGGGTCACTGGGGATGAGAAGGTGCAGGTTATTCAGCTTCAGGAAATTTCACTTTACGTTTGACTACGAAGATCAGACTTGAAGGGCGAGGGGACCCTGCTGCTTAGGGCTGCCCAAGGTCAAGTCTGGGATTTGATCTTTACCCTTCTACTTTCTAAGAAGTTAGTCTGTTACTACGTCTTGAAATCTGGCATGAGGAGTTCATTTCATGGAATCTGCTGGAAGACTCAAGACCCCTGGGTCAGAGACAAAGGACTTGATTCCTCTTGGCACACATTTGAGCTAAAAAAAAATTGTGTATTTATCTGAAATTAATATTTAGCTGGGCATCCTGTACTTTTACTTGCAAACACTGGTACATTCAGGCACAGCACTCTTGCAGGTTCATCACACACTTGGGTTAGTTGGTGGTCCGGGCTGCGTATCTGCAGCGTATCCAGACAGGCTGGGGGGAGTGTGGGTGACCTGTGGGGCGGGGCAGCAGCATTGGCAGGTGGCTGGGGCACGGGAGGCAGCCGTGGCTCCTGGTGATCTGCTCAGGGTCCTCAGTGGGTTCCTTCAACAGCAGTGGTGAAGCCAAGGGCAGCTTGAAACCTGGCATGTGCCTGTGTGTCCAGGTCAGGGATTAAAGCCACTTCCAGATAACAGGGCGATAATTCTGTTCTGCTTCCCTCACCTCCTCCCAAGCCTTTCTTTCTTTTGCCCTTCCAGCTCCTACAACAAGTAAAAACCCAATTCCCTGTATTAGAGTCTCCTTTGGTTATTTCGAGTGATGTCTATTTTCCTGGCTAGACCTTGACAGATAGCAAGTACAATGGCATATTCTTGATTTATAAGCCAATGAATTGTAGTGCACTGCTCAGCATGTAATGGATGAATAAAAAATGCTTTCTTGAAAGGAGTTAAATTGTTGTTGGAGATTCATAGGTACAGGCACAGGATAAAATTACCCTAAAATAAGTGGGAATCAGAGGCACTGGGGAATGTCATAGGAAAACTTCTTTGAGCCAAGGATAAAAAATGTGGTGTTAGATAAGAGATTTTGTAGAGCTCAGAGGAGAAGGCAGTGGAAGATGGATTACCGGACTGAAAAAGTTTATTTTATCTGCAGTGCCCTTGTATTCATGGCATTAATCATGGTATCTAAGTATTATCCTTGTCTATAAATCTCAAATGATGAAATGAAATATAATACCACACTCATAGGAGGTATTTTAGCAGTGTGAGCATAAAAGTAAAAATGGATATTCCATAGGCATTCATCTAACAATATTTATTATGTGTTATGTGCAGAGCATGGCACTTAGGTCTGTGTTACTAGTGTTACAGTGACCTTCCTGATCCAGGGCATCAGCAAAAATGTAAAATCTGAGCGCTTTTCCTTTGGAATCTAGGAGCTTTGTTTCTCAGTCTCTGAAGCTTAACTTGTCAGAGCTGATTGCATCTGGGATATGGGTTGAGAAGGCAAGAGGCCAGCTGCTCTTTCCATTGTTACTTAGCTTGCTAACAAATAGTGCTCTATTTTATTGCCCCTGTCTCAGGAACTGCTAGAGGAAGGGTAACCATTCCCAAAAGGAGGAGATTCTGGGAAATTTTTTTTCCTCAAACTATAGCTGCAGTGCACCTTCTGGAATATTTGATGGTTCCCAGTTGCCCTGTCTCTGACTTTACGAATTTGTGATGCTGAGAGTCAAACTGGCCTTTATAAGACCCATTCGAGGATTAATAGACCAAAGGGCTAATGGTTTCTCTGCAGAGTCGGCCCTGTAAAGGCCAGCTGGACTCTCTTCTATGTGCTCTTCTTGCCATGTGATGCCCTGCACCACCACACGGAGGCCTCACCAGACGTACCCTGGACCTTGACCCTCCCAGCCTCTAGAACTATGAACATTTTATTTCTTATGAGTTACCCATTCTGTGGCATTCAGTATTAGCAGGGGAAAACAGAATAAGAAAAACTTATTGGTTGAAAAAATTTGAAAAGCTATTTATGATTGTAGGAATCATGGCATATAAATCCCAGTAGAAATTTTAAAAAATAAAAACAATGTAACCTAATAATTGCAAATGTGTTTAATTAAATTTAGTGTGACCATTTCTTTGAATGAATGATTCCTCAAGCACCCCACCCTATACAATGGCTTTTTTGTTTTTCCATCCTTAGTGGAACCCAAGGCCACGGTCACTCTGGAGGACTTGGTTGATGAATTAGGAGGGCCCTCTTGGAGAAGGACAGTGGTTTGACCCATACATGGAGGTGGCCCATGCCAATGTGATGCTAATGACACCCACAGCAGCTGCCCTTTGGAGGACTAGTGGCGGCTGTAAATACCCAAAGACATTTTATCACCCAGTGACCTGGTGAGGTGCTGTCTTCCTGGTGTAGAGGAAGACTCCTAGGCTTTGACAGATGGAGGAACAGGTCAGAGTCACCCAGCTGGGAAACAGACTTTCTTCTCTGACTCCAAGACCTTATCTAACTCTTAACCAATGTCCTCCCCTCTGCTCCTGTGGGTAATCATAGAGTCACAGAATTACAGAGCTGGGTGTTGGGAGCCAGCTAGAGACCATCTAGTCCAGGGTGAGGTTTGACTGTACTCCAAGGCCTCCCAAGTGGTTTCATGGGGACCGGGACCCAGGCTTTCCTATGGTGACATTCTCTGTGGCACTTAAACTTTGCAAAGATGGCATGGTAATTGCTTTCATTTTTTCTTTTAAGAGTAAAGAACTTTCTAGGAAAAATAACAGCCTTTCAAAGGTCAAAGCTGATGGTTTGTGGGAAGAGCAAGAGAGACTGATTTATGGGAAGTGGAATGGAAAACATGGCAGCAGAATGACAACGAGAGAACTGATGTGACATGGCTTGGCTGACAGGACTTAGGCTCGTATGGGAGCCTGGCCCCAGGGGCCAGGAGAATAATCAGGTGATTTAGAAGTATCAAGACTGGCATTTGCAAAAAGAAGAGAAAATTTTGAAACCCAAGTGGACAAGAAATCAGGACTGTTTTGACCGGAAACAGTTCTTATTAGGTGCCAGGCACTGTATTAGTTGCAGAAGATACGACAGGGATTCCAACAGACCTGGTCCCCACCAGGCCACATGATAGTCCGGGGAAACAGATTCTGCCCAACACAGCCAGCCCTCCACATCTGCAGGTGCTGCATGCTTGTAGATTCAACCAACTATGGATTGAAAATATTTTTTAAAACAGTTGTGTGTGCACTGAACACGTACAGACCTTTTTCCCATCACTGTGCCTGTTTTAGTCAGCTTTTTCACTCCTGGGACTAAAGGACCTTGCCAGCACAATTATAGAGGGGGAAGAGTTTATTTGAGGACTCAGGGTTTCAGAGGTCTCCATCCATAGACAGCAGCCTCCATTCCTTGGGGCTCGAGGTGAGGCAGAACAACACAGTGGGAGAGGGTGGCAGAGGGAAGCCGCTCACATCACAGTGATCAAGAAGCAGAGAGGGACTCCGCTTTCCAGATACAAAATATATATCCCATCACCACGCCCCCAATGCCCACCTCCTCCAGCCACACCCTACCCCTTCAGTTACCACTCAGTTAATCCCTATCAGGGAATTAATTCACTGAGTAATCTAACTGGGTTAAGAATCTTAAAACCCAATCACTTCTCCTCTGAACCTTCTTGCATTGTCTCACATGTGAGCTTTTGGGGGACACCTCACATAGAAACCGTAACAGTGCCCTAAGCAGTGCAGTATAATGTCTCTTTATTACATTGCCTTAGTCTAGAAATGTTTTAAAGTATATGGCAGTGGGTGTGCAGGTTTTATACAGATACTACACCATTCTACCCAAGGGACTTGGGCATCCAGGGTATCTGTGGGGTGGGGACATCTTGGAGCCAATCCCCCACAGGACCAAGGGATGATTTAATTAGTTATTTAATTACAATTTAATAAGCGTAACAAAGAATCATAGGATGCTCCAGCAAGGTCCACAAAAAGGATCTGACCTGGCGTTGGGGTCTGAGAAGAGGCTGGTGGGGCTTCTACTGCCGTCTGGGGATGAGTGGGGAGAGGCTGGGCCGGTGTGGAGAGGAGGAGCTCTCGGGCAGAGGCAGGAGGAGAGCCAGGAGCAGAAGGGGAGAAGTTGGGAGAGGAGATAAGGAGAGGGGAGGACATAGGGATTCTGGATTTCACCCTAAGGGTGATGAGAAGTCCTTGCAGGGTTTTAAGTGGAAGGACATGATTGATTGGGCAGGAGACCAGAGAGAGATTTAGGCTGAATGTTCATAATAATGATTACTTGTCACTTTCTTGGTCTTGTCTGTTTTGATCAAATGGCTGAGATTCAGCAGGGATGGCTGTGGACAGAATCGAATGGCTTCTGGATGCCACCCTGACCCTTCAGCAGAAGCAGTCAATAGCCACACTGCTGGTTTGTGGGGGCAGAGTTCCTCCGGTCCTGCCATTGAGGGGCCGGGTGCTCTTGTGTGTGGAGCACTCTTCAGAAGAGAGGAGGTACCCGCGGCAGGAGATGTTCTCCAGGGAGATCTGTTATAGCTGCTGAGGAGCAGTCAATTCCAGGGTCAGAGACAGGCAGGTGGGCAAATGGCTTACCTGAAGGTGCTTTCCCAGAGGAGCAGCCAAGAGCTGCTGGACTGAACAGACATCCAAGTCCAGGGTCACAGTGGACTCAATAGCTCAAATAGCCCGGCAGTTAGCAGGCTTTTAAGATTGGAGGCGGCTTAGCATTTATCACCCTTGTCTCTATTCCTTTCTATTCTGTCCCTTAGGCCCCGTGGACAGATGGTATTCCCAAGACATACATGTAGGTGGGTACTATGGTGGTAAGGAAAGCAAAGAAGAAAAAAAAAAAAAACAGATGTTTGTGTTTCTAATGAGTCGGTGGAATCTACCCAGGACTTGAACACAAGAGTAGCACGGTCTTCTGGGGCGGCAAACACAAACGTAGATCCCGGGGCAAGGGCTGGGTGGTCCCTGGGTCGACAGCGGCACCTAAACTTGAGGGAGCTTGGGATTGCTTTCTACTCAGAGAAGTGGCTCAGTGCTTCTGACGTGTCCAAGCCCTTTCCATATGTCACCTCACTGAATCCCTCCAACGTCCCTGCAAACTCGATGCTGTTATCACACCTTCATTTTCCAGATGGGGAAACTGAGGCCAAACCTGGATCCTTGACTGCTGGGAGGCGTCAGAGCTGGGACTCGAACAGAGCCAGCCTGATCCGAAGGTCACGAGGTCAACCTGTGCCTCTCTGAGGAAGAACAGGGCGTTGGGCACGGGCACCTTTTCTGGAGAGTGAGTCCTAAAGACGGGAGATGGGGGCGGGGTCACCAGACAGCACCTGTACTGAGGGTGGCTTGGAGGTACCATGGACACAGGGGTCAAGTGGAAGGCACAGGTCGGAGGTGGAATTTTAAAGCCTTTCCCATATTTGGAAGAGACAGATAAGACATTCTCAGAAATGGCCTTTGAGCTAGAAGGGCCACAGTTAATATGACTAAACAGTGAAAGTAATTGCCACTGTTTCAAATAACCCCTCTACAAGAAAGAAGTTAGTTTCTCTAGTTTACAGAACCCTCCCCCCATTCTCAAAAACAGCAACAACCACAACAGACAATCTGGGCATAACATCCCAGGGGAGTTTTAGTTCAGAGACGCAGCTTGTTTAGGTCTGCTGATAGCCTGGAAAAAGAACCACCGCACATTCTTTTCCTCCTTCTCCTTTCTCCTTTTCCTCCTTCTCCTTTACGTCTTGGGTCTATTTCCTTCTCAGAGAAGCACTTGGCCAATCTGATCAATGGCCCTGGAAACTGTAGTCCAGAACCCCCTTTAGTGTGGGATCTCAGCCAAATACGGGGGCCAGGGCTTGTTTGGGAAGCTGCTGCAGGGGTCACATCTGGTTCTGAAATTGCCTCTGTTTTTAAAAAATCTGAGACTGGAAGGGAAGATGGAACTTTGGAAAAGTGTGACTCATGGGTGGCAAGGGCTGGGCAACCTCAGTTTTATAGGCAACGTTCTGGGCATGACAGCCTGGTGCTGGCTGCCCAGGAGCAGCCTCGGGACCCAGGCACCTGGACGGCAGCTTCCGCAGGGTGGAGCAGCTGCAGACCGTGGTGGCACTGGGAGCTCCACAGACGCATGCCTTGTGACTTGTGTTCGATGGACGTGGGGAGCCTCGTTCTGTGGAGCCCTGATTTCTCTATGGAAACAGGGCATTGTATTGACGCAGGAGTGAGTTGAAAAGGTAGAATTCTATATGGTGATGAGTATTTTATGTCTGGAGCACATTAAATTGGTTTATCTGTTGAGTTGAGATGGACGAGACAAAGGAATATAATTAGAAATGGAAAGAAATGAAGTGGTTCTTGACTTGGTATTTATTGTGATACTGAGATAAATTTAATTCCAAGATTTCCCGGAGTAGTGGGAAAGACCTCTATAGAAGTACTGAAGGCTGAACACCTACTTTGTTCCATGTGGATTTATAGAAACAGTAGCAAGCACTGGAAGTCAGCCACTGGAATTTGCTGGAATAATTAGATATTTATGAAAAAAAGAAATTAAGGGCTTTAACCTTATATAATACATCAAACTAAATCCCATGTTGTACTAAAGCATTGAAAATAACTCAGTGGCTGTGTAGGGCTGTGGGTGGAGCCTCCCAGTGGCTCAGGAGGCTAAGGCAGGAGGATCACAAGTTTAAATCCAGCCTCAGCAAAAGCAAGGTGCTAAGCACCTCAGTAAGACCCTGTTTCTAAATGAAATACAAAATAAGGCTGGGGATGTGTCTCAGTGGCTGAATACCCCTGAGTTCAATCCCCAGTTACCAACCCCCACAAAAGCAACAACTCAGAAACACTTTAAAGAATGAGGAGGGAAAATATAGGTGGAAGGACGGGGTGGTGCTGATGGAGAAATTCCCCTGGAGGTCCAGGCTCCCAGCTGGAGTTGCACAAGGTGACACTCTGCCTTCTGTAAACTCATGGCCTTTATAGGGAACATTGAAAGCCAGGAGTTTTGTCGGCGACTTTGCTGTTTATAAATGGCTTCACACGGGTGCCGAGGTGCAGGAAAGCCAAGATGTTCCTTACTGAGAAAAGATGTGTGCTAGATCAGAGTCCCTCGGGAATGAGGGGTGGTGCTGTTGGTGGTGGGTTCATGTGGATGAATCAGCAGTCTGTATCAAATAAGCTGTCTTAAGACAGAAACGCAGGAAACAAAGCTACTTCTGTGGTTTGAGGGTGTCCCCAGAGTGCAGCAGTGTTGAGAGGTGGGACCCTTGGAGACGATTAGATTCCTTGAATGCAGGAGTGGGTTCAGTGTCTTGGGATTCAGGATGGATTCTATGCCCGTGCCCTCTCTTTCCTGCTCCTCCTTCCCTCCCCACCACCTCTCTCCTCCTCTTGCCTTCTGGCATGGGATGATGCAGTAAGAATGTCCTACCAGGTTCTCGTTCCTCGATATTGATGTCGGGCTTCCTAGCTTCCAGAACTGTGAGAAAATAAATTTCTTTTCTTTATAAGTTATCCAACCTGGGTATTCTGTGATAGCTAAACAAAACAAAACAAAAACAAAAACAAACAAAAACAGAACAAAAGAGTAACGCATTCATTGTTGATGTAAATATTGTGACCAGAGGTTGACAGAAACCTAATCCTGTGTATCCCTAGGAGCCACGCCTCAGTATTTGTGTATGACTTTATAGAATACAAGTACCAGCAGTAATGAGAACCAACTGTGTGTCCTTCCTCCTACGCGGGCAAATACACCTTCAGAATGGCCTGGCGGGCAGGAGAGCTGTCCCTGGCCTGCAGCTCACTGGATCCCTTCCTGCACACTGTGGGCCACAGGCCCAGGCTCCGCCCACAGCCCCACACAGCTCCTCTTGGCCACTGGCTGGGCTTAAGTGGAGTGATGAGGAAAAGGGCCTGTGCAGGCCCCAGAAGCAACCTCAGGGCCCTCTGGGCAGCGTGTTGTGGGTCTCTGGAACCTGGGACACGGTCTGAAGGTTGGGGGATGTCCTTCTGATCTCATGGATTTCTTGCATAACCAGAATGAGTCGTCTGACGGTTGAAGCCCTGGCAGGCTCCCCTGCCCCCAGCTGAGGATTCTGTTGTCCAGACAAAGTTTCATTCTAAGCCTTCAAGACAGCAAGGCTTGTCCATCAGGGAATATTCTTCCATTTTCTACTGGTATTTCTCAGATATTTGCTCTCCAAAGAGGTGCACAGGGACCCTGTCCCCAGGACCTGGGGCTCTTGTCTTTCCTGCTTTGCTCTGTTTTCTGGTTTACAGCTGCAGGCTGCTGGGAGGCCAGGAGGTTGTCTCTTTTAAATATGGACATGAATTCTCCTCACACCTCCCTGTGTCTGACAGTCCAGAGGGCGCTGAGCAGAGTCCCTTTCTTCTCTTAGTAGATGTTATCCTAACGTGGGAGGACCCCGCCCACCCTTCATGTGGGTAAAAAACAGGAATGGAATCAGCAACCCTCCAAGCTCCAGCTAACTGGGAGCAAGGGTAATGACTCTGGGGCTTATTTTTAAGTAATTAAAAAGAGTGTCACTGAGCTGAATTCTGGGAAGTCTTTTTTTTTTTCCTGGAAGCAATACTTATTATATGAAGAATTTCAACTCCTTCAAGTCCTAAAAGAGGCACCTGGCAGCAAGCATGGAAGTGGCTGCAAAATCAAGTAGCACCTTCCAAGTTTGGATGCTGGGCTCCGTCTCTCATTGGCTTCTGCATAAAAAAGTCGGGAAGTCAGTTGGTACCAGCTCCCTCCTGGGGCCAAGGGAGTTAGTTTAAGGGCTACTTAACATAGCCAAGCACAGGATAGTGTGAAGCCAGTGATGCTTACTTTGGGAACAGGGGACCAGTAGTGATGGCTATCATATGCCCAGGGAAGCTCTGAATTTAAATATCCTGCCATGTTTTAAAAACCATGTGCCCCAACTTTAGGATGTGAGAGCATCGCCCACTGTGGGTAATTAGGAGTGTTATTATATGCAGCAGATATTTTAAAAAATCACGATGTCATTTAGGGCTGCTTGAATATTTTGCATTGCGGCCATTCTCCTTCTTTGCCGAGGAGTGAGGGTATTGGAGGGGGAGAGGAAGCCTGGCATTCAACAGCTGGTAAGTGGAACACTGCGTGGTCCTGTGCCCCAGTTTCCTCATCTGTAAAAAGAGCACACGGTGGACTTTAAACACTGGCTGCAAAGGGCAGGTTGGACAGTGAAATGTCTCCCAGAGGCCCATGTGTCAGATGAAGGCTTGGTCCCTAGCTGAGGGGGCTGTGGGAGGAAGGGGAACTTGCAAGAGGCGGAGTTTTGCTGGAGGAAGAGATGTCCTGTTGGCATGGCCTTGAAGCGGGTATTGGAACCCTGGCCTCTTCCTGTTTTTCTGTCTGATTCCTGGCTGCCGTGGTTGAACAGGCTTCCTTGCCACACGCTCCCTTCATGATGTGCTGTCCTGCCATCTGCCCAAAGCAACGTGGTCAAGAGCCCATGGACTGAAACCTCTGAAACCATAAGCTGAAATAAACCTTTTCACCTTTTAAGTAGATTATCTAAGGTGTTTTGTCACAGTCATGGAAAGCTGACTAATGGAGAGTATATGTAAAGTACCTACCACAGAAAGGTGTTTGTGACCACTTCATGAATGCCCTGGTGGCTGTCTCTGCCGAGCCTGTGGCTCCACCTTGGGGAGCTTCTTTACCTTAGGATACCTCCTGTCTTAGTCCATTGGAGGGTAAATCTACCCTACTTTGTTTTATCACTAGCTCTTTGAACTGTCCTGAATCCTATCAGGCAAGATGACTTTGGATTCCACTGCTACTCTGCCCTGCCCTGGCTTCCTGTATATGTCCTGTGTTAGAGAGTGGGTCCTCCTCACTCCTCATCATCCCTTCCATCCATCCCATGAATAAATAGCTTAATCTGATTGATGAATTTGGAGCAAAATAAACAGTCAGGCTGAGCCCAAGGACTCCTTTCATCCTTGGAGAGTGAGCTGCTCCCAGGCTGTGTCATTCTTGAGTGGACGTGCCCCCCCCCAGCCCCCTGCCCACCCTGGTCCTTCCCCTTCCCCTTGTGCCCTGGTACTGCACTGTGTATAGGGCAACCCCTCACAAAGCCCATTTGCCCACAGACATGAGCCATGTTCTTCACACTGAGCCTTGATTAGGAGTCAAGCTGAGGGTCTAACCTCCAGAAGCTTCGTGGTTAAGAAGTTGCTCCTTTGAACTGAAACGTCTGGGTTCGAGTCCCAGCTCTGCCACTTGCTGGTGTGTAAAGTCTGAAAGCTGCTAATCTGGCTGAGCCTCAGTTTCTTTTCTCTAAAAGGGGGGACGTAAGAGAACCTCTTCAGAGTTCGGTCGGAGCACTAGACGAGTTAGCAAAACTCAACCGTTTAGAACAGCGCCTGTCCCTGGCCAGCTCAGCTGACGTAACTGTACTCACCAGTTTCTTCAGAATTCTCCGAGGGAAGGTGGATGGTGCATCCTGGGCCCCTCGGAGACCCATTCCCGGTTCTGCTTCCCTTCTGTTCCTCCATGTTCTTCCCTCTTGACACCCCACCTGCCTGGCTGTACTTCTCATGACGACTTGCTTAATTCACGTGTGTTCTTTCCCTAGTTCTAAAGCAGATCACTCTCTGCTGGAGAAGAAGGGAGGGAAATGGGAATTGAGTGTCTGTCCCCTCCTCTGTTGTCATGATGTCCCCATCCCCCTGGCCTCGGGCAGCTGTGTCTTTCAGTGGTCTTCATGAACATCAGGTGGCTCTGGATTTTGGATTTTGACCTTCAGGAAATTGTTCTGGTGGGGGAACTTATTCCAGGTGCTAATTGTCTTTGGTCCTGGGCCCTCCTTTTACCCTTGGTAAGCTGAGCTCTTTGCTGGAGGGGACACCCTCCAACCCCAAGGGACACGCACTCTCTGCCTCACCTCCTCACTGAGGAAAGCCTTGTTGACTGGTCGCCATGGGCTCGGAGCCCTCGGGAAGGTTCAGATAGCCAGTGCCCCAGCGTGTGTGGTCTGGCGGTGCTTAATCCCTGCTCCATTGGGTCCTGTGGGGTCACCGGGAGAGGGTATGTGTGTGGGGTGTCTGAGCAGTTGGGGTTTCACGCAGGTCTCTACCTCTTTGGAAAAATGCTCTATTTTTCTGTTTTTTGTGTTGAACTTTTGAGTAAGATTTCATCTACTGAAAGAATTGCACTGCTTAAAACAGTTTGAAAAATCATTGACCTAATTTTTTTTTCCCAGTGGATTTATGGAGAATGGCTTTTTATAGTGGTTTGACCTTCCTGACTTGCACTGGGCCAACAGGATGACAGAGCTAGCTGGCCAATGCATTGGCAATGGTCACCATGGAGTCCATCAGCAGGGACCTCTGAAGTCGCCCCTCAGCCAATGAGGCTCACCTTCTGTGTTTGAGAAAGGCCTTTTGTGGTCAAGGTTAGCACCGTTTGCAGTAATCAGTAAATAAGGGACTTTTGGTGGAAAGTACCCATACACAAATGGACTCAAGAGGCAATCTTAAAAGAGTTCCAAAAATATTTAGGCAGTGACAACACTGTCGAAATAAGTTTATAACCCTTAAAAATGCTAGAAACTCTAAAATAAGCTCTCAAAGTTATTTCATAGGACTTATAATATCAAACTATAGCTTTTCAAAGGGCAGAGACTGGACTTGGCTTTGACTTTGGTGTGTTTGTCAAGGCAAAACCTCTGGGATTCAGGATATTGAGAGACTGACCAAATTGCTTAATCGCTGACCTACAAAACGTCACCTGGCCTGACCCTTCAGAATATCTGGCTCATTTTGTTTTTAAAAACATATTTAAAAGAATCCCATATTTGCACTTGCATAGAATACTTCTAGAAAAAGTCTAGAATGCAGACTCCATGGCCGTCTGTCTCCCCCTACTTTGTTCGTTGACGTGTCTTGAGATGATGCCGGTTGTGGAGCAGGTATCCGGTAGGTCTGCCCAGAATGAAGGAACCAACTAGGCACGTGGTTCCTTAGGTTTTGGTTTATGAATTCTGGAGGGACACAAGGCGGGGGTCTAATGCATTCCTCAAACCTTGACACTTTCGATTCAAGCAAATCAGGTAGAGAAATCCCGGGTGGGCTAGGACTGCTGAGCAGAGAAACCAGGGACTTGGGCACACGGCTCTCCTGGGGATTAATAAAAATCGTACTGTGTTTCCAATTTGGTGCTTGTCCTTCTGTGTCTAGTTCTTACATAAGGGAGCTGCAGGGTGGTGTGCGGTAGCGTTGACGAACAGAGAACACCCCCAAAGTAGTGCTTTGACTTAGTTTACCATGTACATATATTATGTTTGAAATAAGTGTATAGACTAGTCCATGGTAACAAGTGAGGAGAAGAGAGAGTAGGTTTTTCCTCCACCTACACAACAGAATGATGAGTTTTCATAGATTCTGTTGGAGGCAATTTATATTTGTACTTATAAACGGGAGTGATCATCATCATTGGCTGACAGAATCATGTGTTATTAAGAGGCTCTTTGAGAAAACTTGTTTGTAGAGTCATTGAACACATTGGTTAAAATTGAAATGTAAAGGTGCAGAAGGATCACCCAGAAGCTTTTGAGTCTGAAATAGAGTCTAACAAATTCAGTGCAGGTGGACTAAATAGTCAGGGCTGGGTACAGTCCCAAGCAGGAGTGTAATATTGCCTCATGTATCTCAGAAAAGTGGCTCCCCTGGGAATGAACGTGGGTGAAAACTTTGCTATTCTAGAGGGTTTGTGCTTTGTTGCTCACATAAGTCAATATTCTATTAACAACAGCTAACACCGATGCAATGCTTATTGTGAACCAAACAGGAATTCTTCACATGCATTGGCCTAATGGGGAAGCTACTGCCATCATCTCATCTTACATATGAGGAAATGAACACAGGTAGATCACATGCTGCTGAGGTGCAGGGGGTGGGTAGGATCCGTGGTGCGTTGGGTTGGCTCACAGAGGCTCCCAGGAGCTAACTGTGCACATCTCTTTCCAATACCATATTGAATGAATCATGTTGACAGCTTAAAATTGCCCATTGTGGGAGGATTTATATACCTCAGGGACTGACAGATGTGGCACCAGGTAGTTATTTATCACCGAATAGAATTCAAACCCAGACAGTTTGACTCAAAAGCATTTTGGCAAAGATGCGTGTTTTCAGACCCAAGTATTGCTAGTTGTATTAAGATTGTTTTATTTTGTGTGAGGCACTTTTATTCAACTATTTTGGTTACTTGCAGCCAAATGCACCCTAATGATTTCTAGCATTTCCTTAAGGGATTGTTGGGAAAATTGAATGAGATAATGCATCTGACCGGTCAGTGCAGGGTTTATATACTAAAGGTGGCATCGTCAGGAAAGAAGACATAGCAGTGATGTGGCCCTAATGTCACTGTGGCTACCTATCTCAAGTTATTTCTCTTCCTTTGTGAGAACTAATGAGTGGCAAAACCACACCATCCCTCTCTTCCCTAGTCTATATCCCAGGGCAAAAGACAGCAGAGGGGTCCAAAGGGGAGCCATCAGGACAATGCAGCGATGTTTGTCTATAGACCAGTTGCGACAATTCCAAGCTCCTTGAAAACAAGTCCTGAAAATCTGAAAACGTTTATGTATTGTCAGATGCCCTCCCACTGGCGTCTGCCCTCCACTCCCCGTCCTGTCTGGAGCATTGAGAAGTGAGGCCAGGCTCAGGCCACATGACCTGCATTGTGACCAGCAGGTCATATGTAGGATGTGACACCATTTGGCAAAAACTAAATCAAAAAGAGAGGAAGTGCTCTCATTTGGCCCAGATGCTAAGGATGTCATGATCCTCCTCACCAGGAAGAATCGATGCTGGTTTTCCTGGGTACCTGAACTGAGCCAGAACAAAACCCGCAAAATCAACAAGAAAAAGAACAACCTACAATTGCTGAGTGCTAAGTCGATGTCAGGTATTTCCCTAAACCTTTTACGGGCATTGTTTGATTTCATTGTCCTGGCGAATGGTTGAGGGAATCTGGCTCCGGTAATGGCTCCCAGACAATCTGACTCCAGAATTCACGTCCCCAGCAAGACACCTCAATGCCGAGGAGTCTCCTTGAGGAAGAGGGGCTGGGTTCTGAGACCACAGACAGTCGAGAAGTGCTGTCCGAGAGCGCTCTTTGGCTGGGTTGCCCAGGGCTTCTCTGACCATTGACAACTCCCACCGCTGTCTTGGCGGATGGTTTAATACAATTCCACCTTGAAAATAGTCAACAGGTCCACGTGTCTGACTTCCCTCCCACCTTCTCCTGCTACCAGCATCTACCCCTGTTGACCCAGTTGAGCTCTGGTTCTTGGCTGTGTCTCGAATGCAACCAACCTATGTCCCATCTGCCCTATTTAACTGGCTGAAGACAGCAACTCTCTTTGTCTCAAAGGCTGGGTCTCAGCAGACACACTGACAGCACATCATGACTGAGGCACGTGGACATTGTGTGTCTAAAGAAAGAGGCTTTAGGGGCTGGGGTTGTGGCTCAATGGTAGAGTGCTCGCCTAACACGTGTGAGGCCCTGGGTCCGATCCTCAGCGCCACATAAAAATAAATAAAATAAAGATCTTGACAACTACAACTAAAAAAGAAACATTAAAAAAAGAAAGAGGCTTAAATACTTTATTAGAGAACATATATCAATTTCGAACAACACTTAAATACATGGCATCCATATGAATAAGGACAATATAAATTCTTGTTATTTGAACAGTCACTTTATTAAACAAATAAAATAAATTCACTTTTAACAATGGGCATGATCCTTATAGCTTCTCAATAATTTATTCATTTGCTTTGAAATATGTACATTCATTTTCTTCAAAGAAAAATAGAACGGAAAACCAACATGATCACCATGTCACATTATAAACAAAGGAACCTGTAAAAATGGCATGTAGAAAATTCAGGAACACTTAGTAGCACATTCCAAGCAAATTTCAGTCCATTTAAAAGAAATAAAATGTTTTGAAGCCATTGTAGACAGCCTGGGTGTCAGATATATGCCTTAATACAATTGGTGCAGATAATTCAAGTATAACAATTCACACACATGAACATATTAATCAGATGCAGGAGAGAATTCTCTCTCGTATAGCACAGAGCACATACCAAACTCTCAGTATGATTCGGACTAACTTTTTTTTTTTTTTTTTTTTAATATAGAAGGGAAGGTAATGAGATTGTCAGCTGGACTGACCAAACAGCAAGCTTGGAGCGGGTGGGCATGGCTCACAAACACGGTGCAGCTAGACATCATACCTCACAGGGATCTCACTGATCACAACAGTTGTAAAGGTTATAGGAAAACCATAGCAGCTAAAATCAGCCAGCCAGCCCACGTCTACTTCTCGGGTGATGAGGACAAGCTGGGTTTGTATTTTGAGCAGACTTAAGGAGGATACAAGCAGAAAAGCTGGAGAGGGCCAGGAAGTGTTGCGGAGTCCAAGTTTAAATGCATCTGCCTTGTTTACTCAACTACGGTTTTAATTTCACAGGGAAAATGAGCCTCACCTTTTGTTTTCCTTCGCCCCAGTACGTCACATCCTTCCTAACTGCACTGATGGCGGAGTGCAGCTCCAAGTCTTCTGTTCTGCCACCACCTCTGCTGCATTTGCCTTGCAGTGAGCTACCAGCCACCTCTGCTAGGCAGGAGCCCCCACTTAGCAAGAGCTGCTGACCTGCGAGGACAGAGAAGCCCACCAGGGCGTCCTCTGTGAAGCAATCTTCTCCTGCATTGTTTTGTAGGACAGAACTCTTTGTTTTTAAAACACATTGCACAATGTTTTCTTGCTGCAAATAATTCCTCCACTTTTAATAACACAGAATTGCCTTGTGTTTGATTTTCCACATGGTGTGGTTGTTCTATGGATTAGCACGTTTGAGGCAATGTTTATTTGCACAAAGAGAAAGAAATAGCTTTTCTTCTTTTCTTATTCAGCCACCCACTGCAATGCTGTGCTCAACCTTAAGAACAGAGAATCAGGCCCCTGGAAGACCAAGGCCTTTCCATCTTCAGTCAAGCCAAACACGGAGGCTCTGTTAGGGAAGTCCTGTGCTTGCTATGTATAGACTCATCTAGTGAGCTCTTCCTCAGCCTCAAAAGAGCGAGAAGAAAAGCAGGTGAATTTCCTACAGGTATGAGGGACTGGCCACCATGATCAGCAAGGCTGATTTTTCCCCTCCTGGTAGAGTGAGAGGGGGCAACCCCAGCACATGCTTGAGATTCACCAAACCCAGGGCCTTGGCATGGATGTGTTCCCTCCTTGCCAGGAACAACACCTTCTGCTCTCCACTCAGTTTTGTCCTATAGGATGCCACTAAAGGTTACCATTCATGAGAAGCCCCAGTGAGGCTGGGAGGCACCATCCTCCGGGTCTCTATAACACTGCACAGATACTGAGCCACACGCTTGCCACGTGCTCCTGTACCTGTTGGCTTGCCTGTGCTCTCCATGGGCTGCAGGGGCTTTGATGCAAGGACTGTGTCTCTACCACTGTTAATCTCCAGGCCCTGGTGCCCAGTCAGTCTGCACTGGGTATTACAGGCTGGGTAAATGTCTGAGAGAGCAGCCTTGTGCAATGGCAGCTGCTTTGGGAGAAGGCGATTTTGTTTTGTGGTGTGGCTAGAATCTGAGGGACACTCAGGAAACACGAGCATCTACCTTCTAAGAAGGAAGCAGGGGGAGTTCTGCTAAGCTGACATCTCCAAATTTGGGCCAGTGTTCCAGCGGGGACCTCAGTCCTATGTGAGATTCGAGCTACAGTCAGATGAAACTTGACAGAGCATTGACAGAGCAAGACCTGGCAGCTCCCGAGGAGGATTCTAAAGCTCAGAGGGGAGCAGGACTGACGGCAAGGTTGCAGGCCCTTCGTGAGGCAGGAAGGATGGAATTCATGGACAGGGAGCTGACTCCTCGTAATGGGGGTAATGCCCCCTGACGAAACAACGTGGACTGACCTTCCAACAATCATATTCTACTTTTAATCTACTCAGCTTCATGCATCAATGTGATCAAAATTTTATCGTTTTTAGAGTGGGAATTCTTACTCCAAAGCTGAAGTATCCGTTTCCGCAGGCCAGACCTGGGAAGGGGCGGGTGGTCTCAGCAGAAGCCGGGCTCAATTCCCCCTTACCAGGCCAGCCATGTGCTGTTCCCTGGGACATTGCTCTAGCTTTTTTTCCCCCCTCCAACCCTGAGAGAACTGGAAACTCTTCACTTTAATTTGGACCAATACTGATCCCTTCGCTCTTGCCATAACTTAGCAGCTGCTTCTTAAAACCAGAGGACCAAAATAGTCATAGACTCTGTTTATCCAAAGGAGGGCTGGGCCAAGAACCCCATCTCTGAAAGTGACTTTCTCTTCTGTTTAAAGCAAGTTTGAGGTTCTGAGTCACAAGAGTCCATTTGGCAGGAAGATGGTGGCTGTGTCCCTGCTAAGGATAGCCTCTGGGTAGAGCTGAATGCCTCATCAGACCGAGTCCTGCTGAGCTGAGCTTGGTGGGGACTTTGCTGCTAAACCCCCTGCCCAGAGCTTCCTGCAGATCCACTCAAGGCTCCACGACAGTCCTGGACCTGAGGGGCAGGTCTGAAGTCAGAAGTGAGATTGGTCTGGAGTTCCCAGGACAGGGGCTCAATTCCACAAAATCAAACCTCTCTCTGTTCACAACTGCGGGAGCGGGGGTGGGGGGGGACTGTTTTTTCTTGTAAACTTTCACTTCTGACAGTTACCAGGAAGTGCTCAGCCCTGTCTCCTTAGATGATTCTAAACCCCAGCTTTGTGTCAAATCCTGTCCCTTCTTCCAGCGGTCGAAACAACTTCTCTTTTCCATAACGTCGGTTATGGAAACTCACACCCACACCTTTTTTAGAACGACTGCATTTTATGTAGCATCCTTCACAGGTCAACCGCGAGAACATAAAATGCTTCTTAATGCCAGTAAGTGGCTGGTGGGAGAAAGATAACACATGCCAGCCCCGGTCCCATGTTTCCCATGTTCTGGGTGTCTATAATCCTGGTTTTGGTGGAAAGCTTCAAAGTAGTGCCAGGAGTCTGATTAAAAAAAAAAAAAAAAATCCAGGGAGGAATATTTCCAAGTCAAAGAAAATAGCATGGGAGCTGGAGGTGGATAATCGAGAATCTGATGCTTAGTACCCTGAGTTAGACATGTCAGCGCCCCAGGTTGGCACATGCTTGCTTGTGACTTCCTGCCTAGATAAAGAGAAGTGAGTGTTTCAGTGAGTGCAAATCAACCTCTGGCAATAGGTAAAGCTGCAGTAGGTGAAGAGCAAAGGAAGGGGGAGATCCAGCCTCTCTCTCCCTGCATGTGGTTTCTTTCAGGGCTTGAAGATACAGGTGAGCTGTGTTCTAATCATCTTAGGTGGACAGCAACTGGGAGGGGAAATGGGGTGTCTGGCGTGTGTGGGGGGCCTGCTGAATTCCATAGGTTTTATCAGCACATGAGGCATCTTCCTGCATACCTTCACCCACTCCCCAGTTCACAGGTGAGACACGGGGGCAGAGCGGTCAAAAGACTTGCCTAGTCACTGAGAGATGCAGACAGTACCGAAGGCAGGTCTGAGACTCCGTCCGCAGCAATTCCCACCACACTGCTCTCAAGATCCTTCCAGTTGTCCTCCTGTGATGGGCTCTGGGAGGGCAGGGAGGTCAGGTTCCGCAGGTAGAGAGCTCACACAAGGAGAGCCCCAGGGGAGGGCAGGCAGGTCTCCCTTTCCCATCTTCCCTCTTTCTCTGACTCCCTACAGCTTTCCCTGCCCTCCTCTTCTCATGCCCCCGTCATTGCACTGTTCTCTGTGAGAATGTTTCCCTGGGAATGTGACTGTGAGATCTGGCTCCTCACCTTCCCACAGTGTGCACGGGGCTTGGCATGTAGCAGGTGCTCCACAAAGAGAGCTTGCATAGTTCAAGCCTTATCTTCGCTCTCCACTGAAGTTTAGGAATTGGGGTTGTGTGACATGTTTGGTTGCCAACTGCTGAAATGGAGGGGACAGCCAGCAAGGGACTCCACTTTTTAATTCAATTATTTTCTAATCAATGTTTATCTCTTTAAAAAAAAAAGTCTGTAGAAAACTGGCAATAAATTGTTACTTAAATCCTTGCAATGCTGGTATGTTTTGCTCATAAAAATGCTCTCTAGCATATTTTTAATAGCTTCCCTACTTGTTGGTTGGAATTTGGGCATCCTTATTCCAAGGATGCTCCTTCCCCTACCGTTTGTCAACGTCACCTCCGTCTCTGCTCTTTACCACCACTGTCCTCTCCCGCATGACACAGGGCCCTGGGAAGGGAAGACACTGGGGGGCAAAAAGTCCTCACCCGATGCTTGGTGTTTGATGAACGGGCCTCCCAACCCTGGCGATGGCAGCAGTGGGAGGTGAGGCCAGGTTGAGCTAAAGGATGCAGACCCAGGTCTGGGGAGAAAGACAATTTTTCTTTAAGTGGATAAATCAGTGAGCGGTCGCTACAGGCATGCCACCCTGTATTTGGGTGGTGTCTGGCTTGAATACACTGAATTTTTCTGTCGGCCCCGGCTTTTCATGTGACTTTTCTTTCCCTTATTTCTAAATTGGACCAAAGCTGATGACCGGTGTTGCTCTAGCAACAGGGGTGCTTCCTTGCTGTTGATATTGGGGGACGAGGAACAATTGCAATCTGAGAGTCCCCTGGGACAGGGCGGGGGAGGGGAAACCCAAGCAGCCGCGTCTCTTGTGCAGAACGCGAGCCAGGAGATGCCGTGTGTCAGCGCCCTGAGTCTTCCTAATGAGGATAAATGCCCTCCACTTCTCAGCGGGAACCAGGGCAGAGGAGGAGATATCCCTCTGTGCTGTCAGGGCAAGGAACATGTCCACAACAGCTCAGGAGGCTGATGAAACAGAAATAGGAGAATTTCACAAGAAAGGCCAGGTGGGCACACAAGGTGCTCCAGGACCCTGCAGAAGCCACCCGAGGCTTAGGCAGTAGGGCGCGAGGTAGCCTTCGGGGGTCTCAATTAATCTGAGTATAAGCCTCCCATCCTGCGGGGTCAGAGCAGCCTCCTCTCCTCTTCTCTTAGGTTATGACACTGAATAGAGGGAAATGCCTCAAACCTGCTGGAAGGCTCCTGGGTACCCATTTTCCAAGCCAATCCTGAAGTTGGGCAGGTCCCATCTACATACCCTTAATCCACCTGAGACTGGGAAGGCCTGGGTTGACCACAGGCTCCCGAAGGTCCTCCCGGATCTGGTTCTCAGGACTGGACTGCAGCTGGTCCTTGACTCCACCTTGCCCTCGGGGCCCGGGGTCTGCACATTCAGGGAGGGGGCTCTGCTTTCCTGGTGCCGGTGTCTCTGGGATGACCATCTATCCCCTGACTTGAGGTGGCTGCTGGCCTGTGAGTCTCCACGACTGTGATCTTCCCCTTCATTAGGATCTTACTATGATTTTTAAAAATATTTTCTTTTAACACCAGGATTGAACCTAATTTCGCCACTGAGCCACATCCCCATTCCTTTTTATATATTTTGTTTACAGACAGGGTCTTGCTAAGTTGCTTAGGGCTTTACCAAATTGCTGAGGCTGACTTTGAACTTGCGATCCTCCTGCCTCAGCCTCTCAGGCCACAGGGATTAAAGGCATGCACCACTGTGATGGCTTTACTATAACTTTTCAGAAACCCCAGGATCCTCAACCTTTTCCCTGGGCCTTCCTGGGTATGTCCATGTCCCTATGGGCCTGGTCTCCAGACCCTAGTCTACTCTTCTCTCTCCTTGCCTACTTGGGACTGGGGGTCTTAGTCCAATTAAATGACATGGCTGTTCACGCTCCCCAGGAGTTTTTATCTAGTTGAGTAGACAGAACCTATATATGCACTGTATGCAATTCACATTTTAAAGTACACTAAATAGATATGGATTTTAAAAATACAGGGCATGCTTAATTGACAAATATATTTTACAGAGAATTGGTGTAAGAACTTGGGGAGGGATTGGGGTAATCAGAAAGGGCCGAATTTGACCTTCTGATCTGGGAAAAGAATTATGGATACTTTTTTTGTTGTTGTTATTGGAAGAAAGGAGAGCAGGGAAGGTTCAGATGGGTGAGCTGAGTGCCTCCCAAATTCCTACTGAAATCCTAACCCCTGACCCCCTTATCTCACACCGGGACTGTGTTTGAAAACAGGGTCTTTAGGGAGGTCACGAGGGTGGATCCTGCTGTAATAAGCCTGGTGTTCTGATGAGAAGAGGAGGTTAGGACACAGACCTGTGCACGCACAGGCGGCGTCAGACAGGGAGAGACCTCTGAAGAAACCACCTGCTAATGCCTTGACCTTGAACTTCCAGCCTCCAGAGCAGTAGGATAGGAGATGTCTGCGGCAGCCACCCAGTCTGCAGTGCTTTGTAATGATGGGTCTGCGACGAACACGGGTGTCTACAGATGCATGGAGCCATGGCAGCAAAAACCAGAACACACTCGGTGGGAGGGGACTCTTTTCTTGGGGCAGAAAAGTTCCCAATGCAAGGACAAGGGGAGTGAAGAAGTCCCCGTCACAGATGGGCTGGTGTGGACAGGAGGAAGAAGCAGAGCCCAGAAGGGAAGAACATCTCTGCCTAGCTGACAGTTTTGCCTGGGGTGTGCCTCCTGTGCCCAATGCTAAAGGAGCCAGGTTTACTTTATAGGATGAATTAAGGCCTTGAAGACCCCAAGGGAAAGTCCAACAGAAAAGAAACTTTAAAGGCAAGAGACAAAAGATGAGGAGCAAGAGGACAGAAGGTGACTTTGCAAGACAGAGTCAGAGTAAGCAGCGACCACTGGCAAAGGAAGAGGTGCCCACCCCGAGAGCGTGGTCAGCAACACCAGGAACCACTCTGACCACCAGCTGTTTTCTAACACCTGGCTGCACACAGTGTTGCACCTTCATTGGAACCAACAGTGTAAGCCCAGAGAGACAGCATACAAGGAGAGGGTGAATGTTCTTGAGGACTGGGGCCTTGGGAATGTCCTCACCTTTGTGGACAGGTCCCCCGCCCTGGGCAGGCAGGCTGCAGGGACCAGAATTCACTGAGTCAGGGCTGTTACTCAGGGAAGCCCCGTCCTGTCACCCAGAGCAGAACATTCCATGGAGATGGCACCCGTTGCAGGAAGGGTGCCTACCCCAACATCTCACATGGTCAGTAAAGTCAGCAGGAAGTTCAGGGTGGAGTTATGGAAACAGAGGAAGGGACAGGACAGAAGGCTGGAAAAGGCAAGATCAAGAGCAGGGGAGGGGGAAGGGACCCTGCCACACAGTGTTCATCCAAAGCTCCCCTTTTGTACTCAAAGGAGACGGCAGTATCATTAAAAGAGCCTCAATGTTTCCAGGTCCTTCTCCAGCAGTTCTGCACCCACTGCACCCAGGCCCAGTGAAGGCGTCTCCTCAGCACTGTGGGCACCCTGCTGGGGGCCATGAGCTCAGAGCTTATTTCCAATTGGGAATGTCCTTCTGGCCCTCAGCACCCACCAGGGCTGGAGAGGGAAGGGCATGTGCTCCCCAGCACACACCTCGCTCGGAACCTGGCTTTGGTGCCTGGGAGGGCCAACTACATTTCCCCATAGCAACACCACGTCTTTCCCATTTAGGGGACCCCCAACTTACAGAAAAAAAGAAAAAATAGGAAAATAAGAGGAGGAGAAGAGCTCCTCCTTATGTTTGTCCTTTGGCAGATGCCCTCCGTTTGTACCCCATGACACTTAGTGAGCTCCAGGCAGGGCTTGCAAATGCCCGGTACAGGGCACTGTGGTCAGGAGGACTCTCCAAGGAGCCAAGTGTGGTCCCCAAAGACTTCTGTGGACCTCCCCTTTAGCAGTTCCCAAGGGCCTGGGAGGAATTTGAGGTCAGCTGTGGTCATGGGGCATGTAGTTGTGGCTGTTCTCCGAGTCAGGCCCAGGAGGTGAAGGGCTGAGCCAGCCACGCATTCACCTGTGCTCCTGTGGACCTGTCTGCTCTGCGGGGGACAGTGATGGAGTGCAGAGGGTCTCACTTCTGCTTTTTGCACCTGCTCAGAAAATCACCCTGGGACCTGAACTTGTCACTTTGCCTAGCAACTCATGCAGGTTGGGAGCATTGATTTAGCTAAGTGGAGATGTGTCAATGAATGACATGTTTAAAAAATGTTTATATGCTGAACACCCCAAACTCTTTCCTATTATTTGTACTGTGCTGGAAGCTGTGATGGGTGGCAAATTGATCCTCATGGGCTAAATATGGCCCACCCCCCCCTTTTTTTTCAAGCTATGAATGGGTCTACATTTTTAAAGGATGTTCTCCCCTATCCCCAAAATGTCCAAACAGAGAAATACGTGTGATAGAGAACATAAAACTCATAATGCCTAAACCATTTACTAACTAGCTGTTTACAGAAAAAGTTTGCCAAGTCTTGGTGAACATTAAATAGACTTTTATTTTTTTGGTTCATCTGGGAACAGCCCTCCTCTCCCCATGAATAACAATGCCTGTTGGAAAATCATTCTTGATTTCTAGGCAGGTGAACTTGGAACCCATCCAGCTCCTAAGGTGGGAACTGTCTGTGCCTCTCTGTGGTTTTCATGCCAAGTTCAGTGCTTGGCACAGGGAGGTAGTTTGCTGCTGACCATCAGTGTCCACAGTGACTGGCAGGCTCACTGGGAGTAGGAGTGTTCCCGTGATTCCCTTTGGGACCTTTGTGTTCCTGAGGACCTTATGGTGACAGTCACTGCTGACTGTGGCTTACATGCCACCAAATTGAGCAAACCAAGAGCCTCCTTTCCTAACTTTTCCTTAACTCTGTGGTGTCCTAGCTAGGGAGAAGGAGCAGAATTACATGTCCTGTCTGGTAGCCACGGAGAGAAACAGGGACAAACCTGCACTTGGTCCCTGG
The DNA here is from genome assembly GCF_045843805.1 of Urocitellus parryii. Classification (NCBI taxonomy): domain Eukaryota; kingdom Metazoa; phylum Chordata; class Mammalia; order Rodentia; family Sciuridae; genus Urocitellus; species Urocitellus parryii. The sequence continues at coordinate 64,136,247 of NC_135544.1, read as the reverse complement.
GATGACACTGTGCTGCCAGAGAGAGCAGGCAAGCAGATGCCAACACAGCTGGAATTATGGGTTAGAGATGGAGGAGCAAAACAGGAAAGTTAGAGGTTGTGGACCTCGGGGACATGGAGGTGTCGGCTAAATATGGGGATATTCAAAGAAACCCCTCCACTCACTCCCCTATTTCTTCATATGCCAAGTGAAGCCCTTGCTTCTCTTTCTGCCACATGGGAATGTCCCGAGATAAGAGAAATCACCTGGACAAATAAAAAGCAAAGTCATGGATGAAAATAAGAGACTCACATTGGGCTTTTCAGTCTTCACGTCTTCTCTTTCACATTCAAATGCACCTGCTGTATTCAGGCTGTTTAATAGGCCTGTGCCCTCGGCATATTTTTCTCTAAATACAGTATACATCTGCTTTCGGATTTTTTACCTAATGAAGTCTGTAGTTTTCCTAGTCTGGCCAAAATTATTTCCAGATTATAACATGTCCACCCTGACATGATATGGAAGGAGATAATGTAGTAACTCCTGAGCCACAGGAAAAGGAAAAGGAATCATTTTGCCTCTTGAAATGAGCAAGCTTCCAGCCTAATGGCAGTTCCTTGCTTCTTAGCTGCAGCAAAACACCACTAAATGCCCTGCCCCTCAGCCCCCTGCCACCCCGAAGCCTTCCCTGCAGGTGGGAGAACCCATAATCCGGCTGCAGTGGCGAAGAAGAAATGACATTGTCCTACCCAGAGCAGATGCAGCGATTCCCAGTCCACCCACATGACATTTGGGTCTGGGGATCAAAAATAAGATTGTGCTGATGGCAACCCGGGCAAGGGGCCAGGGTCCTCCGCTGACATCCTAACTTGTTTTCCTGGCTCAGCTGGGTGACAGTCATTTCCACTCACTCATCTTGCAGGGACTTTGAAGGGCCAGAGGCCACTGCTGCCATTGCTTTTGGAAGATGGTGGACTCAGCCCTGCTCCACAGCTTAGTTTGTAGACACGGAGCAGGCGCAACAGTGTTCCAACTGGGCTCGGCGGGAGCTGTGTACAGGTGGTTTCATGGTTAAAAGTCCTAGTAGTGTAAAAGAGATCAGAGGGTCGAGTGAGTGCAGCTCTGATGTCTCCATGTGTGCCACCTCTGCCTTCCCTGGCTTATTCTAGGAGATTTGCCTTCCACCTGCTTGACTTCCCCTTAATTGCCACCCCTCCCCCCTTTGTTGATGAGCAGAGCTCTTGTCCTTAAATACATCAACAAATGTTCACATAAAGAGGCAGCGACTTTTTTGGCAGGAGGACCTGTGCAGATCTCGCCCCAGAAGCAACTGAGAATGTTTGTCCAGCTGTGACTAAGTAGCTGTCATTAAAGGATGAACAATTACTTGCCCAAGCAAATAGTTTCCCCAACTGTTCTCACCCCCAGGCCATGAACAAGAGACCCACTGAAGCTAGAAGATCTGCGTGATGGTGCACATTGAAGAGAGGAGAGACCAAGATGATTGCGATGTGCCACTTTCATATGGGAAAGAAAATCCAGAGGCAGGGGCCTGCCATCTAGCAAGTGGCACAGCTGCCAAGGTGCCTCAGATTGCCTGGGTCTCTGGCAACCGGGCAATCACCACTCTGAACCCTTCTCTCACAGCGGCATCCATGAGTTTCCCATGCTCAACACATTCTCTGAAATTCATGGTGGAAAACCTATCATCCCTTCCCTTTTCTCCAACTCAAATAAAATTTTTTTAAAAAGTTGGAATACATGTGAGAGTAAGCAATGGATCTGTTAACGTTCATTTTTCTCAAAAAAATACACTTCCGGAGTGTTCCTATGAACTACGGCTGGTAATCAATAACTTCAACACACCTCCCAGTGGGTGTCCTGGCCATGATTGTGTTTTCCATTCTTGGCCTATGCAGCCTCTTCTGCATTCTTTCATGTGCCCATCTTCTCCCAAGTTGGTATACTTGTCCCTTCTTACAAGGTCTGAACAACATTCTAGATAATCAACCCTAAAAAAGTGGTGTGGTCTTCTGGAACTGTGGATACCAAATTTCTGATGACGACCTGCTCTTGGCTGCACTGGAGATTTGGTAGCCTACTGGCCAAGGTTAATTTGCAGCAAATCCCAAGGAACCACATTTTAAAGTGTGGGTATGAGGACCTGTGCAGGTCTCGCCCCAGAAGCAAATGAGAAGAAAAGGAGGGTGAGTAAAATGCTCTTCTGAAACCCTTGCAAATCGTCTGGGGAAATTTTTGAATAAAGAACTTCAAGGACCCTTTCAACTCGAGCAATACGATCTGCAGAATCAAGGCCCATCTCGCCTCTCCCACGCGACATCAACATCGATTCTTGTGATGTGGGGACAATCCCAGAGCAGCTGCTTTTTATAACACATTGGAGAAAACATTGTTACTCTGGGTAAATTCCTCCCACTCCAAATAGAAACAGTAAACATGTGAGTATAAATATGACAATCATTTGTTTAGCTGTAACAATTTTAGATAATTTTTGGCATGCTTAAAAGTACAGATATTTTTGTGGATGAGTAAAACATAACTTGTGTATTGTTTAATCCACGTTGTTACTAACTTTTGGGTGACATTACCAATTTCTTGGCATGTTTATACCAGTTATCATGCTATGGGAAAAGAAAAAAAATAAAACATGTAAAGTTTGCCTCCGCAGAGAGAGTGGTGCTGGAGAACAGTGGAGCAGACAATTATTTATGGATAATTTTACATGGATAAAATTGTCATGTTTTTTATCTGATGGTCAAAAGATTTCTTAGTGGTTTACTTTGATTGGAAGTGGCGTGCTGACTTTTGGGTGCTCTTCTTTTTCCCATATCTAAAATTTAGATTTATCTGTAAAAGTGTTTAAAAGATCATCTCTAACATGGGATGGCATTTTGCTGAAGAAAAGTGATTACCTATGAGGATACCCTTCCTGCAGGGGAAACCTGGGCCAAGTGTGAATTTTTTTTTTCCCCCTAAATTCAGAATCTGAAAGAAGCTCTCTGGACACCAGAGCTTATCTTTCCTATCAAGGCAGAAATCAGTGAGGCCGGCATATTCCAGTTCTCCCTAATGCCTGCCTGGAGAATACGAAGGACACATCTGGTAGAAGCATTATGGGACATGCAGAGAGGACCAGGAGAGTCTAAAAATCCAGCCAACTTCTAAGCGCCAGAACCCAAGTTCTGAACACAAGGCCAAATGTCCGTCCCTCTGGACAATCAGAGGACTCTAGGCAGAATAACACTGAGGAAGCAGTCCTACTCAAAACCAAACACACCCTACCACAAAACCCCAACCCACATGCAGGTACACCATCCATTGCAGTGTGGAAAGAGAGTCGCCTTTGAGAAAGATTTAAGGAAATGAGCACCTTGCAGCAAGGAAGGAAGAGAAAGATACTGGGGCCACAGCCTTGCTGGAAGGTTCCGCATCCCCTTCAACCTGCTCTGGAATTCTTAAATCCTACTTTTTAAGTTCTTAATGTGGAATGACAGGCATATTTGAATTTTTACATATGGTTACCATCTCCGTCATTAGCAGTCATCTGAGTTATTAAGGTTTGTCAAAATTTGGTGTTTATATAATTGAAAAATAGCACGTTCCCCAGGTTCTTGCAGAAAGCAGGCATAGATGAAATTGAATAGGCTACTGGATCTTTGCCGGGATAGATGGGTTTTTGTCAAAAACGTTTGCAAACTCATGCTCTGGGCAGTTCTTTGGCCATCAGTCATTCCATGTTCAAGGCTGAGCATTAGTGTCTTTCAAAGTTCAGGAAGGATATACCTGGACCTTGGGCTCATTCCAATACAACCCAGGTAAACCTCACCTCAATATGCAGTTGGCAAGCAGATAAAAAGAAATGGAAGTCAAAAGAGAATGAGCTCTGTATTTTCAAATTGGAGTTCTGGAAAAGGTAAGGGATTTGTCAAGAAAGGTCTTTTTAGGCCACATCAAAAATGTTGTGGAGTAATTTGGCAATCTTTACCTTAGGGAGAAATGAGCACCCACCCCAACTTCTTGATCTTTAAATGTTGCAGAAGGGGCTTTCTTTCATATAATCTGGGAGCTTCTGGAAGGATTTCTGTCCTTAGTCGTTAATTTGCAAAACTGAGCCTCATGTCTCTTGGGAAAAGTCTGCTTTTCCTGCTTGGTTCTTTCCACATTCTCCAAACCCAATGGCAGAGAATGTGTCTCTGTCTCATTCTGAGACATGAATGTCCCTTTAGGGGACAAGGAACAATATCCAAAGTGCAGCCAAGGGTAAATCTCACTGTCCAGTTGCACCCAAGTTGAGAAACTCGTTGTATCAGAGATGATGGCGTTTTAAAACTCGCTCTAAAAGAACGTGTTCGGGTATTGGCCGCCATCTTACAGTCCTTGCTCTCTCGGCCCTGTCTCCATAAATGTCACATGTGGCTGTGAGGAGGTTGAGCCTGAAAATAAAATCCCCTCACTTTCATCAAGAACTAGCTCCAAACTTAGAGTGTGTGCTCAAAATATTCATGATGAAGTCATAACCCTATATTTATAGTCTTTGGGATTGTGTATGAAATTCTGTTTCCCATGGTGTTTTTCGTGGAAAGGGTCAGTTGTGGAAAGCAGATTCAGAAAATGACCGAGAGATGTTGGCCTGGGGGAAATGCCGTCTGGCTCACTTTGAACCAGGTGGTGGTGAGACATCCTGCCTCTTCCGTGAGACCCACCTGCTGCCTGATGAGTTGGGTCTCCTCCCCCACCCCGTTCCCAGATGGGCCTGTGCTGGATGGTGCCCTCTTGTCCTGCAGGAAGGGTGCGTGGCCTTCTGTGTGGGAAGTGGGGAGGGAGCCTAGGGTCACCCCTTTCTCTGACCTTTCCTGTCCTCTAGACTTCCTCTCCATTCTCACTGAGGGAGATGGTGTGGATCTTAATGGTTGGAACTTGGTGGTTGTCTCCAAGGCTGGGGTCTGAGGGCCCCACACAGCAGCAGACCTGCAAAAAGCTTTTACTTCTCACCCGAGCCGTGGTGCAGGCTGATTGGTCTTTGGGCATTGTAATCCTGGCAGATCCGTGGGGCATGGAAGAGAAAAATTTCCATTCACAGACCCCGTCCGTCTTGGAGATCTTATAGAAGGTCTCCCCGGATCCCACGGGGATGCGGACCATGTCCTTCGGCTGCCCCTCCAGGGCCTGGCTGGGGGCGTGCAGGGTGTAGCCCAGGGCGTGCTTAGAAGACTGCTTCCTGCGGAGACACTGGATTCTCAAGACATTCTGGAAGGCTTTCTTGAACTCCTGACTGGAGCACGGATAGATGATAGGGTTGATGCAGCTGTTTAGGTATCCAAGCCAAAATACTATTTTAAAAACTGTTTCGGAGGGCTTGAAATCAGGAAAGAAAGACCCTGGAAGAAAACACACAGAGTCATACATGTATGATTTGCAATTCAATAGGCCAAGTGACTAGGAAAACAAACCAATATGCATCCTTTTTATATTTTTTTGAATGTTTAGAAGATTCCTGATGCATCAGAGTTTCTCACATTTACCAGAAACCTCTTGGTCATATCCTCAATGACCATTCTTACGTGGCCCATGTGTGGCCATCAATATGACAGCAGGCCCAAAGGACAAGGTGACTTCAGCTCTGTCAGTGATGGAATATCACTGGGTGGTTCCTGTGAAGACTTAAATAATGAAATACTAAATACTGGTTAAGAGTAGATATACAAATATTTTTGCCTGAATTTTGAAACAAGTTGGAATCTACTTCAATAATCCATTTTAAAATCTGGTTCTTTGGGAACGCCTAATAATAACTATCACAAAGGACTCTAGAGTCACAAATTTTTCAGGAGTCAATTCGAGCCTGATCTCATTGACCAACAAATCTTCCTAAGCTCCTACACAGATAAACCCGATCTGTTTTTCAATGGTGTGATGACTTAACCCTAATATTTCTCCCTCAGATTGGTCTAAACAATGGGATGTGGCACACAAAAGCCCTAACTAGCTTTACCAAGAGAGCCCTAAATGACACAGTTCAAGGGATCTCTCTACTGAACATAGAGGTGATGATAATGAGCAAGTTATTTTACAGAAATAAGTTGTCGTTAGATATTTTAACTACAGTTCAAGGGGACACGTGCCATTATAAAAACTAAATGTTGTGGATGTTTCCAATGACTCTGGTAACATTCCTAAAGCACAAAGTGGCCTCCACTCACAGATTGAAGGTATGTTGGGTCCCACCTGAAGCTTCAATGAGTTACTAGCTTCTTGGTTTTCAGAGACTGGCTGAAATACTAATTGCTTTTGTGCTAATTGTTTGCAAAAAAAACCAAAAAAACAAAAAAACAAAGTAATGCTCTGCTGTCTCGTTGATTGCTGTCCTAGCATGATCCCTGCCCTAGGTATGCCTTGTCTATCTCCTACCAACAGCCACTGTGGACTATGCACTGCCCTGATGCCGGACACCTGTAAGTCCATGCCCCACCTGATAGAACAAGGACTGTAGGTCACCTTCCCCCTCCCTCAGCAGGAAGCGGCTTGGAGATATCATTGCCCATTTTTCATAGAAATGTAAGGTAGAAATTGACTGTGGGGAAATGGAACAGTGGTCCACTTCATGCTTTGAATACAGCCCTTGCTGCTGTGTTGCTGGGACTTATTTTTAAAATGGCCATGTTTCTTTCTCTTTCTTTTCCTCTCCCACGCTGACCCACCCTCAGTTAATCTGGAGGGTGTTTGTGCATGGGGCAGGAATAACAGATTACCTCCTTCCCATCCTAAGCTGAGATATCTGTCCTTAGGAATGAATAATTCAGATTTCGGGGATGGCACCAGAAGGTCTAGGACATCTCTCAAATTAACAAGTGAATTATGATGGCATCAGGGCACACCTGGAAGGTAGCCTTTGAATCAGCTCTTTAAAAGCCTTCTGTTCCCTCTGATGGGCAGAATCAGAGCCCATGCAACAGGAGTCCCCCGTGCTTCTCCTTTGCTAGCAAAGCAATAAAACATCTTTTACTTTTTTTCTCAAAAGCAAAGCAAAACACAACACAACACAACAACAACAACAAGAAATTGGTTCCTTGGAGCCACCTTTTACTCTGATGCAGATGGGACATGGTTCAGAATTCCCTCCCTCCTCTATGCTGGAGTTCTGTACGTTGATGAAAACCCCCACTGTACAAAATATTGGCTCTGGGAACTTACGGCCAGCGACCTTCAACCGTTCTTCCTGTTGCTGCCTTTGATGCTACAGTCTGCTTGCCTTCTCAGTGTTCCCTGTGACTCCTAATGTTTATCAATTGCTTGACCATCAGGATCTCCCCAGTCCCTGGCTTAACCAGCTTTAGAGCATTATTGCTTCTTATTGTTATTAATCTAGCCCGACTCACTACCACTTTTTCTCATTTTTTTTTTTGTCCTCTCTGGTTGAGTCATTGTGTCTTAAATGCCCCTTTCAATGCCCTTTTCTTGCTTCTCTACCTACTCAAACCTTATCCATTAATGTGCACTCTGGGAATCAGGCCTCTGGTCCTTGACACAGTAACCACCTCAGAGCCCTTCGCAGCACGGTGACAAGACCATGGGGCCCTAAAGTGGAAACAGTCTCACGGATTCTTTTATCAGGTCAGTTTGATCGCGCTCAGGCCTGCAGCCCTCCTAGCCCAGTGTGCCCTCCCAGACCCCCAGGAGTGCCCAGCAAAGGAACCGCATGGATCATGAGACCCCAAACAGCCCTCTCTGTTCCTCTTGGACGGGCTGTGGAAGACCACCAGCACCCTCCCTGCACCTCCTCTTTTTCCTTCTTCACTCCCAACTCCTGTTCCTTCTTCCCCTGACCTTTAGTTACAGTTCTACGCACACCGGGTGAGCGGGTTTGGGACAGTCTTAACATTCCTGTGGGCCTCACGTTTTCTTCCTGAATAAAGGCTGAATGATAATTTCGAATGGACACACACAACCTTTTTCTTACCATCCTGATTTTATGTCTTTCTTTCCCTCTCTGTGATGTGGGCACACTTGCAAGCTCCTCTGGCAAACAGAGCGCTGGAGTCTAGTGGAACAGCAACCTACATACCGTGGAGCCCACAAAGAGCCAGAATGGTGCTGGGGTTGATATGAGCATGTACCACTGAAGCATGGTCCCTGCAGAGTTTTGTGTGTCTCGAGGAAACACACACACACACACACACACACACACCCAGGCATACACGTGCACAGATGGTGGGTTCTGACTTTAGAAAAAGCACATGAGGAAGTTTTGTTCTTTAGCTCCAAAGCTTCTAATATTGTCCCATCGTCATAACAAAGTCCTGTGTGGCTGGGAGTGTGTCTCCAGCCAAGTCGGGGGTTCAAGGCGTGACATACAACTCAGTCATCCTCAGTGACACAGGAAGAATGGGACACCTATTAATATTTCTACTCTACAAGGGAAGAAGCTGCTGCTTAAAGAATTCAAATACCTCAGGTCATTCAGAGCGTAAGGCAGGGCTGGGATTTGAAAGGAGACCGTCTGATTTGAGGGACTGTTTCTTCATGGAATCTTAAAATACATCAGAACCATGGATTTCTGGGGAAGGAGGGTGAGATGAAGAGATGAAGACTACCGTTGAGGGAAGCTGAATCAGAAAGATGCTCCTTCCAACTTCACCTGAGAGGTGGAGAAAGCGTCCGTGTTAACCGGCTCTGCGTGACTACGGGCAGCTGCAGGAGACATTCATCCTGTGTTACGATGCCTATGTATCTCCTGTCATCCTCCAAATAGGGGCAGCCATGTGATTAAGGGAACCTGCTTCACCTTTTCCTGTGCTTCATGATGGCAGGTGTAGCAAAAACCACCTCGTCTGGAAACTTCGTCACTCTGTATACCAGTAGACAGCTAGACTTTCTTTATTTGAGGAATTTCAGTTAACAGGAAAAAATAAATAGAAAAAAATATATGAGCTATGAATATGAATGTTACTGAAGTGATTTGAGAGCTTTGGGATCTCCCACGACCCTCCCAGGACCTCTGCTTACAGAGTCTGGTTTTGCAAAGACGAGTCTCACCCTCTCCTCCTGGATGGCTCCTCCCACCCCCTTTCCTCCCTCTCTGCCTGTGTCCCCAACTGCAGGTCTGGCTGACCCAGAGGTAGGTACAGGGTCTCCCTTCTCTGCACCTGTGGAGGGCAGGCTGTGCCCTCCTGTGAGCTACTCCAGGATGCACAGAACAGTGGTTTGGGGGCTGTGCCGAAACCTGTGTCACTCCATCTAGTAAAGCAGCAGCTTGCCATGAGCGCTCCATTTTGAGTTTCAGTGCTGAGATGGAATGACTCTGCACCTTGTTTGTACAAGGAAACAACCACCACCTGCCTAGCACAACCATGAGGCACAAACTGATAAGTAAACTTATCATGCTGATAAAAATGACTCATCAAAATGACCTGTGACTCATCAAATTAATCGGAAGCACCTAGATGTATGGATGGATCAAACTCATTGGGAAAACCAGGCCCCTGTGCTTATTGAACACACCAGACCATGGAATAAAGCAACCCCCTCAGTCGAGGCCCATGAGAGGAGGAGCACCCTGAGACTGGACACAGCAGCACCCTGACTCTGTCACCTGGTCACCTGTCACAAGCCTTGCCTAGGAAATTTTCTACAGAGATGAACCTCTGAATCTCTGTCCTTGGGCTTCAGCAGATTATGGTTTCTCCTGCCCGTGACAATCTCACGTGGCCCACTCCAAATTGACACTCTGAAACTGCCATCCTCTTGTCCTTGGCCTAGAATACATGCCAGCACTTTGTCTGATTTTTCTGATTTTCTGGCACTTTGCTGGCTCTATGTCCTGAACAAGTTCTTTGGCTGGTTCATGATCTTATCCATCCACCTATAGTGATTCTTTGCATTCTTATCTGCTCTCTGCCTCTGCTTGGAAACCTGTGGCTGTCTTAAACCTTCCTTGGCCTTTCTGTAACCTACATGCGTATCATTGTGTAAAGTGTTGTGTGGCTTGGATGTTAGAAATCAAGATTGGAATAAAAGAACCTGTGATTGCCCTGCTCTGACCACCACGTGACCCACAAAGATTCAGTGAATTGCCTCTGATGAAGGTGGTGTAGCCCTGGAATTTCTTATTATTCAATAAATTCTGACATTGTGGAAAGACACACACAGTTTGGTCTATGTCAATGACAGAGCTCGCTCACCATGGTATCACACTCAAAACACCCATGTTTTCACGACAGCTGAGATATAGGATGAGACAAGAAGTTGGATAAAAAACTAATTTATACTGAGATAAGGATGTAAGAGAGTCCCCAGCCTTAATCCTTCAGGGATATTTTCCTGTTAAGCCAAGAACTCTCTGGATACTGACTTTTCAGACACTTGAGTTAGAGATGCCAAACAACTTCCTGTAATTGGTGTCTTCCCCCCCGCCCCGCCCCCATTAAGAGTGTCTAGGCACGTGTCTAAGCCTAGGGCAGACTCTCCCCTTCCCAATCTGACAGTTCCACTAGGGTCAGGTCTGGGAATTCTTCCCTCCTTCCCTGGGAGAGCCATGTGGTTTTTTGAGCAGCTGCTGCGGCCGTGGTTAGGGGAGGACTCATAGTGAATGGTAAGACCTTTAGCAACTTTCCAAAGGGTGAGAGAAGATAGCAAAGGGCTGCTGCCCTCCTTTTGGACATTGTTCACATCCCCAGATCTCTTTCTTTATTTCCCCTTCCTTAGGAAGGGGAGCTAGAGCTGGAATCCAGCTTGGAAAACGGCTGCTGTCACCTGGTCCCCATCTGATCCCTCCTCCTGTAGCCTCCTTCTCTGCCCAAACCTTCCCACTCTGAACCCCACCACTTCTGTGCCCAGCCTCAGTTGCTTCTCAGATTCCTTCCTTCTTGATGACTGATGATGCTTCTTAGAGGGGAAGACAGCTGAAAAGTTCTTGCGTCAAGGAAAGGAGCACCAGGGTGGAACCAGCCCGTTCAGGATGGATGCCTCGGACCTCGTCACTAGGCTATGAGTGAGCAGGGCCAGGTCTCTTTTGCTCAGCTCCAGGGCTGCAGAATCCAGCATAACGCAGGCCCTCGAAGGCTCAGGACTTGTTGAGAGTGGCCGGCCTCCTGACTGACTGCATGACCAGGTCTCCTGCCCTCCCCGTGGTTCTGCCTCAGTGTGGCCCATGCTGTCTTCTCTACCAACAGCCCAGCTTCTTCTTTCTTTCCCCGACCCTGCCTTCTTTCTGCTGTGTGGGTTCCCTTTGATTTGTGCCCTCTTTCTCACCAAGCTTCCTAGGAAGAGCCAGACTTTTGAATGACCCGCATGAGAATAGGGGCTCCCGTTTCTCTTGTCACCAGGGCTAGGTTTTCTTTTCAACAACCTCTGCAGAGTCAGCCTCAGGGGAGCCAGCAGCTCCCTGCTAATTCCCCCGAACACCTCGAACACCTCGCCCTGCAGGTCAGGTCGGCCTCTGCATGTGAATCTGCCTGATTTAATTCTTGGGCTTTGGAAAATCCCCAAACCTCTGGGAACCCTTCCCTTCACTGAGTTCCCTGTCGCTATTTAATTGCTGTAGAGTTGAGGAGTCTTTTCTAACCCTTGAACACCCTGTGAGCACCCCGACCAACTTAAGATTGGCCAGATCAAGAAGGGTGCTAATGGCTAAATACCACCATGGCCAGTCTCCTCACCTTGGGGGATTCAGAACGCTCATTTCCACTGTAGAAGCTTCTAGATTCCCAAAAGAAGTTAAAATGGATGATTTCCAAGGGTGCCTTTACGTCCTGTCATTTTATGTCCTGTCGATTGGGAACATTTGCGTCTCATTTTTGATCTTGGACTCATCTGGTGGGCTGAAGGGAGTGGGGGGAGGATTTATCCCAGGAAAAGCTTAGCCACTGGAGTCGTATTTCAGCTCTCGAGGGAGCTAAGTTTTGACTTAATGCTTCCAACAAGAGACGCTTAGTTTTCTTCCAACATTGGCCTCCTATGGGAGGTTTCTATGCCTGTTGCTTCAGTTTACTCCCAAACTCAGTGAGAACAGAAGCGTTCTTAAATTTTAACACAGCACTGGTAATTAGAAGGTTTCTTTTTGGCTTGGCAGTTTCTTCCAGAATGAGGGAAAGTGGTGCTGAAGCAGAGAGCCGTGAGTCAGTCTCCTTGGTTCCCGCCTGGCAGCGTCTGTGCTTCATCTTATCCACCTGTGAACTTGGCACCTTAATGATACCCTTGAGAGACGGGGGCCACGGAGAACCCTAATTAGCGGGAGTCATGGGATGCTAGACTGTGAAGATGGGCAGGAACTTAGGGATCAGTAATCTCACTTTTACACAGGAAGACAGTGGTTTCCCAAGGTCACTTGGCTCTTTTGTGGCCAAGTCAGGACTAGACCAAGAACCTGCTTACTTCCACTTCCACTCCCCATCTCTGTGCGCCCTTAGCAGCCCTACAATGGCGTGGAAAATACAAATGGTGATATGTGCAGCTTTCACTGGGTGACAGCAGGCTTTGCAGGTACAATGGGAAAGAAGGAGGAAAGTTGCATCATCAGTAAGAACATTATGTAAGAAGTTGGGACACAGTGTTCAGAAGGCATGTTGGCAGCCTGTCATATGTTGAAAATTGGAGTTTAAATAACTTCTGTTTTAAAAATGTGGACTCCAAAGGAGAAGCTGATGCCATGTGATCATGGGAGAAAATCACCCTTAATTGCTTCTCATTGTCCTACCCATGGTCCCTCCCATGGGACTGGCACAGGTCCAAGGAGCAGAGGAGGGAAACAACCATCACACAGGTAGGTGCCAGTTCCCGGGCCAAGAGCCTCCAGGGCCAGGAAACATTCAGACCAGACCAGTTGATGCTGGGGAGAAAACTGCCTCATCCACTTGAACCTCAGAGAAGAGCCACAGCAATCAGTGTAGGAGCCAGTCCAAGCTCCGCCCTGCCGGGCTCTACCAGATGGCAGGTGCTGAGCTGCGACCTGGTTGTTGTGTCGCAGTGACCTGACTGAGCCCTCCTGGGGTTCGTGTGTGGCCACCTTTGGACAGTTCCCAGCCAACCAGATGTCTTTAGGGTATCCACCTAGAAGGGTGGTGTTATGGTTTGGATGGGAGGTATGCCCCCAGATGTCCTGTGCTAATGCAGGAATATTCAGAGGTGAAATCAAAGATGCAAGAACACAGTGGGGAAGAGGGAAGAGGGCAGGCTTTAGGAGAGAGGGGAACTGGGGAGCACTTAAGGGAAAGAAGGCTTGGAAGGAGAAATCCAAGGCTGGTGGCTGGAGATGCACCGACACAGGGCACAGATAGCTCTCTGAAGCCCTTCGGCACCGAGTTACTCTGGGAAAGGATGGAGCTTGCTTTTCTTGGGCATGGGGCTCAGAATGGTCAGGGATGCTGGTGGCTCCAGAGCTCGTGTACTCCTTGATAATTGGTGAGCTGTGCACTGCACAGAACGAGAAGAGAGTGGCAGAAGGCTCGAGGGACCATTCCCAGAAATAACTAAAGGGAGTGGAGGTTTTACCAGGGGCTCAGGATATAGCTAGGGAAACACACAATGGAGTATTGGCCAACACAGCGTTAGGCGTTATCTTTTTGTTGCCTATAAGGTCAGGTTCAAGTTTATCAAATAATACCCTGTCCTTCAAGACCCTTCACAATCCTCTCTCCAATTATTCACTTGCTTAACACATAATTTGCTTAGCACCTTCTCTGGGCCAGCCGCTGTTGTAGATACTGGAAAAAGAGTTCAGAAACACACACAAGGCTTCTGACGCTGGAGTTCACCCTCTATGAATATATCTATAAATGACTGTTAAGCTGAATCAAGAATTTCCAACTCCAAAGCTTTCTTCCTGACATGGCGGACATTTCACTGCAACTATGTTGATCCACCGAAGGAACCATGTGTGGCTGTGGTTCTTTATCCCTGCTCTTCTCTGGGTGACCTGTCTTGTTCGTCTACAGCTATGCAACTTGAATCTGTTCAAATTCTGTCTTCCAGGCTGTGGTCAAAATCCAGCTCATCCCCTGAGCCTTTCTTCCATTATCGTCTGACTTATTTTCTGACCATCTTGGAGGGTATTTAGCACCAGTAATTTTTTTCTCTATGGTGCTTATCACCGTCTTTTGTTCTTGACTTATGTTTAAAAATATCCATTTTTGACTATAAATTTGAAGGCAGAACTTTTTGTCTGTTTGTTTCGGTGCTATATCTTCAAACCCAGAATAGTGGGTAGCATATAGTAACCTCCTAACTTTATCACTGAATGCATGTCATTCTATCTTTAGGATTAAAACGCACACTTGTGATTTTTTTTACATCTCCCTTGGTGATGAGCACGATTCTCGGTCTTTATTGAGTTGATGGGGGTGACATTTGTTGATGGAAGAAAATGGCATTTGAATGAAACTCCTGCTTCAACCACTTACAGCTGAAACACACTCTTAAATAAGGAGTCTGTCTTCACTCACATTCCAAAACTTTATCTTCCCGATCTTCAAGATGTTCATATTTACATGACAACAAGACCATTCTGCAAATAATTTTATGTGGCTAAGTTGCAGGCACATCATAAAATTATTACTTCCAGTACTTATAAAGCTATTTTATAGGGTCCCCTGGGAGGGGTCAACGGCTGCCATGAAGATGCGATAGCCATCATCTCCTCTTGTATCTGTGGGATGCGAGTCTGAGGCCAGACACCGTCAATCCAAAGCAGTGACACAAACAACCAAAATCGGTCTCCCAGGAGGAACCGCAAGACTTTTCAGGACCACGTTTCTTTACGCTCAGCTTAAAGGCCAGGACAAGTCCAAGTCCTGACTTGGCCAGCAAGGTCACAGGCGAGCTGGCTGATGCCCATGCAGTAAGAAGTGAACAGGGGAGCCAGCGGGTGGACGCTTGTTTCTGAATATGATACCTAACCTGAGTCCTCAGGACAATCCCACTTGGGAATGACATACCGGGCCCTCTCAGTGACCACCGGTTGGCCCAGGGGCATGTGTCCTGATATGGTAGCCATCCCTTCGCATCTTTGTCTGGCTCTGTTTAAAGTATGGATACCTTTCTCTCCGCTCCTGCTCCTGCATGTCCCCTCCCCAGCCTGGGGTAAGCCAGGACTGCAGACTGTCTGGATACAGCCACGTGGGTAACCAGCCCTAGGCTCAGAAAGGACTAGAGCGCCACCAACCCTGACCTCCAGGAAACACAGACAGTGTTCCAGTGGATGCAGTAGATACATACAGAAGTTTCAACAGCTCATTTTACAAATAAAATATGTCTTTTTTTGAATCTATAATATGGCTGTGCTAGAATTTTAAAAGACTAAACGGGATTGGGACAATTTCATCTTTAGTCTTAAAAAGCAACAGAGTATTGTTCTGTTTTGATCGTAGTCATCTTTGAAAACAAGAATTGGCTGTGTCTCCATCGTTCATGATAAAGGCAAAACTTAGGTAGCTCAGCTTTGCTTGAAGGGGACACTCTCATTCTTCAGACTTAACGAAGCCTTCTGCTGTCTCATCTGAGCACTGCCTGGTACTTCCGGGGGGAGGATGAAGTTTCGGGCAGCCCATCATATCTGGCACTTGAACCTTGTGCACTGCCGTTACCAGACATGCTCCCGATGTTCCCAAACCATCTCACCCTGAAAACCAAACGGAACTCATCATCTCCCACACACCTTTCCTTTCGTCTCCACTCCATCCTCAGTTGATGGCAGCCATTCCCCTCAGTTGTCCAAGCCAGAAACCCATTGCCACCATCAGCTCCTCATCTCCTGACTCCTTCATGATGGCCATGTATCTAGTTCTGTCCACAGGAACTTCCATCTCCTGTCACTGCCCTTCCTAGTCCAGGCCACCATCACCTCTGTCTCGTCCCCTGTATCAGCGTCCTAACTGGCTCCCTGCTGCTGTTCTGGTCTCCTTCCCACCTACTTCCCACACTACAGTCTGAAGATTCCGAGAAAACAAACCCGATTATATCCCTCTCTGGAGTAATCATCTCTTCGCTGGATTCAAGATGAAGTACCAATTCTGCACTATGACATCTCAGGCCCGTGGGTCTGGGAGACTGAAAATCCACTTTGTTGGGTAACTAATTCGTTGAGCACAGAGATCCAGTGCCATCCAAAGTCTTGGTTTATATCATAGAAGACGGAGGATGTCAACTGGCAGGATCTTTAAAACAGCTCTCTAATTGTTTACCCCGAGGAGTGATTCAGCATCCTTTGTGGCCAGGATGTGAATCAGGGGCGAGGTATCAGAGTTTGATTCCAAGGAATACACTTGTGGCTTCCAGGCAGCAGCACGTACACTGAAGTCTTCCCAAGGCTAGGGATGGGAACCCCTCATGAACTTCCAACTGTTCCAGTGGTAGCCATGACAGTGGCTCTGGGAGCTTAGTGACGCCTGGAAGACCAAAGACAGGACTGAAGACGCCCTAAGGATAAACAGGGAAGGTGGCGAGGGCAAGTCCAAGGCAGAGCCAGTGCATTCAGGGCTGCCTTGAAGAGCCCACCCCTCGTGGAGGGCACGGTTTTCTAACAGAAGAGTCTACAGTCCTGTTTCCAAGGGAAAGGTGTTTGCCACTGTGATGGTTTGGATCTCGAATGTCCCCTGAAAGGCGCATGTGTTGAAGGCTGGGTCCCCCATGCAGCAGTGTTTAGGGGGAGGGATTTTAAGAAGTGATTGAATCTTGGGGGCTATGACCTCATCAGTGGATTTATCCACTGATGGATTCATAGAAGAATGGACTATTAAGTGGTGGTGAAAACTGAGGGAGATAGTGCCCAGGTGGAGGAGTGGGTCCTTGGGGACATGCCCTTGGGACTCTATCATCATGTCCCTGCCACTTTCTCTTTCTCTGTTTCCAGGCTGTCATGAGGCAAGCATCTTTGCTCGGCCACATGCTCCATGACTTTCTAGCTGGGAACAATGGAGCCAGCCCAGCTTGGACGAGGCTTTCTAAGGCCACGAGCAAAGTAAAAGTTTTCTTCTCCAAGATGATTTTCTTAGGTAGTTTGTCACCGTGATGGAGAGCTGACTAACATACCCACTGCGATTCCCCTCTGAAACGCCCAGCCAGTGTCTGTTCCCATTAGGTGATTAGTCGAGGACGCACCAGGTGACCACAAACAGCATCTTCTGGATGTGCTGTCAGGAAGCCATCGAGTTCTTCACCAGATCCAGCACCTGCCTTGTTCCTTCAATGGAAGAATCAATGGTAATCATGGGAGCCGCGCTCTCACCTGGCTGCAGTTGTTAATTTCTCTCTCACAGAACAACGTCTATGAGAGGAGAAGATAGCCATCCTCATAAGTGATTTTTAAAATTCATTCACTTGTTGGCTATAAAAACATGCAGATCCACCCTGGCGCTTCAATGTGAAGATAATGATACTTTTTGTTGTTGTTGCTTCGGGTTTGATTTTGATGAGTTAGAAATCACACCTGCTTTATGGCTCAGGATGGGTGTTAAGTGTTAGCAGGTTGCTGGCTTTCCTCATGTTTTACATTTTAATAAAATTTACTTTTAACTAAAGAGGGAGACGGTAGGGTCAGGGAGATCAACCAGCAGACAGCACATGGGTCCTGTGACAGAATTCTGACCAATGGCTAAAAACTGTAGGAAGAGAGATTTGGGCTACCACAGAGCTTGGCCTCCCCCGGGGTGCATCAGACCACCTGTGTCTGGGGCATCACAATGGGGACTCAGGCATTAGGGAACATCGTATTAAACATCTCCTTAGGGGACATTCTAACCCTGATGTTTTGGAGTTTTTCAGAAGCAAACACTATTGTAGGAGGAAAAGTTGGTTGTTTCGAATGTCTTTGCTTCCTTTTTAAAATAGTGCAATAGAGAAACTGTGGAGCAGAAGCATTTTAAGAAGCCTGCGTATTATAAGAGTACGGATATACTGTGGGACATGACGGTTCACTTAGCATGATTTACTTGTTTCCTAGAGCAGCACTCATCTAGATGTGTGTTTCCATAATTCCTAAATTGTCTGGGTAGTCTGTTTGGAATCCATTATACGCACTTTGATCTAAATTGTTGTTAAAAGTATTTATTATCCTCCTTTAAAATTCCTGAGTCACCAAGAGTAAAGCCGACTGGGCTACAAGTCGGCAAGGACGTGAAAGCTCGGAACGGGGGGTGGGGTGCCCACTGGGGGCTGCACACTGGCAACTGGATCAGAGGAAAAACCTCAGTCTTCAGATTCCAGGTTTAGAAAGGGTCCCACTCATGAGTACATGGAAGGTGTCCGTTGCAAGAGGGAAATGTCCTCCAATTATTTGGGAGGTCTCAGAAAACTTAGCCTGAAGCATGGACACCTTCAAGGTTAATGTCTGTAGCTGCATTTAGCCGTCAAACATGTGGCTGTAGTTCTTATCATGGTTTGAGCTCATGACCTATACAGGCATGGGCGTCTGGGTGTCTCACAGGAATGTCTGAAGTCCAAAGTGATGCCCTCATCTGTTTGCCTGCCAGGGTTCCCATCTTCATAAGTGATCTTTAAAATTCATTCATTTGTTGGCTATAAAAACCCTGGCACTTCCTCCCTGATGTCACCAATAGATTATACCTCTGAATATCGCTCAGGTCTCTCCATGTCTGTCTCCATGGTCCTCCCGACTCCAAGTCACTTGACCTGTTACCTGCAGGAGCCTTCTCCCTGGTCTCCAGAGGGTCTGCCCCTCTCTCCCTTTGCCCCAGATGATCTTTGGGAACTGCAATTCCAATTTGGTGACATCTGTGCTCATGTGCTTCCAACACCTTGCAGTGCCCTTACATGAAATCCCAAATCCCCAGAAGGCCATCTGTCCATGTGATCTGCCCTCCTCCTACCCTCCCTGTGCTGCCTTCTCTGGTCACCCCAACCTGTTGAGCTGTGGGCGATTCTCTGTTATGGACCTCCACTCCTGCTGGCCTCCTTGCCTGGAATATTCTCCTCTCCTCATCTGCTTTGTGGTGCCAGCTCCAACTCGCTGCCTGGGTCTTAGCTCAAATTCCACTTCCTTGGGTAAAGAATCTCTGATCCCCTCTACCCATCCACACACCCCAGACTCTGCCCAGGAGAAGTTCACTTGTTCAACACCATCAAAGCCTCCCATGTTTTTCCGAAGCACCTGTTACCATTGTTCTGAGATTGTGGGTTGTGATTTCTTCACTGTCTCCCTCATGAAGTTCATGAAGATGGAAATTGTGCCTGGAATATTGTTGGTGTTTAATAAACACTTATTAAAGATTAAAACACTAATTGACCACCGATTGTGTGCCAGACATCATGTAAAATATTTCACAAACATCCCATTTAACTCTCCTGACAACCCTATGCGTGTATAGTAGCAACCCCCTTTTACAGATGAGGAATCTGGGGCTTCAAGAGTTTAATTCACAATAAAGAGAGTAGCTGAGCTCAGATTCATATCTGGATGGATATCCACACTTTGTATTTCCTCTCTTGTTTATGTAAGCTGGCCCTTCTTTGCTGGCTTTATGGTGAACACGGTGCATAGTGTTACAGTACTTGGAGTCCAAAGCAAAGACACTTATCCAAGTGGCCAAAAAAATCAATCACATGTCCCAAGGACTATTTTTTTTTAAGGAAGCAGAGACATCCATAATTCGAATCATTAAAACAAAAATAAAATTCTTGAATATTAATAATCAAGTGTGTTCTGAAAAGCATGTTTGGATACAAGATAAGCTTTGTACACTACATTCTATCAAAAAAAAAACAAACCTCCAACAAAACTCTATTAATAAAGCATGCCTGAAAACAGAGGTATTAGGTGAGAGAGTATCATCTGTCATTTACAATACAACATTGCAAAAGTCCAGGCCTACAAGAGAACTGCAATCCTCAGCTCTCCAGGGTGAGGGCAGGGAGATAGGGAAATGGAAGGAGAGATGGCGACAGAAACAGTTACCCTCTAGGGCGTGGCGTCCAAGTGTGCATTCCTGACACAGACTTCCAACTCCTACCCTTGCTGCCTGGGAAGGCAATGGGTAGTTTGCTTAGTAGTCAGTGACAGAGGCACACCTATTATCTATCGTCTCTGTGTCTCTGTGTCCAGCATGTGGAAGCACAGGGCCTGCTGTGAGCAGGTTCTACCTCCACACTGGGACCCCTGCTTTTCTTCTTCACGTTTGCCAGCTCTGCACCTGTGCCCAGGTACCCCCTGGTTCGTTAGTGCCCACCCTGTTGCTAATTTTCAGGGATACTTTGAGAGGTCAGGATCTGGACCTTCAGACCATCTGTGAGTACACAGGTTCCCCCTTATCCACCAGGGCTATGTTTCAAGGCTACAGTGGGTGCCTGACACTGCACACAGCTCAGAGGGCTCTGCTTCTCCCTACACACAATGCACACATTTAGTAATGCCTTTTCCATCTTAACTGAGCATTTATTGGACACCGTGGCTGCAATTTTTGCAGTGTGAAGCGTAACAGGAAAACTAGGAACAGTTTCTTTGGCTTCTTCACAATTTCATGGGAGAAGGTTCATTTTTAGTGTAGATTTTAGCAGCCCCAGATGTGAGCTTCTTCCTTCCTTATTAAGTCAAGAGCTCCCGCTCCTGGAAGCACTTCAGAGCTTTTCTTTGGCAGATTCAAACTTATCCAAACTGCCAGCAACACTTCTGTGTGCTCTGGGACTCTTACAGATCAAAAGTGTCCCCCAAAGGGGGACAGTTGAGTCAACAGAGGTGAGCCCCTCAAGGAGACACTGGGAACCTGGCTCCTCTGTCGCTCTTTGCTTCTTGGCCACCACGAAGCCAGCAGCTTTGCTCCTCCTTGTGCTGCTCACCATGAGGTTCTGCCTTCCCAGACTCAAGAGCCATGGAGTCAGTCAACCATGGACTGAAACCTCTGATAGAAGGCAAAGTAAATCTTTCCTCTCCTCCTTTTAACTTGATTATTTCGGGTATTTGTCACAGTGACAGAAAGATGGGCCATGATTAAATAAGTGTCACTTGAACACAAGCCCTGTGATACCATGACAGTTGACCTCATAACCAAGACACTGCTAAGGGACTAAAGGGTGGGTCGCACATACAGCATGAAGAACCCAGACAAGGGAAGGATTCACGTCCTAGCGGATGGAGTGGGGCGGCATGGGATTTCATCCCGCTAGGCAAAATGGTAGGCAATTAAAAACTAGTGCATTGTCCATTTCCGGAATTTTCCACTTGATACTTTCAGACTGTGGCTGACAACAGGTAAATGAAACCATGGAAAGGAAAACTGCAGATAAGGGGTGACTAGTGCACTTTGGGAGAACTTCCTATATTCAGAGTGTTGGGGAAGGCACGTTCACGCCAACATGGTCACACTTCCCGAGTAGCCTGTTAGGGGTCACACCTAACTGCACCTATAAAAAGTTGATGTATAGTCTTGCCCATCTGAGAACCTTTCTAGACTAGGTTGAGTTCAGTTAGGTGAAGGGTAGCCTTTTTTCTGAGTTGGGCTGCTTTCAGGCTAGAACTGAGGCCACACATTTATTGAAGGGACCCCTGGGCTTTCGGCCACATCAGAAACCCTGTCCGTATTTTTGTCTCCTTAAGATGAAAGCCTCCCAGAGGTCAGACATAGTTTATTTTAGGTTTGTAAAGTCAAGTTTCACGATCCCACAACACCTAAAAGGGTTCCTCAGAGCATGGTGAGGCACTGATGGTGGCTCTAAGGACAGCGACCTTCACAGTGGATGTAGCTTACCAAGCACTAAGGGCACGCCGGTCACCCTTCACTGCCTCACCCCATTTCGGCCCCAGAAGGCATGCCCTGTGCATCTCCACTTTGCAGACGTGCAGAATGAGACCCAGGGAGTTTAATAATTTGCCAAAGAATAATCATCCTGTAAGATTAGGCAGGGTTGAGCCCACGCCTGCCTGGCTCCAGATGCCACTCCCTGTCCCAACACGGCACTTGCTGAAAATCTGTTCAGCTGCCTCCTGCTGCTGAGTAGTAGTTTAACAGTGCTGAGTGCTTGCTGTTACGTTTCCACCAGCAAAAATTGGGTTCTAATTTCGGAACAGACACAAAGCCACTTCAATCAATTATTAAGAAACTACCAGCCAGGTGTGGTGGTACACACACCTGTAATCCCAACAACTTGGGAGGCTGAGGCAGGAGGATCACAAGTTCAAAGCCAGACTCAGCAACTTAGGCCCTAAGCAACTTAGTGGGATGCTGTCACAAAATAAAAAAATAAAAAGGGTTGGGGATGTGGGAATGTGGCTCCGTGGTTAAGCATCCCCTGTGGTTCAATCCTTGGTACAAAAAAAAAAAAAAAGTAGAAATTGCTGAAACTTTTTCATATAATAATTTATAGTGGCTTTCTTTTGGGAATGAGTTTATCTGTATCCAGGCACCAAACAGTTTGAAAAAAAGTCACTGCATCAAACAATTATTGTGTTTAAGTTACAAATTAATACATGCCAAATCTGTAAAATTTATAATATCTCCAATTGGTGTGCCCGCTCTGTGCACAGGAACATGTGTGTGCATGCACAAAAATACACGCTAAATAACAATCAGCCAAGATGTTATAATTCAGAAATAAGAACACGCTGTAAACAACCGGGATTGCATTGATAGTACTTTCTTTTAGGACCTGCTTTTTTCATTTAATACATTATGAACATTCTTCTATCTTAATTTTATTTCAGAGAACAATTTTTCATGACATCTTAGCATTTCATAATACGAATTATAAAAAATTTATTTCTTCTGCTCTTGCTAATTTGAACATTTTAGTTCTTTCCAAGTGTTCTCTGTTAAAAATAACTATGAAGTAAACATTTGTGTGGCTAGATTTGGTGGTACCTTTTGGAACATTTTCTCAAGACAAATTCTAGAAAAGGATTCTGGGTTGTAAAATATAAGTTTTTGGATCCATGTTTACGAATTTCTCTTTGGAGAAGGCATTTGTGCCAGCAATGAAAAATAATGACAATATGGTGATGATGACAGCAATGAATGACTGCGAGTGCTCTAGGTACCAAGCTCTTAGGTTTTCATGCGCGGCCACACCAATCATTTCATTTTGATAAATGGTGTACTTGCCAATAGGAAATATAGTTGTTGAATTTTATGTACCAAATGATAACAAAGATATATGCATATGTGTATAAGTATGTATATTTTGAAGGATTTTAGAAAACATTGATAAAACTATTCTCAAAGACAATGGCTAAGATGCACACAAAAATATCTATCAATGATTTTTTCAGTAGAAGAGTAAATAAAAATTGCAATGCAGGCAACTTGGAAAGATTGAAAATGACAGTCCCCCTCCACCATCCTGCCCTGCAGGAAGCCAAAGCTGGCTCTCTGCTGAGCCTACACATACTCCTGGTTACACAGGGAAGACAGGAGTAACTGAAATGGACGTTGGATCAAACAAGCGGAAAAAGAACAACAGGATTTAAACAAAGAAAGTGGAAATCAAAGAATTGGAAAGCAGACAATCACTAAACTAACTGGCACGTTTAATTTGATTCATCGGACAGACCCCAGATTGGACATGCCCCTGAGAAGCCCGACCACAGTTGTAGGAGAAAAAGTGCAATCGGTCCACCAGTAATCAAAGGAGGCCCTTTCGGATGGTGAGAAGAGTAAAGGCAACTCCAACGACACACCGTCTGCACATAACCTGAGGATTCTGGGCAGCACTGACGACATGGGCCAAGTTCTCTTCAGAGAGGGAGAATAGATTGCCATAATGGTTAGGATAGAATGCTCAAAGAAATCTCTCGAGACCTGGTCCCACGCTCAGTAAACAAAGGTTACTGACAGGGAAGGCCTGCCAGGCTGCCCAGTTGCGTGGCACAGCAGTCAGAGTCCCTTCAATAGAAGTTTATATCTCTTGTTAAAGAAGGGACAAGAGCAAGCTGGAAAGGACCTTGGGTATGGCAAGCTAGAGTTGACCTTGGGTGCAGGTGTCTGGGTAACAACAGATTTTTTATTTAGTGACCTGGAGTGGGGGGTATGGGAACAAGGTGTCTTAAGTTTCTTTTTCTTGGCAGTTTATATAAGTTTTGGTTTTGGGTTAAGATGTAGTTCCAGAATTAAAATGGAGTTACTAATGTCTAGGACACTCCATATAATAATGATTACAGAAGACATAAAAATGGACAAAATTTACCCTTACAAGTTGTTGGGTCCAAACAGATTATAGTCAGGCTGTGTACGTATTTCCAGAGCCCTTGAGCAAGCTGAAATCTTCCTGATTCACCTCCCAGGCCAGCACCATCTTGAAGCCTAGACTGAGAAACAGCCAGACAGCCAAGATCCCAGGCCCTGCAAACCCCAGGGTCTCCTCCACTACACGGCTTGAAAGCAGCCACAGACATCCTGCAAATGACCATGTGGCGTGTTCCAGGAAGACTTCACCTGTGCACAGAAAAACTCGAATGCCATGTCACTTCTATACGTCATGAAAAAAAATTCTTCATTTTTTTTCAATTATTTAAAATGTAAAAAATCATTATTAATTCATGGTCCATTCAAAAAATGAAGCAGTTTTGATATGACACATGGGCTGGTTTGCTAACACCCAGAGAAGGATTTAGCTCTTGCTTTAAGGGGAATTTGAGAGCACATGGGTTTCTTCTACACCTTGATTATTACGAATGTCCTCAACAGTACCATGCTGGTTTTGTTACTGTAGCTTTGTAGTATAGTTTGAAGCCTGGTATTGTGAGGACTCCTGCATCACTCTTTTTGCTCAGGATTGCCTTGGTTATTCTAGGTCTCTTATTTTTCCAAACTATTTTGTTTTTTTCTAGTTCTGCGAGGAATATCATTGGTCATTTGATGAGAATTGCATTCATCCGATAATGCTTTTGGTAGTGTGGCTATTTTTTTTCAAACCTTGATTTATTTATTTTATTATTTTATTTTATGTGGTGCTAAAGATTGAATCCAGGTCCTTGCTCGTGCTAGGCGAATGCTCTACCCCTGAGCCACAACCTCAGCCCCAGTGTGGTATTTTAATAACATCAATTCTGCCTATCTAAGAACATGGGAGGTCTTTCCATCTATACACAGTGGAGTATTACTCAGCCATAAAGAAGAACGAAATGATGGCATTTTCTGGTAAATGGATGGAACTGGAGAGCATCATGCTAAGTGAAATAAACCAGACTCAGAAAGCCCAAGGTGGAATGTTTTCTCTCTTATGTGGAAGCTAGCCTAAAATAAGAAGGAAAAATAGAAGGGGGTCAGGGGATTCCCATCAAAAAGGAATAAGACTGGTGGGTTAGATAAAGGGGACGAAGTGGAAGGGAGAAGAGACAGAATAAGGAAGAAAGAGGAGTGAATGTGCCCTAACTTTCCTACGTACAGACGTGAACATACCACAGTGAGTCTCGCCATCACGTTCGTCCACAAGACACTAACCAAAAAGAAAAATAAATCTAAAAGCAAATAGCAGAAAGATCAGTCGAGTAGAGGGAAGGGAATGGGAGGGAGAGGAGGGAGGGAAAGAGGAAGGACAGGGGACTGAACTTGACAAATTATATTCCACGCTTTTTAGATTACGTCAAAATGAATCCTGATGTCATGTGTAACCAAAAAAAAAAAAATCCAATAAAAATATAATAAAAATAATGTTAGCAACAGGAAGCATGTTCAAAAGTACAATTTCTAGAATGATATTCTAGAAGATTAAGTCGATGCAAAAAGAGAAGAAAAGGAGACACACACAATGGAAAAAAGTTATTATTTGTATAACTGCATACTAATGCTTTGTTACCAGGAAAATAAAAGGGGTACTTTAACTTAAAAAATTTTTTTTTCCTACATCTGACTTTTAAAATGACCGAGAGACAATTATCAATGCAGTTGCAATGAACACCTCATTAGACTGTGTCCCGTAAATTCTGTCTCCTACTAAGAAGGACCAAGACTCCTGGAAGCGGTGTCTGATTCCAGGTCAGCGTGGGAAATGCTCAAGAACCGGCTCTCCAGTCTGCAGGCAGGACAGCCACAGGACACTGCAGGGCCACAAGGAAAGGGCTCAAAACTAACTTGGAAGAGCTGCCACTCAAGGCAGATGAGTGAGACTGGGCGAGGAGTCCCCCAGGGTGAAAATGGCGACAGGGAGTAGCAATGTGTCTCAACCTGTCAATTCTTACTGAAGCTGGGGAACAAGAAAGCCTCATTGATTATCTCTGAGGGAGCTTAAATAACCAGCTAATGATTTTGAAAATAAGTGAGTAAAGACTCTAGCATTAATTCTGTTTTTCTCAGGAAAATCTATAGTCCCAAGCTCTTCATAGATTTTTCCAGACAACAAAGGAAGATAGAGCGTCAGTTAGAATGTCAGCTGCACGTTCCCGAACCTAGCAAGGATTATCATACTTAATATCTTAAACCGATAACTCCTACGGGCTTCAGGGTGGCCCAGGAAAGCACTAGCTTCACAACAAACAGGAACGAAGGCTTCCAAAGCCAACCACCAACTTCCAGGAAACACAGGAAGATATCAGGCAATACCACGAAGATGGGGCAGCAAAATCCAGACGAGGAGACCCTGCCCGTTCAAATAAAAACCAAAACTCCAAGGAAAAGGACAGAGAGCATGCTGGAGGGGAACTTGATTAAAAAAAAAAATCCCAGAAACACAGAAAGCAAATCATCGTATATGGACTTTATTTGGATCTCAATGAAAACAAAAAAATCCTAAAAGCATTAGAAGGAAATCGGGGAAGGTGGCCGCTGACTGGAATTTGATGAGGAGGGCCTGTTGGGGGTTTTTGGTCAGAGAGGCTGATCCTGTGGTGGAGAGGTCCCCAGCCAAACGTTTACAGATGAAGTTGTGTTTCCACTGGAATTTGCCTCAAAAGAATCTGGGTGGAGTGAGGAATCCAGGGAAGACAAGGACCCCCCCACCCCGAGTCTGTCTTTATGAACGGAGAAGTCCCACAGTCACTCAGAGGACATCATGCCAGGAACCTGGCCACAGGAGACTGTCCCTGGGGCAGGGCGGCTTCATGGAGGCAAGATTCAGGGACAGATGCCCCTTGCGCATGCACGAGGGGGGGGAGGGCGTTTGGCACCGGGAGCCATGCCAGGGACCTAGGTAGAGACGTTCGTTCTTAAGTTGGAACGGGAGGATGGGGAGGCCTGGAGGTCAGGTGCGGCCTCCGGATGGGCTGCAGGGATGACCGTGCGGCTGCGAGGTGTGGTCCCAGAAAGCCTTGGGACAGGGCCTTGTTTGAGAGGCAGCTGGTTCAGGACCGACTGGAGAGGTCTGTGCACTCAGGAGCAAATATTTACAGAGACGAGAAGAGAACCAAGTGTGAAATGAAGAGAATCCTATCAGAGCATCGGTTCCCAGTGTTCTCCAAAGGGTCTGAAAGGTGGAGAACACGGCCGTAATAAAGCTGAGACACTGTTTGCCTTTCTTGCTCTCCTTCTCTCACCAGAGTGTGGTGCAATGCTCCAGAGAGGACCTGATGCCTCCTACTGCCACCGGTTGAATGTGGAGGCCGAGAGGGGAATTGAGCTGTCTCCTGTAGCCAGACATCAAAGAGATTCACAAAGGGAAAACAAGTTCAGTTTCAATTATTTTTCCAACACAGAAAAGCACGGTTTCCTTAACCCATGCAGAAAGAGCATGTTTTAAAAAGGACTCCCAATACATCAAGCAGATCTAGACACACTTATCCCTTTGCTTACACAAGGCATGAGCGCCGTTAGCTCTCACCTACCTCTGGCCTCTTCTCATTTACTTTTTGTTCAAAGGACATTTTTCATTCCCTAATTATTTTCCCAGGCAGAAATCATAGCTCAGTTATCTTGACAGGTCATTTAATGTGTGCGTAGGGAAAGTCAACTCATTTATTTGTCTCTCAGGACTCTAGTGAAAAATAGAGCTAGCATGGTACTGGCCTGTGAAAAAAGACACAGCTAATGAAATATATTAAAGTTTACAAATCGGCACATTTGGTGGGAGGGCGGATGTACTTTACCATTCTTCAAAACCCAGATGAAAAAAAATTCTTCTTTAAGACACTTTCTGAAACACTCACTCACTCATCTGCTACCAATCCCATTTCAACATTAGATTTTCTCCTTGTGTTCCTGTGACACTTTGGTCTTCCTCTGATGGCATTTATCAGCCTCTGGCATGTTATAGCTGGCTGCACTTCTTTCTGTTTTCCCTCCTGGCCAGGGACCTCTTCCATGGGAGATATTTTGCTTTCTTCATATGCTTCCCAATACCCCTTACATGGAGACTCCTATGTACCACATTTCAATAATGGATGTGAAATTTAATTAGTTAAAAAATATCAGGGTCAGCTGCACTGCACTTGTTTATCTAATGTAAGTAGTTGCTTAACAGTTCAGGGCTGGGTGCCAGCCATGTCACACTAATGCATATCTATCCATACATTGCATAATAATAGAATTGGGTATTATGCAAAATTGCCGCTTGTAAGCATACGGGGGTGGGGGGGGGTTGATCTCTAGAGGAAGAAGCACACAAGATGAGCTCAGTGCTACCCTGACTTTCTCCCTAGGAGCGTTTTCCAGCTGTGTGCAGGGAAGGGGAATCCGAGCAGAAAGCATACTCTGGGTGGAGGAAACAGAGGCTGCTACTCAGGGATACGGAGATGGATGGAACTTTCGAGCCAAGGTGAGGAGAGGAGGAGGCTGTGCGGGGAAGTCCCAGCAATCTTCAGAAAGGTGCCCTTGAACCTCATCAAATATTTAGCTGTAGAAGCACAGGGTAGGTGCCTGCAAGGCGATCCTGTTGAGGCCCCGGTTTTAGGCTTTGCCACTGCTTCTGGGGCAGCCTGCTTCTAAGATGTGCTTATCCGGGGTGTCAGCCGAGCCCAGATTATGTGACAAGGTTTCCAGTCTAGCTTGTTCCACCTTCAATATGTCCTCATATGTGTGACCTCTGGGATCTCTCTTAAGACAGGGAGAATAAGTTCAGATTTTGGATTATTAGCCAATAGATCCAATAATGTGGATGAAACGGACAAATTCTTTGAAATACGCAAATTTTCAAAATTGATTTAAGAAGACAGTGGACACTTGAATCAATCAATTTATATGGAGATTCAAATGATTTAGAATTGACATGCAATTTGGAAAAGAACAAAGTGGGAGAAGGTATGCTCTCCGACTTTGTGATTTAATAAAAGGTACAGTAATCAAAGAAATATTGCAATAATGTAAGGACAGACTGATGAATGAATAGAAGAGATGAGGCTCCAGAAACAGACCACACATGTGAGTGAGTTGATTTTTCAGCAAAGGTACAAAAGAGTTAGATGGGGGAAAGGAAAGTCTTTCCAACAAACGGTGTGAGAATAATTGAATACCCACACATAAAGGATGACCCCTGAGTTGTGCCTGGTGTCTTACATCAAAAATTAATTTGGTATATATTATTAACATATAAAGTTTGGATTATAAAGCTGTTAGAGGAAAATATAAAAATTCTCTTGTGATTTTAGAGTAGGGAAATACAGGACTTAGAAAGTAATAAACATAGAAATACGTAAATAAATTTCACCAAAATTAAGACTTCTGCTCATCAGAAGATGGTATTAAGGAAGTGAATGGACACAATAATCTGTGAGACAATAGAGACCATATAAATATCAAAAAAGGACTTGTATCCAGAATGTCTGCAGAGATATCACATCTCAGTCACAAAAAAATCCAGTTCAAGGAACAGGTAGAAGACTTGAATAGACATTTGAAATAGGAAGATAAACAAATGACCTTAAGTATACAAAAAACGATGCTCAGCTTCTGAGTTTGTTAGCTTTATGATACTGCAGCAAAACCTGAGAAAATATCTAATTAACTAAAAAGGAGGAAGGTTTATTTTGGCTCACAGTTTTGGAGGTTTCAGGCAATGACCTACTGGCTGCTCCATTGCTTTGGGCCTGTGGCGGCACAGTATATATGCCCTAGAGGAGGCTTGTGGTGGATGGGGCCCACTTACAAGGTGGGGATAAGAAAAGTGGAGAGAGGAGGAGACCAGTGTCCCTTGATTCCCTTGAAGACACAATGATCTAAAGTCTCCCAGGAGGCCCCACCTTTTAAAGGTTCCCACCCTCTTCCAAAAGCATCAAGCTGGGACCAAGCCTTTAACACAGGGGACACTTAACACCAAACCACAGCAGCACTATTAGTGCTCAGGACTATGGGGACTAATGCACAGTAAGACACTCCTGTAAGCCCACGACGTCACGTTGCAGAAGAACGCTTTGTGAATTTCTCAAAAAGTTAGACATATACCTATTGTAAGACCCAGCTGGTTTCCCCCTCAATACTTTCCCAAGAGAAATGAAAACACATCCACACAAAGACGTGTCTATGAGCGTTCACAGGAACAGTCTTCGTACCCGTCCCCAAATGGAAATGGTCCAAATGTTCACGAAAGGTGAACACATTCAAAATTATCATATGCATGTTACACTCTGGGAAAAAAGAGGACGATTTATTCATGTGTACCACATGGACAAGTCCCCAGATCATTAGGGGGAACAAAAGAAAGGGGGTAAAGAAGAGGCCACAGCGCACAGCCCGCTTTGGGCGTGATTCTGGAAGTCAGAAAAGCCACAATGCAGCCACAGAAAACAGATCAGTGTTTGGGGACAGAAGCCACAATCCGTGGGTTCCCTGGGCCTCAGAGTTGTGTTCTGAATCACTGTAACTGATACCAGTTTGCTTAATGAACAAATGATCCCATTAAGTGGAAAACCTCTAAACCGGAGGTTTGGGGTCTAGTTCCATAATGCACTGACCATCTCTGGGTCTCGTTGGCAGAACTCCTGGGGCTCCGGAGGATGGCTGTGGTAGAGATCAGGGACATGACGTGTGAAAAGAACTGCAATGACAAGATCTGATAGAAATTTAATTTATTCTTATGGCTTGATATTAACAACGAGCGAGAAGCCATGACATTGGAATTTCATAGCTCACCAGTGAGGCAGCCACGACTTTGTGTTGAAATTGGCTTTGTAGACGCACACACACACACACACACACACACACACTACTCATGTTCCATCAATGTTGGTTCTACAAGTTTGGGCAAGGGCATGAAATTTCTTTCCTAATGCTACTGGTGATCCAAATGTTCATTCTAGGCTAGGAATCCAGTCCTAAAAGATCAGTTAGATGGTTTCTCATTGTGATTGCCCAACTAATTTTTCCATTTACAGTCATCTTTCTGGTTTGCTTCGGGTGGTCTCAATTTATGGTGGTCATCTTGGCATAATTATTAATAGTCCTTTCTTTGTTCTTCAGAGTGTCATGGGCTGGACAATAAATTAACACCAAATTCATATTTACTGAATAGAATCAACGAGGTGAGAATTATATCCACTCTAAAGATAAGACAAATCACCTCTGGATTGGGTTATCACATTGCTGTAGAGGATTTGGAAGACCAAAATTCTAAGTAAAGCAAGACTTGGCACTTCTTGCATGGTCACTGTGTGGCTAGAGTTCTATACTGCTGTCCATATATTATCTCATTTAATTTTTCAAAAGTGTTAGGAGGCTACTAACACCTCTATGCTATTGCAGCTTGGGAAACAGGCCAAGAGGCTAAGAAACCTGTGGAGGCCATGCAACTAGTAAGGCAAAGTGGACGTGACCTCCCACACCTGAGTTCCCCTCCTCTGCACCCAGTGCCTTACCATGGTCACCATGTCCTCACTGTTGGGAGAACAACCTGGAAACTCCATCTAAAGATTGTCTTCCTCTGACGCAAGAGAGACCATGCCTCTCGTGTTCTGTTCCACCCCACCTCTGCTGCCCCCCACTCCAACAAGGCCCCCTGCGGGGAACTGTCCCTGCCCTGTTCACTGCCCTGGCTGTGTGTCACTGTCATTCATCCTGCTGACTGTGTGCGTGGAGATCGTCCCCCTCCAGCCTTCGGGCTAGGTGGAATGACCCCAGAAACGGTGGAATCCCCAAGACTTTTGCTTTTCTAGTGGAAAGCTGCCTTCTGTTTGCTCTTGCCTCATGGTTATGAGACAACGTGGGAGCGACAGCCCCTTGTCCGGTTCACATTGGTTGTAGGTGGGAAAAAGAGCACGATTCCAGTTTTCTGTGACTTCTGGCTCAGTTTTAAGGGAATGCCATGCCGTGCCAGAGCCTGATAAAAACAGGAAGTCTCTGGTGTCCCGGCTCCTCTCCAGATGGCCGATGGGAACCCAGATAGGAACTCTTCACCAAGAAGGGTCCCCAGGAATGAGTGGGGAGACGTCATGCCTCCCCCGGGGTCAGACAGGAAATGGGATGATTGACAGCAGAGCCCTGGCAGTCGCAGGGCCCCGCGCCTCTTTCCCCAGGCTTCGTTAAGAGTTCCGTGGTGACGTGACGCGGCCACATGCCTAAAGGATGGAACAGGAGCCCAAGGGCCTTGGTCCCTGCAGGAAGTGGCCTGAGGGAAAGTCTTGGAAAAGGAGAAATACCAGTCAAAAGTCTTCAGGAAGCACAGCGGCATCCCAGACTGCTTGAGGAGGTCATCCAAGAAACAGAAGAGAGGCCACCTTGCTACCAGAGTGCCGGCAGGGGCAGTGTCTGGGGGCCACAGCAGAAGAGGAGGGTTGGAGGGCCCGCTGACGGAGGCAGCCTGGCTTGCTCTGGCTGTGGTGGCACTGCCCAGGTCACATGGGGGAGAACGCGGCAGAGACGCGGGGCCTCCCCCAATTCCAGAGAACCTTGGCTTATCGAGGTTCTGTGACGGAGCCAGAGCCTGGCAGTACTTTCCACTGCAAGTAAGTCCTTGTCCCCGGGGTGGTCACACACCCAAGCCCTTCCCATGAAGCGTCGTCTCCTAAGGATGGGCTTGGCCTTGGGGTGCCTCTCAGCACTCCACGTCTCCCCTTCTTTATCCACTTCAGGAATGGTGCAGGGTCCAGAATGAAGGAGGACCTGGAGGCACACAGGTGGCACACAGGTGGCACAGATACCAGTCAAGGAAATCAAGAAATACAAGGGCGAGCACCGTGGAGCTGGGAAGAGCGGTGTCACTCTGCTTCCGTCTGACCAGAACGGAGGGAGCCCCCTGGTGAATTTGACTACAGTGATGTCACCTGAGAAGCTGTTCCGGAAGGAACACGTTTAGAATGTTCCAGAAAAGACAGTAGAGGGATTGAGGAGGATTGGGGGAGAGAAAGAGAGGAGAGAGAGAGAGAGAGAGAGAGAGAGAGAGAGAGAGAGAGAGAGAGAGAGAGAGAGAGCGCCAAAGGGGCAGGCCTGAGTGGCTTCTGTCCGGGAGGTCCTGCCCCTCCTCCTCTCCCAGGTGTGAGCCTCAGGAGATGCACCTCCCGCCCGCCCCTGCTCCCCTCTGGAGACAGAGCCAAGCTCTCCAGTCAGGAGCTAAGCACTGTGCACTTCCTTATCCTCCTCAGCTCACATTTTGAGTCACCAGCACATGGACCTGGTTTAAAGACCCACAGATGAATGGATGAAGAAAATGGGAATGTGTGCAGTGGAGCTCCGCTCAGCCACGAAGGAGAAGGAAGTGACGGCCCTCGCTGGTAAGTGGACGGAACCGGGGACCGGCGTGCTGAGTGAGATGAGCCAGACCCTGAAAGCCAGGGATCAAATGTTCTCTCTCATGGGTGGAAGCCAGAGCAAAGTAAAGGGGGGAAAGTGGGGAATCCCGTGAAAATAGAAGGGAGATCAGTGGAGCAGAGGAAGAGACGGGGAGGGAGGAAGGGCAGGAAACTACAGAATGAAATGGACCAACTTACGCTGTGCACAGATCTGCACAGACCATAGTGAGTTTCACCTTGTGGGTCTCTACAAAGCATCAATCAAAAAAATAAATAAATGGAAGACCAGTAGAGGAAGGGGAATGGGGGGAGTGATGGGAGAGGACCAGAGGAAGGGAAGCAAACTGTATTCTAAGCTTGTATGATTATGTCAGAATGAACCTCAATACTATGCACAACTAATGCTTTAATAAAAACAAACAATTAGAACCATGTAACCACACGTACTCTGAGATGTTTTACGCTTGACTCCATCTCTCTGGTTCCTCTCCAATTCCTACAGGTAATCTCACTTTTAGTTTCTTGTTGATACTTCCACTGATTTATTTTATAGAAATACAAGAGTATAAGAAGTGGAATGTTTACGCATTCTCACTTGCTTACATTTCCAATGCAAAAGCAACATCTGGATATGATCTACATCTTGCTTTTTTTTTTTTTTTCCACTAATGCAGCCTGGCCTTTTCCCCCCCAGCAATATATAAAGATCTTCAACCTTGCTGGTGGTTAGCATAGTTTCCTCTTGTGTGCACTTAGCATAGTTCATTTAACCAGCCCCAACTGCTGCATAACTAGGTTACTCCCTGTTTTTCCGGTTATATGCCCTGTGGAAATGAAAAACTAGTAATTCTGAGGAGTTTTTGAACTTGGCTTTTAAATGTATTTGCTGTTGCCTTTTTGTCCTTAGTGGCTCGGCTGCTCTTGGGACCTCACTGGTCACTTCTGTGTGCCCAAGCCCTCTTGCTGGCTTCTCTCCTGCCCTGCTTCTAGCTGCCTGCCTGGTGTCTCGAATCTGTCCTCTTGCAACATCCCAGCTGTCCCTAAAAGTGACACCCCTTTTCCTTCCTGTTCTCCTCTGCTTTTTGTTCTTGCCTGATAAAAAGATGCACACCTAGAGGTCCGGCTTGCTCTCCTACCCACTAAGACGACAGACTCCAGCCTGTCATTTTTTTCCCTTCATTGACCTTTACCTCCATGGGGCGACATGGTTTTAACGGCATTTTAGCATGTGTCTTTCTTTTTATTAGTATTGTCACTCTGGCTAATTCACACCTGCACATTTTTAAAAACAGCAAATTATTTATCTGTTTTTACCTTCCACTTACTTGGTCTCTATAACCAAGAAAGCTCTGGGCACAAAAGCCCATGACTTTGGTGGGTCATTTTTCTGACATCAGGGTTATCCCAGTGTGAATGAAGAAAGTTTATGTTGCTCTTTGCAATCTGACGTGGATACCTTCCTGCTGTTGTTGAGCACCTCTCTATTCTCTCCTGAGCTCCTGCCTGACACGGAGCACAAGGCACATGCCCATGAGACAATGCTGGGTTGGTCTCTGTGTTGTAATTCCAACGGGCATTTCCAATCTTACCACTCCCTCAAATGAATTTTACGCCAAAGCCAATTTGGACTACTGTTCTAATATGCCTTTCAGCTTTCATGATGTGTGTTATGCCATTCTCTCTGCCAAAGTATTTTCCCTCTTCCTCTTAAGCCACTCTGGCCCCAAACTGGAATCCCACCATCTCCAGGCCCAGCACCTCTGAGAAGTGCTTGCTATCTGATCATCCTGAAATCACCGAGGTCCCAAAGAAGGTACTCCCTCCATGGAGGAACGGAACCAGAATCCTCAGCTTCCATGAGCCTCAACACAGTCTTCTAGGAGACTCAACGTGGGGAACCACCCTTTCTATGGGCCAGTGAGCCATGCCATCCTGCCCAAGGAGGTCACAACCCACAGAATAAAAGATACCATAGCAATTTATAAAAGCACAAGATCATATACGCTTTGGTAGAGTATACAGATAGATAGTGCACATCTACTCAATTAAATAAACGTGTATCAAGCTGATCCTCCTGTTATACCCTGGGCAATGTGCTCTAGGTGGAATGGTCTCTTCCCTTGAAGCAGGGGTAGGGGGACTGTAAGAGTGCCATGGCCACTGGTTTAGTCTCAAAAATGCAAAACAATACCATCTGCTCCCAGGAAGACAGCAGCGACAATCTTGGACGTTGCCTACCTCTCTAAATGGCTTGCTGTGTAATTTTGGCACAGCCCCTCAAGCAATTTAGGCCTTAGATCCCTAGATTGTTAATGGATTATATTATTATGCCCTGTTCTTTCTCTCCGCTTGCAGCATTTCTCACAGTGGAACTCTGCCTCCAAGAGGAAGGTCTTCCCTTGAAAACTGGCTGCCCAGGACTTCCTGCCCTGCCCTTAAGGGAGCTCCTCGGCTTGCACAAGTCTTTCTCACTAACCAATAGTTCCTTAATAGACTCCAAGGTCAAAGCAGTGATGCCAAGATCTTGACCAGCTGTGAACATCACAAGGACCAGAGCAATTTTTACAAAAGGATCGCCATGCAAGTTCTGGGAATCCAGGCAGATTCCACTTTGGGTTGATTTCATGCTGCATTTCTGAATTCCCACTGCAGTGTCTACTGAGCACAGTCATGATTGTAGGGTTTTTCCCTTGCTCCATCTACGGAGCTGGTGACAGGCAACAAGCCCAACACAGCTGTTCTGTTTCACCCGGGAGAGAGGCTGCACGTGGATCCTGAATGGAACCATCTGCTGGAACCTTCCAGCAGTGTGCTAAGAAATGAGATGGTGGTGGTGGTGGTGGTGGTGGTGGTGGGGCATTTCCAAGAAGCTCAGTTAAAGGTAATGGATTACTTATGTAATAATCTGAAACAACCCAAATAAGAAGGGAACTCCGAATAACTTCCCACTACTATGTTACTCTGGTGAGGTAACTCTAAATGTGCTAGCTTCAAGATACACAGTGACTTTGCTTATAGAAAATTAACTAGTTGTTCATGAAATGACAGAGAGGCTTTAGAAGAAACCGGAGCCATTTCTTTGGGTCCACCTTCCAGCCCTGACAGGCCCACTCCTGTAGAATACATATGGCCAATGCACCTTGGTTCCCTGGATGGCAGGTTTTGCAAGTGTTTTTGACAAGTATGTATCCTATTGGACCCCAGATAGTTCAGAAGTAAAACAAAGGGATCACATAATAATGGCATTGCTTTGCTGGAGAAGCATGCATATTTACAGGAAAAAAGGGATCTACTTTTTGATGAAGAAATTTTAGAGGTCAGTAAGGATCAGGAGGGTTTCCGAGGGAAGAGACTTTTCAGTACCAGAAAATGATGCCATAAACATTTTTCTTGTGAAGTTAGCTCTTCATACCTTGAAAAGGGGGTTTCCCTTTTAGAGCCCATTTGATTTTTAAAGCTACCAATAGCATTAGTTATACCTACGATTCCCAAGTTCTGCTGTAGTCTATCCACAAATTCTCAGTATTAATTGCAGCCATACTCATCTTGCCAACTGCTAGCTAAAGGACAGGGTGAAGGATTAAACTTGCTTAAATATTAAAACATACTAAAATTTTCCAGTTAGAGTTCAGAGCAGTGAAAGCTGCTCAGTTTCTCTGTAAAGGCACAAAGTGACAATGATTTGCTTCCTTCTGTTAGAACCCAAGTCACCAAGGAGCAGGTAAAATTATTTTAGATGACATCATGGGGCTAATCTCTTAAAGAAAAATGTTAAAAAGACAAAGCAACTAATTGACATCTTTTGTCTTTCTTTCCCCAAATCCTCCCCAAACTTTCTGCCTCATTGAGCTGCTTCTTCACAAAGAAGGGAATTCATGAAGGTCCCACCTGAAGGGAACCCTGGGGCTGAAAGGAAACTTAACTACACTGGTATCCATTCATATGTCAGACCAACTGTCATTCACCTGTCCATCATCCATCCATCCATCCAACCATGTATCAGAGTCTTGGCTTGGATCCAGGCTAGTATTTCACTCTGGGAAATGTGTGATCCTTTCCAGTGGTATGCAACTCACCCAAGCCACACAGCCAGCTCATTTGTGACAGGTAATAATGTTACCTTGGAGAGGAACCAGCAAATGAGTCTGATAAATTGGCATTCTTTTATTCTTCTCATTATTTTATTCTCCATTGCTATCAAAACGTGGCAACCACTAGGAAAAGAGGATATTGAAAGCAAAAGGCAGCTTCATCAGTAAAAGTCTTCTAAGACTCAACTCAAAACCCTGGACAAGAGGAGCATCATGTCCAGAGCTGACATTTTTTTTTATTTCCTCTCTGACTTGGAGCAGGAGAAAGATTTCTCTACAAGTGACATGATCCCCAAAGCAAGTCCAGTTGAGCCTCAGATTAGAGCCCACAGATGTGCTTTGTTTGGCGGATACAACATTTTAAAAACAATAAATTACTTGCCAAATTTTAAAATTAGACTATAACAAAAAATCTGAATCTGGCCAATCCTAACAAAAAGAGGGTGCTGAATGATTATCATGAACTTGTTTCTTTGCTTTAGAAAGCATTTTTAAAGATTGCTCTCTCTTATGGTGCAAAAACAAACAAATAAAAAACACTTCCTGATCAAGTGATTCCTTTCTGTTAAATACTCTAAATTTAAATTTAATAATTCTGTTTATAAAGTATGCATAACTCTGATTTTTTTTTTAATTCTCTATCTGTTCATTCACATATTTCTTGTCCTTCTAGAGATGTTTAGGTTTGTGTGGTCTCAAATGATGATCATTGTTATCCTGGATGATGGGATTTGTAAGATGTTTACTTTCTCTTTATACTTTTCAGAGTTTAGATTTTTAATACTTAATTTGTATCATTTTATATAACAATTGTCCTTATCATTTAAATAGTCTTCCAAAATTAAAATACGTTCCTATTCCTTTCTCTCCTGACTGAATTTTTAATTGACATTTCACTTCATCATTGACAAGATGAAGTGAAATCTAAATTAAGGGTGAATTTAATTTGCAGATTATAAAAAAATTTTTTAAATCTGAATTCCCTGTTGAGCAGCCTCCTTCCTTGAAATCAACCTTCTGTATTTAACACATTTTACTAATTTAGAAATACATGCATTTCATTCCTTTTATTGGTCAAAATTATCTAGACAGTTGGACCAAAGTGTCAAAGATTTCAACTATCAAATTCTCACCAATATATATCAGACCAAATTACATGGTAAAAGAGTAAAATAATACCCTTTCATGGACACTTAAAGATTACATGCAGATTTCTATTTTTGGAAATAGAGGCAACTTAGAATATTGAAAAATCTGCAACAGAACACAGGCATAATGGGTAAACTTTGATCAGCTCCTTACACATGGTAGAAACTTGCAAGATAGAAAATTCTCCAGGGATCAGCAATTAGAAGTAGTTGAAAACCAAGGTATTAAGGGAACGCTGAGCCCAAGCTGCCTTGTGGGCATCTGAGCTATGAGCTGCATGAGCCATGTTAGGACCAAAGACCAAAGATGAAGCCTTCGGCTTGGATCAGATTGGGGAGCAAAAACTGAGACCCCTGCGTGTGGGCTGGAGCCCTCCAAGGGCAAGGCTTCCATGAAGAGCAACCTGGTCCGTCTCAGCCTGGGCACTGCTGTGGAAGAGGAAGGCCTCTGTGGGAATGGAACAACAGCAAAAATAAAACAGCAAAACTGGCCGAGAGGGAAGCCAAAGCGGCCCTTGAAATTTTATATGAAATACTTTCATAAGAAAAGAGCTGAAAATGAATGAGCAAAGTATCTGTTTCTATTCCCTATAAAACAGAGACTAAGGCAAGGATTCAGAGCTCACGCGTTATTGAGAGGTCCACTGGCTGAGCAGAAAGAGCTAGAAGAAAGGGAATGGGACACGAAGGCTGAGAAGTGAAGTCAAGCCCACTCGTTAGCCAGGGTCGCTGCTCTAAGCCCCTGTGAGTCGGCTGGCTGGAGGGAGGGGTGCCATTTGGTTCCCATCTGCATCTCCAGAAAGGCTAAACAGAGAGGCAGCGACTCCAGACAGAATCCCTAGAAGACACCCTTCCTCATGTCGGCCCAGTGGGGCAGCAGCCCGGCAGGAAAGACTCACGTGCCTAGGTCTGTCTTTCCTCTATTCCCACGGATGGCAGGTCTTAAGCTGCTGTGGGAGGGCCACAGCCCTGTCATCTTTAAGGACTTGGAGAAGCCCACAGAAGCTGGGAAAGGGAATGAGGAGGCGTTCAGATCTAAGGGCTGGGGACAGGCAGGATCATTGAGAACCTCGACTCCTCCCTGAGACCCAAGGTGTCATCAGAACACAGAGAACACCCACATCCTGCTCAGGGCACCTCACATCCAGCATCAAGTAAAGATTACAGTAGTTGTCTTGGTTGGTTTTGTGCTGATGTAGCTGAACACTCCTCACTGGAGTGTTTTTTATTCCACAGATTTATTTACTACAGTCTGGAGGTTGGGAAATGCAAGGCCATAAGGTCCACGCCTGGCAAAGGCCTTTGGGCCACATCACTCCACTATGCACAGAAGGAGATGGCAAGAGCAGAGATCCACAGTCTCAGGTGCATTGATCACAGCATTAACCCTCTCGCCAGGTGGATCCTCCGGCCCTAAACTCCTTCCATTAGGCCCCAGAAAAACTTGGATTAGAAGTAAGATAGAAAGACTCAACTCTCTAAATATCAAGGCATTTTAAAGCTTTCACGAAATAATCCAGGGCACAATAAGAAAGCAAACATCCTGATTTTAAAATAGATCACTACAAACACACAGATGGAAAATAAATTGCATTGTTTGTAATAATCCCCAAAGGAGGAAACAACATTTATGTTCGTTGCCTGTCAAACAGATAGACAAACCGTGTTCTAGTCCTATAGAGGGTGAGGACCTGCCGCAATGAAAAGTCTCATTTCATTGCTGGTGGGGATGCTAAATTGGCACTGCCCCCCTGGAAGACAGCTTGGTGATTTTGTACAAAATAACACACTCTGACCACACTCTATCCAGCATTTGTGCTCCTTGTTGTTTATTCAGAGGAGAGGAATAGTTATGTTCACACAAAAACCTGCACATGAATATTTTTAGCAGCTTTATTCATAATTGCCCAAACCTGGAAGCAAACAAGATGTCCTTCAGTGTGTGACTTGATAAATATTAAACTGTGTTACATTCAGGCAATGGAATGCTATTCAGTGCTAAAAAGAAGTGAGATAAGTGGTCAGGAGGAGACACGGAGGAATCTTAAATGCATATTACTAAGGAACAGAGTCCAACCTCAGAAGGCTAAATAAGGTAGGATTCCAGCTATACAACATTCTGGAATAGAGAACACCAAGGAGACTGTGGAAAGATGAATAGTTGCCTGTGGTTAGTGAGGAGGGAGGGATGAATAGTTGGAACATAGAATTTTACAGGCAGTGAATCTTCTCTGTATGACACTATAGTGGTGGGTCCTTGTCATAAGCTTGGTCTAAACCCATGGAATGTCCAACAGCAACGTAAAACCATATATAAACTGTGGACTTTGCTGGCAATGAGGTACCAAGATAGGCTCATCAGTTGTAAGGAGTATACCTCTCTGGTAGAGGATGTTGATAATGAGGAAAAGTATGGATAACCTGCACATGCACTGGCCCGAGGTGTCTTTGTACTTTCCGCTTAATTTTCTCATGGACATAAAATATTTTAAAATAATCCACAAAATAATATAAAAGATATGAAAAACCTGATGTTATATCGACTTAGGAATAGATACATAGATCAAGAGTAAAGACTACAGACCCCAGAAACAGTTCCATGTTTGGAATATTAATGTATGACAGAAGTTCCACTACAGATTAATGGGGAAAGAAATGCACCTTAGTAGGTGGTCCTGGTAAACTTGTTACCTGAATGGATGGAAGGTGAATTGACTTCCAATTTCATGTAGTACATAAGAATAAATTCCAGGCAGCCCCAGTATCTTGTTTTATACTAATTCATGAAAAAAAAATTAGTGAATTCCAAAGCCAGTGTGCTAACTGGAAGAGGATCCAAAAGGGTAGATGATGATAATTCCATTTATGATATTCTTGCAATAGCAACACTGTACAGGAGGAAAGTGGATCAGTGGTTGCCAGAGATGGTGGGTGAGGAGATGGGTTAACTTTAGTGGTACATGAAGGAAGTGAGAGTGATGGAGTTTTCTATACCTCTTTGGTGGCAGGGTTACATGACTGTATGTATATGTTTGTCAAAATTTATAGAGCTGAATAACAAAAAGAATAAACCTTACTGTAAATAAATTATACTTCAATAACATGCCCAAAGGGAACTTGTTATTATAATAAAAACCTACCTTTATTAATCTCTTACCATGTGCCAAGCATTGGGTTAGCATGTCTATTCTGTTATTTAATTTTTCACAATTATCTTTTGAAATAGCTATTAGAATTATTTAAGTAATAAAGGTTAGGAAAGACGATCAATTTGCTCATCTGTTTTATTCTAAAAAGTTGCTTAAGTTCTTCAGAAAAATCTTAAATGTAATTATGGAGTATTATCAATAAGGTAGTGGAACAGGAGTATTAATTTCTCACCTCACTCCCACAGAATCACCAGTTATAACATCACCCACAGAAGAAAGTAGCTTTGCGGGAGCTTGGGAGTCCAATAGGAGAGGTCCTGCTACCCTGTTCCTATTGGAGCAAAAAAAAAAAAAAAAAAAAATCTGGGAATAGAAACACTGCAG
Source organism: Urocitellus parryii (assembly GCF_045843805.1). Taxonomy (NCBI): domain Eukaryota; kingdom Metazoa; phylum Chordata; class Mammalia; order Rodentia; family Sciuridae; genus Urocitellus; species Urocitellus parryii. The sequence goes on along the minus strand of NC_135544.1, from coordinate 64,093,958 downwards.
AGGGTAAGAAGAGCAGTCTCACTTTACCTATGTCAGCTCAGTGTCGAGAAAGACCTCTTCGGCCTGTGCTTTCTGCAGTGGAGGAAAGCGACTGTGTAATGAGTAGCTGGCGTCCCCAGCCCTGCAGGACACTGCCCTAGGGACTACTCTTCACCCAACCTGAACACTGCAGGGACCAGCACAGCTGAACAATCTGGTGGCAGCTAGGAGCAGAGAAAAAGGGCAGGGACTCACAGCAACTGGAGTCAAGAATTGAACAAAGGATCATAGTTTCTACTGACTGTCTTGTGACCTTCACCAGGAGACCTATTAACAATCTCACTGGACACATCGCCGGTTTTCCTCCCCACTACCAATCTGAACCCTGCCAGTCTGTGTGCTCCTTCCCCTCATAGTTGGTGGCCATGCACAGACAGTGCTTGCAGGCCTTGTGGATTGTGCAGGAGCTAATCTGACAGCTGGCTCAACTCAGCAGGACCCAGAGAAAGGAACTCAACCTTCCACACCCCAGGGCACTGCCCTAGGGAAAAAAAAAAAAAAGTCAAAGACAAAAAGAATTTTAAAAGCAGGAAGAGAAAAGCGCCTCTTTACATGCTAGGGGAATCCCATAAGGCTCTCAGCATATTTCTCAGCATAAACCTTGCAGGTCAGGAGAAGAGTGAGATGATTGATTAAAAGTGCTGAAAGTAAACAAATAAGCAAGCAAACAAGCAATAACAAAAACCAACCGCCAAACAAGAACAGAGAATTTCCCAGGCAAACCTAAGTTGTAGGAGTTTAGCACCGGGCTTACCTTACAAGAAATGCTAAGGGAGTTCTTCAGGACACTAATTAGTTACAGGAAAACATATGGAAGTGCAGACCTCTCTTGTAAGTACGGGTATTGTCAAATTCAGAATACTGTTTTGAGATATTATGGAGTAATGAAAAAGAGAGCAAGGGTGACTGTATACTTTTTATACCAGTCAAAATAGACTTTCTCTGGAGATTCATTTAGAGAATACATCAATAGCTCATTCCTTTATATTGCTTATAGCAATGTATCACATTTGCTTCACTATTCATTCACTCAAGAATATCTGAGTACTTTCTGGTTTCAGGATATTAGAAATAAAGTTGCTGTAAATATTCCTGTATAGGTTTTTGTATGAAGATAAATTTTCACTTCTCTGGGATATATGCCCAGGAGTGTAATTACTGTTGTATGGCAGGTTTTTAAGAAATTGCCAAACTTTTGCAAGGCGCCTGTACCATTTTACACTGCCAACAAGTGATTCAGTTTTTCTGCATCCTCCCCAGCATTTGGTTTGTCACTATTTTTTATTTTAACCTTCTACTAGTTGTGCAATGATATCTAATTGTGGTTTTAATTTGCACTTTCCTAAACGCTAATGATGCTGAACATATTTTTCTGTGCTTATTTGCCATCTGTTTATCCTCTTCAGTGAAATGGTTGTGCATGTCTTTTGGTCCTGTTCTAATTGGCTTGTTTTGATTTTTTAATATTGAATTTTGAGTTTTATAGACATTCTAGCAACAGTCCTCTAACGGATATATGACTTGCAAATATTTTCTTCCAGTCAGTAGCTTACTTTCCATCTTGTTCAGTAGGGTCTTTTGAAGAGCAAAAAAAAATTGTTTTTCATTTCCATAAAGCCCACTGTATTAATTTTTCTTTTGTGACTAGTAGTTTGGTATCAGTTCTTGCTTAGCCCTGGATACCAAAGGTTTTTCTCTTTTTCTTTTAAAACAAGAGCTTTGTGGTTGTGTGCTTTGAATTTAAATCTGTGATCTATTGCAAGTTAATTTTTGGGTAAGGCATGAGGTTTAGATGAAGGTTCAGTTTCTTATGGATGCTCAATTGGTCTTGTACCATTTGTTGAAAAAAATTATCTTTCCTTCAATGAGTTGCTTTTGCACCTTGTGTCAAAAATCAGCTGCGCATATTTGTTTGGGTCTATTTCTGGGTTTCTATTTGTTCCATCCAGCTGTGTGTCTAGCCTGTCAGTCCTCAAGTCTTGATTGCTATCACTGTTTAATCAGTCTTGGAATTCAGTAACGATCCTCCTTATTTAAGCTTCTTTCCCAAATTGTTTCAGCTATTCTACTTCCTTTGCCTTCCCATATAAATTTTAGAACAGTCATATAATCTATAAGTATAAAAATACTGCTAGGATTTTGATAGGGATTGTTATACTACATTTCAATTTGGGGAGAACTAACATCTTTCCTATGTTGTGCCCATGAACACAATGTGTCTCTCCATTTATTTAGATCTTTGATTTCTGTCATCAACATCTTGGAGTGCTCAGTCTACAAATTCTGTACAAATATTATTAGATTGATTCCTGTTTCATTTGAGAGCAATTGTTAGTGGTATTACATTCAAAATTCAAAAAAATCCATAAATATAGAATTTGATTGCTTGGTTTAACTTGTGTCCTGAGGGCTTGCCAAATGCACCAGTTCTAGAAGTTTTTAAATATGTGTGTGTGTTTGTGTGTGTGTGTGTGTGTGTATATATATATTATATAATATATAAGTATATATAAAAATATAAATATATATAATTTATATATAAATTACATATAATTTATAAATGTACAAATACATATATAATATATATATATATATATATATATATATATATATATATATATATATTCATTCCTTGGAATTTTCAACATATATTTTATATAAAATAACACTTTTATTTCTTCCTTTCTGATGTGTTTGTCTTTTCTTTTTCTCCCCTCACCTTACTGTATTGTCTAAAACTCCAAACAATATGTTAAATAAAGGTAGTGAGATTACATGGCCTGCTTTGTTGATGATACCAGGGAAAAGCATTTGTTCCTTCACCATTACATGTAACAGTCTGTAGTTTATTGTAGATGTTCTGTATCAAGTTTGAGAAATTCCCCAACTATTCCTAGTTTCTGAGAGTTTTCATGACTGTTGAATTTTGTCAAATGATTTTCTACATCAGTTGATACAATCATGTGATTTTACTTCTTTAGTTCATGATGAATCACACCGATTTTCAAATATTAAACAAGACTTGAATCCTTGAAATGAATCCTTTTGGAAATGATAAAGAAATCTTCTTATGTATAGCTGAATTCTATTTGCTATTATTTTGTTAAGGATTTTTGCACTAAATTTATGTGGTAATATTACACAGTTATCTTTGTTTTTTTAGCCACCTTTGATTATAGTGTCAGTATAACACAAGTGACAGAATAAATTAGAAGGTATTCTATCTACTAATTTCTTAAAGATTATAGAATGGAATTGTGGTTAATCCTTCTTTTGATTGAATGCTTCAGTAAAACCATCTGTGCTCAGAGATTTTTTTTTTTTTGGCTGATTTTAAGTTATGAATTCAAGTTTCTTAAAAGTTGGTTATAGAGTTATTTAAATTACCTATTTGAGTGAGTTGTGGTAGTTAGCACTTTCCAAGACATTAGTCCATTTCATTTATTAAACCGATGTGTGTAGAGTTGCTTGTAGTATTCCTTTGCCTTTTGATATCTGCAGTATGTCATAATAGCCTATCCCATTCCTGATGTTTGAAATTTATGTCTTCTCTCTTTCTCTGAGATTTGCTAGATATTTGTCAATTTTACTGATCTTTGGTTTATTTTAGTTTATTTATTTGAAGCTTTTCCTTTTGGAAATGTAAGCTTTTGGTATGAAAAATTGCTATTGCTGCCTTGTTAGCTGTATTCCACAAATTTTGATATGCTGTACTTTCATTCATTTTGATAAACATTTTATTTCTATTGAGATTTCCTCAGTGTCCCATGGATTACTTAGAAATGTGTTGGTTAGTTTCAAAGTATCTGAAACTAATATTTTTTTTTCTGTTATCTGTATGTTACTAATTTCTTGTTGGATTCCATTTTGGCCAGAAGCCACATATAAAATTCTAATTTTTTTAATTTTGCTTATGTGTATTTCATAATCCAAAGTGAAGTTCATGATGAAATTTATTCTATGGGGGCTTGAGAAGAGTGTATATCCTATTGTCTTTCTGTAGGAAGTTCTTTAAAAGTCAGTTAGATCTTGTCAGTTGATAGTGTGGTTGAGTTCTTCTATATGTTTCCTGATTTGATGTGCAAACGTTGTATTAATTGTCAGGGGAGAAGGAAGTCAAAATATCAATGTATAACTATGGATTTTTCTATTTTTCCTTTCAGTTCTTTACATGCATTTAGGATCACAATGTCCTCTTGTGGATTACAATGTCCTCTTTTTACCAGAATAATTTCCATATGGTCAAGTCTATTTTATTTGATATTGATATAGTATTCTTGCTTTCTTTTCATTAATGTTTGCATGCTATATTTTCCTGTCATTTACTTTCAATTAACATACATCACTACATTTGAGATTAATTTCTTATGGATCACAATGTCTTCTTGTGGACCTTTTACCAGAATAATGGCTTATAAAGTTTTTTAATGTTTTAAAAATTCACTCTGCCAATTTCCATCTTTTAATTGATATATCTAGACCATCTACATTTATTGTAATTATTGATATGAGAGGACTTAAGTTTGTTATTTTATTTTTGTTTTCTATTTCTCTTTTGTTACTCTTTATGTTTCTCTTGCCTTCCTATGATATTTTGAATCTTTTTTCCCTAATTCCATTTTCACTGATCCACAGAATTTGTGAGTGCATCTCCTTATGTAATTTTTTTGGTGGTCGGTTATAGGTAGTACATCATACATACATAACTTATCAATATATACAGGTATTGACATTTACCTATCTGAGTGAAGTATAGAGTATAAAGTATAAATAAATTACCATTTCTTACTGTCATGTATTTATAATTTTGTCTTAAATACTTCCTCTATATACACTGAAAACAAATTAGGCAGCATTATAATTTTTGCTACAATCACCAAACATATGTCAGAGAATACTCAGGAGGGGGAAAGTCTACAGTATGTAATCAGATTCTTGCATATTTTTTTGTTATTTCTTACTTTCTGATGCTCCGTTATCATTCTTTTTCCTGTTTGGGGAACTTCCCTTAGCTATTCTTTTAGGGTAGGTCTGCAGGTGACAAATTATCTTTGTTTGTCTTGGTCTGATAATATCTTGACTCTGCCATCCCTCAGGGACATTTTCACTGGGTGCAGAATTCTAGGTTGACAGTTCTTTTCTTTCAGAACTTGAAAACCGTGGTGTCATTTTTTCTGGCATCTTTGGTTTCTGATCAGACATCTGCTGCCACTGGGTGGCTTTCCTCATAGGCAATGCACCATTTACCTCTGGCTTGTATCAGGACTTCTTTCCTATATCTTTAGTTTTCAGAAGTCTGACTGCGATGTGTTTGGGTGTGGGTTTCTTTGTGTTTATCCCACTTGGGATTTGCTCAGCTTCCTGAATCTGTATGTCTGTCTTTTGCCAAGTTTGGAAAAATGTCAGCCATTATTCATTGAGTGCTCTTTCAGGCCAGCCTGGTTCTTTCTTTTTTTTTTTCCCATAACTGTGGAGATGCAATGTTGGATATTTCATCATGGCTCTACAGGTCCCTGAAGCTGTGTTCGCTTGGTTTAGGTCTATTTTTTTCCTCTGCTGTTCGGGTTGGACCATTGCTCTTGTTCTGTCTTCCAGCTCACTAGTTCTTTCTTGTTTCCCCCATTCTGCTTACAAGTCCATCCACTGAGGGATTTTGTGTTTGCCGGCTTGTTTCAGTTGTTATATTCTGCGGTTCTAACAATTTCATTTTGTTCTTCTTGATATCTTTTGTCTTTGGACTGAGACATTGTTTTCCCTGGGACTTTTAATTTTTTCAGTTGTTTCGAGCATGTTTGTGATTGCTCATCGAAGCATCTTCCAATAGATTATTTAAGATATTTGTTAGATAATCATAACACCTTTATTATTATCTTAGTACAGTAATCTTTGGGGGGGGCTATATTATGATTTAGATATTAGGTGTCTCCCAAAAGCTCATGTGTGGGATAATACATGAAGGTTTAGAGGTGAAATAATTGAATTATGAGAGTTTTAACCCAATCTGTGTATGAATTCCCTGATAGGGATTAACTGAGTGGAAAGGGTAAGTAGGTAGGGTGTGGCTGGAGGAGGGGGCCATTGGGGTTTATATTTTGGGCTGTTGAGCAGAGCTCGCTTCCTGGTGTGGGGTCTTGCTTCTTCCCTCCACCACACCCTTCCACCACGTTGTCCTGCCTCACCTCACGCCCTGAGGAATACAGCCGGCTGTCTATGGACTGAGACCTCTGTAACCATAAGCCTCCAAATAAACTTTTCCCCCTCTAAATTCTTGTCCGGTTTTTTGGCCTCAGAAGTAAAACAACGCTGACTATAACAGCCTAACAGGATGCCAAATGCAAGATGCCAAAATCTATGGATGCCGAAGTTCCTTAGACAGTGGGTTGTGGTATTTGCACGTAACCTATGCACATTCTCCTGTCTACTTTAAACCATTTCTGGGTTACTTATAATAGCTAATACAATATAGATACTGTATAAATCGTTGTTACCCTGCATTTGTTTTAAGAATAATGATCTCCAGAATGAAGTTTCCAGAAGCCTTTGGTGGGGCCTGGGGTAGCACCGTTGATCCCTCTTGTTCTGGGGCTTCAGCCTCTTGGATGCGCAGCTACTGGTTCCCCCAGCTCTGCAGCCTGCAGAGGGCCACTGTGGACTATCCAGCTTCTGGTTGTGTAAGCCCTGCAGCTGTCAGAAGGGATGCTTTCTAGACAAAGGGAACAGCAGCCCAAAGACCCCAGAGACACCAGGAGAACGTGGTGCACTCAAAAGAAGGAGCCAGCATTCCAGAGCAGACAGATGATGGAGAACGTGCCAGGAAATGAGATGCTCAGCACACAGGAGTGGGGTGCTCATTGTGAATTATGCCTTTCACCAGTTCACTGTGGCCTTCTGGATCATTCAGGACTGTTGTTCACATCAAACCCAACTGTGATATTGTGATGCCACCTTTGTGTTCTGTTAGTTCATCTTATACAATATAACCTTTATATGGCTCTCAACTTTTAAATATGTAATGTGTCTGTGTTTCAAATGTACCTTCTAAGCAGCATTATTGTTGGATTTTCTTTTTGATAGAATTTAGCTGTTTGTTTTTACTTTCCCCAAATCTTCTGTTAATTGCAGAGTCAAGTAAAATGATGTCTTTTGAGCACCAAAGACAAGGAGATAAGTCTAGTTATCTTCTCCCTGCCTCCCCTACCCAATAGTCTAAACAAGCATATAACTGGAGTTTTGCATGTAGACCATGCTGTGTATATATCTGCACAGCTTCTGGTTGCAGTTGTTAGACCACAAATGACCTTCATTTTACCCCACCCTGTATCCTTGCATCTCCACCAGACAGCAATGCACACAGCACAGTGCCCTCCCCTCCTTTCAGTCTTCTGATGCCTCTGCCCTCATTGACACCCTCTCCCCATTTACTGTGATGAATCACTTTGGGAACGCAGCATGAATCACTGCTTACACCATACCTTTGGTGAATTCTCAATATTAGCAGTGTTTCCAAAAGCTTCATCCCATCTGACTTTGCGATCTCGTTTGTACTGTCATTTCTGCTCTTGCTGTTTGCCCAACCTAACATTTTGAACCGGCTTACTCACTGTTCTGAATGATTCCCTAATCGTTCAGTCAGAGAAAAACATGGTAACAGAGAAAATATGTATATATACATATATATATGTGTGTGTGTGTGTGTGTGTATCTACATATGTAAACACAGAGAATAGGTAATATGTACATTTTACTAGAAGAAACAGAATATTAATATCCACTTCCAGGATAGTATGTGTCTACACTTTAAAGTTTCTCAAACTTATACATAGAACTTAGGACTGTTTATAGAAAATAGCACATCATGGAGCCTAAAATCTAGTTGGGAAATTAATAAGAGATCATGAGATTTAAAATGTTAAAAATGAAGTTCAAAGCAACAACAAGCAAGGCCTGGCAGGTCAGGGCGGAGGATTTGGTGTACAATGGAAGTGGGCTTGAGTCTTGGGCTCTGTCCTTTCTTAGCTGTGTAATCCTAGACGTGTTATTTAATATTTCTAAATTTTAATTCCCTTAACTTATTGTGGAGGTGATTATAGTTGTCACTGCCTGTGCCAAGCTGCCATGCAGATGGAATCTAAGGGGGTGGACATTTGATCTCGTTGATATTGTGGTTTTTGATGCCATTTGCACAGGCTGTCTTTTGCCCGTTGGGTGGCACAGTGACAAAACTTAAGAAATGAAATGGATTGTAGATGCATTTCTTGGACTAAGGTATAATATCATGTGTGGTTTCATTTAAGTGAATTCATAATTAGAAACTTTCAAAAGAGTTTCTGAAAATGAGCAAGAAAATACAAACCAAGAATACACAGAGAAAATGAATAAGTGATTAGCAGATGAAAAACAGTACTCAACTTCACTCCTAAGTAAGGATATACAAACTGAAACCAGGTCTCTTCCTATCAATAAGTTCAGAAAAAAATACAAATGTTGGCAACATGGTCAATTGGGAAGATTGAGGGGAGCAGGCACTTTGATATACTGCTGATGGGCATGCAGAATGGCATAACGCTGGCAGAGGTAGATAAGGACTAGTCCAATAAAGAAAGGCACATCCATACAATGGGAAAGTATCCAGCCATTAAAGAATGGATTTGAACTCTATAAATGAATGTGAAGTAATCTCTATTTTTTATAGATAGATAAGTAAACAAGGAGTAGAATTGTACATATCATTTATCTTTTGAGCTAGAAAAGATAGAGATACAAATGTAATTCTTTGCTTGCTATATAAGCAATAAAGAAACATTGAAAAGAAAAAATAAATACCAAGAAACCCACAGGTAAAGTAAGAAAGCATGTGTGAGAAAACTGGAGGTGAAACTCCCCTGAATATATCTTTTATTATGTAATTTTGCTTAAAAAATCTATAAAAACTATGCATAAAAGAAAACAAAAACAAGATAAAATGAACATTAACACATAGTTTTTAAATAAACCATAGAGAAAAAAATAATTATCTAATTCAATTAATTTTAAAACGTTGCATTTTGACTGTACATTTTTAGTGATACATGTATTAAGGAGACATAAAGAAACAAAATACTATTAAATTCTACTCAATGGTTTGTTAGTGGAAGATAATATAAGTAGATTATTATGCTAAAAGAGTTTAGAAGCAACATTTTCAGTGTAAGATAAAAGAGGCACAAGTATAAAAACTAAAGAATACAATAAAAATTCTGTCATATCTGAATAGGAAATATTATCATGAGCCTTTAATATTTTTATGTCAAAATTACCTATTTCTAGATTTATACACTGATAGACTAAAATAAGATGACAGAACATAATCAACATGCACTTTTCATCAACTGAGATTATGATCTCAAAATACTATTCCTACAGAAAAGCTGTAAGAATCCTACAGAAGAGTTGTACCCAGTTGTCAGGAGGGAAATGTATCTTATGACCCTGGAAAGTTCCACTGTGTCACAAAGTAAGCTATAAAATGCTAATAGTGCGTGTCCACAGGACCACCAAGAAGGGACTCCCATTGGCGACGATGGGATTCTTTAAATATTAAAGTAAATAAGGAATACAATTGGCTGAAACATGTTGACTGTATGAAAACCCATGGGTGCAAAATGATCCTTTAAAAAAAATCATTGGATATAGCTTGAAGTAGCTAGATCAAAGACAACTTACCACAAAATCTGGAAACAACAAGGTACAAAATCAACAATCAATAGCTTTCCTACCCACCAACAATGAATCTGCTGGGAAAGAAGTCAGGAAAACAATCCCATTCACAATAGCCTCAAAAATAAAAACGAGACAAAAAAACCCCAAAACCCTAGGAATAAATCTAACCAAGGAGGAAAAAGACTCTACAGTGAAAATTATAAAACACCGAAGAAAGAAATTGGAGAAGATACTAGAATATGAAATAACTTCCCATGTTTGTAGATAAGCAGAATGAATATTGTTAAAGTGGTTATAATACCAAAAGTGATCTTCAGATTCAGGGCGATTCCTATCAAAATACCAATGACATTCTCCATACAACTTGAAAAAAAAAGTCCTAAAATTCATTTGGAAGAATAAAAACAATTCTAAGCCCCCCCCAAAAAAAAAAACCCCACAAAAAAAACCCAAAAACCAATGCTGGGAGCATTACATTATCTAACTTCAAAATCATATTACAAAGATATGGTAACAAAACTGCATGGGAGCAGCATATAAACGGATGGATAGATGGATGGAACAGAATAGAAGACACAGACACAAAGACCATAGAGTTACAGTCATCAGATTCTTGTCAAAGGTGACAAAAACATGAGTTCTAGAAAAGACAGTCTTTTTTTAACGAATGGTACTTGGAAAACTGGTTCTGCACATGTAGAAGAATGAGACTAGATCCCCTGTCACCCTGCACAAAAGTCAACTCAAAATGGACCAGAAACCTAGGAATTAGACCAGAAACTATAAAACTCCTAGAAGAAAACACAGGGTCAACACGCCAGCACATAGGTGCACACAATGATTTCCTCTGTAGGATTCCTAAAGCTCAGGAAATAATACTAAAAATTAATAAATGGGATAGCATAAAATTAAAACCCTCCTGCACAGAGAGAACCTACAGAACGGGAGAAAATCTTTGCTAGCTGCTCTTCTGACAGAGGATTGATATTCAGAATATAGAAAGAACTAAAACAATTAAAAAACAGACACTTTCCAAAAGAAGAAATGCAGCCAGGCATGGTGGTGCACGTTTATACTCCCAGTGGCTTAGGAGGCTGAGGCAGGAGGATTGTGAATTCAAATTTAGACTAAGCAAAAGCAAAGTTCTAACCAACTCAGTGAGACCCTGTCTCTAAATAAAATACAAAATAGGGCTAGAGATGTGGCTCAGTAGTTGAGTGCCCCCTGAGTTCAATCCCTAGTACTCCTCTCCCACCAAAAAAGAAGAAATGCAATGACCAACAAATATATGAAAAAATGTTCAACATCTTTAGTAATTAGAAAAATGCAAATAAAAACTAAACTGAGATTTCATCTCACCCCAGTTAGAATGGCAGCCATCAAGAAAACAAGCGATAATAAATGCTGGAGAGGATGTGAGGGGAAAAGGAACACTTTTACACTGTTGGTGGAATTGTAAATTAGTACAACCTCCATGGAAATTAGTAAGGAGGTTCCTCAAAAGACTAGAAATGAAACCCCCATATGACCAGCTGTACCACTCCTTGGTAATTATCATAAAGAATTAAAGTCAGTATACTGCAGTGATACATGCATACCTATGGTTATAGAAGCACGGCTTTTAGTAACAGAAGTATGGAATCAGGTGTCCACCGATGAATGCATGGATAAAGAACATGTGGTATACATACACAATGGAGTTTTGTTCAGCCACAAAGAAAAATGAAATTATGTCATCTGCACGTAGGTAGAACTTGAGAACATTATGTTAAGTGAAATAAGCCAAATTCAGAAAGTCAAGGGCTGTATGTTTTCTCTTATATGTGGAAGCTAGAGAAGAAAAAGTGGAAAAAAAGGTGTTGTTGGAGGATCTCATGAAAATCAAAGGGAGATTAGTAGAGGAAACAGAGCAGCGGGAGGGAGGTGGAAAGGACTAGGGGAGAAAATTGGGAACAATGCTGACCAAATTATATTGTTATGTCAGTGTATGTATGAATGTGTAAGAATGAATCCCACTATTATGATAATTGTAATGCACCAATAAAAATAAGGAAAAAAAACTGGAAACCAGAGGAAAAGAATTAGGCATCGATTCTGTCTTTCCCAAAATGTGCTATATCAGGGTTATCAGAATCCTCTAGATAATGAGGGGAACAGTCATTTATTATAGAAGGTCTCCCACTAGAAGTATGAAGGAGGGATGGAATTATGAAATTACCTTTTTACAACAGTTGATGACCACCAATAGATGAAGCACTAAGCTGAAAGGCTGATGAGCTTGATAGCTGTGTTGGGGGAAGGAGACCAAATTGCTACTTCCGGAACCCATAGATTCATCACTTGTCACCATAGTGCAATATTTAGGCATCCATACCTCTTGGTGTGACAGAGTGTGAAGCTCACAGCATAACATGAAATATTCTTCAAGTACAGAAAAAAAACCCGAATCTAATTAAATTTACAGGGTTGACTCACATTTTCAGGAAACACAGAGACAGAAACCAGTTAACATCACAAGGAGGCAATTTCAGAATGTGGGACACTTTATAGGGAGCTGATTTGGTTCCTGCATCTTGTCCATGACTAGCATAGAAAAAGGCCAGAGAAGATAATGCTAGATTAAAACTGACATCAGACAGGACAGCCAAAGGTAGTCGTGGGTTCTGATTTGATTCAACCAAATGTAAATTACATTTTTGAGACAACTGGGAAATTTTTAATGGACTAGAAATTATATGAAACAAAGGAATGGCTGTTAATTTTGTTATACAGTTACATGGAGGCCCTATTTTTAGAGATACCTTTGGAATTATGTACAATAAAATAACACGATGTCTGAAATTTGCTTTAAAATATGTAACACAGAAAAAAAGGAATGGGATAAATGAAGCAAATAGGGTTAAATCTTAGTGATTATTGATCTAGGCGAAGGATACAGAGAGAGCCTACATATTATTTTTCTTCCCTTCGGTTAAATGATAAACTCTGGAACATTGACATTTTAATTTTATCTGGGGATTTGGGGACTCATGAGCCAGGCAACAGGAAACCTCAGGGGGCCAGAGCTCCCCGGAGAGAGTGTGTAAGGACAGTGGCTGTCAGAAGCTCCCAGAAGCAAGGCAGAGAAAGAATTGGATTGGCTACACCGGAAAGTTCCTAATGAGCTGTAGGTTAGTAGATTGTTTCTGATTGGTAAAGTCTCTAGTTAGAGGTTAGTTTGCAGTTTTTTGTTGGTTAAACCTAAGTGTTTATTTTATTGCCTACATTGAGTGGGGTTTTGGTTTGCTTCTATGAAAACCCAAGATACTGGAGCCATCTCGATCTAATGCTCCCTCTGCCCAATTATATTAAAGCTTCTAAGTGTGTTTGAAATAGACAGGATACACTTTTAAAATAAAAAAAAAGTTGCTCTTAAAAAGAAAATGTTTAAAATGACTTCTGAGAAAATGTGGAAAAGACACTTGAAAACGATCCCGAGAGGCTGGTCTTAGGATAAAGGGAAATCTTGGGGGTAGCATCCTTTGCAAATTACTCACTGAATGGGAACAATAACACCCTTGATTGACCTTGGACCACATTTTGTACAAGATGAAGAAAGGCGCAGGATGGGATCGAGATGTCCTAACCCTTAGGAGGGGGGTGGTGCTCGGGATTTCTGTGTCCATTACCATTCCCAGGAAGGATCTGGTTGTCTTGCTCAGGGGTGACTTTCCATGACAGGAGTCTAGCGAAATGTTCTTTCTTCCATGGGGCTTGCTTTCTGGATCCTAGGGTCCCATTAATCATTTGGTTTTCTATTTCTTTTCTTAGTGTTTGTTTTATGTCGATGGGTAACTGGAGGAAATTGCATTTCCCCGGTCTCAGGTACTCTGGAACCAAGGTAGGGCTGAGAGGGAGATGGAGCCACCCTTAGACCATCCTTTGACACAGGCCAGGGGTTTTCAAAGAAAGGAGGGAGTTCCCAAAGCCTTTCCTGGGATTCTGTGATCTTATGGTGTCAACACTGCTCTTATGATAAGCCTCGGGCATTCTGTGTCTTTTCCTACCTGCTGATACTGGCAGGAGGATGCAGAAGCTCTGGTGGATAAAATTCTGAGGCTTTGGCATGAATCATGAGAGTGGCATGAAACTGTACTCATGGTCCTCAGTTCTTTAGTAAATATTCTCTCAGGGAAAAGAAAGGCCAGTTTCAATTAGAAAAGTTCTCGACAAAGCAATTAAATAAAATCATTGATTGTATTAAATGTTGAACTTTGACCCACATCCTTTCGATATTCAGGATGACCAAATAGGAAAATCACATGAGACCCTTCCTCTGAGTACCAAGAAACCATCCTGTGAGGATGTGGATCTGAACTGGCTGCTTTCCTCATGGGACACCATTTTCACTTGAAGGAAGGGCTGACAAACGGCAGTCACTCAGACTTGGGTATTTGTAGATATTTTCTTGAAAATGAAAAAGGTGACCCGGGTCATTTCCAGGAAAACAACTTGACTGGATTTGTTGCGAGTGGTAAAATTAAAAAAACTTCAAGAGAACGTCAGACAAAGAAAAATAGAATTTTGAAAAGCCTTCATCCATCACTGTGAGCTTGACAGCTTCCTAGCTTTCAAGGCAATTCTGATTAAATCAGCAGTGACATTAACAAATGTGATTCTTTTGATGCTGAAATATTGAAATGTGTCAACATTTAGAAAATGTTCATAACTTAGTGAACCAATATTTTACACACAACCACTGTGTGATGTTGTAAAATGGAGCATGAATAAAAGACCCATTCAAAATGCAAAACAGACCTCTGGGTGTTAAACTAATCTCTGAGCAGCAGTTCATCAGCACAATTTCCTATCTTTAAGAAACCATGATCTGTTGAACTTTTTGTACTCTTACAATTATCTAAGAAGATAGTGAAAACTCCTTCCTTTCCCAGCTAAATATCTGTTGAGCTGAGTTTTTTCACATAGTTTAACTAAAATAACATATTGCAACAGATCAAATGCAGAAACAAGTGTGAGACTCCTGCTGTCTTCCAGGAAGAGGTGTGCAAAAATGTAAAATAATGTCACTGTTTTAGAAACTATTGGTCATATTTTAAAAACGTGTTGCATATGCTTACACATGATGGATTGTTGTTATTTTTAAATGAATTAATAAATATGTAAATATTTTATCTGTCTTAATTTTTCTTATGGTAAATATTGATGAATATTATAGCACACATAAGCCAAAGCTTTTTGAAGCTATGAATTAATTTTAAGAATGTAAAGAGTGACCTGAACTACAAAATTTGAGAACTATTGGTCTAGGCTACAGAAACTAGATGGGCTCCATAGACCAAGGCTGGGAGATGATCCTAGGGTGTGGGTCAAAGCTCTAACTAGTGAGGCAGGTCTTCACTTGTGAAGTTTCCTGGGTGGGTAAGCTTGTGGCTATAAATGCCAACTTGGAAGCACCAAATGAGTTCACATTCCTTAGCTCGAGAAACATGGTTCCTAAAGTCAGAAGCATCTCTTTGGGAGTCCCAGGTGAATCGGACTTGCCAGTGGCATGTGAGAGGTGGCTGGCACTTTGTCACCTGCTCTTCTTACAAGCAGAGCTTTGGTTCCTGGTCTTGTGAGCTGCGGAACCAAAGGACCTGAAAGGAAATGGATTCATGGCTGAGGATGGTTCTATCGGGTAAAGAGCTGGAATTCATGCTGACCTAATAAGTAAAATTGGATTGAAACACAGGATTCAGGCCTCTAATTGTTTTAGCAGAAGCGAAACCTTTGTTGCTGTGCAAATGCCTTTAAAAAGTCCGATTGCAACTTCCAAGTTTAGACTTGACCCCCCCCATCTTGGCTTGACCATCTGTCAAGGGTCCGTGAAATCCATTCGCTCTTAACCCCGAGGGCGCCTAAGAAACTTCCAAAGCACGTTGTGAAGTGTCCTCAGGCGCTTACTGACAGGCACTCCTATGATTCCCCTTTCCAGGGTGAAGTCCCTGAAGAAATACTTTCAGTTGGCCCTGTCACTTGATAGCCCCCAAGAGGAGCATAATATACCTTCAGCGGGCTGGAAAAAAATAGTCATCCTCCCCTGTGTGGAACAAATAGGGGGGGCCCTGGCCATGGAGCGCCGGATGGGGTGGGAGCGCCAGGAAGTCTCAGCTGGCCCGAGATGAAACCTCCCCTTCTGTGGGTGGCTTGTCTTTCTCCCTGGCCTCTGTTCTCACCCTGGAGCTGCTGAGCTTTCCTGAGAAAGCTTTCCTGAGGCGTGATGGAAGTCACTGGGCTTGCCCTGAGCCCAGACAGCACCTGTGTCCCCAAGCTCACACCGTGTGCAGGAGAGGGCTTGGCATCCTCCTGAGCCCTTCAGGGGACCTTGGGGCCTCTGCTGGGACCTTGACTGATGTCGGGAGGTCTAGGAGGAGCCCAAGGTATCGAATGAGGACCACACGTACGGAAACACACATTGCTCAGGTCTTGCTATTTAGGATGGAGAATTAGCCATTGTCCTACATAAAGGGATACCTCTGACTCCACCCTAGTTCCCACCCCAATTACAGCATTCAATTCTGCATGGAGTGGGGCTTTATATCTGGAACCCTTGAAGATATAAAGGGTCATCTTCCTTTCCTCTTCCTTCTCCTCATGCTCCTCCTCCTGAAAAAGGAAACTCCAAAGCCTGACAATGGAACTCACTGTTTTCCAAAAACAAAAACAAAACCAACATGAATGTGATAATGGTGCCACACTCAGGCAGCTTCTAGCTCTGTCTCATGAAATAATTCACTTGTTTGATTTTTCTTATTCAATGCATGACTATTTTTTTATTGCGTAAGCATTGATGAGGTTGAGCTGAGCTCTTTCCTCACGCTCTCTTTGGCCTAGGTTTGTGGATACATCTTAGATGGCTTTCCATTGAAGATCTGTGGAAAAGCACTTTGTCCTTGACATGCTTATAGCCTGTGAACAAATTCCTCTCTAGATTCTGAATTTGTGAACACATCCATTCAGAGACTAAAACTGTTGGTATTTTGTAAAAGTAGCCTCAGCAAAATCACTGTGAGGTCATGTTCAATGTCACCATGTTCATGCATTTTTGAAAGAATCACGGAGGATGGTTTTAAAGGGGAGTTTTTTTTATTTTTGCAGGGGTTTGATTTGCATTCCCTGTTGTTTAGAGAAAGAACAGCAAAGAAGCCTTGTGTTATTGCATGAGCTCCTTTTGGCAGGAGCATTGGAAATCTCCAATGTGTGTGTTTATATGCCCATTGTTCAGCATTACTCTTTTCAGTGTTTCTCAGTAGGGATCAGTATGCTCCCCTTTTCGGAGGAATTTAGACATTTTTTTTTTTCAGTTGGTCACAGTGGCAGAGAGGTATTACTGGCATTTGGGATGAGCGGTTGTAGGGTCAGTTTTATAATGTCTCAGGAAGTCTTTTTTTAAAAAAACTTTACTGAAATATAATCCAAATACCATGCAATTCAACCATTTAAAGAACATAATTCAATGTCCTTCAGTATATTCATAGACTCGTGCAATCATCATTACAATCAATTTTACAATGTTTTCATTATCACAAAAAGTATTCCCATCAAACTCTCTACTTCTCCCTCATCTCTAGCTCTAGGTAAACCACAAATCTGCATTTTTGCTCTTCAGATTTGTCTTATACACATTCTATATAAATATAAATACTATGTATATACATATATAGACATACATATATACATATATATACATGCATACACATACTGTGTGTGTGTATATATATATATATATAGTTCTTTTGTCTTTTTTCTCTTAGTATAATGTTTTCACAGTTCATTTCTGTTTCGGCATACATCAGAATTTCATTTCTTTTTTAATTGCAGAATAAGTTTCCATTGTATGGATATATCACATTAAAAAAAGTCATTCTTCATTTAATGGATGTTCGAGTAGTTTCTACTTTTTGTCTATCATGAATATTATGTCTGTCATGAACTTCCAAGTTTTTGTGTGGGCACATGGTTTTATTCCTCTTTGGTGTTAACCCAGGAGTAGAATTGCTGGTTCACATTGTAACTCTATGTTTAGCATTTTGAAATACTGCCTGACTATCTTCAAAAGCAGCTCCACTATGTCCAACGTGTCCACTGGCAATTGGACAGGACCCTGAAATCTCATGTTCTCACCATGTTTGTATCTTTAAGATTCTGGCTGGCCCAGTGGGCATCTTTCTCTTTGGTGGTTTTTATTATTATTTCCTTGACAACTAATGATGTCGAATATTTTTTCTATGAAAATAGGCTATTTGTCCATATTCTTCTTTGGAAAATTGTCTATTTAGGTCCTTTGTCATTTTTAAATTGGGTTATTAGTCTTTTTATTGTTGAATTGAAAGACACCTTTACATATTCCAGGTGCAAGTTCCTTTTCAGATACACAATTTACAAAATATTTTCTCACTTTCCATGGGTCATTTTTTCCCCCATTTTCTTAATGGTATCCTTTGAAACACAGAAGTTTTTAATTTTGATGATGTGAAGTCAGTCTTTTCACAACAAATTCTCCTCCCCCAGAATGCCAAGCATGAACACTGCCAAAGGTCAGGCTAAGATGCAGATGGTTTATGTTGGTCTCAAACCAATGGTCCGGATATTTGCTGAAATCTTTAAATCAACAAAAGCCTCTTTTGCCTTCTCCTCTTCCAAAAATCTCACAAATATCTGGCATGAGACTTTCATACTTACAGATTTTATTTATATTCCTCAGCAGTAAATAGTTCAGATTTTGGTGGCCTCTTCCCCCCCGCCCCTTGCCATATTTTATTTCTTACTAAACCTCAGATTTGGAATTGGTGGAATTGGTGTTTAGTTGGTAAACTAAGGTTTCACATCATAATTATGTCTTAGCATCCCTGGAACATCTGGTGTGCTTGGCTACAGAGAAGCAAAGGTCCAAAGACAGGACAAACACGGGATTTTGAGGGAATAACAAGGAATTCCACATTGCTGAGCAGGGCCCGGGGCAGGGAGTACAAGAGGTGTGAGTGGGGGAGGGGAGGAAACAAGCAGGAGGGAAAGAGACATGGAAAAGAAGAGGCGAGGAAGGTGGGGAAGAAGAAAAGGAAGAGGATGCAGGAGGAAGAGGGAGCCGCAGAAAAGGAGGAAACAAGCAGAAAGGCCGCCGTGGTGGTGTGGTGGGAGGCGTACCGGGCTTCCCTTGAGTCTTGGCCCTTTACCTGGCATCGTGCCGCTGGTTAACGATCCTGGCACCCGGCAGGGCTCCCCGCTCGCCATCCAGCTCCATGTGGCGAGGAGGTCTGTCTCTCCGATCAGTGTGCGTCAGAAGGCAAGTGGCTTTTATGTCTGTCCTTGTCCTAATCCAGCACATGGGCACAGTAGACCTGAGGCCTCATAGGCAGAAGAGCTACTGCAGCTGTCTGTGACAGGTGGCATGACTCGTAACTGCAGGAGGCAGGAACCTGAGTCCTGTGTGGGGGGAAGCTGGCTTGTGAACTGCACTTACCTGAGGACCAGGTTACCTCAGTGCTTTCCATGGGAAAAGTTAGAGTGGACTTTAACATTGAAGTTGACTGAAAGCAAAGTATCTATCAAATGTGCTTAAAGGGATGGGAGGAGTCATGGAGGCAGGTGCAACAGAAGACCACACAGAGCTTTCTTTTGGAAAATTCATCTGCATGATTGAATGCAGTCATATCGCATGTGACCCAGCTTTGGTCAACACCTACTATTTTTTTTATGAACAAATAAAAAAATAAAGAGGAAAGAATAAAATGACTTTATTGTCCCTTAAATGACATCTTTACCTGTATCACAAATGTTCATCAATGTAGCAATCATTTGATAAAGTAGAGTGAGTGCCATTCACAGGCCACCTGACACTCCTATTGGCTTGTAAGTATCCCATGAGGCTTCCAAAGTCTTTCTTAAGATCCATCTTATTGGAAATGATGATGTCAAATAGACCCAGAAGCCATAATCCCCCAAGAACAGGTGCCCGGGGAAGACGTGGACATCTCCATTTGAAAGACTGAGGGAAGTCCCTTCATAGAATTGTCCCACACAGTATATCACTGGGTATGTGTTTTCTATGTTGCTACCACCACCCAGAAGCAACTGCTACTTTCAGATGCCATTTTGTATAATGGAGCCTAATTTAGATGAGGCCGGGGAAGGCGTGGTGCATCCAGGCAGGCAGAGGAGACGCATGAAGAGCCGGCCTGAGTGGCTGCAGTGAAGCTTGGTCACAGTCACGTATGCATGTGCCTGTTCACCTTGAGATATGACCTTGTCAGTTATTCTATGTCTAAATCAAACTCCACTTAGGCAGCGAAGAGCTGTGGCTCTCCCTCGCATGATGGTTTCTCAGTGGTGTCTCTGATTCGTTGCTCTAGTGATCATAAATATGGGTCAGTGTTTGGATTCACAGCTCCACTCACTAGGCCAAGAGCATTTTCCCACTTGGTTACCCTTGTCCTTGCCTGGTGTGGGAGAAGGGTCGGGAGTTACCTTATTTTTTAATTTTTTTGTCACAAGGTGATGCCTGTGTCATGAGATAGATAGATGGATAGGTAGATAAATAGATCGATAGGGAGGTAGATAATACATAGGTAGATTGTATCAGTCAAGGTCCTCTCTCTCTCTCTCTCAATTTCACATAGGAATTTGCTCCTGTGATCATCGTGGCCAGGAAGTCCCAGGAGCTGCTCTCTGTAAGCAGGAGAAGCAGGAAAGCTGGTGGTGTGATTCTGTCTGCATCCAAGGGCTCAGAGCCAGGGGAGCCTGTGGTCAAAGGCCTGAAGCCTGGGGAAGGGGTGGTGGTAGGAGAAGGAGGCTGGTGATGCTGTAAGTCCCCAAGGGCCTGGGAACCTGGTGTGGGATGTCACGGGTTGTGGGGGGAGCTCAGGAGGGAGAGCCAAGCTGCGCCTCCTCGGCACTTGTGTTCCGGCTGCCTGAAGCCCACCACCTTGGAGAGGGTGATGTACTTTACTCAGTCGACTCATTCAGATACTAATCTCTTCCAGAAATGTCCCTGCAGATACCCAGAAATAACAGACGTTTAGTACAACCAGCTCTCTGGCCGTCCCTTAGCCCAGTCAAGTTGACACATTAGAGTTAACTCTCATGTATATGGTGACTACTTACATGTGTATGGCATCATGGTCTGAATCTTAATGATCCCCAAAGCACTACTGGCAGATGGCGAGATCTTTAGGAGGTAAAACCTAGGCATAGGAGTAAGGTCATTGAGGGCGTGTCCTTGAAGAGGTATTGGGACTCGACCCCTCTTTCTCTCTGGCTCACCATGAGGTGAAAAGCTTTGCCCTGTCATTGCCTCCCACCAGGACGGGCTGCTTCTCCACAGGCCCAGAAACAACAGAACCAAGTGGCCATGGACCGAACTTTTTGAAACCATGAGCCAAAATGAATCTTTCCTCCTTACATTGAATTCTCTCAGGTGTGTTGTCATAGCGAAAGATCACTGACTAACACACACAGGTGTGCACACATGTACACAAAGTGTGCATGTGTGGGTAGTCAGTCAGCAACACCTTCGCTATTGTTTTTTGCTTTGCATGTGTAAGTTCAAACAGAGAACAAAACACAATAGAGAGCTTATGACAGTGAAGATCCCCAAATTCAGCACATTTACAGCTTTCCAGAACATGGTAGCTTTGAATTAGGCCATCTTGGGTGAAGAGAATAGATCCACATCAATGAGCTGGTCTCCCTCTTAGATCCTCTGCTTCTTTAGTAAAAGCTTGCTAATTGCTGAGACAGTTTAAATATGACACTTCACACTAATAGATGCACAAAAGAGACCACTTCTTTGTCATCTTTTCATAGGATTATTATGTTAAATCCTTGAACAAACAGTGGTATGGGTAGGAATTTCAGTGCTCTGGCTAACTGAATCTGTAGTCTATAATTTCTAACCCATAACTTGAAGTCTTTCCCACTACTTATATGTATATGACATCATGGTTTGAATCTTCTCTCATAATTTGTTACAGTGGAGATCACATAATATGCACATTTAACTCATAAGAACTTAATTGTACACAAGTGGGGAAAAACTCCAGCATTGGTAATTTCCATAGTCATGCTGCTCAATGAGCTGAAGCCCACCCTCCACCAAAGTGTCACTGACTGGGGAATGTCATGCTCTCCCTAACAATCTCAGTTCCTGTCGAGCACTGTTAGCATCAATGTGACTTTATTGTTTAAGTATTCATTTTTAAATATGATATGACCTCCAAATAGAAACTAAATATTTTGTTGGTCAGCTGAAGAAATAGTAGTTTTGTTTTCTGTTTTGTGGCTCACTCATGCTAGACAAGGGCATTAACACTGAGCTATCCCAGCCCAGAAAATTTTAAGTTGGGGGGAAAACTGAGATTTGTTTTTTACCTGAATGGAGTTGAAAGTTCAGTCTTCTACATGGTTAACCTAACTCTCTTGGATACTCCAGGGCTATTCAAGCATGCATTTTACACCCTCCAGGGTCCATATCCTCTTTACTGTAGACTTTCGGACCTAACCCTTTGAAATACATGAGTCTGCAGCATGTACAACTGTGCCAAGCTCCTATCACTTTCCACATTCAAGTATAGTTGTTCCCTCTTGTCTGCAGGGTTCCCAAAACCCCACTGGATGCTTGAAACCCTGCATAATGCCTGGTCCTGTATATACTATGATTTTTTTCCTGTACATCCATACTTGTGATAAAGTTTAACTTATGCATTAAGTGCAAGAAGAGATTAAAACTAATAAATAATAATAAAATAATTATAACCATGTGCTTTAATAAAGGTAATGAGTGTGGTCTCTCTCAGAATACCGTATTGTGCTGTCCTCTCCCTTCTTCTTGTGGTGACGAGAGCTGGCACAGTGCCTGTGTGATGAGATGAGGTGAGGTGAACGACACAGGCACGATGACGTAGTGTTGGGCTCCGACTTACCTCCAGATGGCACACTTGCTTCAAGGGATCCTGGATCCCTGAGTCATGTCAATATCAGTGGTTGGATGTCAGGGGCAGCTGATGTTGATGGCTGAGGAGCCTCTATTGTTGGAGGTTTTTGAAAAAACCTTTTGGGAAAACATTCTAGTTGGAGGTTGTTGCCATTTCCATATCTTTTGCCCTGGTGGATCTTTTATGGATGTCAGTTTGACTGGGCGCCTTCTTGCAAAGGAGAGTGATTTCATCATAACTGGGGACTTGCTTTAGATGGTGTTCTTCCTCCTTAATCAAATACTTCAAATCTGCTGGGAATGTGGCAGCAGCTTCTTCATTGGCAGATATAACCTCTCCAGTGCTTTTTATATTTTTTCAGTCCAAACCTATTCCTGAGTCTGTATAAGTAACCCTGACCACAGTCAATGGCTTGATGCTATATGTTTCAGGGGAATCACTTGCTGAAGTCTCTCCATAGGCTAATGCTTTTTATCATGACACGTTGCCATCAATAGAACACGTTTTCTGTTCATTTCTTTCACCCACAAATATAACACCTTTTCCAACTTAATTAAGCACTATTCATTGTGGTCATAAGTTTCAGCTGTTTGGCACAACCATAAAACTAGCACTTTTTTCTTTTCCCTTGTTCACATTTTCATGGATTGAAAAATCATTCTTACCATAGATCTTAGCAACTTCAACATATATTTTTTCTTTCCTTATACAATTGAGAACTTTCACCTTTTCACTCAAAGGAAGAACTTTGTGATTTTTTTTGGCATATCTAAATTGGAAGTATTACTACTCTTATGATTTGAGGCCAGTACTAAGAATATGTGCTACTTGAACATAGTACTGAAATATTGTGACAGTTGATCTAATAACTGAGATAGCTCCTATGTTACTAATGGAAGGATAGCATATACAGCCTGTATACCCTGGACAAAGGAATGATTGACATCCTAGGCAGAACAGGAGGGATGGTGTAATATTTCTACACGCTACTCAAAACAGCATGCAATTAAAAAACTTAGTAATTCCTTATTTGTGGAATTTTCCACTTAATATTTTTGGACTATGATTAGTCAAAGGTGGCTGAAACCATGAAATCCTGGATCAGGGAGATTAATATATATATATATATATATATATATATATATATATATATATATATATAACTTTAACAGATAAAATGAGTGATTATTGAATTCTTTTAAATCCTTTGAAACGTATGAATGTTCACTAATGCTCTGTCCAAACTTAACACAACAAAACTTTTCCTGTGGGGTGTACCACTAGAGTCATGGAGTCCTAAAATGCTTGAGCTAAAGCAAACCGAATCCTTCTTTCAACCCCCATAATACATCATTATTATCATTAATCATCATCCTCCCCGGGTCCCACAGCAAAGTAGATGCAGATAAAAACTCTGTTACAATGGAGATATATTAAAAGCTAACCACACTGAAATGGCAACTAAACCAACTTACCTACCTAAGGGAGAGCATCTCTGAGAGAAAGACTCTGACAAATGTAGAAAAGTCCAGTGCCACAAGATGCTCAGAGAGGGCAGACCCAAGTAAAAGCCACGTGGAGGGGTCTGGGCATCTGCAGAGGTAGCAGGGAGCTGAGCTGGGGTGTGCTCCAGAAAGCAAAAACCCTGAACATGCAGGAACTACATAGGCTGAGGCTGTGCCCCATGAACAGAAGGCAAACTAGGAGGAGAGTCCTCACAAAGACTAGAAAACCGCCCTGAATCGTCTCAGTTCCCAAATGGATGTAGGTGATCCTCCCTTTCCTACTTGCCTGACAGAAGAAAGGTGAGTCATCCTTGAAGTAAGATAATCGCAGCAAGAGCTGCTACAGTTTTGCCTACATAATACCCAGCAGTCAATAAAAAAACTTACTAGGCATGCCAAGACAGAGGAGCTAAATCAATACACACAAATCTATAGACAACACAAATACTAGAATGATCAGATATGGATTTTATTATCATCATGATTAATATAGTCAAGGAAAAGGTGACAAAATGGAAGATTTCACTAGAGAATTGGGACCCAGAAAAGAATCTAGAGGTTAAAAATGCTGTAACTGAATAGGAAAAGACCTACAAATAGCTGGGGAGTGGATCTGTGGTCCTCAACCTTGGTGACATGTTCAAATCACATGGGGAATTATTTGTTTCTTTTTAATTAAACCACTTGGTTTGAGAAAGTCATAGAGTCATATAAAATTGTAAGAAATAATGCAAAGACACACCCTTTTCCCAGAGCCCCTTGTGATGACATCTTGCAAGATGAATTAAACATCACAGCCAGGGCATCAGCTTTGCTGCAGTCAAAGTACACACACATCCACTGCCTCGTGGCTCTCCGTGTTGCCTGTTTGTGGCTGTGCTGACTTCCTTCCTGTCCCCAATCCCTCTGAGCCCCTGTCTTCTCTTCCTCGTTTCTGTAGTTTTATCATTTCACTATTACAGTATAAACAGAGTTCCCTGTGTGCTTCCTGTGGCTGGCATCTGCACTCAGCATGACTCCCTGGAGACTCAGGTTGACTTCCTGGATGCACTGTCCTGTTCTTCCTATTGCTTAGTGGTCGTCCATAGGGCGAACCACAGTTTGGTTTAACCATTCATCCACTGAGGGCCATCTGGGTGGATTCCAGTTTGGGTCTCTTATGAATAAACTTTGTTATAGACATTTTGTATAGTTTTCATCCAAACAAAGTCTTCATTTTGCTGGGGAAAATAACCAAGAGTGCGACTGCTGGGTCCCAGGGTAGCTGCATGTTTAGTATTTACAGAAGTTGGCGAGCTGTTTCCCAGAGTTGCTGGATTCCTGGTACAATATTGCTTAACTTATTCTGTGGCCAAATGGACTGGTTTGATTGACTAATTTTGTGCTTCTGGAAGTGGGAAAATTCAGTTCCATCTAGCCACATGGCCTGAGGCTTTCCAAGGAATACTGGGGACTTTATGAAAATAACTTCCCCAAAGCCAATATCTGCTTGTCTACTAAGTGTCCCCCAGACTGTCCTTAGGTTTATATGAATCAGCTCATCTCATTCTCTCAGCAATATGGGCACTTTTGCCTACAGATTAAAAGAAGGAACTACCCCACCCCAGAGCAGAAGGCAAGCTCTCTGGTGTCTCTGAATTAATGTAGCTTCTCAGATTTCACTGAAGATGGACTTTCTCTTCCAGGGAGATGGCAGCTGTCTCCCAAGGTGACTGCTTTCTCACTGCCAGCGTGAGCTGGCTTGGGCCAGGCTGGAATGGCATTGTCTTCTGCTTGACTTTCAGGTGACCCTGTGCAGCACGGTGTCAACACGTCTGAACGGCCGGTGCAGACTTTCTTGGTTCACCCGGTTGACTTTGCCTCGCTTGGTGCCAGCACACTTGAGCTCTGAAAGTGGCACTGAGCACTCCACAAGCAGGGCCTGGGATGGTCAGCTGGAACCTTGGAGTTTCCCAGGAAGCAGTGAGGATACTCCCTTCACTCTAACAAAAGTTCCTCCCAGGAGCTGTTGAGACCCCTTTCCCAGGGGGACGAACGAAAGGATCCAGAGTGACCTATTGCCTTCTTAGAGCTCCCTGGCTAAGAGACTGGGGGAGGGAGGAATAAATTGGTAGACAAATAAGGGCAGAAAACAGAATGATAAAGGGAAGGATTCAAGCGGGGCCTGGCTGCTGCCGAGGTGCACAGAAGCCTGCCAACTCCGACTTTCCTGTCCTCTCCAGTCACTGCTGAGCCCCGCACTGCCGCGTCTCCTGAGCTGACCATCTGGACGCGAGGTGCATTCCATGCTCTGACCGTGGGATGGAATGGGAGTTTGGGTCCTTTGGCATAAGGGCCATGTTGTTGACGGGCTCCTGCCCCAGACCCCGGGCACATCCGTCCTTTCTTCTCTGACCTTTCCTGAGGGATGAAGTGAGTCCTGAAGTGCTTCTCACTGCAGGCGTGGCTGTGCCTGCCGGAGAGCTGTTTGTTTGCTTTACTACAGAAAGAGGCTCTTCACACCTCAATATATAGACTGCAGCAGCATTTCACCACTGATTGCTTCACACACCCGTCAAGTTAATCTCCATGATAATTCCAAAGTGTCATTCTAGTGGCTAAAATGCATGCACCCTCCTTACACACACACACACACACACACACACACCACCACCACATCCAAAATATATATTATATATTCAAGTAATTGTTTAACTTTACAAAAAGCACAAAAAGGCACATTAATTTTTTTAAACCTCCTGCAATGAACCTAAATTTATCCCTTTTTGAATATAAACCTCTTTTAAAGATGTCTACCACATCTAGGCTGAGAACTAGAAAAGCGTGATACAAGTATGCTCTATTCTTATTAAAAAACAAAAAAGAAAAAAACCCACTTATTCATTATTTATTTATTTATTGGTACTGGGGATTGAACCCATGGATGCTTTACCACGGAGCCACACCCCCAGTCTCTTTTTATACTTTATTTAGGGACAAGGTCTTGCTGAGTTGCTACGTGCCTCCCTAATCTGCTGAGACTGGCTTTGAACTCACGATTCTCCTGCCTCAGCCTTCTGAGTTGCTGGGATCACAGGCGTTCACCACCGGGCCCAACCACCTCTTCATTTTTTTTTTTTTTTAATCAAAGTAATGCACATGTGTATTTCAAAAACACAAATGGTAGTGTGGTGGTAACAATGACAAAGGACAGTCCCTTAACTCTCCCCTCCCTGTCCTGAAGATGGACATTCTCTTCCAGTGAGATGGCAGCTGCTTCCTACCATTATGAACTCTTCCTCGGACTCTTTACTCGATGGCCCTAAGTCGATACTGAGGCTGCTGTTTCTCTACTTTTCCGTTCCCCACCTCATCGGTGTCATCTGGTGACCTCACAGGCTGGTGGCTGGGGAGTCCGCGTTCTTCACTGTCTCTCACACACATCCTCGTGGTAGGAATCTAACACACTTTTCGCCTAGATCTGGATTCAGCATCTGCAGCACTGTGACTGTGTAAATATTTCCCCCTGATGAGCCACACAGGATGTTATGTTTACATTTCTGTGTCAACTTTTTATCTTCCCAAGTAAATTTTCTCCAGTTTCTTCTTGGCTTCCTTAGAATTTCCACTGTAGATGCAAAACACCTCTCGCCCTGCTTTTCATGTGGTCAAGCTCTTGTCCGCCCCACTCTACCTTCTCCTTCTCTTTCTTCCTTTCTACTGACACCTTTCTGAAGATCTCGGTCCATTTCTAATCAGGATTAGTTTTGCTGCCTCCATCACTGCCCAGTTATAATCCTGGGACTTCTTTTGCAGTTCCTCTCGAAATTTTTCCTGGGATTCCCTATTTTCTGTACCCTGTACTTTTTTATTTAAGGTAATCCTGACTGCTGTAGCAAACATACTTCAAAATGTATTTGATTCATACAACAAAACTTATTCCATCTATTAGGGTTTAAACAGGAGGTGTCCCTCGAAAATTCATGTGTGAGACAATGCAAAAATGCGTAGAGGTAAACGATTAGATTATGAGTGGTGGAACCCAACCGGTGAATTAATCCATTTGAAGGGTGTTTTCGTGAGCTTTCTCATCACTGTGACCAAAAGACCTGACAAGAACAATGTAGAGGAGGAGAAGTTTATCTTGGTTCAAAGGCCTCGTCCATAGATGGCTGACTTCGTAACTTTGGGCCCAAGGTGAGGCAGAATATCATGGTGGAAGCCCATGGCAAAGGAAAGCAGCTCAGGACATGGCAACAAGAAGCAGAGAGAGAAAGAGAGAGCTCTGTTCACCAGAGACAAAAGATAAATCCCAAAGGCACACCCCAGGGAATTACCTCCTTCAGCCACATGCTACCTGCTTACCGTTACCCCCAGTTAATCCTTTCAGTAGATTCATCCACTGGTTGGTTTTAACTCTCAGAATCTAATCATTTCACCTCTTAACATTCTTTCCTTGTCTCCCACATGAGCTTTTGGGGGGCACCAGATATCCAGACCGTAACGGATGGTTAACTGGGTGTGGCTGGTGGAAGGAGGTTGCTGGGTGTCTCCTTGGGGTTTACATTTTGTTCCTGGGAACTTGTGCTCTTTCTCTCTGCTTCCTGGCATCTATGTCCCGAGCGCTTTCCTCCTCCCTTTTCCTCCTCCCATGCTGTTCTGCCTCACCTTGGACCTAGAGCTGTGGACTTGGATGACCACAGACTGAACCTCTGAAACTCAGAGTCAAAATAAAACTCTTCCTGCTTTGAGCTGTTCTTCTCAGTTCTTTTGGCCACAGTGATGAAAAGCTGACTAACACACCACCCCCAATGTGAGAGTTTAGTGCGTCTTTACAGGGTGACTAAGGTACAGAGGCTTCGTCTCGTGGGGCTGCTGTCCTTCCGGATCTTGATGTATTCTGCTTCCAGCCTGTGCGAAGAGGAGAGAGGGTTATATGTGGGAGGATTCCTTTAGCTTGCCTAAACCCAGTGACATGCAGTTCCTGGCAGCAGCCAGGCCTAGGAATGTCTTCTGTGCCCAATTCGAGAAGTGGTGATGAACAGGCAATATTCGAGGAGGTGGTAGCTAAGAATTTTCCAGAATTGGAGAAAGACACGTATCTTCATGTTTAAGATGTTCTGAATCCTGAATCCTATGCGACACAAGTGGAAAGAGACGGACACACAGCGAGAAGGGGGGCTGTTGCTGCAGTGGTTTGTTAGGCAAGCTCCCTTCTCCTTTCCCTCCATTCTGGGAATGTTTTTGATGGACGACCCCGTAGGTGTCAATACATCCTTAAGAAATTCTTTTTTTTTTTCCTTTCAGAATGGTGTACTTGACTTTGCAGAATTAGAATTTTAATTTGGATAACAACAATCTGAAAATGTCAGTGGGCTTTACATCTGAATGATAAGTTGGTGGGCAGTATCATTTTTGCTCTCAAATCGGTAGACCAGAGACTCTCTTAAGGGAGAAGAGTCACCCTTTGCCCCTGTCTCTGGAGGGACATTGGATCAGGTGTGTAGACTCTTTTATCGTTTCCAACTGTGCATGTGCACGAGGGTGGAGGCTGGGAAGCAGCTGAATAACCTGCTGTGTACAGGACAGTGTCCCAGTGTGCCAGTGTCCCCAGGCATCACCTGCTGAGGTTGAGAAACCCTGCTCTAGACAAAGCCTCCTTACTTTCATTATCTTATGACAAGGCTCAGCGCGAGATGTCTGATGTTAATCTGATTTTTTAAAAAATGTGTTGCAGGGTGGATGGCGAAAGGAGTTTTTGAGATATTTTTAAAAGACATGTTTGAGTTGCAAAAGAATTTCAGAGAGCAAAGTCTACCAAAAAATTTTAAAGTTTAGATGGAATGGATTTTTTTCAAAATCCAAAAGTTCTGTAGAATGGACTCAGAGATGGATAGAAAAAACATGCATAATCAACAACCATTTAAAAATTCAGTCAGTGCTTAGAGGATACATTTTTACTTGTGAATCATTTTTCTTTAGCATAGCAGAGTTTTTAGTGGCTTCTGTCCCACCACTGATTAAGTGGCCACCTGGACGAGATCCTGTGGATGGTCCCTAGTCATTTGTCTATGACACAATCATCAGCATCGCTTTCTCACACCTAATTGACATTCACTCCTGCTTGCTTCCAGAATTAGAATTTTAATTTGGATAACAACAATGTAACCAACACCCATGTTGCTCCTGGTACTGATCTAGACCCTGGCAATGCAGGAATGAACAAGAAAGAAGGCAAACAAAAAGCTCTTGCTTCCATGGACCTTATCTTTAACTTTTGGAAAATGTGCCTGGATTATGGGACTCGCCTTTTCTGAGACAACCTCTAAAGTTGGGTTGTATCCCACAGCTCTGACTTCCTTGGGTTCAGAAGTTTTTCACCTCTTTTCTAGCCCCTAGGTGCTGAGGTCTCAGCACCCCTTACCAAAGTAAATACAGTCAACCCTGCATCCAGGGCTCCCCATACCTGCATCCAGATAACCATGGATAGAAGATATCTGCAAAACATTCTTGCATGGCTACTGTGTTGTGCCAACTTTTCTCTGTTGTAATTACTGTCTACACAACAACGCAGCATAATAACTATTCACACAGCAGCTTCATCGTATGAGGTATTGTAGGTGATCTAGAGATGATTTAAATATACCGGAAGGTGTCAGTAGGGTGTATGTCAGTACTCTGCCATTTTTAATAAGGGACTTGGGCATCCTTGGATTTTTTGGTATCTATAGGGGATCCTGTACAATAGTCCTGTTTTGGTCTTGTCCAATGGCCTACAAGCTTGTGAAGAGCTCTGAAAAGGGCTGTGGCCTCACAGGTTGGGAGCCAGCAGCGTGGTTTCTGTTTATTCTGCCCAAGACACCACAGTGAGAAGCATGGAGGTTTGGGGGCAGCACCCTGTTCCACGAGGGCATCAATTACATCAACTGGGCACTCTGTCATTTTTATCTACAGGGTCCTATAGCCACCCACAAGGTTTTAGGGAACAGGCAACAGCAGCTCTAGGTGGCCTAAGAGGATATCTTAAGGTGGAGTTAGCTAAAAAGGATGTCTCCGTAGCTTGGTCCACGTATTTATATTTGGATCACTGACTGTTCCAGCTTCCCCGTCTGAGCTTATCATCTGTGTGATTTCCTCTCTCCCCGATACCAACTTTCTGAAGTTGCCCGTGGTCACCTCCATCTCAGCTTCTCTCTACTCCTCCACGGCTTCTAAGGGAGAAGGGTGAACGTCATCAGATACATACCCTCTCAGAGACGTCACAAGGCAAATCAAACCTTTCACATGATGCTTGGT
Organism: Urocitellus parryii; assembly: GCF_045843805.1. NCBI lineage: Eukaryota > Metazoa > Chordata > Mammalia > Rodentia > Sciuridae > Urocitellus > Urocitellus parryii. The sequence continues at coordinate 64,062,472 of NC_135544.1, read as the reverse complement.
GAAGGCCTTGAGAGTTCTAGAGCCTCCCAGACCTGACCCTGCCTCTCGGAAGGACTAGGACAAGCCTTTGAGTTCAGAATGAAGGATGGAAACCCCTGCTTTGAGCAGAAGCACAGTGAGGCCATTTCTCCATATGGCTCTGGAGGGATCACGTAGGATCCTCTGTGGTAAGAACAGACCCCAGAAGGAGGAAAATGAGTTAAAGCAGCAAGGAAATGTGGAGACAAACTAAAGACCCAGGACCTTACCACACCTGCCTATTCCCAGCACCCATCCTCCAGCCAGACTGTACTGATCCCCCACACCCACGGGCAGGAGCCTGTCCACAGGAGACTCGGGTGGGAGGGCGAAACACAAGAAGGGATAAGAAAACCAAATATTTTCATTAAGTAAGGGCCTTTCATCCATGATGATCGAGGAGATCTGTGTGGAATTGTGCAGTTTGACACAAAACTAGTCTTAAAAATTGCTCTGAAAATTAGTTGGGTAGATGATCATCTTCTTCTTGTCTCTGAAACAGTTTAATAAGAGGTGGATTATTTATCTGCTCCTTGAAGGTTTGAAAAAACATAATATACAAAACCATCTGGGCTTGATGTCTGTGGGTGGATGGGTGCGGGGGACTTTGAGCACTGATTGAATTTTTAAAATGGTTGTGATTACTCATGTTTTCCTATCCATCGTTGAGTCAATTTTAGAAACTTATGTATTTAAAAAAATCCACTCCATCTAATCTTTAAAATTTCTTGGTATAAATTTATTCTCAGTATCTGTCACTATGGTCTCTTATTCATTGTTGATATATATGTATATATATATATATTTTTTTTTCCAATAGCCCTATTTATTTTGTTAGTTTTTTTTTTCTTAAGTACTGATTTTAGTTTTGGTTTTGGTGACTGTCCTGCAAGATGGCTCTTTTCTGAATTTCTAACTGTGGATCCCAAGCTGCGTCTACACCTGTCATCACCAGGTGTACGGGATGAATGTCACCTCACTCTGTGAAGATGTGATTCAAGAACAGCCCTCATTGAGAAGAGGGACAGAGGTCAAGGTTAAATACAAGGGGAGCCAGGGTCCTTGCCACCCCATCTTTCCATGACCCACAGAGAGGCCTGCAGGGGGAGTTCCTGCCTGGCCACAGGGAGCCTCTTCCTCTCCTGTCTTCTTTCCCCTGGGTCAGGGTGGGAAGGAGGCTTCCAGGGGTGAAGTAAGCAGGAGGCTGGACCCAGTCGTCTGGGTGTGGGGCTCAGCTCTGCAGAAGCTGTTGGCAATGTGAGCTACTTGGCACCTGGGGACCTCGTTTTTGACCTGCCTCATGGGGGAGCATATGTCATTATTTCCTTGGGAACTCAAGTTCTTGTGAGTCCCTCCTGCTAGAAGAACAGGGGGAAGGACCTCATCTGGTTTCCACTAGCTCATTTCCATACAATTTGGGGTGGGGGAGTCAGGTCACTTCACCTGCCGGATGGCTCTGTTTCTGCTGGACGTGCATCACAGCCTGCCCCCCGCTTCTGGGCTGTGTGCCCTGTTCCTGGCTCTTGCATTAGGTTTGCTGTGCATGTTTCAAGGTCATGTTTGTGATCACGACAGTCATGATTACTCTCTTTCTTTTTGATGGTTTGTCCTGATTGTTTTGTAGTATCCCTCTCTATCACTGTTAGCACAAGAAGACTTTAAAAAGATAAACTTTTTATTTTTCAACAATTTTGAATTTATATGAAAATTCTGAATACCAAGAGTTCCTAAGAAGTATATATCCTACATCCAGCTTCCTCTACTAATAGCCGCTTATGTGTTGCTAATTTACTATTAACCACAGACCATATTCCTTAGAATTATTCAGATTTCCTTAGTTTTTGCCTTTTTCAGTTCCAGGATACTACATGACATTCAATTGTCACATGTTCGTAGGCTCTGCCTACTTTGACAGTTTCTAAGATTTTCTTTGTTTTCAATGACCTTGACAGTTCTGAGGAGTGTGAGTCAGAGATTTTGTGGAAAGTTGTTTAATAAGAATTGACCTTTTTTTTTTTCATGACTAGATTATAGTTACTCTCAGCAGATCCTGTCAACAGTGCACACTCTCAACTTCAGTAGGGATGAAGTTCTCCATCTCTAGAAAGCTCATCCCTGTTGACATTGACCTTGATCACCCGGCTGAGATAGCGTTTGCAGGTTTCTCTACTATAAAGTTGCTCTGTTTACTTCCCATGTCCACACCATACCCTTTGAAAGAACGTCACCATGTGCCATCCACACTAAAGGAGCAGGGAGCCATGTCCCATCCCTTCAATGGTGTGGAATTTATGTAAATTATTTGCATTACTGCACAGGAGATTCCTATGATCTTTCATTTATCGATTCAGTTATTCAACATATTTGTATCAGTATGGAGCTGTGAGTATTTATATTGCACTGTGTATTAGAATCTGATACTAATATATTTACTTTGTAGTTGGTATTGGTTCCAGCTTTGGCATTTGGGGAACTCTCTGTTGGCTCCTGTGTTCCTCTGATAACCCCCCAGGGATGTGACCTGTCATTTTGTTTTTCTTGAATACTTCCTTACTTCCAGGCACTAAAAGTGCTCCAGGCTCACCTCATATATTTCTTGCCTTGGTCCTAGAAGCAACCATTCGTCCCGCAGCCTGGTTCCTCTTATTGAAGAATGGTATTAGAACCCCAAATATGGACTTCCCTACTTCTGGACCCTCTTAGCTGACAAACAAGGAAACATATGCACATGTGCCCAGCAGCTGTACTTACGCAGATGTAGAGGATTTCTGTAGGTATCCATCTCTGTGAAGCTAGACATGGGTTCCCACTGACGCCACTGGCATCAACCCATGGTGGCACGACCATTCTACCTCCTTTCCCTTGCTTATGTGTAACCTTCCACTCCAGCAGGGAGACAACCTGGATCCTGCTGTCTGCCACCCATTTATTTAATGCTCAATTCCAGTTTACATGTACATATGGCAGCATTAGAACTGAAAACCCAAATCCCTGTGGGAAACAACCTTATCCAGCGCAGCACATGCTATGGGAAGTTTCTTTGATCTTAGTCTTAAGACTAGTTTAGATCCGTAGCTTTCCCCTTTCAGTGGAATTATTTCATATATTTGTAATATAATTTGATAGTTTTGTCCTGTTCTACAGTCCTCCCATTCTATTGAGGTTTTAAAATCACTTTTATGGAGCCATAATTATGTATAGTGAGCTGCATTAATTGAAAATATAATTTGATGAACTCTGACACAAATTCAGAAAATGATCAGCACATCCAGGAACCACTGCCGTGGTCAAGTCCTCAGTCATCCCCATCATCCTCAGATGCACCCTCAGATCCTTTCCCACTCACTACCTTGTCTCCACCCCTGGCTACAGCTGATATGCTTTCAGTTACATAAACAGGATTAATTTATTCAGTAATTGTTGAGAATTATCCTTACTGTTGTGTGCATCAATAATTTGCTCCTAAAGAATAAAAGTCACATCCCACCGTGTGGCTTCCTACAACTTATCCTTTCACCTGTGAGGAGTATTTGGTTTGTTTTGTGTCTTAGTCATCAGGAATAGATAAAGCTCTCTGAACGCTTATATGCCAGCTCCTGTGTGGGCATGGCATTTCATTTCTCCTGGGTAAATAACTTGGAGTTGAATGTTGGGGTCATATGGTAGGTGTACATTTTACTTTAGGAAAATGCCAAACACTTTTCCAAATTGATTGTATCATTTGGTTCCCAGCAGCAGTACATAAGAGCCTTCACATCTCCTCCTTTACCTTTGCCCTTCTGCCCACCTATGGAACCTTGTGATTTCATTACATCCCCTGGAGAACCTCACCATCTCAAAATCCTTAACTTAAAACCAACAGCAGAACACCCTTATTGATCTACACCTGATATAAATGAACTGCACGTATTTAATGTTTACAGTCTGATGAGTTCAGACATGCCCATATACCCCTGAAGCCATCACCTCCATCAGGGTGGTAGCTACCCATCGTCTCTGAAAGTTCCCTGGTGACCCTTTGCCTTTGAGACCCATAACTTACCACATCTTCAAAGTCCCCCTTTGCCACATCAAGTGACATTCACAGACTCCAGAGATGAGAACGTGGACATCTTTGGGGAGTCATTATCCAGCTCACCGCAGACCCTGACTCCACAATCAGACACTCTCACAGAACAGGTGCCATATTTCACTTTCTACACCGGTTACTTCAGGCCGTGGTGTGGCTGGAGTTCATGGAGCATAGAGGAATATAGAGGACAGCAGAGGTCAGCAGAGAACCAAGAGGGGAACTGGACAACCTCATCAGGTGGCTCCTTCTCAGGTAACAGGAGACCCTTGCTTTTCCCTGGAGTCAGATGGGAGGGAGTGGAGGCTTTTCCAGCAGAGCCACGGCAAGATCCGACACATCGTTCACAATCCTAGTCTGACTGTCGTGCCCAAAGGAGGGCAGGAGTGGAAGTAGAAGAATTAGGGAGTTCTCATAGTCGTCAGAGAAGTGGGGAGGAGCAGTCGGGCCAACACAGACAAGGTGGTGGTGGCCAGAGAGGGGTCAGTTTCTTCAAACAGTTGAAGGACGGGGCCAGAGGTTGGCTAGGGTTGAATATCAGAAATGCAAGAAAGAGAGGATGCGAGCATGATTCCAAACGTCTGTTCTTTCGCTTCAGCCATTAGAACCCTGCAGTTAAAAAGCTGCTGGAATAGGAGTCTGGAGAGAGAAGATCAGACCTTCAATTGTGTTGTGTCCAGGGGAGATGTCTGTAAGATAAGCTTCAAAGACACTGTGGAAACAACTGGATATGAGATGGAATCGGGGGGAAGGCAGGGCTGAGGACGTGAATCTTGGCGTTATCAGCATACAGGTGCCACTTCAGTCATGCAGCTGGACAAAATCACCAGAACAGTGAGAACACATGGACCAAGAGGACCAGTCCATGGCAGGAGCCCAAGCTTTCCAAGGTTAAGTGGCCAGGGGGATAAGAGGTCCCCAGAAAGACAGGCCGAGAAGGCACGACTTTCAACGTCGGAGGGAAAACCCAAAGAGTGTGTTGTCCTGGAAGACAAGCAAAGAAAGTGTTTTGAGGGTTCAGGAGAGATTCACCACCACGTAAGGTCCAGGTTGAAAATCAGTCACTGACTGTCGCCACGTGAAGGTCCCCGGTGACCTTGATAAGAGCAATTTTGATAAAGTTGGGGAAGAGTCCACAAAATCAGATCAAAATAGTTTCGAGAGTTAATGGAAGGACAGGAATTGGAAATGGAAAGCCTTTTCCAGGTGATAGTCTCGAAAGAAAGGAAATAAATAGGGTGACCTGCCAAGAGTGCAGGGAGGTCAAAATAGGTCGTTTTCAACCTAGAAAACCAAACAGAATGTTCTGAGAAGATTCAACAGACAGGGCTCCAGGAGACAGGGAAGGACAGAAGAGGAAAACCTGGTGGAGCAGGGAGAGAACTCCTGCTGCAGAGAGACCTGGAGGTGGGTCCATCTGGGAGCTGGACTTTTCAACAGTATCGTTCTAACAAGGAGCAGAGAGAGAATCCACATTTTGATCTCATCTGCCTCAAAAAAATCATGCATGAAGGCAGGATCACAGGGAATTTGGCACTTCAATTTAGAAAGCTGGAACCTAGGAAAATTGACTTATTTATGACTGTTAGGTGTTGATAAAAAATTTTTTAAAAGGAAGAGAAAACCTACTAGTACAAGATGGTGTTATCTCCAATTATTCATTTCTGCCTTTATGCATGAAGAGGCGGTGGCACCGATAATCATGTCATTTGCTAAGGTCACACAGTGGTGTGACCAGGGCTTAGAATAAGGATTGTCTGCCTCTAAAGTTCATGCGTTCTCTAGTGAGTGATGAATAAATAATTATTGTATTTGGAAACTGAAGAAACTTAGAATAAAGGAGGTAAGTAGTTTAGCTCACGTTTATGACCTCTATGAATTGTTCTCCGGTTTTCAAAGGCAGAATAAATTGTTTTTCCTCTCACGATTTCTAAAACACATGATAATAGCTTTTATTTTTGAGTAGGTTTTTTTAGAGTAATTTTGAGTTCACAGAAAGATTGAGCTGAAAGTATAGAGAGTTCCCATATATCCCCTGCATCTCCACACCCCAAAGACTCCCCTATATCTGAAGCCTGAACCGGAATGGTGCATTTGCTGCAACCAGTGAACCCACACATGGCCATTACCCCAAGTCCCTGGTTTACTGGGGCTTATTCTTGGTGGTGTGCATTTTGCAGGTGCGTTTGGATGGTGCATGATGGTATGAGCTCACCGTTCAGTACAGTACAGAATGGTTTCACTGCCCTAGAGGACCCTCTGTATGCTGCCTGTTCACCTCTCCCTGTCCTTCACACCATAATCACTGATCTTTTTACTGCTCCCATAGTTTAAGATTTTCTAGAATGCCGTATAGTTGGAATTGCATTATGTAGTCATTTGACTAGCGACTTTCACTTAGTAATTAATTAGCAATTAGTGCACTTCATTTTCCTCCAAGTCTTTCCATGGCTTCATTACACAGCTCCTTTTGAGTCCTGTATTATCCTTGTTAACACTCTCTCCCCTATTGGAGCTTCTTGAGTGTAATAATGTCTCATTTTTATGATTCCATATTTTCATTCCGTTCTTGGCACATATTAGATAAGCTGTTAAAGTTAAATGGATGACAGTAAATGAATGAATAAGTAGATGAATGGATGAAATCACAGCTTGTTTGTGGGATTAAAAGCCAGATTTCTTACAGGTGAACCCAGATTCCTTAACGTAGACAAGCCTGACAAGATGGGTCTTGCAAAAAGGCAAAACTCAGGAAGATTGCAAAAACATGAGTAAGACCATTTGCAGGCCAACCAGTAAATGTATCTTTAGCATGGCGAGTATTCATTTTTCTTGAAGCAATTCTTATGTAAATTTTTGTGTGACTTACATTATTGAGTGCATGTGTGTCTGTGTGTGAGTGTGTGTGTGTACAGTAAATTACTGCTTTCCTCTTCCACTGGGAAATTAGAACTTTAATTACAAAAGCTAAGTACACACTATGGTTTGAATGTATCCCCTCCAAAATTCCGATATTGAAACTTAATGGCCAATGTGGTAATTTCAAGAGGTAGGGATTTTAGGAGGTGATTAGTCCATGAAGACTCTTCCCTCTTGAATCAGATTAAGACTCATAAAAGAGACTTCCTGCGGTGTTCAGCTCTCTTACCCTCCTGCCTTCCTCCCCTCCAGAGGGCCAGCACAAGCTGCCATCTTTGAAGCCGAGAGCAGCCCTCACCAGACCACTGAACCTGTTGGCAATTTGATCTTGGACTTCTAGCATCTAGAACTTCGAGAAGATAAATCTCTGTTCTTTATAAGTTACCCAGTCTCAGTTTTGTAAAGAAGCACAAATGGACAAAGATACCCTATTTTCTACGGTTGAAAATATTTTCAATGGATCCACCACTCTCAAATGCTGTCTGACATAAATAAGATGTAAAGGATAAAGGGACATTCACACCAGCCCACGGAAATGCAACGAAGCTCTGTATTTTAAACAAGTGTCCTCATAAGAATAGGAGCAGACCCTGTGGAAAGGAAGCTGGTCTAACCTGAGGTCAATGCATTTATGTCACCCAATGTAATAATACCAGGCACATCGTAGTCAGGAAATAAATATTTGTGAGTTAATAAAAAGTGATCTGGGAACCTGGAGACCTTATCTTTGTAAGGGGCATGAGGTACAGTAGAAACAGCCCTGGCCTGGGGGACACCCCAGTACTGGGTGTCTTTACTACTCCTTCACCCACTTCAGCCCTTCTGCACCTCTCCCTGCTTGCTTGCTCTTGGCTTCCAGATGGGTCCAGCCAGTGGGGATCACTGGTGAAAGGGCCATACAGAGCGGGGCAGAGAAGGAGGCCAGGTCACCTTCCCCTACCCAGTCAGCATTCCAGTCCTAGAGCTGGTGAAGTTGGTACCCTCTCCAGGGTACTGCTCTTTTCCTTGTAGCTTCCCAACAACCTGCTCATAACTTTGCAAATAGTCCATTAATGCCGCAGTCCGGCTGCAGCAAAATAGCCGGGGGGGGGGGGGGTGGTGACGAGCAACTTGTGTAGATTGATACAGCAGGAGTGGGAGCCGTTTATTGTAGGACAGGAGGGGTATATACATTCCACACAGCTTATCTTAATTAACATAAACTAGATACAGCAGTCAACCAATAAGGAATCTCCACACTTAATGGCTCGCTGGCGTTACTTCACAAACCATTCCCTCAGCAAAATGCCAGGCGCCATCCTGACTTGTTTACAGACCCTAACACATTGATGAAAAACTTTCTCAATTGCCTAAATTGGATATTTCCACCTTTTCTGATGTGGTCCTGAGATATACTAGTTATTAGGAAACACAGGACTTTGTGTAACAGAGACCTGCTTGAATGCATCAGAGATACATGAATGTAAGCTAATGGGTACTTTCCAGAGCCTGGGGGTTCAGTGAGCGGAACCTCACCCATGGGACTGGAACTGGAACCATGACCCTGTAGATCTGATGGGTCTTTCATACTGCTTCCCGCTTGTCCATGACTGGCTTTCCTGGTTTCCCTGGTGGAGGATGATCCCCCTTCCCTTCATTCACAGGTTTATGTGTTCTTAACACAACAACCCATGAAGGTTCACAGTGGCTCTTAGGTCTAAAAGAATGCTTGGGTTTTCCCAGACAGGGCCAGCACTCCACAACTGTCCAGTTAGCCATGGCCAGGGGTCAGTGTCATGCTGTTTCAGACTTTGTGAATGAGGAAACTGTGGCACAAATAACCATATCATTTGTTAAAGTCTCTTGGTAGTAGGACTAGAACTTAGTATAAGAATGTTCTTTCCAGTAGATGATGAACAAATAATTATAGTTTTTGGATGATGAAGATATTGAGAAATGGAAACACTAAGTAGTTTGGCTAAGTTGTCCCAAAGGTAGGACAGGTTGCTCTTGGTATAGGGTATGAGGTCTCTGAGGAAGGCATAGTCACAGGTGTCTTGCTGTAAGAGACAGTAGGAAGATCCAGTCTTTGACCTCATGTGCAATCCTGTGTCACACTCACTCATAACTATGTAAACAAAACCAAGGTTTGTGCAGGTGCAGACTTCATGGTGCTGGTGTGAGATGAAAGCATGGCACCTTCTATTTACTCATCACAAAAGTGATCTGCTAAGGTTGTTTAACTCAGCATTTTTTTTTGGTGCTGTGTCTAAAAGACCCTACCAGAACAATTGTAGAGGAGGAAAATTTTATTTGAGGTTACTTGAGGGCTCAAGGTTTCAGAGGTCTCAGTCCAGGATAGCCAGCTCCATTCCTCAGGATTTAAGGTGAGGCTGAACATCATGGCAGAAGAGTGTGGCAGAGGGAAGCAGCTCACATGATGATCAGAAGCAGAGAGACTCCTCTTGCCAGATACAAATATATACTCCAAAGCCACACCCCCAATGCCCACCTCCTCTAGCCACACACCACCAGTCTTCCTCACCACTCAGTTAATCCCATCAGGTGATTGATTCACTGATTGGTTTAAGATTCTCACAACCCAATCATTTCTTCTCTGAACCTTCTTGCATTGTCTCACACGTGAGCTTTGGAGGATACCTCACATCTAAACCATAACAAAAGTGATGAAACAATGTACAAATTATGCTTGCTGAAATATGTATTTTAGAGATATTATTCTTTGGAGTTACAGAAAATGATAAGGAATGCATCCCTTAATTTTCTTATGTACATGGGCAGTACTCACCAAAATAAGGACCCAGTTGGGTCTGTGCTAAGAGAGCTTCCCATTGAATGAGGACACCACATCTAAGTTAACTAAAAATGCTTTCCCAAATACCCTGGGTGTTTTCCATAATGGAAACTCAGATTTCCCATGTTAACTTTATCTCCTGCCTTAAAGTGAAGAAATACTGGTTTAGAAATGCTAATTTCAGTCTTAGGAATTGCAGTGGGAGGCACACCTGGCTCAGGGAAGTGCTGAAATGCTGGAGGAGGTGGTAGTGGGAGCCATGGGCTGGGGAGAGCGCATAACTGGACCAAGGGGTCTTTTTGATCACACCTAGGCCTGCAGTGGTGAGGGGCATGGGCAGGTAGAGGTGGCCCCTTGATGGTTCCCTGGAGGCCAGGGATAAATTTCATTTGATATTTCTATACTTAGCACAGTGACCAACAACCCTGAGCATCTTTCCATGTGCTCATTAACTATTTGGATCTCTTTTTTCAGAGAAACATCTCCTCAAATTCTTTGCCTGTGTTAAAAATTAGGTTATTTGTCTTTTTGTCATGGAGCAGTATGAGTTTTTTTAAATGCCTTCGAAATCACAGGGCTTTATCAGATATATGATTGGCACACGTTTCTGCCATTTCGTTGTCTGTCTTCTCACCTCCTTGTGTCAAAAATAAAATGAGATCAAAATTTTAAAATGCAGAAGTTGATCGTGCAGACAAGAGAACAGTTAAAAAACCAGGAGACCTCAGGTGAAATGGGCAGGAGCCACAGCAGCTGGGGCAGCTTAGGAAGTAGAGATGAGAAGGTGCTCTGACCTTTTCCTCGATTGGCTGTTACACATTAATGTTCTCTCTAGGTAAAATAGAGCTGTGTGAACTGATTGGCCTGTAGCAGACTGGCTGTATTTCACTGAATCATGCTGACAAGGGATGTGTGCCTCATTTCGATTAGAGGTAGGTCTTTAGGGAAAAACGTTAAGAATGGGTTGGTCTAGCTTTATCTATTATGAAAAGCTTCTAGGACAATTTTTATGTGTCTTTTTGTAGTGTTTCCGAATTCCCAACATATAGTCATATTTGGGATTTAGGAATAAGTAATCAGAATTCTTGAAATCCTAAGTTATTCTGTATTTTTTTAATATTTTATTCATATGTTTTAAAGCCATCACGAATGACCATAATGAACTTTCGCTTTCCTGTGGTAAAAAATTATACTCAGTTGCAGAGTATTTTTGCTTTTAAAAATTATATGATTATAAAGGTACTGTTCATTATCAGTAGAAACTAATACCATGACAAGATTATTTCAGTGTTGTGCAAATGTAGTTATACTTTACAAATAATTTGATACCAGGGAATATTAAAAGAAGGAAACATTATTCCAAAGCAAATGTTGAATATGCATTTTAAAGACTGAAATATAATATCACACAGAATTAAAAGTTATTTTTAAACTAAAACTTCTAAGCATTCAAACCTCAACTTCCTTATATGGTCATCCTGATCTTTGATTCATGACAAATATTCAAGATGTAAGTTTTTCATTTTTTTTTTATGTGATACTGGTTGAATCATTGATTGCTACAAAAAGCATTTTCAATCTGCGTGTTGGGATCCCTGTTGCCTCATATAAGCTCGTTTGCTTTTTTAAAATAAGGACAACCTATTGTCCACTTGCCGTGATTTTGGACTTGTCGTTGAAAATGCTACTGCTTTTGCTAGTTCAGATTTGGATTCATTTCTGATAGCCTCTCATAGTATTACATGACATTTCACGTACGCTTCTCTTTGTGTTCATCTTGGTAAAGTGTTTATAAAGAACTGTAGCCTATAGGCAGTATTTGAAGTACTGAAAAATGCCAGCAAACGTTATTTAGTAGTCATCAAATAACTTAGCATTTGGATCTTCCAACAACGTTAACAGCAGTATCATGAAGAAACCCATCCATATTGCCAATGTCTGGACTTCTTTTCTTCCAAGATGTATGGTTTCTTGGAACACTCACAGGATCTGTCAAAAATTCTATACATATGACTATGCTAATGTTTATTTTCCTTGCAAGGATGCAGATGGGGACGTGTACACAACTTGAACGAGGCAGTGACTATAACCATGTCAGTGAATTGGATCAGGGGACGTGAACCTTAGCCTCTGACTCCTGATCTTGCCTTCAGCATGGTTCAGTGGATTTCTTCCAAATCTCTAACATCTTTGTGCAAATTGTGAAGCTTTAGTTTTCATAGGAGAATTATGATACTTTTTCCCATTTTTTTTTTCAGCTGATTTTTCTCAGAATTGGAAAACATACATTTCCCAGTACATGACAAGCAGGGAGTCCTGCATCGACATGCTCAACTTACGATGTTCATGTGCACTCATTCCTCTTGAGCATATTCTCAGGCATGGAATTGCTGGGCTATGGGGTGAGCTTTAGAATCTCAACACTTTCCAGTGTTGGAATTTTAATTCAGATCCCCAGGAGAGAGGTAAGGGAATTTCATTGCTTCATTCTCAAAAACAAACAAACAAATAAACAAACAAACAAACAAACAAAAAACGAAACAGTATTGTCTTTTTAATTTTGTTTTTTTCTGGTGAGTATGTTGTTGTGGTATTTACTATAGACTTATGTCAGCAAACACTCTTTGGTAGTAATCACATAATATTGGAATCTTAGAGGTAATGTAAATGACTAAGGTAATATAAGATATATAAAAAGTTTCTTCTTTTTTAGACTAACACATAGCAGTTATTTGGCCTTTTAAAATCTGGAAACGTAAGTCCAAGTCTCTGTTCCTTCTATAGCTTATTGAGATCAGGCGATTTCCCTAGTGATTTTCTGAATTTCCAGGTAACCCATCATCTGTGGTTGCCTTTGGCTCTGACTCCTGCTTCTTCTAAATGCTGATTCTGTGTTCCGTGTTTTGCTGCAATTTGTCATTAGTCCTGTCATTGGCCCAAATGGAACACAGCCACTTTTCTTGCCATGAGCACATAACCACTTACACAAGCCCTTTTGTGTCAACTTTGCAGGAGATCCCAAGAGCTGCATCTTAAACCAGAAATGACCTAAAATTAAAAATTAAACATTCCAGTTAAGAGTCTTTTGGCTGTTCTACCACAAGAGAGGAATGAAAGCTCCCTTCCCCCTTTCATTCCTCTCTTGTTTCCCCTCCCTTTTCTTTTCTGCTCCCTTCTTTCTTAGGCACAAAGAAATAAAAACCTAAATTTTCTTATGCATAAGAGCTCAGCTTTTACCAGTTCTTCCCCTTAGACCCATTTCCAAACTCCCCTTCACAAATCCAAACAATTGGCTAAAGCTTAGGAATTCCTTCTTGTAGGGACCTGATTAGGCTTCGGGACAAAAGCCCCATTCTATTTCCCTGTCTGGAAGCAGATAGTGGCTCCATTCTTCTAGTGCAATAGGCAATGAAAGAGGAAACCAGCAGAATATTAACAGAAGGCCCATATTATCTCTGAATATAGTTTCTCTGGAATTATTCTTGTTTTGTGAGACTTAACTTTCCATATTTTCTAAATTTTCTAAGTAAACAAATCACGCTGTTCTTCTGTTAGAGATCAGTCCATTGAAGGAAACTTTTTTCTTCTTTGGGAACAAAGGTATCAGTCCAAGTGTAGCATAGATGCTGAGAACTTGGGACTCAGATAGACCTAGGCTCAAATTGTGCTTCCATTTCTTATAAATTGGGTCATGTCTTCCTTTCTTATATAAATGGAGGATGTGGCCAGCATTTTGTCAGATAATATATGTTAAATGCTTAACACAGTGCCTGCTCTATACCAAGATGAACCCTGGGACCTGGAAAGATCAAGTCCAGTTGTATTGAAGGCACAGCTCACCAGCAGATTGAACTAAATAGTGCCAGGTACAAAAAATAGAGTATTACCAATTATAATAAATGCATGAAAGCTTGAAAATTTAATACTTATGTTTTGTTCAATTAATTTATTTAAAGTATATATAAGTGGCTCTAAGGTAACTATGGTCCCATTGCTTTTTTTCATATTCAATTTCAGAATAACTTCTTGGTGGAAGAAAAAAGGGGTGAAGTTATTCTAAAAGTTCCAGACAAGTGTATTCTCTGTGTCACCTTTCATTTAGCCCTTTCTCATTGGTCAAATAGATTATGAATGATTTAATTGCTTGTGACCCTCTGATTGGGTAATCATTTCATTGTTAAAACTGATTTTTTACTGCCAGGAGTAATTTATGGTAAGAAAGAAAGCAAAAATTAAGAAGTCTGAAGTTCAGTTCCCGTATTGTATCAGGGGGAAGGATGCAATAAGCATCTTTGTTTGAAGAATACAGCAATCAGAATGCCAAAGAAATCCAAAATGATAATCAGATGACTTTGCAGGAAATACTTCTATATTTCTAATTTATAAACTCTCTCACTGATTTCACTACCTTCATAAAAGACATTATTTGCCATTATGTACTTTATTTCTGGCCAAGTCTTTAATTTCTTTTATACATGTTTTGGCGGGGCGGGGGGAGGTGAAAATGCTCCTTTTCCTTAGATGTTCCAGTCTATCCTGAGATCTGGAATTGTGTAACCACGAGGCTTTCTTCCTCCTTTTAGTAAGATCTTCATCTGAGTTCTCTTATTTTTTTCTGCCTAAATTTGTTTCTTTCTATTTCTTTTCCTGGACCTTCTTCTTTCATTATGGAACCCAGAGATGGATATTCAGATATTAAGAAAATTAGTTGTAAAAACAAGACACAAAAAAACCACAAAACACAAAATCCATTTTCACAGAGAAGGAAATAAAAGATGGAAAGGAGCTATTCTTGTAGGACAGCTCTGTAGGAGCTCTGACTCGGGCGAGCATTATTGAAAACAACGTTCTCTGTGGATCTGCCAGACGATTATTAATTGATGCAAAAAGCATTTAATTTTGGTTGCTTTGTGTGGAGGGGACGGCAAAAACCACAGCGATGTATAGAAAGAACTTAGAAAACCAAATGTGCTTTTCAGTAAATTTCATATCCTCATAGAAAATATGATTTAATACGTTGAGATGGCTATCGCTTATGAGCAGAAACTTAGAACTGTTCTGGATCCTCTAGCAAATCAGCATCTCCTGTGTTCCCTGTGGAGAGCCCAACCATTCTCACATGAATTAGGAATCAGAGATGGAGGACCCAATCAAAACCAAGTGAGCCCCAGAGGGGATTCCACAGCATTAGCCACTGGGTCTCTATGGCGGCTCATCTGAATTGGGAGCTACTAGTATAACATTGGTTACAACTTAATTTATATATCATATATAATTTATATATATATATAATTTATATATAATTTACATATAATTTATATATATATATATATATATATATATAGTGTGTGTGTGTGTGTGTGTTTCTATACTTTCATGTATATTTTTTCTATGATTTCATATATATATATATATTTGGGATTCAGGAACTTCAAGTTAGCATGGGTGAGATAGTTTTCATTGTAAATTACTATGGCTCATTGATTCAAAGGATGGATAAACAGCATCATATTATTGTGTATTGTGCATTTGGCTTTGAGTGTGTTGGCAGGTGCTTAGCCAATCAGGAGACCATCTCACATCCACTTTGCTAGATGCTTACAGAAAATGATTTATCCATCCAAGAAATAAATATCTTAGAAATCTTCTTGATGAGCCATGTCCTCATCTGATCATAGGCCAAATAGTTGAAGGGATCAGCTCCTTGGTTAAGTTGCTCGGCCGAGATGGGAAAACTTGCATTCAAAAACAATTCATTGCAGTAGAAGGTCAGGGGAAAGGATGTTCTCAGGACACGCTTGAATCTCCGGATTCCACTTTACTGAGAGTCGTTCTCCTCCTCCTCCTCGCCCCACACATCCCTCCATCCCAGAGCATAGTTCCTGTTTATCCAGGGGCCTCTGGGCACAAGCAACATTTGGCTGCTGATTTGAAAATATTCACAACGGATGCCTGCCGCAGGCTGCCCGGGCCCGGGTCGAGCGAGCTGGCTGAGCCCCGTTCCTGCCGCTCGCCGATCACTGCCTGCGGCACCCCTGCTGAGCGATCCCCTGCTGAGCTGTCAGTGCACACGGGCTTGCAATCTTGCAACCCGGTTGGGCACAAAAACACAAGCCAGTCAAACTGAGACAAAGTTTTATTTAGAGAGAGGCCGTGTGCGTCCCCTAACAGGTGGGTCCGCCACGTGTGTGTTCTACCTGAGCGGGGGGGGGGGGGGGGGGGGGGGGGGGGGTTTCCCCTTCCCCCGGAACACCCTCCTACCATCCTTTCCCAACCAATGGGAACTCTCCCATTACAAGAGTGACATGAGTAACCTGAGTCCTGAAAATGGGCCCAGCTGGACAGCATGAGTCCAATTACCATATGAATGTGAATTGCTGGCTGGCAGTCAATAAAATCCAAAGGTGCCTGTATCAATATTTTTGCTGTGGCTCCTAACATCTGCCCCCTACTGTTTAAATAAACAACAGGCAAATGTGGCTAGGGACCGTGCCTGTTAGGTATGTCCAATTCACATATGGTTCTTACCCGTCATGGGAAAACTGACCTTATTGCGTCAGTCTCCTGGCTTAGGTTGATACCACTGTAACCGAATCATACCCGTCACTGACTACCGGTCCAGTATATAGCCATACCTGTGTAAATAGGCCTATGCACCAGTGGGGGGGTGAGGTTCTTGCCTCACCTCTGTTGGCCCCCAAATTTAACCTTGGTGCCAGTGGGGGGGTGAGGTTCTTGCCTCACCTCTGTTGGCCCCCAAATTTAGACCATCACTAGCAGAAGGGAGAAAGACGCAGAATTGCCACGACACCAAGCCAATTGACGGCTCCTATGGAAACACTGGTGACACATCGGCTAAGATATTTAGCATTACCAGTTCGCTGTAACAACAAATAGAACACAATGTATACAGGTGATACATAGTCCAGACAAGTTGTGTAAGCAGTTCAAAGTGGAGGAGTCTATCAATATGTCCATTTCCTCCCAAGGTAAATTAAGTCCTTGATTGAGCAGTTCAAATTGGAGGAGTCTATCAATATGTCCATTTCCTCCCAAAGTAAATTAAGTCCTTGATTGAGCAGTCTTATTGAGTTATTTTGATTGATGTATCAATTTATACAGTTTATAGTGATAGCTATCATAAAAGTTGTAGTTTGGTCTTAGTCTTCACCGGCACTGGGATGGAGATGGGAATTATGGCCATGTTGCTAAAGAGACATTATCCTGAACAGAATTATGAAATATAATGAAAAGGAAAGGTGAAAGTAAACAAACATATCTGTTAACCACCTTTAAAAACAAAATTTAATAACAGCTGTTTACCTAAAGTAAATTAAACCATATAAGTCACGTGACTAAATTTTTTTTTTGAATACTTGTATCTATATATACATGAGCGCTCCTTATAAATGAAATATGGACATACACACATACAGACATACAACACAAAACAGCATACATAACATAGAACATATAAGACAATAGTAAATAAAGGCCTTGTAGCTATAGCTAGGTGAAATCTCCATTGCAATGTTTAAAAACTTTACAGTTAAAAAAAAAATAAATAAATAAAACACAGTCAAAAAAATAAAACTGATCAGAAAAACACTAACCTAGGTTTGTATGAGCTTAAAAAATAAGGTAAAATAAAATAAAATAAAATAGAACTTTATGATGTGGGAAAAATGCAAATAATAAAATAGATATTGAAAAAGGCACCATGGTAAATCACTGTCGCAGATGCAAGAATAGCCAGGCTGGAACTCTGGATATCAGCTGTTATGGATTT
Organism: Urocitellus parryii; assembly: GCF_045843805.1. Classification (NCBI taxonomy): domain Eukaryota; kingdom Metazoa; phylum Chordata; class Mammalia; order Rodentia; family Sciuridae; genus Urocitellus; species Urocitellus parryii. Next base: position 64,044,883 of record NC_135544.1, on the reverse strand, counting down.
GAGTCAAATCATCTTCTTTTTCTGTAGAAATTGTTTTAGTTAATCTCTCTGGAATCCAAATTGGTTGCTGTTCCTCCTGTGGAAAAACACAGACAGAGCCCCGACTCCAGACTATTACTGGGTCCGGACCTTTCCATTGTCCTGTTAGAATATCTTTCCAAAGTACCTTAGGCTTATGTACATTTTTCGGATACATATGTCTTTCCGCAGCACTAAGTCCTGATGCATCCAAATTTAGAAAGTTTAGAGTAAAAAGGGTTATTTTAAGTTTATCTTTGGGGGATATATACCCCTTACTAATTCCCTCCCTTTGCTTTAATAAGTACATTTTTATAGTTTGATGAGCTCTTTCAACTATGCCTTGTCCCTGTGGGTTGTATGGGATTCCTGTTATATGAGTAATGCCAAATGATGAGCAAAATTGTTTAAAAGACTTGGAGATGTAACCAGGACCGTTATCGGTTTTTAACTGTTTAGGAACACCCACAGTGGCAAAATTTTGTAAGCAATGAGCTATAACATCTTTAGTTTTTTCTCCGGGATGAAGGGAGCCCATCAAAAATCCAGAAGAAGTATCAACTGTAACATGTAAATATTTTAATTTTCCAAATTCTGGCAAGTGTGTGACGTCCATCTGCCAAATATGGTTAGGTATCAGTCCTCTAGGATTGACTCCAAGATTAACTTGTGGCAAAAATGTCACACAATTTTGACATTGTTTTATTATATGTCTGGCTTGTTCTTTAGTTATTTTAAAACGTTTTTGTAAAGTATTAGCATTGACATGGAACCTTTTATGAAAATTTATAGCTTCTTCTATTGTGGAGAAAATATGTATGTCATGTGTAGATTTATCTGCTAGTTCATTACCCAAACTAAGGGCTCCAGGCAATCCTGTATGTGCTCTGATATGTCCTATAAAGAATGGATCCTTTCTATCCCAGATTAGACTTTGTATAGCAGAAAACAAAGAGAAAACAGTAGAGGAAGGAGAAATCCTACCAGCATCTTCAAGAGATACGATAGCATTAACTACATACTGACTATCAGAAAATAAATTAAATGTAGAATCTTTGAACATCATAAAAGCTTGCAATACTGCATTGAGCTCTACCTTTTGAGCTGATTGTTTGGGTACTAAAAATGTAAAAGTTTGATCAGGAGTAACTACTGCTGCTGTACCATTATTTGACCCATCAGTGAATATATTTGGAGCATTTATGATAGGGGTTTTTCTTGTCATTTTTGGAAAAACTACAGGATGCTTAGACCAAAAGGACAACAAAGGATTAGATGGCAAGTGATTATCAAATGCAACACTAGATTTACACATGATTATTGCCCAAGTATTTAACTCATTAGCTAACTCATCAATTTGATCCATAGTATATGGAGTAATAATTTTATTGGGAGAAATCCCAAACACTCCTTTTGCTGCTTTTATTCCTTTGAGTATTAATTGCCCTACAGCCTCAGGATATCTAGTAAGAATAGTATTAGGAGAATAAGATAAATGTATCCATAATAATGGACCTTCTTGCCAAAATACCCCTGTAGGAATATTTTTTGTCGGTAATACAATAAATAATAAAGGCAAACTTATATCAATTCTATCCAAATGCATATTTTCCATATATGTTTCAATGATTTTTAATGCCTTTCTAGCTTCAGGCGTTAACATGCGGGGTGAATTTGGATCTGATGGACCTTTTAAAATATCAAATAAAGGTCCTAATTCTCCTGTTGGTATGCCTAGATAAGGCCTTATCCAATTTATATCTCCCAATAACTTTTGAAAGTCATTAAGTGATTTGAGTTGATCTACTCGTATTTGAATTTTTGGTGGACGGACCATGGTTGAGGATAATAGAACTCCTAAATAATTAATTGGAAGATTTAATTGTACTTTATCTATTGCTATTTCTAGATTATAATTTTTTAATAAGTTTGTAAGCGTGGCATAACATTCTAGCAATGTGTTTTTATCTTTATGTGCCATTAACACATCATCCATATAGTGAAATATCTGTAGTTCAGGGTTTTGATTTCTAAGTGGCTGGATTGCTTTATCAACATAAATTTGGCACAAAGTTGGGCTGTTAGCCATCCCTTGAGGGAGTACTTTCCATTCATATCTCTGATCAGGACCTTCATGATTCAGTGCAGGGATAGTAAATGCAAAATGTGGACTATCCTCGGGGTGAATTGGAATTGAGAAGAAACAATCTTTAATATCTATAGCTAGAACATGCCACGTTTTTGGTAAAGCAGACAGTTGGGGAATCCCTGATTGAGCAGGTCCCATAATAACCATCTCATTATTAATGGCTCTTAAATCTTGTAATAATCTCCATTTACCAGATTTCTTTTTAATAACAAAAATGGGAGTATTATGGGGAGATACGGAAGGTTGTATATGTCCTTCCGCTAATTGCTGTTTGACCAGATCATGGGCTACTTGTATCTTTTCTTTAGTTAGGGGCCACTGAGGAACCCACACTGGTCTTTCTGATTTCCAAGTAATTTTGATTGTCTCAGTGGCCCTTTTTGAAAACCCAATCCATGTTTATCTATCTCTTGATCTACTTGAATTGGTGCTGTTATATCTTGTTTTTGATCTCTTAATCTCTTTTCTTTTCTAAAGCCTTGTTTTGCCCTAGTAGTGGGCGCGTTAGGATTGACGTTATTTGTTAATGTCAATCCTAATTGATCTAGGACGTCTCGTCCCCATAAATTTATGGGGAGATGGTCCAATACATAGGGCTGTATAGTTCCTTCACATCCTTCAGGATCCCTCCAATCTAATACCATTGCACTTCTATGGGGATTAGTTGCCACTCCTAGGCCTCTAAGCGTTTGGGTCGCTTGCTGTAATGGCCAATGCTTAGGCCATTCCTGGCGAGATATGATGCTGAGGTCAGCGCCTGTGTCCAGCAGTCCATTAAAATCATGCCCTTGAATATTTAATTTTAGCATAGGGCGAGAATCTAAATTTAAAGATAGCATAGCCCAATCTACACCTGTGGAGCCTAATCCCTTGGAACCTCTTTCTACATTACAACTGGAAAATTTATCATGTAGGCTTGGTATTATTAATAACTGTGCTATTCTATCTCCTGATGAAATTACTGATATACCTCTTGGAGAACTAGCTATGATTTTTATTTCACCCTCATAATCGGGATCAATTACCCCAGGACTTATCATAAGTCCTTTAAGTGTAGAAGAACTGCGTCCTAATAATAAGCCTACTGTTCCCTGGGGAAGAGGTCCTTTTACTCCTGTGGGAATGATTTGAACTCCCATCTCTGGAGTTAATACTGCTCTGGCAGAGGCACAGATGTCCAACCCTGCGCTCCCTCTAGTCTGTCTGATGAGGGATCTGATGGATAATGCGTCCTGGGCACCACCTTGATGGTGCTGCTGGGTTCCTCCATTGCCCCGTATATTTGTGGTTTTGGGCCCCGGGGCATTGGGCCCTCCAATTCGTTTTTTGACAACGGGGCCTGATGCCTTTCTCCACGATATCGTGGGTAGACACTTGGTCTTTGTCCATTTTTTGATAACGGAATACCCTCTATGGTGGTTTGAGAATGGCATTCATTAGCCCAATGTCTCCCTCTATGGCATCGTGGGCAAATACCCGGGATTCTACTCTTTTGATACCTAGCTTTGTTAAACCCTCCTCCTATGGGGCAATTTCTTTTAAAATGCCCTTCTTGATTGCAATTATAGCATGTTTTTGGCTTGGCACTTAAAGCCTGTTTTACTTCAGCTGCCATGACTTGTCCTTGTTCATTAATGTCTCTACATAATTTAATATATGTGTTTAAATCTTCCTGTTTCCACGGTCTAATGACCTCTTTGCAGCAACGATTTGCTTGATCGTAAGCCAGCTGTTTTATAAATGGCATTGCCTGTTCTGTATTTTCAAATGTCTCAGAGGCTGCTTCAATAAGTCTAGCTACAAAGTCAGCGTAGGGCTCATTAACTCCTTGTATTATCTTAGATAGTTGACCTTGAAAATCCCCTTGTCCCTTTAAAGTTTTCCATGCCTTAATTGCATTTATAGCGACTTGAGCGTATACGCCAGGATCATATCTGAGCTGTTGCATTTGTTCTTGAAACTCTTCTTTTCCCAGTAACATTTTCAGGCCTCGTTCAGGGTAACCTGCTTCTGCATTTTGCCTAGCTGTCTCCTTGCAAAATTCCTCATTGGCAATTTTCCATAATAAATACTGTCCTCTATTTAGCACAGAATTACACACGTTAGCCCAATCTGCTGGTGTTAAGTTCCAGCCGGTAATAGATTCGACCATACTGACTGTGAAGGGAGCGGCCGGGCCGTAGGCTGCTACAGCTTCCTTTAATTGCTTTATTATTTTGAAATCTAAGGCACGGTAAACTCGTTCTTTTTCTTCTCCCTGCTCAACTACAGGGCATGCTAGTTTTTGGGGTCCCGCCTCAGGATTCCGTTCATCATCTATGGAGGCAGGTAAAGCTGTTGGTTGAACTATGCCCTCTGGTGGTGGAACGGAGTTAGTAGCAGCCTCCCTATCTGACGACCGTTTTTTCCCTGAGCTTGCCTTGTTCAAATTTTCTTCTATCTGACTAGCTTGAGAGACCTTTTGTTTTGCTTGACCTAATATGTTTTCTGCCATGGCCTGGACCTCTAACAATTTACTTAACAGTTTTTCGGTTTGTTTTTTACTAGATTCTAATCTACTATAAAGGTAACGTAACCCAATAAGATAGGATAGAAGAAAGCCAAAACAGAATGAAACAGAAACGGAGAGGAGGAAAATGATTATGTCAATTTTCTCTCTCTCAGGGCCGAATAACTTCAAACCTTGAGCTAGCCATTTTTCCCAATTTGCCTGACAAAATTGTAAGGCTAGAGAGCCTGAAATAAAAGCAGAATAAATCAAAACAGAAATACCCATTCTGTCGCCTTTCCTTAGGGGCGAGCGATATTACTCACCTTTAAGTTTTGGGCGTTCCCAGTACAGGGCCACCAAAATGCCGCAGGCTGCCCGGGCCCGGGTCGAGCGAGCTGGCTGAGCCCCGTTCCTGCCGCTCGCCGATCACTGCCTGCGGCACCCCTGCTGAGCGACTCCCTGCTGAGCTGTCAGTGCGCTCGGGCTTGCAATCCGGTTGGGCACAAAAACACAAGCCAGTCAAACTGAGACAAAGTTTTATTTAGAGAGAGGCCGTGTGCGTCCCCTAACAAGTGGGTCCACCACGTGTGTCTCCTACCTGAGCCGGGGGGTTTCCCCTTCCCCCGGAACACCCTCCTACCATCCTTTCCCAACCAATGGGAACTCTCCCATTACAAGAGTGACATGAGTAACCTGAGTCCTGAAAATGGGCCCAGCTGGACAGCATGAGTCCAATTACCATATGAATGTGAATTGCTGGCTGGCAGTCAATAAAATCCAAAGGTGCCTGTATCAATATTTTTGCTGTGGCTCCTAACAGATGCCACGTCAGTGAGAAGCACCTCAGGGCACCAAACAAAGAAGGCCTCTCGATGCTTCTCCATGAACATTCATCTGAATTGAAGACGAGTTGGACATCTTGCATGGGCTGGGACTGGGGGCACACAGTAACTCAGCTGTTGTCCCCTGACTCGGGAAGAGCTTCCAGGGAAAGGGAGAAGTTACAGGGAATTGAGGGTCAGGAAATGGGCATGGGTGAAACAATGTAGGGCCCCAGAGGGTGTCTCCTGGAGGTAATTACAGCTCATCTTCTGACAGAGAGGGCTTGCCTAGGAGGGATGTTGTGCCATGTGTTATGTTGGAGTTTCCTAGGCAGGACATTTAAGCCAGGCCTAGGAACAGGGTAGAATTAGGCAAGACGTTCGCCAAGAGCATCTGAGCAAGAGGAGAGGCAAGAGAGAAGGACCCAATAAGACGTTGCAAAATATCCTTGCTAGGGCCAGTTTTCCTGGTTGGGACAACCAGATCTGCTTCCCTGAACACCTGGACTTTCATCTTCAAAATGTGGCTCTGTTGAAATAAAGAATCAATAGCATCCCCTGCATTTTCTCAGTAAAGTGCCATTTAATTGTGTCTATAAAGAAAATCAATCCTGGAGGCTTTATTTTTAGCACAGAACAATTTCAATAGCTTTAAGGTTTCATGACTGTTGGAAATGCTTGTCACATTTTCGTTTTATTAGAATGAATTGCTAACACAGCACTGTATGAGAATCACTATGAACTTTGGGAGGTATAGCTGTCAGTAACAGAAAACAATATTTAGGGACAGAAATTAGTATTTATCAATCAGGTATTTGCCCAGCAGCATGCCAAAAGATTTACATACACATTATCATTAATCTCACAAAACCTTATGCAGTAAGTACTAGTTTTATGATTTTAGGTAAGACAAGTTAATGCTGAGACAGGATAAGTAACTTACCCAAGACCACACCATTATACTGAGGCAAAGCCAGAACCAGCCCTCATTAGCACTCTTAAGCACGCCAAGTGTACACACGCATTAGCTTGACACTTAGCTAACATCAAGCTGAGAGATGAGAGAGAAAAACTGGAGACCGTCTTCAGAATGCTCACTGTGCATTGTTTTATCACCTCTCCTTTAATAAAGCCTCAATTAACTGGTGAGTGCACTCAGCAAATGGACAAATCTAAGTTTCTAGTTAACTGAGGATTATGAAGAAAGCTTTTCCTTTGAGCTTCAGAGTGAGCAAGACCGAATCAAGTCTGCTCCTTGAGACGCTAGAGGCATCTCAGTTGGGTACAGAAAATATTAATGGCACGCCAGTGGGGGCACTGCACTGTGTCAGGCCTTCCAGGCATCACAGTTGACCTCTTCTACCAAAGTAATGAGGACCAGAGCCAGCTGCTTTCCAGCTGAAGAGTGCATAATTTGGAATAAAGGAAAATCATCTCAATCTTAAATAGAATGAAGGCAAAGGAGTCCTAGAGAAAAAGGTATTGGCCAACACTGAAGAACCTCACTGGCGTGGCTTAAGAAAGTGGAGAATATCATTTTCTTCAAGACTTGAAATCAGAGGGGGCAATGAGGACACCCCAACCGCACACCCAGTGCATTGCTGGGGTTGGGGCTGTTTGGCCATTATCATTTTCTTACATATCCTATAACCTAAAAAGTCAACAATCATTTATTTAAATATCACTTGTTAATTGAATGAATTAAAGTTTTGAGAATATTCAACTCTTAAATGTTCCAGTGTTGTTCATAGGCTTAGTAAAATACTCTTGAATCTTTCTGCTAAATTAATTTCCTTCAAGTCACAGGTGGTGGGATGACCTCCCAAAGATGCCCCACATCCCCTTCCAGGAACCTGCGAGCACACACGTGATGCTACAGTAGATGAGGCTTCACAGATGAGGCTCTGGGCCTGGAGGTGGGACATCAGCCTGGCTTAGCTGGGTGAGAGCAATTTAATCCCTTGACGAGCCCTTAAAACAGAAGTTTCTTCATCTGGGAAACAGAACTGCAGTGGAGAAGAAAAGAGATATTAGGCAAAAGTGGAGGTGGTTGGAGAGATTAGAAGCCTGAGAAGGGGCTTCTCCTTGCATTGCAGGCCTGCAGGAAGGCAGAGGAACCACAAGCCCAGGAACATGGATGGCCTCTTGAAGTTGACAACCGGCCCAGGTTGGTTCCACCTACAGCTGCAAGGAACTGAATTCCCCCAACAACCTGAGTCTGGTGCAGATTCTTCTCAGGACCTCTAGCCAGGGACATGGGCCTGCTGACACCTGGGTCGCAACTCATTGTGAGCAGCTTTAGAATTCTGGCCTACTTACCTGTGAGACAATAAATTTGTGTTTTAGGGGTGCTAAGTTTGTTATACTTTGTTAAGGCAACAATAGAAAGTGAATACACTCAAAATGCATTTGCAATTAAATTCAGAATTTAATAATATGTCATCTTCTCACACATAGTAGGTTATAAATTAGTCCAAAGTCAAATATAAAACATTAATTTTATGTATTGAGTTCATTTATTTATTCAGTGGTACTGAGGATTGAACCCAGGTGTTCTCCACCACTGAGCTAAATCCTCAGCCCTTTTTATTTCTTATTTTGAAACAGGGTCTCATCAAGTTGCCCAGATTGGCCTTGAACTTGCCATTCTCCTGCTTTAGCCTCCTGAATGGGTGAGATTACAGGAGTATGCCACTGTGCCCAGATGTATGGGATATATTTAGTCACCTCTCTAGGTGATTCTGAATCCTCTTGGGTCAAGGGACATGCAAGTTAAAGGCACACTCAGCCCATGCCAAGCTACATGGGACCATTTTCCTATGTAAATTTGAATGTCCTTGGTGGAAGTTGCATATTGACCAGAGATTTTGATACATTTATAGGATACAAAGTTATAAACATTTAGAATTTTTTTGTGATGACCTAGACATCCTGACTGAATTCTTTGGATCAGCTCTGAACATCTGGGGACTCCAAGTTCTACTCTGTAAATAGGATGGACTTCAGGACTGGCGTCCTCAGAGCTCAAGATAAGCTCTTGCTAATTAACCATTATCTCCAGATCAGCATTGCTGCAGTTCTGAAAGGCCAGGCCAATTACTTCACTACTAGATTGAATCCAATCAACCAATACTGCTTCATTCTGAGTTCTTTACAGATTCCCCCTCTTTCAGGGCCTCAGTGCCTATATTTAAGTGACATCTGATTATGCCATATGTATCTGTCAAGGCCGATGCACTCTGGAATTGCAAAACTAAGGTAGTGTGGTTTGTAACTTTTAAAAATAATCACGGAACCCTGATGTCTCAGAAGAAAAGTCAGTGTTCCACAAGACAATTTTAACAGCAGAGGAGTGAAATGTGTCTTCTTTTCTTAACACAGCAAACATTTTGTATTTAAAAAAATAGAAGTATGAGTACAAATTCATCTAGAACATTCATATTTTCACTTCAAAAGAACCTGGGGGGGCGTTCTTTCTATTAACACAGCAAAATTCCATGAGGCCCTTGTAGAAATAGTGCTGCTCAGTGCTTTAACAGATGCAATAGAAGCAAAATTTAAAAAAAGTTACAGCACAAAGATAATTTAAGATGTAGAAAATACATGAGGGAAACCGGCACAGAACAATTTGAGAATCTGTGGAAACAGGAGGAGCCACTGTAGAAACCATACCTAGGAGTGTGAAAGGAAGGCAAGAGAAGCAAGATTGCAGTTAAGGGAAGATGGGACATTTTGGAGACTTGCAAATGTTTTAAAAGGTATCAAATGCCATAGACAAAGGAAAAGGATGTGCTGGACTTTTCCAGAAATACATACACTTGGCAATGATACTTTGTATTTCAGAATCCACTTTTATTTTATCAAACAGGTGTTTTGGAAAAAAATATATACCATTGTTTAGAATAGTTCTGCTCCATCTAGCTCCCATCTCCTTCTTCTTGTCAAAATACCAATTCTTCATAAGTAGAATAAACCAGGAGTGTGTGCCGATTTGGTTAGTAAACTCATCAAGTGCACAGGTGCAATCGGTGGAAAACACAACAACATCTTCAAGAATGAGGTGTGAAGAGTAAAGGGAACAAATTCCATAAATGTTGTGTGAAATTCCTCAGTTTTGCTAGGAATTTACTTTCAGGTCCTAAAGTTCAGAAGAAAGAAACTTTAGGCAAAAACATCTTCAAAACTCCACAATTTAGGAAAGAACACCCAGGGGAACCATAAGCAATCCCATCCTCCAAAAAGCTGGCGATCATCCGAAGTCCAGAGTCAATTCACATGTGCTCTTAAGAATGGGTTGAAGTCACTAAGTTTGAAAACAAAAGTTTGGACACATCAGCCTTTTGTCAAATTGATCATTAGGTAAATTAATGTCAAGGAAATTCTTCTTGTTTTTAATGGATCTGTTACCACTCCTGACAGGGAGATGGGTGTCTGTGAGCCTAGAAGAAGGTCATGCTCTCTGTGGACAGAAAGAAAATGAGCCTCACTAGGGAGGAAGGCAGGTGAGTGTTGGAATCCCACGAGAAGGACTTTCCAAAAGGATGACAATGGCACTAGGTCTCTCTCAACTCAGAGTCCCAGTCGTGTTTGTGGGAAGCTGCGGTGAGGACCTCAGGGGCACAATGTGGAACACTGTGAGGTTGGAGGTCCTCTCTGCTGTGTTGACCGGAGGCCAAGTGTGCAGCGCCCAAGGAGCACAGAGTATGGCACTGCACTCATAGGAATACGCTCATCATTTTCTAGAAGGAATCCCGTGACCCTCGTCTCAGTCACCGCTGAGACTCAGAGGCTCCTGGCCTCCCACCAGTGAGGCCAGTTCAAAATCAAATAAACACCTCTTTGTGTGGATACTGAAAACCTATGTTTAAAAAAAATGTATAAGTAAAACACGGGAAGTAATAAAAAATGAGAAAATTTCGAGAAGCACGCAGAAGGAAATACAAATCATCAGTATTCACGCCACCCAAGATGAAGGCTGTTTTAATTTTCATTCTTCCAACTTTTCCTGGGTGCACTTTCAAGTAGTAGAGAGAGGGAGGGCCTCTCATCTCAGGGGCTGCATTAGTTTATTTTTTTTTTTTTTTTTTTTTTTTTTTTTTAGTTCTCAGCGGACACAACATCTTTGTTGGTATGTGGTGCTGAGGATCGAACCCGGGTCGCATGCATGCCAGGCAAGCGCGCTACCGCTTGAGCCACATCCCCAGCCCCAGGCTGCATTAGTTTAGCTGAGTTCTTTCAAATGCTTCCATGTCCCTTAATACCATCTAAGGGCGACTCCAGATTGTCCTGGTGAAAATTGATTATTCAGAGTCTCGTTTGAGATGTAGCGTGAGCCTCGACTCTGAGAACACTTCCGTCTCCCAGTGTGGGCAGGCTTCCGGCTGCAGGACAGAGACCCCTTTCTCTTCTGCAGTAGGGTTGCAGCGGGGCTCGGTGCCGGCTGAGTTTTGCTGACCTAGAGCCAGCACCCACCGTGGGCTGCGTCTGTTCTACTTGCAGGGCTGGAGACCTAGCATCCCTCTGTCTTCAGCTTTGTTCTCAGGAGAACTTCTGGGCCACCAAAGTCTTACTCCGTGTTCCAGGACATGCATATGTTTATTTTTTTTCTTTACAAAATTTATACATGTATACACATTACTGTATTTTTTTTTTTTTTACTTAAAAGAATATTAGGTGGCCAAAGTAGTGTAGACGCATTTCTCTGTGGTCCTTGCTGGAAACTCTGAACATTACACATAAAACAAACATAGGTTCTGAACGGTGCAGAGAGGGCAGACCAGCGAGGAACCTGGAGATACCGAGATCAACGCGGCTGCGAGCTTGCTGGGCTTTCTTCCTACCTCCCACATTCTGAATTCTAACAGGCATCTGGAAACAGCCACAAGATGCAGGGGGAAGGGGCGGGGCAAGTGAAGCTTGCTTTGTATGCACAAAGGATCAGAAAAAGAGGCATTTATTTATATAATTTTTCATAATTTACTCTTCAGTTGTTTGGAATTTATTATGATGAGTTGATGTAAAACAAAAATACATATTTCAAAAAGTAGTTAACCAGAGGTCAAGGTAGGTTTACTTAGTCGCTCGCCATCCCGCTGTTGAGCCAGTACCTTTATCCCATGTTGTGTTCTTCCATAGGACTGGATCTGTTTCAAGGGCTTCTCTTCTGCTTCTTTAATTTATTTGTCTAATATGGTGCCAAAAACCTACTGCTTTAATCATTCCAGATTTGAAACATGTTTACATATCTGCTACTGCAACTTCTCTTTCATTATGGTTTTCTCCTGTATGTTTTCTTGGCTATTCTTGACCATTTATAGTTCCAAATTAACTTTAGAATTCCTTTGAAAATTCAATTAAAACTGCATCATTGGTTTTACAAAATAATTTAGAAAGTGCTTATGTTTTCAATATTGGATCCTCTCTCTCGCTCTCTCTCTCTCTCTCTCTCTCTCTCTCTCACACACACACACACACACACACACACACATTTTCTTCCTACTGGTACACAAAATTTCTTGCTCAATTTACCCTCGGTGAGTTTGTGTTTATTACAGCCCTTGTTAAGGACATTTTTCTCTCCTTATATTTTAAAGCTGGTGGATCTTCTATTGGGAGAAATCTTCTGTTTGTTTTTTTTTGTAGAACCTCTGTCTCCAGCTCCGTGGGTCCGGTGTGTGATTGTTTTACCCTGTAGGTTTGCAGTGCTCTTGGAGAGTTCCAATATGTCTCCTTGCTCAAATGGCCATCCCATCTGACTGCCACGCCCACTACAAAATGGCAGGTCAGGTTTCCAAGAAGGAGTCGGTCTGCTTCCAGTACAGGGATGTCTGATGATGTGGGGGGGCTGGGTGATGGCCTTGTGCCGTGGACAGGTAGCAGCCTAGTGACCTGCCTGGGAGCAGCGCGTCTGGAGCTCTGCAGAGGGGCTGCTGCTGGGAGGTGTTTGTGCTGAGCCACTTGTGAGCTGTGCGTGAGCTACAACTGCGGGCTTTGGGTCCGGAGTCCGGAGACTTACTCGAGCACAGAGGCTCTGATTTCTGTGCGGGTGGTCACAGCGCTGGTGGTTTCTGTGAAAATCCACTGGCTCCTGGAGATCCGATCTGGGAACTGCCCCCACCTAATATGGCGGGAATGCTGAGCCAACGTGGCGGTGGTCTGCTCTCAGGCCGGGGTGTCTGGTGAGGTGGGGGAGCCGCGCCATGGTGTGGTGCTGTGGGTAGGTAGCAGCTGAGGGTTGGGAGAAATCCTTATGTGTTTACTTTGTTGCCAACTATGAAATTCTAGTCTTGGTTTTTATGGCTTCTGAGTAGATTCTTTGGGATATTCTGGGCTAAAGATATTGCCATTTACAGCTGATGATAACTGCTTTCTCCTATCAGACTTTTTCCTCTTATTTATTTTTCTCTTCTTGTAATGAACAGAATTTCCATAACAATGGTAAATAACAGATTGTGATGCTTTTCTTGCTTAATAGTTTGTGTAATTGGGGTGTTTGGGGGGCATAATTTTAGTCAGGGCCTTGAGTTGCCTTCTCTCACTCCTCTGTCATCTCCTCAAACTACCTCATCTCCCACCTCTCCATTGGCTCCCACCTCTCCATCATCTCCTACCACTCCATCATCTCCTACCACTCCATCATCTCCCACCACTCCATCATCTCCCACCACTCCATCATCTCCCACCACTCCATCATCTCCCACCACTCCATCATCTCCTACCACTCCATCATCTCCCACCACTCCATCATCTCCTACCACTCCATCATCTCCCACCACTCCATCATCTCCTACCACTCCATCATCTCCCACCACTCCATCATCTCCCACCACTCCATCTTCCCCTCCCCTCCATCATCTCCCCCTCCTACATCATCTCCAACCCCTCCATTGTCTTCCCCTCCTTCGTCCTGTACTCTTCCATCATCTCCCACAACTACATCATCTCCCACCACTCCAGCTTCTCCCGTCCATTATTTCTCATGCTTTCATTGTCTCCTGTTCATCACCTCCCACCTCTCCTCATGTCACACAGTTACTTCCCCAGACTCTACTCTTCCTAACCTTGGTGGCTTGTTCCTCTCTCTAAGTTTTGTAGAGGCCTTATCTCCTGTCCCTGAGAGGACCTGCTTCACTACAGAGAGTCAAGGATAGCCCAAGCACGGTGCACCCCCACTGGGAGGCGGCAGCATCCCCAGCAACTCCACCAGGACGACCGGCCCTGGGGTGCTCTGGCTCAGCAGCTCCCATTTCATCCTGTGCCTGTAGGAGAGATGAAGAGCAGCCAGCACAGATGCCCAGCAGTTCTCAGCCCGCAGGAGGATGGCTTCACTTTGCCCTCTTGCAATCAGCTTTTAAAAGCAAGGTTTAAGGGGGTATAATTCACCCGTGGTAAAATTCACCATGTTAGTGTAGGGTTCCATGTACCAATTCATACAGTCACGTAATCACACGATGTGAAATACTAATATGCATTTTAAAATAAGCATTTGGTGCTCTTTTCTGGTTTATGTAGTAATCATCTCAGTGCTTCCTTTTGTCTTCACATCTTTGGGTGTGAGATTTAAACGCATACGTTTCTTTCCCACTCGAATTCACAGGTATACAGGATCCATGACAAAACAGTGGAAACCAGACACAGTTGTCTGTCTTTCCATTTGGGGAATCTATATGCAAGTCTATATGCAAAAATAGGCCAGCCACTACCTGAAAACTTAAGGAATTTTTTGAATTGGAGATAGAAGCAAAATAGAATCATGTACATCAGGCCTGTGGTCACACTGCCCACAGTTAATGTTTCTGGCCTGGAGGTAAACTCTCTCCAGCCATGATGAACATGTTAGGCTTTCTTCCTCATAGTTCCCAACCATGTCTCTGCTAAGTGGCCTTAGACCACCCAATGACCTCCCCTGCAGGCCACAAAAATGATACAATTTTTTTTTTTTGCATCAACGCTTTTACTATCCTCAAGTAAACACCTTTACTATCCTCTAGGCAGGGGGAGAACTTTTCTTGTTCAAACACAACCCCTTTGCTTGGTGCCCCCTCTTTAAGTTCCATTTGTAACCTAGGGCATAGCTTCTCCAAAGCCACAGGCAGCAGAATCCTGATGAAGAGTCACTGGAGCTAAGGGACTGTCTTCCTTTTCTAATCCAGGTCCTTAGTGCTCACCATTGCAGCCATTCTGCTCAAAGAGTAAACCCACTTTCTGTTTGGAACAGCAGCAACTGCACTGGCCCCAGTGTTACATACCTGACACACTGGGAAGAATGACAGGGACATTCTCCCCGCTCCCTCTCCAGGCTGCAGCAGCCCAGTGGTTAATATTAGAGCCTGCTGCTTCACTTCTCTTTGATCTCAGTGCCCACATCTGTTACATGCAGTGACAAAAATAGTACCTACCATCATCAGCTTGCTGAATGGACAAAGGAGATAATATGTGAGAAAGTGAAAAGCCGTGCTGGCGGCCAGGTTGCGATGTTCCCAACAGAAGGTAAACATGCTCACCGAGCAGGATAAGCCACACTCAGAAAGTCAGGCCCACGCTTGACCAGCCAGGGATCAGGCCACTCCACAGCCACAAAACGACTCAGCATCTCCCTCTTCCACCCTTTGTCCTCACTGCTACTTGCTTATTTGTTCATTAAGTAAAAAAATCTCCATTGTCTTTTGAACTGAAAATAGGATGAAAGTGCTTATTCTTGCCCTTGACTTGTGGTTCCATAAAGCACTATGCAATGCGTGGACTTATGTCAGTGACCCTGGCTCTGATGAAACCTGTCTCCAAGACAACAATTATGAAGGTGCTGCAACACCAGACTATCTTCACTGCTAGAAAAAATCCAACCAAGACCTGCCGCTCTCTACTGCCTTAACTCCTCCTTGGGATCCGGAAGAACAGACAGATCCCACCTGCTCCCTCTTGCTGACCCCGTGGCTCCCGTGGATGCGTGTTCTCTTGCCGCAACAAGCTAACCCAGCCTCCCTCTTGCCCAGGGAGCAAAGGGTCGTGTTGTGCAGCACTTTTCTGGCTACTCAGGATCTGTTTTCTTTCTGACAACACATTTAATTTGGCAGACTCGTCTTGTCAGCCATCCAGGGCCTCTATCTCATTAGGCTTTCTCAATCTCCAAGTAGAGCTATCTGGGGAATTTCCATAGTGAGCCAATGAGACTTCTGATTCTAAATGGTGCCTAGCCAGCAGCCCCCAGGCCGCTGATCTCAGTTCCTTGCTGAGATGCCCACAAAGCCAAGGCAGAGCTGGTTACAAACTAGGACTGACAACTCAATGCCAGAATCTTGAAAGAAGTCACACTAATTATAAGGCAAATGAGCAGAGCTGAGAATAACCTACCACGTTTTAACTCATGGCACACCCAGGATTGGCTCACAAATTAGACGACATCTGTAAAAACAGAGCAGGAGATGGTTTGGACTTCTCTGACAAATGTTGCTCAGAGCAACCACAGAATAGCAAACAGGTGACTTGTGAACTTGCTCTTCTCTGCACACCCCCAACCCACCCCTGCTCCATATTCAGGCAGAGGTGGAAAATACCAGAAGGCATTGAGGGGATGGAGGAGGAGGCCAGGAGACTGTGAAGGAGGTAAGAGAGACTGGGATGATGCACCCACGGGTCCAGTGAGGAGTCAGAAAGAGGCTCACAGCAGTGCATTCTGGGAGTTGGTACTCTCTTGGATTACATCAGCAGAATACAAGGAAATCCACTGAGACCCAGGCAGAAAATATTAGGACTTCTATTTCTATTCACTTTTTGTTTAAAAAACTTAAAAGACATTAAGTTAGTTAATAATAGTTCCATAATTTTTTTTAATTTTCACAAATATACCATGTGTTATATACTAGACTAATAATGGGCAAACAGAGGATATAGGAACTGTGTACCAACATCTAAGTTTTTCAGTACATCCAGAACTGTTCTGAGGTAAAATCTGGTAAAATACTCAATACTTGAAAACAAAGAGGTAAAGATTGTTTAATACATAATGTGCAATGACACTTGGGCCCTAGTGTGCACTATATATCAGATGATCATTGTTATCTCCTATAAGTGAGGGGCAAGTAGAGGTCCTGCAGCACAGAGGACTGACAGGGGTCTTCAGTAGGTCCCTTACTTCCAGCCTCTGGGGACATTCATGCATGCTTCATTAAGTGGCTAGGTGGCTATGTGCATTGCAATATATGATTTTATGTGAACCAATATTCCTCAAATGACAAATGGGCTGGAAGGTTCTTGTAAAGGTAAAGAGAAACAAGGAAATGGAAGAGCATGGCAGAGTTATTCCTCTGTGTGTGTGTGTGTGTCTGACATAAATACAAAGACTCAAAAAGACTGTTCAAAGTATCATACTAATGATGAATCTACTCTAATATTTTTAATGATGACCTTTATCCATCTGCTTAGTATGCCTTTGGTGTTAGTAGATTAAATTTTATCCATGATTTCCTACAACATTTTAAATGATGACCTTTTCCTATCTGCTTAGTATGCCTTTAATATTAACTAATTAAATATGAAGCTGTCATCATTAAGATCTAAAAAACTTGATGTTAACCCAGCCAGTAGACAAACTTCTATGGTTTTCATAGGATGCTTAAGAGTGTGCCGTTCAAATCTGGGACATCACAAAATTTTAATGAGCTTATAAATATTTAGCTTCCTGTTTGGAGGTCTCCAACTTAATAAAGACAAAAATTCACAGGCCATTGGTAAGAGAATATGTTGTTGTTTTCCTGCTGTAGAAGATATAGCTGAAATGTTTCTTGAAATAAAGGTGACAAACTAAAATGTGTTTATATGATAGGAGATTTGGGTATAAAATGCCTGAAGAAATATTGCCAAATAGTAGAATAAATTGCACATTTTAAGAGGTTTGTTATATTTGCCATGAATTATGAAATGCTCCAGATTCTCTTTTAATATCAATATATGGGGATAAGTGTTCTTTGTGTGTCACTAAAGAAGGATATTCTGAAGATACCGTGTTTTCAGGATCAGATTTCTTAATAACGCTAAAGTTTTTATGGGGAGGTTTGTGCAGAGCTGTCTGTGATGGAAAGACTCCAGGGATGTAGGAAGGAGGTAACTCTGGAGGGACTGTGCAGAGATGGTGTCTTTCAGGTGACTTCAATGTGTCGAGCGCTTGCAGCTGAGTTGATGCAAGAGGTACCCAGGGCTGTAGCAGTCCTTTTGCACCCATTCCATTCACGTAAATGTTTATGAAAATATGCCTTCCAAGATAGAATGCTTTCAAAGAGATGAGGAATGATGGTGAAAATCTTTTGCATCAGGTGGTGGTTGCTGATCACTAATGGTAAAATACATGAAAGAAAAGAATCATCGACACAAAGATGAGCCACTCTCTTGCTTTTCCAAAGTGCTTGTGCTGATCTGTTTCTTCCTAGTGTATCTATTTTGAAGGAATAAACAATCTGTCCCTTTGAGGTATTATTTGATATTTGTAAAATAGAGCAGAGAGCTATTCTTTAAAAGAATATCGAAGTGGAGGGTACATTTTAAAAACATTTTAATTGTAGCAGAAAACACAATATAAAATGTAGCCTCTTCACTTCACAAGAGGTAAGCTGTGGAACCAATCTAGGTACCCTTCAAAAGATAAAAGGATAAAGAAAATATGATACACACACACACACACACACAATAGAATATTACTCAGCCCTAAAGAAGAATCACTTTATGACATTTGCCAGTAAATGGATGGATCTGGATACTACCATGCTAACTGAAAGCCAAAGGTTAAATGTTTTCACTGATAGGTGGAAGCTAAACCACAATAAGGGGGGAAAGAGGAAGAACAGAAGTTCAGTAGATTAGAAAAATAGAATGAAAGGAAGGGAGGGAGAGAGGAATAGGAAAGACAGTAGAATTAATCTGATGTACATATATGAATACACCATTGTGAATCCCACCATCATGTATAATCTTAAGATTGGATATTAGAATAAGATATATTCTGTCCTTGGATAATTATATCAAGATGAATGCTACTGTCATGTTTAACTAAAAAGAATCAATACAGAAATAAAATGTAGCGTCTTAACCATTTTGAAGTGTACAGTTCAGTAGTGTTAGGTATATTCACATTTTCCCTGTACAACAGATGTTTGAATACAGGTGTTTAATGCCTATCTCAGGGTGGTAGACTTTGCTTTTCTTCTCTTTTTGGCATCTTTCAGGGTGTTGTATTTTTATGTTTTTAATGATTTTGTGTATCATCTTATAGTACCACAAAATCAAATTATTTCTTCAAAAAGTGCTTGGCACAAGCTGGCCATCCATACAAGATCTTTCATATGCTGAAGAAAAATGGAACAGGCCAACCAAAGTTCTCCTCCAATTGCTGGGGTCAAATAAAACTGAAGCAAGAAATACTCAAGACACAACTGAGTGTTTTTCCTTGAGGTGAACAGGAAGTGAACAGGAATTCTTAAGTGGTTGCTTCCTCCGTGGTGATACTGGCCCGCCTGTCTGGGAAGGAACAAAGTTAGAAGAATTTCTCAGTCACGGGATCTTTGTTCTTCCTACAAGCTTTGGTTAAGAGCAACCTGAGAAGGAACTAGAACCATCTGGAGCAAGTTTCCCCATGAAATACACAACACTCTCAGGGTCAGCCCGAAGTTCCTGCCCCGATAGAGCTGTGATTTTGCTGGCCCTAAAATGTTGGACTTTCTGGAAAAGTTTGGCTAACACAATGTACTGGCAGCTTCTCCTGTCTGGGGGAAACTCAGTGGGGAAACGGAGGAGGTACAGTTCCCTGGACAAACTCACCTGAGCAAGGACCACAGGAGGCAGTGAACAGGTATCTGGGTGCTTTAGAGTGGAGATGGGGACAAGCCCCATGGAGTCAAGAATGCTCTCAGCTCAGGAGGGGACCTTCCCTACTCCCAGAGTGGAAATCAGTTAAATTGGAGTAGGAAATGTTGCATTTCCCAATTCATCAAGTTTTAGCAACCATTTATTTCTCACTTTTCTACCTGAAAGAGTTGACTGCTGCAAGACGGAACCCCACCTCCATCTGGCTTAGCCTCAACCTCCTCATGTATAAAATACTTAATGATAAATAATCCTCTAAAATTGGATTAAGAAAGGAGAAGAATAAAGCACAGAGCACAACCCCTGTCCAGCAGCAGGTACTAACCTCAGGTTAAGTGTTACTGTTCTGGTTAGTACTCATTACCATGACCTGCCCAGTCTTCTGGTTATGGCAGCCTCGCTGAGCTCTGTCCTTAGATCCACGTCTCCCTCTTGGCATGGGCCCTTCTGTCCTGGGAAGGCAGATGGGATCTGAATTCCAGCTCTGCACTCAGGAACTGGCGGTTTTTTGGTGTTAATCTCGGTGGTAGTTAAAGCTGTTTTGATGTCTAATTTTCTGTGTCCACTTAACTGGGCCATGGGGTTCCCAGATATCTCCTGTGTCTAAGACAGTGTTTCCAGGAGAGACTGGCATCTGAACTGGTGGGCTGAGGGGAGCAGAGGGCCCGCCTCCATGAGTCTGTCGAGGGCCTGATGGATCAAAAAGGCCAGGAAGGCGGGATTCTCTCTCTGCCTGACTGCTCGACCTGAATGTCCCCCTTCTCCTGCAGCTGCAGTTACCCCAGGGCCTCGCCTCTCCCCAGGACTTGGGCTTGGATTGCGGGTCTTTTGCATTCAGATTGGAATGACACCACTGGGTCCCCTGGAGCAAAAGCCATCATCAGTGTGGGAGAGCGACCAGACGGTACAGGGCAAAAGCATTTCAGTGACAACCAGGTTCCTCCAAGTCCCACCCCAGACATCACCCCTTCAGGGGGGCTTCTCTGACTCTCTCCTCAGCGCAGCCACACCCTGTTCCCATCTTGAGCTCCATCACTGGTTTAGTATTGTCATGTATTTTAATGCTCTATTGAGTCATCTTATTTCCTCTCATAGATGCCTTCCTACAAGGCAGAAAATATTCCATTTATCTCTGTTTTGCTGCTTATATTTCAGTGTCTGGAAGATGTTAGGTTCTGGATAAATGTTTGAAGAATGAATGAAAGAACAGGAAGAGAAGAAGGCAGGAAGAGAGGCTGGGGGAAAGCCTATGGGAGATTTCTAAATAGAGAAATTTCTCAATAAATAGGAACTTTTATTTTTAGAAGAATAATGATTGGTATTGTTTGGGGAATTAATCATTTTTTTTCTGATTAAACCAGCAGTTCTCTCATCGCTTAGTTTTGCCAAATGATGCACATTGAGAGACAAGAGGGCTTGGAGTCCTAACGTCATATCAAAAGATATAACCCTGAACTTCAAGAGCACTGGGGCGGCTTCAAGCCCGGAAATGTGGTTGGTGAGTATCCGATTAGCCTGAGCTCTCCTTTTCATTTGTGAATACCTGGCAGGCTGCAGAGAAAGGGGAACTAAAAACATCCCCAGAAAGCTTGAGAACCCACTGGAAGTTCCCGCCCTGCAGTTCTATATAGGCACTGGCTTTAAAATATTTGACATTATTTTCCCAGATGATCATTGTGGTTTGGCAGAGAGTCCCACCTCCGAGGTTGATGACTAAAGAAATGGATCATGTAAAATGCAGATGGTGGGAGCAGGGAAAGGGCGCTACTAACTTCTACGGACAGTGTGGCGTGGCAGAGAGAACCCTGAAAGTCGAGGCTTGTGCCCCATTTGGGATCGACGAGTGATTAGCTGTGGCCTTTTGTGCCCATCTCCTAAGGAAACTTAACCCTACTCTGTAATATTAAGGCTAAAATGAGAGGAGAGAGTTGCGTAAAAGATTTGTCGCATCTCTTCCAGCCTGGTTTTAGAATCCCAGAGAGCAGTCTCTCCTCTCCACGGGGATGGGTCCTAAATCCCCACCGATGTCCTAAACCACAATCAGTACTGAGCCCTCTGCACAAGCACTGTGATCGAGTAACTGTGGGTCTGATAGTTGTGACTGAGGGGTGGGTAGCGCACACAGCACTGATAACCTGGGCAAAGAGGCGATGCATCCCGGACAGGACAGGACAGGAGGAGAGAGACCTCCTCAGAGTGGTGTGCAGTTTTAAATTTAAGAATGATTTCTGGCATTTTCTGCTTATTATTTTCAGACCACAGATGACCATGGGTAACTGAAATGGTAGAAAGACAAACCACGGATTAGGGAGTACTGCTGTATGCCAAATTTGTAGAGCTAAACCATAGAAAATGTGGGAAATAGCTGCAATTTATTTCTGAAAGCTGCTCAGTAGTCCCAGTGCACAATCCTCTCCTCTTCCCTCAGGCTCTCCCTGTGTCTTTTGCCTCCTGCTCAAACTGTGGACTAAAGTTCCCATCGCAGATTCCACGCAGACTAGCCCTCCTTTAATGTTTCTTTCTCATGCTCCAAATTATCTCTCGTATCTCATTTTACCCCACGAAATCCCCTTCTGCCTCAGTTTACCTTATCTTAGTGAGGAATAGATGGTAGTTTGCAGTAAAACAGGCAGGACTGGTCAGCAGGTGACCCCTGCTCTCAAGGAGAGTCCAATCCGTAGAGACCATGTGAGGGCTTGAACGAATAGCCAGTTGGAAGGAAAACCAGTGAAGATCAAGTGCAGATGTTTGTCAGCACACCGTATTTGGAAATTTGGGGAATAGAAGTTTTCTGTGTCCCTTAAAATTTTGCCCCGCACACCCATCACCTATTGCATTGCTACACATTAGGCTCAGGGAGAGACTCAAAATCAACCTCTCGGCCAAACTGCGACTCTCCCTTAGCTTCAGCAGTGAGCTCTCACAGGACTTGGGGCTCACTCCCTGGGGACCGACATTTCCTTCTTTAATAACTGAAGCTCAACCAACCAACCGCCGCACATCCAAGTTCCATTCCAGCCCCCCTCCGAGGACATTTATTCTCTGTGTTTTAGATAAGCCTAAACCTGCCAAACAGTAATCTTCTTGCTAATTAGTCAACTCATTTTCAGTTTTCAATGCACTTATTCATTAACTATTCTCCTCTCCCCTACGTCTCATTAGTGTGTTCAAGGGATGTGTCTTGGACTGAATTCTACCCTCTCGACATTTGGTGCATTAGCACATTCTCTCAACAAGCTTCGTAGGTGTCACAGATGAAATTCTCTCTGTGGGAAGAGAATAGACCCTCGATAATCTGGGTACATTCTTTCTACTTCTTCACATATGATTTTATGAATAGGTTTCCTGAGAGTGGATTGAGTTGGTCATCACGGAGTCAGAAAGAGCTTTTTAATGCTTACATCTTACCACAACTATAAAATATTTACTGGGCTCCCAAAGGGTAGACAGATTTATTCACTAGCGCCTCCGATTCCCAAATGCCTGTGTCTTTTTTAGAGCCATCACTAAGAAATTAAACAATCATGATTCAGTTCTGTGTTTCCTGTCAAGGTGCGCAGCAAATGCCTTATGACTGATGTTTTAATTGGGTGGATCCCTGCCTTGAAGCCCCGCACCATTCACAGGATATTTTAGCTGTTTATTTTGTCCAGATGGCATTGAGCGCACTTAGTCATAGGAGGAGGCTTTTCCGCTGCAGAGACCTAAGACTGTTCTCCTTGAAGTTGCTGCTGTCAAACTTCCAGTGGAGATGTTGACAGGACCTCAATGACCTTTCCTCATTATTGATTTGATGGGAACACCTGGGCTCTGTCTATGGGACACAGAAATAGGTTGTGATTGATTTCTGATGAGCAGCATAGGTCTGGAAGATTATTGCTTATATTTAGGTTCACTAACTCATTCCTTCTCTGTGAATGAATTTTTATTATTAACCTTGCTCTGGAAGGGAATTCTCATCCTAAACCCATATAGCATTTAATGTTTTGACTAAGCAGGTTTTGTTAGGTTCTCTATTATTGCAATGTTGCTAGGTGATAATACATTTTCATACATTCTTTGTTTACATGAAATAACATTTCAGACACATGTAGCACTTCCAAATGTCCAGAAGTCTTGAAATGCTCTCATTCAGCATCTCGAAGAAAATCAGTCCAACAATTTTTTGGCCTGTTAGAAGTCAACCGGCAGTGATACACCTAACACGGACTGAGGCAGGGCCTGTGCTGAGAGTACCTTACAGGTGTGATCTTGTGGAATACTATAACCTCATGGGAAAATCAATAATGGTAGAGATTATTTCAGAGATCGAGACATTGAAGCAGAGAGAGATTATTAAATGGCTTGCCCAAGAAACAAGCTATGGAGTCCACATCTGGCCAGAGTTCAGATTAACAACCTGGGTGTCCAGTGATTACACCACATGAACTTTGCACAAGGCCAAATGCCCCATGAGCAAGGACAGAGTCATAACACACAACAGCTGGGCTGAAAGGACAGAGGTGTCTTTAACAAGCAGTGGGTTGTAGAGCCCACCAGTGGGGCATCCTCAGAAACAACTACATGATTTATATACACTGTATACACTTCTATACAATGTATCATAAACTATGTGAATCATATGTTAATTATATGTAATAACTGTATTATTCCAAAAAAAGAAAGAAAGAAATGAATTAGTAAACCACAAAAAGATATGGAGGGAACATAAGTATATGTTACCAAGTAAAGGAAGCCCATTCAGAAGGACAAATTCTGTATTTTTTCCAGCAATTCAACATTATGGAACTGGCAAAACTATGGGAATAATAACAAGAGCAGTGGTTTCCAGGATTAGTGGAAAGGGAAGTATAAATAGGCAGAGTATGGAGAACTTTAAGGGCGGTGGATCTATTTTCATATAGAGTACATGTCGTCTAACATTGACCAGCCGCCCTGGAGTGAGCCCTTACGTAAGCCCTGGACTTCGGGTGGTACCCACGTGTCCATGGAGGTTCATCTGTTGTACTCTCGGGTGCAGGATGTGGCTAGTGGAGGAGGCACACAGGTGCACATGTGGTGTAGGGGGTTCATGGGAAGACTGAATCTTCTGCTTAATTTTGCTGTGAACCTAAAACTGTCCTGAGAATTAGACTTTTAATTTTTTTTAAAGGAACTTAGTATAGTGCTTAGTACTCAGCAAGGACTATATAAAAGTTTGTAAAATAAAAGACATTTTAGTAGTTAATACCAAAAGAGGGGAAAAGGCATCAGGATGAGAAGAACAAGAGAAGCAACAAGAGATCTAAACCTAGAGGCAGGAGAGGAAGCTGAGAGCAGGAGTATGGGCAGCCATGGACGCATATGGAGGGCTGGTCCTTCCCCCGCCCTTTCCCCAGATGTTTTGATTATGCACAACTCAGTTGCAGCTGCTGGGACACTACATTAAAGCAGAGCCTTTTCCACCTCACCTACCACCTGTGCTCATAGCTCAGCTTTCCCCAGAGTAGGGAGAGGCTCTGTCACATCCTGAACTCTTCCTGTCACCTCAGGAGGAACGCAGGTGACCAGACTCCTCCAAGCACCACCAGACACACACAGACTAGGGCTCTGCTCTCTCCAGGGATGTAGGGCCTGGGGGCGCAATCCCAAGTCCAGAGGGGTGAAGTCCCTGCAGCAGCTCCCTAGAGTTGCTGTAACAAAGTGCGGTTTCACAAACTGGCTGGCTCAGAGCTGGAGAAGTCTAATCTCTCACTTTCTGGAGGCTGGAAATCCAAACAAGTAACCAGCAGGGCCATCCTCCCTGTGAAGTTCCAGGGAAGAGTCCTTCTCCACCGCTCCCTGGATTCTTTCTAGGTTCTTTTCAGCAATCCCTGGCCTTCCTTGGCTCGCAGACTCGGGTGCCAATATTTGCCTCCATTCTTGCCTTGTGTGTCTTTGTAGCTGTGTCTCTGTTTTCTTCCCTTACAAGGTCACCAGTCATATTGAATCATGACCTCATTTTAATTGGGTTACACCTGCTAAGCCAAATATAGTCCCATAGGCATTAGGGGACTTCAACCTATTGGTGGTGGGGGGGGGTACAGTAAGAGAGACTCAATTCAACCTAAAAGAGCCCCATAGGGGTGACCTTGATCAGACTCTTCCCACAGTGGTTCTGGCTTCTGTAGTAGTCAGAGGAATAAGGAAAAGATAAATATAAGCCGAGTTCAAATATTGTTCTTGGGACTCACCTGCAAATAATCCTGCCTCTTTGTTAGTGAGAAATTTGAATCAGTTACTTATTCTTCAGCAGGAAATTCGACCGTTACATTGACGTGAGCCATGGTTTCTGTGGAGGTTAATTAACCTTTGTTAATTAGGTTTCAGCCTTACAGTTGGAGATTGTGATATAAAGTTACCTGTATCAATGTCAATCGTGCTGCCTTTAGATTTCCCTGGTTTAGAGAATCCTCTCAGCCATAAATTCTTTCCCTTGTTCATTGTCATCATCTTTCTCCTCTTGAGGTGTAGAAGAATGCTTTGAAAAGGAGTGTGCCTTTAACTACTCCTTAATTTTAACAAAGTGGAGAATAGAGTTTTGTTCAGCAAGCACTTTCATCGAAGGCTGCACAGTAGCAATTGTGGGAAGAAAGTTCTTTGACCTGTCATTTCATAAACACAGCTTCTGGATTTCATGCCAACCATTGCTCAAACAATGTTGCAAAAGGGGATGAGTCTGCTCACTGAGATACACATGGGTTTGCACCTGTTCCGCTTGGAGAATGCAAATTATTTTATGTTTTCACCTAAACCAAGACTTTGACCTTTATTTCAAGATATCAATGTTTCAAATTTTAAAATAAGTTGACTGCTTCACCACAACAAAAAAATATAGGCTTTTGACTTAAAAAGAGCGCGAAAAACATATTACCAGAATGACAAGAGGTTATCCTTTCCATCACTAGCTGTAGGATCTGTGAAAAGAGTTGATTGATAGTCCCCACTCCAATTCTTTACTCATGATATGTTGGATGCAGAAATTTTAATTTTTGGCAAGTCTAATTTTCAGTCTTTTCATGTATAGCTTCTGAGTTTGCCCAAACTAGAAAAGGGTTTTCCCATTCTTAGTTCATACAAATATTTCCTTGTTTTCATCTTGTACATAATGATCTCAATTCTGATATTTTCATTTTTTGTTCTAGTTGGGATTGTTTAAGGAAAGAGGTAAAGATCCACCTTTAGTTTCTCCCTCCTGATGGATGTTTGGAAAATGTATCGAAAGATTGTTCAATAAATATCCTTTCTCAGCTGATACGCAGTGGCTTCTTTTTATATAATAATTTCCCAAGTTTTTTTTTTCTCGTTTTGAATTCTGTTTCTAATTCATTAGCCTATGGCTGGCAGTTCAAATCCAGATCGCCTCCTCTTTTGGGGAATAAAGTTTAATAGGAATAAAGCCATATCCAATTGCTTCTGTATTTCCTATGGTTGCTTCTGTGACACAAAGAGTTGATAATTATGACAGAGACCATATGGCCCAGAAAGCTAAAAATACGGATCTGGGGCCTTTACATCAGCGGGGCGCCATTTCCATTCCAATGCATCCCTTAGTACCACATTGTTTTAGGAACCGTGGCTTTGTAATAAAATACCTGGTAGAGTTAGCCTTTTTCCATTCCTCTTCTTTCTTCTCAATTTTCTTGAACATTTTTGCTTGTGTGTGTGTGTGTATATATATATATATATATATATATATATATATATATATATATCAAGGCATCTTCTGGGTGCTGAGGATGCTCTTTCTCTCCCTGGCTGGCATGTTGGGACAAGTACTTTACTATATATATATATATATATATATATATATATATATATATATATGATCTATTATGTGTATATTCTTGTT
This sequence comes from Urocitellus parryii, assembly GCF_045843805.1. Taxonomy (NCBI): domain Eukaryota; kingdom Metazoa; phylum Chordata; class Mammalia; order Rodentia; family Sciuridae; genus Urocitellus; species Urocitellus parryii. Next base: position 64,017,683 of record NC_135544.1, on the reverse strand, counting down.
GGTGTTATTTGGGGTGTATGGGGAATCACAGGCTATGTCTTTCAATTTGCTTACATTTGACCTTCCACAATATTTAAAAATTCTCTTCATATACATTTTTGCAAATTTATTATGATATTTATTTCTTATTTATTTGGTGTTTAAGTAGTACCTCTTCTTTCATTATCTCTTCTGCCTTGGTTTAATAAATAAGTGGTTTATTGATCATCAATTTTATTTTTGGTTCCAGGCAACTTCTGAATTTTAAAAAATTCTTGAGCTTTTTGTTTGGTTACTGTTTTCATTAGGTTTTTGTCACTGTAGTCAAAAACAAAAGCAATAGAACAAGACAGAGAAGGAAAGGTTTATCTTTGCTCATGGTTTCAGTGGTTCAGTCCATGGTTGCAGACTCCATAGCTCTGGGTCCAGGGGGAGGCAGAGGGGTGTGGGGGTGTGGAGGAGAAAAGCATCTCAAGACGTGGCAAGGAGCAAGGGAAGATAGAGAGAGAGAGATAGAGATAGAGAGATAGAGATAGAGAGAGAGAGAGAGAGAGAGAGAGAGAGAGAGAGAGAGAGAGAGAGAGAACGCGTGCACTCTCTGCCCACCAGACCACCAAGGCCAACATATAAATCTCAAAGACCCTCTCCCCGCCTGCCGCCAGTGATCAATTTCTCCAGCTATAGTTGCATCCAGTTAATCCACTCAAGTAAATTAACTCACCCGTTAGGTTATAGCTCTCATAATCTGATCATTTTACCTCTGAGATTCTTATATTTCTCACATATAAACTTTTGGGGGACCACAAACATCCAAACCACTTACTACCAGTTACTACCTTGAATTTTTCATATTTCTAATTATTATCACATTTAACTTGGCATATTATGTTAATAATTTTTTTAATCATATAATTATAATGTAGCATATTAGATTATTTTAAATATTGTATTACTCCATCATAAGCAACTCTGTTTTTTCCTCCTCATTTTCAACACTCATACCTATTTCCTTGTCCCTTTGTGTCGGCTACACTGTAAGTAGTCCAAAATAGGCGTTAATAGTGATCTTGTTACTGAATTTCATGAAGATATTTCCCTCACTTATCCACAATTCTCACTATTTTAAAAATTTCTTTTGTTATTTTTTTGTTTGTTTGTTTTCTTGGATAAGAATTTTTTTCTCAACAAAAATGAATGTCAACACAAAAACAGGTGGAAGTTGATCTCTGCTGTTGGAGACCAGCCTGGCGTTGCCCTGGATCGCTGACTGTGAGGAGCAAGGCATCTTCTGGGTGCTGAGGATGCTCTTTCTCTCCCTGGTTGGCATGTTGGGACCAGTACTTTGGAAACGCTTGGTCCTGGTGCTATTTTGGGAAGTAGCTATTTGAAAACTTTTTTTCCATTTTTCTATCTAACTGGTATGCTTTGGTACAGTTTCATTAATTTGCATTTTTTACTCTAAAAAGGCATCAGTTTTGTTCAGGACCTGAAATGTACCTTGCTGGGGGTGATGAAAGTGACCTGATGATTCTAGTGATTTCCTCAATGTCCCTGGGTTTTGCCAATTTGTTTTTTCATACGTCCATTAGGTTAGCTGATGATTTTTATTCACTTTTTCTCACAGAATCAGCTCTTGGATTGATTTATTGGATTCCAGAATTTTGCCATCTTTAAAATGCATTGGTTTCTTCTTTTATTTTGTTTCCTTTGGTTTATCTTTTTATGTGTTCAATAAATCTCCAGTTAGGTGACTAATTCAATTTTAGACAGTTAAATGTTCATCCAATGATTGGTTAATGTGGTTTGAGATATTTCTCTTAAAGTAGTGGTCCCTCAACTGTGAAAAATAAAATGTATCAAACTGATGGTTGTCCTATAATTGAGGGTGTCTGATAATCAAGGAAACCTTGACGAGCCCTATCAGGTAAAATTGATCTAAGCAGTTTAAGCAGTTGGTCCTATTGACTTCTTCTGTGCCAGGTAGGGCTGACCCAACCTGAAGAGAATGGAGGGCATCATGAGCCTGTGGCCTGGGCTAAAGGTACTGAGTAGGCAAGTGAGCATTCAGAATAAAAGCACTCCCCCCCGGAAGGTATCAAAGAAGAATTTTGAGTTAATGGTGTCAAAATCATATATATGCTAATCTCAGCATCCAGGAGAGCAGGACAGGAGGTAGGTAAGAGATGCAGTAAAGGAGAGCAGAGCGACAGACTTTGAGAAAACTACCAAGTCATTAAGTCAGAGTCAATAATTCAGAAACCAGGGAAACAACAGCAAGTGGAGGTACAAGGAGTGGCATTTGGAATCTCCCCTCCCATGTATGTCCTTGGGTGAGAGAGAAGGCTGGCCCAGCTCTAGGCAGCTCACCCATGTTACAGAGTAGCTATCTAGGGCCATATAAGGCCGACACTCTGTCCCATTCCTCCTAACCCTGGCTGCTGCTCTATTTCACCTCTGCTCTGTGTGGGAATGATTCCGTATCTCTTTCCTGTCCTTCACTCTGAACCTTCTCTCTCTGTTAGTAGCCGGTTTCCTGTCCTCATTCTTTGCTTTGGAATAGAGACAGCTCCTGCATATTGACCATCTAATGCAGAATGACTTCTCCCAGTCCCAAGAGGCTGCACGTGCAGGTAGATTAATGGTTTTTAAACCAAGATTTATTTAGTTAAATATACCAGTTCTGTACACAGAAAAAATTAAACTGTTGGTATACAAAAATGAATATTCCGTTCCAGATAACTCCAATCCTCAGACTTAAGTAAAACTCTCCTCAAATCACGTATTACAAGTTAGTTAAAGGCAACAAATGAAATGTTAATCCTAAACTACATAAAAATGGGAGAAAGGGAGACAATTTATTTACAAAGTTTACTGCTAACCAACTACATTTATAAAATACAATCATAAGAATTACAATTCTATCAACGTTCCATTGAGCAATTATATAACCACTTCACCACAGCAGTGAAACAAAATGAGGGAAAATTCACAACTTAAGAGAACATACCAAAAAAATGTGCCTATAATCCAGCTCAAAGAGATTTGTTAAATAGTGATGACAAATCTACATCCTAGAAATCAAATAGGATACAATTACATATAAAAAAATTCACATTTATATACCAGACATTTATGTAATAATATCCTAAGAATTATAATCCTTTCAGGCTGCCATTTGAGCTGTTATATTTTGCTTGAAAAGTATCAATAAACTCCAAAGAGAAAAAAATGCAGAATATTTTAAAAGAAATGGTGGTTCAAGGCACTAGGCAACTCAGTGAGACCCTGTCTATAAATAAAATAGAAAATAGGGCTGGGGATATGGCTCAGTGTTCGAGTGCCTCTGAGTTCAATCCCTCCACAAACAAACAAACAAACAAAAAAGTAAAAGAAAGAAAGAAAGAAATGATGGTTCTAAATTATTTCAGTGGGTTTGTTAACAATAACAAAACACTATAATTACACTACCTACAAACAGAATAAAATGAAAGTAGTTAACTTACAAGATTCACATTTAAATCCCCTATAATGAAGAAGCATTATCTTCAGAGATATAATCCTACCATGCTTCCATCCATCTGGGAGAAAGATGAGTGAGGAAGGAGCCAGTAAGAGATGCAGTAAAGGAGAGCAGAGCGACAGACTTCTGGGCATGATGGGGTTGAGCAAGGGTTTGGGCCTTGATTTTGAATGATGAAAAGATTTATTGAAAAGTTTTGAGCACTGTGATAATGTTCCAAGTAATTTTGGGGAGTCCATTGAACTTTTAAATTATCAGAAATGAAATGGCTTGGTGAAAGGGTATGAACTTTTTTGAGCTATATTGTCAAGCTGTTCACCTTATTAGTGGTAAACAGCTTCACTGGAAACTTATAGCAGATTTATAAACAACAAAAGTGGGTGGGGGGCTGAAACATAGTCTTCTAATAAAAAATAGTAAATTTGGAATTCTATACCCAGCTGGAGTTTCACTAAAGACTATAGATAAAATAGAAAATGTTTTAGAGAAGCAAGTCTTGACCCTAAACAACCATCACTGAAATCTCCCAAAATATTCTTTAGAAAGGTGAATGAATCTTGAAATAGAGAATTACTAAATGTTGAGCAAAGAAATAATAAGTATGTGAGTCACTGAAAAGGAGCATCAACTACAGGATAATGTGGCAACAAAGAGGATGATAGTGATAATGAATAAGTTTGAGCTACACACCAAGCATTAATAACATATTTTATAACAATACTCTGAAGAATGCTGGGGATAGGTAGGTTGGAGAATTGAAACTCAAGTATTCTAAAATTCTTATGTTCTTCAGGCAGCTAATGGTATTGATTAAAATCAGAGTTTAAGAACTTAAGTACATGAAAATATTTAAGTAACCAGAAAAAAGATAGAATAGCTAACTTCTAAAACTTGCAGAAATAAACAATCAAAAACCCTAAATAAACAAAGGAGAGTAACAAAAAAGAAGGAAGGAAAAGAGAAAGACATAGCTTAGAAAGTCACATTAACAGAAAACCAAATAAGTTGATAGGAATGTATTTAAAACAGAGAAAATAGCACTTAAGAATGTCAACTTTAGAAATATTGCTGTGGACAATATTTCAATTCTTCGCTTTCATCAGAGTAGACAGACCACTGTATGATCCTGAGATTCCTGATGTCGAACAATTCTATTCTCAGATAACATGCCCAGATCCACAAATTATCAAGTTAATCATGGACCTAGTGCATCCTCAAGGATTTTTCCAATCCTTGATCATCTTTAATTCTGTCAATGCCCTTCATAACAGGGTGTTCTATTAAGAGCTATGTCTCAGACCGTTTGTGGTATTGGATTTAAGAACTGAGAAGATATATCTTGGTCCTCTCTCCACGGCTGCCTATTCTTTGACTCTCCTCTTCCTAATATTTTCTATTTTACTCAGCAAAAAGAAGTTGTGAAATTGTTTTTATTCTGGCTCAGGGTTTTCACTGGAAAAGCTCAGAGGAATTAGGTGAGGAAAGTTGGGAGTACCCAACAATTTTAAAAGGAAAAGGTCTCATCACACAGGAGAGGAGAACTGAAGTGAGAGTGATCTCATGGCACCCTCTCTCTCTTTTTGCCTCTGGTACCAAATGTCTGGGTAACCACTTTTGGTAGGACAAGCAGAGAATATATAGTTATATTTTCCTTCCAGTAGCTGAGTAATAAAAATTTTTTATTGTCATTTTTCAACTCATTTCTAAACTCCCATTCCTACAATTTTGAGACCACCAGGAGAGCAAGTTCATTTGCTACAGGGAAAGATTTTGGCAGAATGAGTAGAATTGCTTGTTGGCTTTGTGTCTTTGGAGGCCACCAATAACTAACTGTCCTTAGTCCATTATTGACTAAACCCTTTTGAAGGATGAACCTCTAAATATGGTTTATGATGAGGGTGAGCATACGTACCAGTTTGTTCAAGAGCATCTTAGTTTGGATGAAATTTTATGGTAGTGCAGTGCTATTGCCTCAATGGACTCAAATTGCTTTAAAATATTTTTTAAATGTTTTCTCCGTTTTTTTTTTTTTATAGGCAAATAAACTCTCAGTTTCAACTCTGAATCCCTACCTGCCAAAGACACTGTATTGATTGATTTTAGGTCAAATTCTATCATCTAAGTAATAAAAAGTCCCCACAAATCATAATGTATAGCCATTATTAAGAATGGTCACATCAAGAAATCCATCTGTCCAGAGACACTCAACAATGTCAAGGAACACCTCTGAGAGGCACATGTGCCCAGGGGGAGTTGGAATTATTCCATGTAAGGCAAAAATGCCTTGAAAATGAATTTATTATCTTTCTTTTTATTTATTTAGCTCCAACATTAATTATTTCCTCCATTTTCTCTATTTCAGTTAACAATGCCTAGTGATGCAGATTTACAACTGTAATCTGACCTATGCTTTCCCTAGGCATTAACATTAACACTGGCAGGCACACCCCCAGGGCCCTGGCTCCCCAGGGTCTTTCCTCCCTCCTTCAAAGAGAGCAGAACAAAGGGAGCCCTGTTCCCCGCCCCCACCTTTGACAGCTTCCTGGGAAGCTTTTCCTCTCAGTCCTTTACAGCTTTGCAAACTCCCGCTTTGGGCGCTGGGGCAGGGTTGGCATCTGCTTTGGAAATATTTCTGCAGCTAAGGACAGAAAAGACATCTGCTGTGAAAGGCAAGGCGCAGGTAAACTTGGGTTGCAGCCATCTGGGGGAATAAATACAGAGAATAATGGTGTTGTCCTGTGTTTTGGGTCCCAGGTGTTCCACCTGTCCTGCGTGGGTGAGGGTAACAAAGCCTCTCCCCAAGGCGGCACTTTCTGTGTGGGTGGCTGCAATGACTCCTGGAACCTGGCAGTGCTGGGCAGGCAGACTGCTCATGCAGGGCTCAGGGCAGAAGCATCTGCAGGAGGGGGATGCTCTAGTCAGGCCTCTTGGCAGCGGGCCTGTTGCAAAGCGCTTATAAACACCTCCTTTCGCCCAGCTCCTTTCTGTCTTCCAGCATCTCATCCAGAAGAGCCCCTAAAGCTCACCTACTTGCACTTCCTTCCCTTTGCTCCTTTCAGATTTCCTCAAAGAATGGGTTGTTTCCTTGGACTTAGGGTGGGGCTTAGAAACAAAGCCACACTGCTGGTGGCACACACCTGTAATCCCGATGGCTCAGGAGGCTGAGGCAGGAGGATTGCAAGTCCCAAACCAGCCTCAGTAACTTATCAAGGCTCTAAGCAACTTAGACCCTGTCTCAAAATAAGAAATAAAAAGGGTTGGGGATGTGGCTCAGTGATTAAGCACCCCAGGGTTCAATCCCTGGTACCAAAAATAAATAAATAAAAGAAAAAAGAAAAAAAAGCAATGTTTATTCTGATCTAATACAGAGAAAATAACACTTAAGAATGTCAACCTTTAGAAATATTGCTTTAGACAATACTTTCATACTTAGCTTTCATCAGAATTTATGGACGACTGTATGATCATAAGGTCATTGATATCTACTAATTCTATCACAGAGAACGCTCCCAGTACCATGAGTTAGCAAGTTAACCTGGGACCCAATACATCTTCAAAGGTTTTTCTAATCCTTTATCTTCTTGATTCTTACAAACCCCTCATAATAGGGTATTCTCATGGTCAGGCTAGTCTGTGGAAGTAATTCTACATATAGAGCAAAGAAGAGGCAAAGGAAAGGTTCTCGTCTCTCAGTGAGATGAGCCAGATACTGTCACATCCACCCTCCCGGTTAAACCTGACAGCCTTTCCTGGTGGTAGGAATCCTTGGTCCCCATTCATAGGCTGAGGAGTTGAGATGCAGACAGATTGGCTCATTCCCAAACCGGTAAATGACAAAGCAATGTTTTGACCCAGCCCTGTTATGATTCCGGAATCTGTTTTCTGATATTTCTACTGGAAAACACTCAGCGCACAGTGACTGACATCTAAGAAGCTTGTTTCTATTAACTATATTCTTCATGTGACAGGAAGCTGAATCGGACAAGGAGAAAACCCAAGTTTATGGCTCTATTCAGCAGTTCAACAACACACTCTTGTTTTGTTTCGATATTTGAGATGGCCTTTGCCTATACAATAAAACTGCATTAAGTGTATGATTTTTATGAGTTTGACATACGCATGCATCTGTGATACCACCATCTCAACGTAATAGACATAACCATGACCTTTAAAAGTCTCCTTACGTCTCTCTCATTCCTTTCCTCCTCTTCCTATTCCTCCTCCTCTTTCTCCTCCTCATTCTTTTTTATGTAGGAAAATTTTGAAGTGGCAATGCCTGATTGTTAGCATTGGCTTGACATTGTACAGAAGATCACTAGAACTTCTTTACTTTCATTCCCCAAGCCTCTGGCAACCCCTATTCTATTCTCTGCTTCTAAGAGTTTGACTATTTCATATTCCACATGTAAGTGGAATATACAAAGGTCAGCCTTTTCCTTCTCTGGCTGGTCTAGTTCCCATAGCATAGTGTCCTCCATGTTTTAAGGGTTTCTTCCCCCTCCCAAAGTCCTGGGTGTGTTTCTGCCGGTGGCCACAAAGAGGTGCTCAAGAGCAGCAAGCCTGCCTTTGTAGGGTGTCTTAGTCCTGGTATTAAAAGAAACACCACTGAGTTGCCGTTTGTTACAAATCTGGGCCTGTCCGTGACCTGCAGTTCTTAAATCGCTGGATCATAGTGCAGCGTCGGCAGGCAAAGGCTCAAGATGGGGAATTTCAGGGGATCCCATATAAGAGCCACACACAGTGTCTAGGGTGGACTAGGTGCGCCATAGATGTGAGCTTTCCTTTTCCTCCTCCTTCCCCTTCCCTGCACCTCCCCAGCTCCACCACCAGTCTTTCTCACTGTTTCTCCACTTGTTGTTGACTTTCATAGCGTCAAATATTTCCTAGGAACAAAATTACAGAAATTTCAGAGCATGGAAAATACCACCAACCAACACTAGACTCAAACAGGGCTGGCCCCTCTGAGCCCCGTGAGCACCAGTAAAGCTTCCCATGAAGCCTGGGTACCCTCCTGAAGCAGAGGCCTGGACCTCAGGACTTGATCTCAGTTCAAACACCCAGCATGACGGGAAGTTCTGCATTCCCCGAGTGACAGCTTCCTTCTCTAGAAAGCAAGCTCAATACCTACTTTGCAGGAGGTGCCACGGATCAACTGAAAGGGGTCCTGAAAGCATCCCCCATAGTTCTTTGCATCTTCTAAGTGTCCATGGACTCTATTTAAAACACAGCTTTTGGTAGAGAGAGTGAGGGGCAAGATATAACCTTGACCTCAGAGTAGTACTAAATTCTGGTGACCTACGTTTCCCTGAGGGAGGACAAGCATTCCCTGGCTCAGTAAGGTAGCCCTCTCAGCCAGGACAGCTACAGGCTCAGAAAGAAGACATTCCCCAGAGCCCAGGGAGGGAGATAGGAGAGCGCTCCTCTGTGGACTGTGCTCGCCTTTGGGACCACGACCAACCCAGAGCTGCTTCCCAGGAAAATTCGCTGATGAGAAAAACTCCTGGTTGGACCAAAAGACCCTAAAGGGCTTAACTTAATATAAATATGCAGAACATGCGTGTGTGTATACATGTGAGGGGAAGGGAAGGGCAAAGGATTCCGGGACATCATTGCCTCTCTATTGTGTAAGTCATGAGCCACAAATACATAGCAGAATCCCTGAAGAAAACCACATTCTTCTAAGTGTGTGTGTGTGTGAAGGTACCACGAACAGGAAATTTTATAAAGGCTGTTGATGATCTTGGAGAGATGGTAAGTTTGGTTTATGCCCAATACCTACCAAAGCATAGAAGCTTGATAGCTTGGCTGGGGAGTCCATCTTGCTTGTCCCAGGGCCTTCCTGCACACAGGGCGACAGCTAGACATGACCTGGACCTGGGAATCGGCTTCCTTGGGTTTGCCTTGCTGCCTGCAGGCCTGTGGAGCCTGTAGAGGAAGCCCTGCTGCTTGGACAGAAGTTTTTCCCAGGGTGGCCTCACACCAGCCCTCACACAGCACCCAGGGCCAGGAACCCTACCTGGAACACTGTCCCCGCAGGTCCAGGGTCTCACTCACTCCGTGGCTCAATCAGCTCTCAGGTGAAGTGTAGCCTCTTTAGAATCTTCCTGGGCTCTCCATTCTAGAGGGTACAACACAGCCTGCCGATCACACTCCCATTTTCTTCTTTTTAGAATATTTGCAAATGGCTGGTCTCCCCTTCCCTAGAATGCGAGCTCCAGGAGAAGAGAAACTTGGCCTTTCCCCGCTTTCATCCACTTGGGATGGCTGTCCTGCAATGGCAGGTCCTCCCCCAACGCCTGCCCAACATGAGAGCAAATCTTAGGCTTCCCTGCACCATAGACCCAAAGGGCTCTAGACTTAACTTTTAAAGAGAAATGGAGAAAAAAACAACAACAAAAACACCCGAATTAAAGAATATGCTTAAAAATGGGATGCATGTTTGAAACTTCTGCAAGGGAGACATAATTAAAGTGTTCCACTCTCCCTCGACCTCTAAGAGAAAAATCAGCATGATGGAGAAAAGTGCATAATAGGAAAGATGACAAGCTTTAAAATGTTTGCTTCATGCAAATTGCACAATCTAGTTAGGACTCATGCATGGAAAAAAAAACACTTTTTTTTCTGACTTGTTAGAATTGACATCAGTTTAAATGCTTCAGACACATAAAGCTTTAATGTTGAATGTGGACTTAATGTAGCAAGGATTTACTGGGCACTTGTGCAGGGCTGGTGACCTTCCTAGGCAATGGGGTGACAATGATAAACAAAAGGAACCCCTACTGATCCCTTCTTGCTGTTCCCAGCCTAGATGGCAGCAGAGACAAGCAAGGGGTGTGCACAACCTGCTGTGACAAGAGGTACCAGGACAGACGGGGCTTAGGAAAGCACAGCGGTGGTGGTGCTGTGGCTTTGTGATAAATACAGCCACAAAATATTGCAGTGCGGGAAAATTTCATACTCTTTAAAGATATGCCTTCTAAAGTAGTAGAAGCTGATGGATTAAAAAAAAAAAAAAAACAGGCAGAAATCAAATTTAACAATGGGCTTGAGCAGGTGCCAGGAGTCTATCAGCAGCGTTCACTGGGGACCACCTCTGCACCAGACCCTCCCGGGTGCTGTCAGCTGGTCCTCAGGCAGCTCCCCGCTCACATTGTGCTGGGGCTCTCTATCTTCCCAGCCTGTCAGTCTCAGGGATCCACCCAAAGAACTTCAGCACCATCAGACTGCAATACCTCCCCCCACGGAAAGGCAGACATTTTGATAAGACCCTTCCAAGGGGCTGAAATGGGAAGAGACTCTGTCAGATAACTCAAGGGCCACCCCCAGCCTCTGGGAATTGACTCCAAATCCTCTGGGTGTCTGTGTGCCCTCTGGGTCCGCTGCAGCTGACATCTTCCTTTTCAGAAGCCCTTCATCTCCCCCTGCTTTGCATGCAGCTCCTGGATGCGGCCCAAGCCCTGCTGAGACGGGTGGGAAGGGTTTGATTTATGACAGTGGAGAAAAAGGCTTTCAGTTAGTTTTTGAATCAGAAGCATCTTGTAACTCCAAGATAAATGGTGACGGGAAGCGCAGCCCCTGCCAAGCGCCCTGCGTCAGATTGAGTTACGGCTTCAGGTTTAAAGGGAATGTAGCAGAACTGGGTGCTCACTAGGAAATGTGCTCCTTGCTCGCTCAGGGAGTTACGAGATTGAATTCTTCAAAAAATGTTCACTCTTTTCTCCTTTCTGCTCTCTTTGCTCAAACCTGGTCTCTTCCTAGAGTCCCCCTTCCTGTCTTTATGGTCGTGACTCAAGCCATGTCCAGGAGAACATTGCCTTTGGGATGAGGTGAAGTCACTACTCTCCTGGCACAGCCTGTCTGACCAGTGACCCTGCAGATCTTCCTAGCAGTGCCTGGGGTGTGTGTGTGTGTGTGTGTGTGTGTGTGTGTGTGTGTGTGTGTTGGGGCAGGAGTCCGGGGACAGGAGAGCAAGGATACCACACTCCTGGTGACCATGACAGAACCAGACTGCATCTTGGGAGACCCCAGGAGGGACACAGCCCTCACACAGCACCCAGTGCCAGGACCCTCCATCTCTGCCTTCCAAAGTCCATAAATGACTTTCTGATTGTGGTACATCCAATGATCCAAGAGAAAGAGTGCTGTGTTCCCAGCCTGCGATCTCAGAAGCCAGTGTTTCACACATCCACACCAGGCTGGCAGCGTCGGGCACCGAGAACACCTCAGCCCACGAAACAGGACACATCCGTGGATCCGGCGAGGACTTCAACACAATGCCCAGCCTCATCAAGAAGAGACTGGAGATGTTTGGGCCATGGCACTAAAGCCCTGAAATCAACATTATAGGAAGAAACTCCCAGAGAGCTTTCCCAAGACGGGTGTATGTGTAGGACTTAGATATAAAGTAGCCCTTAGGAATGTACTTATTTCTAAAGGGCCCCAGATTCTTCTTCATTATTATTATTATTATTATTATTATTATTTAGTCAGGGTGAATTATTATAGGTATTTAATGGGTGAAGACAACAGTAGTGGAAATAAATGGCGAACATCTCCTTTCCTTACACATCTACCCTCCTCTGTTGCCACTGTCGCCGACGCAGGAGAATGGACGCCACCGCGAATCTACACCAGGAAGTCTGTTGAGAGGCGTGACCTCACGTGATCACCACAGGGACACCAACGAAGGACACGTATGACGGCTTACATTTTACAGAGGAGGGAAGCGTTCAGAGGTCACGTGACTGACCCACGTTCTCACAGCTGGTGAATCGTGGATCCCCTCCTCACAGGCTTTGTGAGTGCAAAGAACTTGCTCCGAGACATTATCCCATCGGAAGCAGCCAGGAGAACTGGGGTCTTGGGCTTTCCTTCCAGCCAGGGTTTCCCAGGCCTCCCTGTGACCTCTGGTTGGGACTGGGCGCTCCCAGCTTCCCCAGTGCCACCCCTGGACTTACCCTATATGCAGTGTATGGCCTTTCTTAAAATATGAACCTATGTACCAAACAGACACCACCCAACGAATACCAGACCAAGACAGAATCTTTCATTTCACCCTGAAAAATTCCTCTTGAAAGCATGATGGATCACACTGCCAAGTGGGGCTAGGTCTCCTCCCCTTGGGTCCTGGCTGCCGTGATCCAGGCTTCCTTCTTCCTGTCCTCTCCAGGAGCAGGATGAGGTGGCCGTGGGACCCAGCAGTGCTGAGGCTTTCCTTTCACACCTTCCTTAAACTGTCTGGCCACCGTGGCCCACCTGAGAGCACTTGGCAGCTACAGCCTCAGGAGCCAGGAGTCTCCTGACTTCAGTCAACCCTTTTTCTTTTCCATTTGTTCAGGAGCTCAGTTTCCTGATGGCTCTGGCTGCTTTCTGCCAGCATTGCTGGCCTTGAGGTTTCCAGATGCTTCCACTGGCCTTGCTTATTGAGGCAAACGGCTAATGCTGCTAGTCCCCTGCTCTTCCCACTGGCCTCCAATTCTGTGGCAGGAACAACGTCTTAGCTTTGTAGTTCTGGGGCCTGGTGTGGGGGGTGGGTGTCAGCGCTTGGTAAAACCAGGAGGAAGGAGGGAGAGAGGGAGGAAGGGAATTATCATAGTAGCCTCCGTATCTGCAGTTTCAATATCTTGGTTTCAATTACCTACAGTCCAAAATTACATTATAGTACAGCATCATATTTTGGGAGAGATCATATTCACACAACTTTTATTACAGTGTATCGGTATATATGTTTTATTCTATTATTAGTTACTGTTCTTGATCTCTCTGTGTGCCTCATTTATAAATTACACTTTGTCACAGGTACATATGGAGAGTACAGGGAAAACCACAGTCTCTCCAGGGTTTGGGTGATCTGCAAGCCCAGACATCCTCTGAGAGTCAGGACGTATTCCCCAGGGATTGGGCAGCTACTGTATTCTCCCTGTGGTTATTATTTGGTTTGGTTTGGTGTTTGTATGGTTTGCTTTCTGGTGAGGGCACCTGAAGCAGAGAGATAATCAGTGGAGGGGATGGAATCTTCCACCATACCTCTGGACCCCTCCTGAACCCCTCCTAGGGCTGTGATTTAATGGGGAATCAGGAGCGCTGATTCAGAGGCAGATGGCTGACCTTCCAAGGCCCAAGACTACTGCTCTGTGTGTCACTGATGTGGGTTTATTAACCTCTCTCATCCTTAGCTCCATCAACTGTAAAGTAGAGAAAAATGAAAGTATCTTTCTCACGAGAGTTTAACGAGCAGTAAATGAGTAAACAGGTGAAGCACGGGCAGAGAAAGAACTGTGTTGTCAGGAGATGGCAAAAGGCGGCAAAAACTGCGGGCCTGCCTCTAGGAAGAACTTCCCTGCATTGGCTGAATTTGTGTGGCCTGCTTTGTACCAAGCATCATGCTAAGGTTAGGGAAGAGACCTAATCACAATGGGAATGACACAGAATTTACAGTCACTCCCTTTTATCCATAGGGCATATATCCCAAGACCCCCAGTGGATGCCTGCCACTGAGATGGTGCCAATCCCTGTAGAGATGACACTTTTTCTAAGCTGTGAATAAGAGATTCACAACATTAACAATAATAAAACAGTCATCATCACAGTAGGCCGCAGTCAAAGCTCTGAGAATGTGGTCTCTTCCTCTTGAAAGAGTTGAGATAAATCTTAATATTTTGGGACCTCAGTCAACTGAAGGTAATTGGAATTGCAAAAGGAAAACGGGAAAGAGCACCTGCTGCACATCGATAATTACACACCCCGTCGTTGTTGGTGCCAAGGGAGGGCCAGTGCTGCAGAGGAGAGCAAGGCGGGCGGGAACGGGTCTACCTAGGTCCGCAGCCAGGGAGAGAAGGCTGTCCACGTGCCACAGCTGGTGACACGCCAGGCTGCGAGGCCTCCTGAGCTGCCTGAACCTGGTGGCCCCTTCCTTCCCTTTCTGTCCCAGTTTCCCTGCGGCCCTTCAAAGATCAGCGCCTCAGAGTGGGGGTGGTCTTCACGGACGTCATTATCAGACTCTCCCAAATGGCTGTTCCAGCACGTGCTTCTCCAAGGCATCTCTGTACATGGAAGACTTACGCCATGGAATGGTTTTGGAGAAGCAGGCAGAGCTGGGCAGAAGCAAGCCGGTGGAATTCCCTGGGAGGCGAAGGGACCCATCTCTGGGAGACACAGGGGAGCGGGCTCTGCAGTCCTGCATGAAGGCGCAGAGCCTGCACCTCCGGGTCATCTGTGGGAGCACGTCCTCTCTTGTGCTCAGGGGTCCATGGTGGGGGGCCATCTGGGTTGCCCAAAGGCATGAGAATTCTGCAAATTTCTCTGTTGACTGTGGCTATTTACAAAAGAGCTTCAATTTCTTCCTTCTTGGTATAAAACCTGTGCAAAACTATGAAGCAGTTTCTTGGATTCTTCCCTAATGTTTATATTTATTTGGAGTGTGTAATATCTGATTATTACCTTTTTTTCTTCTGGGGATATTATTACAAATCGACCTTTGTATTTTCTCACTTTGAGCACACGTTTTTCTGTTTCTGACTTAGAATTGCTATGTTATTGCATATTTTGTGAGTAGAACTCATTTAAAAATCTTTGTAGCCTCTGGCAATGTGAGACCTTTTGGTATTTCTGGATCTTTATATGAACAAGATGTCAAATTCTTGATTTCATTAAATCTTTTAAGGACTGGGAATGGTTGCCTCTGTGAATAATAGTAAAGATCTGGTCTTCTTTAAAAAGGAAAGACAGACAGTGATAAGAACCAGAAATTATTCGTACAAACTTTTCCATGAGACTTCTGTTTTCTTCCATGTTTGAGCCTTGCCAAGGATTCTCTCCAAGATTGAGCTCCAAGAGAACTGGGCCAATGAACCCCAGAGATGACACTGCATTACTTATAGAGGGTCGGCTTCTTCTGTATCACTTTCCCGACAACTGTGTGTGCTAATATGTATGATACGTAAAATGCTATACGGAATATATTTACTTCAGGAAGGAGCTGTTTTATTACCTATATATAAAAATATCGTACTATATTGTATAGTAAAATATTACCAAGTATAACTTAGAGCAAAAACTATATATACTATATCGGTACATGTAGTATGTAAATTTACTCTATGGTATGTATTATAATGTACTCTAGTAAAATAGCATTAATCACTGCTATTACAGTTAATGTACATATAAAATTCAATATATTAAGTAAGTGAAGTGTTTTCTTTTTGAAAGGGAAAATTCGAACTGCTAGGCAGATACTCTGAATTAATCAGTAATCTTTCTTTTGCTTTTCAATTCCTAGACAATTGACATGTGTGCCCATGTGAAAAGTACCGAGTCAGGGACTGATCTAGGCCAACGATCTAATTCATGAAAAAAATGCATTTTGTAATACTATCTACCAAAGGGGAAGAGACGGGCTGCAGGCACAGCTAACCCTCAGGGCTTTACCAAAAACCATTTGACCACACACTGCCCCTCAGAACGCCACCACCACGTGTAATCTGTTCTCCCCAACCTTACCCATCTGTCTGTCCCAGAGCAAACCCTCTGTGAGGCCACCGTTTAGGGCAACCAACAGTGACCTCAGAGACAAAGGCTCCCGTGCAACAGGCTCTCAAGGTCATTTACAAGTGTGTCCTGTTTGCAGCAACCAGCTGGGTCTCCCTCCTTCAGGGCCCTGGGACAGGCCTTATTTTTCTCATGGTGTTTGCGGTTGGTGAGTTTCTGAAGAGTAGAGAGTGAATCTCCTCTGAATACTGCTTCCCACACCCCTCAGCCAGGAAGCTCAGAAACAGTCTTGAATGAATGAGCTGAGGAGAATGGAACAAAGTGTCAAGGAAGGCCACTGGGTTGTCATGGGCCACCTGAGCACCACTCTGTGAAAAGAAGCAGCTCTCTTCTGGGTCTGTCCAGCGGGCAAGCCCCAGCACAGAACGCTGAGCTGGACCTCAGTTGTTTGCTCTCTCTGGAGGAATTATTGTAATTAGTGAAGTTTGCTGTTCTTCTCTCCTCCTCTTATTCCTTCTCATCCTTCTCCTTCTCCTTCTCCTTCTCCTTCTCCTTCTCCATCTCCATCTCCTCCTCCTCCTCCTCCTCCTCCTCCTTCTTCTTCTTCTTCTTTCTCTCTCTCTCTCTCTCTCTCTCTCTCTCTCTCTCTCTCTCTCTCTCTCCCCTCCAGCTCACCATGAAACCCAGGATCCACAATTCTATTTTTTACAGACCAACAATGAATTTTTTTTTATTCTAACTACGCTCCGAATATTGCTCACACACTTTGACTAAAAGTTACTTCTTGTTCATCTGAATTTAAATCTAAATAAGCATCTTTTACTTTCATTTGCTAAATCTGGTAACCCACTCTTTCTACTTTTCTTAGTACCTTTAAAAATAGGGAAAAATAAAATCCCATAGAGCCCTTCCAGCCTTTGGCTCTATTATCAAAGCCCCAAATCTACTATATTCTTAAAAGTTTTGGGGAAAAGAAAACACACATTTTGAATGAAATTGGTTTATAGAGTAAGAGGTAATCTATCCCTCATATTCCTACATCATGCTGGATAATCTTCCATATTTAAGAAAGAACTGTAAACAGCTGCAGGAGAAGCAGGACAGCATGTTCTGGGGAGTACAAAGTGGCACCCACTTTATAGGAACACGGAAAGAAATCCGACAGGGAGAACGTTCCCTTGAGTTCATTCTCTCCCCAGACACACTGTGAACGGGAGGGCAAAGGGTGCATGTTGCATTTTAATAAAGCTGAAAAAAATGTGCAGGTCACCCTCAGGATGCTATTTAATGTTTTCTTTTCTCTTTCCCATTACAATAACCACCTCATTTTGTGGGGGTGGGTTCCGGGGATTGAACTCAGAGGCACTTGATCCCTGAGCCACATCCCCGGCCCTATTTTGTATTTTATTTAGAGACAGGGTCTCACCGAGTTGCTTAGTGCTTCGCTTTTGCAGAGGCTGGCTTTGAACTCGCCATCCTCCTGCCTCAGCCTCCAGGGTCACTGGGATTATAGGTGTGCACCACCGCGCCTGGCACAACCTCATCTTAATATGAGAAAAACTGAAACTATTAACAGTCCTTCCCTTTCATATTTGTTATTTAGCTTTTGAAAAGATATGCATTTCCAGAATGCTGTCTAACTTTGGACAGACAGAGAGCAGCGTTTTAAGCTTTCTGTCTGGCAGACAGAGCAGAAATGATGTTGGAGCCAGAAATCCAAGGCCCCCAGCTGAGTATTGCTGTGTGAACTTGAACGCACCCACGGGCTTCTCTGATCCCTACAACGGAGCAGGCACGAGGTCTCTAAGTTTCCTTTTCTGCTCACAGTCCTATGATTCCAAAATGACTCAGAAATATCAGAGGCGGTCTCGTCCTGAAATTCTCTCTTCCTCAAGTCTGGATGGACTGGCTTTCTCCCTGTCCAACGCTGTGGCTGTCCCTTTGCTCTGTGGAGTCAACAGTAGGGAAAGTTCTGTGGAGAGGCCTGAAATAGCATCAGCCAGGAGGCCGACATGGAGTCGCGGCTCCACGGGTCTGGAGGCTGCCAGAAGCTTGTCAGCAAGTCACCAGGAGGACATGGGAAGGGACCAGTGCTCTCGGCTATGGTTCAGACTTGTGACTTGTGTTATTACCTTCCCCAGAGACGCCGGCCAACGAGGACGTCCTCAGAGATCCCCCAGGAAACCAAGTCTCTGGCTGGAGCAAAAAATGCTCCTGGGGCCACCAGCCAATTAACTGCTTGTGTGCTGACTGGGCTGAGGTGGGGGCGCTGGGCAGCACTTCCCGTTCCTATGGCGACTCCCAAGTCTCCTTGAAGAGCCCTGAGACTGGGCCACCGCGTCAGCTGCGTGCTGTGGGGTCACAGATGGGCACCACCCCAAATCTCCAAGGGGCTAGAGTCCTAGACTTTGAATACTGGCTCGAGCCTTTGAAGGCCACTGTGGTGTGTCCATATTCTGGCCCTTGAGATCACTGCACTAAACATGTGATAAATCAGGTGCTCGGTGCAGTACTTGGTCAAGAAGAATGCGACACCTTAGTCACTGGTCCCTAGGAATGGGAGTTCCAGATCTATCCACGGCCGGACATAAACCCCCGGAAATAAAGGAGTTTGTAGCTCTCTATGATGGCACCTTATTCCTTCTTAATCTGGTTGGTTCAGTAAAAATCCTAAGTGGAATAATTATTTATTGAAATAACAGATTTATATTTTACCCTAAATTCATCTGACTGCATATCTTAAAAGTGCCCTTACACAAGAGATTTCTTCTTACCCTGAAATCCAGCCTGTGAAGTGCTCTGAGATATGGGTTGTCATTTCCATTAGGAGATTTAAAAAAAGTTCACGTGTTCCAACATGTGCCATCTGCATCATAAATCACAAGGCTGCCGCATTTCCGGCGTGACCGCAGTTAAATGGGGAGAAGAATAGAGCCCTTCTTTCCCACAGAGCGTGCCCTTTACCCGGGATTTTCACTCACTCCATCAGTTCATTTGGCGTCTGCTAAGAGACACTCCATAGCTAGGCTCTGCCCAACTTTGCAGCAGGCATTGGACACATGAAGGTGCCTGAGGGAATCCCCTGAGGGGGTTGTTGCCCTGAGAGGTTGGGGGGGGTCACACATGAACAGACAGAGGGACACAGGGCCCTGGACAGAAGCTGCAGATCACCGTGGCTTTGAAAACCAGGGAACCTTCTGCACAAGCTGGGTGGGGATGAGAGAAAGAGATGGTGCTTTTGACAAGGGGGATGAGTTAGTTGAAGTAGTGGCAGTATTTCCACTTACCAGAAGGGAACAGCCAAGCTGAGAAAGTCACGTGAGGGCTTCTTACAAAGAGCAGAGTCGCCGCTCAACCCATTTCAGGCCCAGCTGCTGTTCTTTCTACCGTAACAGATTGTTCTCACTTTCTCCTTTCTCTAAAACACATCGCCCGTGCCATGAAGGCCAGCATCCTACTCAAGGGGGAGTACATTTCTTTCCTCTTAACCTCCCTCTGCCGCAAGCTCGCTCATCCTGACAGCATTCTCCAGATGGAAACACCTCCCTCGGCCAGCAGACTTCATAATCTGAGCATCTAACGACGTCCGCTCTTCTCTCTAGGCCACCCGCAAAGGACACCCTGTGAAGCGCTGCTGCTGGAGACAGCAGGCACGAGTCTGAAAACAGAAGGGACTTCCTGTTAACTAACCCAGCCTTTGAGGAGCCAGGCCACCTCAATGTGGAGAGTGAGGAGGTCACGGCTAAAAACCCAGGTCCTGCTGTGCCGGACCTCAGGGGCTTTCAGGAGACACGGGGAAACAGGACCAAATAAAAGGAATTTGGAGGGTTGCATGTTCTGAATCCTCTTGGCCATGACTGTGAGCATCAAAGGTGAAAAAATAAAGCTCCCCCGACGTGTTGGTGAACCAGATGGATGGCAAGAGCTCCCCAGGAAGGCCCAGAAACTGGGAGCCTTTCGAAGCCATCTTGACCTGTCACATGGCTAACAGAAACAGGCGTGGACGAATCAGGCCACCTTGTTGTCAGCTTTTTCTCTGCCATGACTAGAAGAATGATTTTAGAGGAGGGAAAGTTAATCTGGGGCTCACAGTTGCAGAGGTCTCAGTCCATAGACAGCCGACTCCATTCCTCTGGACTCAGGTGAGGTTGGACACAATGGAGGAAGAGTGTGGTGGAGAGAAGCAGCTCACATGTTGATCCGAAAGCGGAGAGAGAGTCCACTCTCCAGATACAAAATATATACTCCAAAGGCAACCCCCTCTGCCCACCTACTCCAGCCACACCCTACTTGCCTGCAGTCACCACTCAGTAAATCCCATCAGGAGGTGAATTCACTGATTGGGTTAAGGCTCTCACAACCCAATCATTTATCCTCTGAATCTTTTTGCATTGCTCACACATGAGCTTTTGGAGGACACCTCACATCCAAGCCATACCATATATGTAGGCAAGAATGTTCTGAGCAGCAGTGTACAAATACAGCTGCTCTAGAATTCACAAGGAAATAGGGTGTCATTTACAAACAGCAGAATTTATGCAGGGGTGGTGAACGGAGAGGGTGGGTGGACACACCTGTGCTCCTGGAGGGATTCCTATTGGATGGAGAGCAATGGGGTCTGGACTGAAGACAGACCCAGTGATTCTGGGAACCATCCGTGTGTGGATTTCTCCAATGTTGAAGAAAAGGGGGGATCTGATTTAGTATCTCATTTTCACTAGCATCCCTTGGTTTGCCAATGAGATCAAAGATTTTTTAAGTTCAGTTGTTTCTCCGTATGTATTATGCTTATTTTTTATGAATGGCTTATCATATATCTTGCCAGTTTTTATGTTGGAGTTTTGTTTATGGTAGAATCTGAAGTTTTGTTTGCTTTTAAATTTTTAAATTTTTATCTTATTTTAAATTGACAATAGTTGTATATATCTGAGAAGTACAATATGATGTTTCAATAAATGTGAATGCTATGGAATGATCAAGCCCTAATAATTAGCATGCCCCTCACCTTAAATATTATTTTTTGGGGGGTAGTGACAGTGCTTAAAATACCCTGTTAACTATTATGAATTTTAAAAAATTTCTTTTTACACAAAGGGAGCACAACTTTTCCTTTCTCTGGTTGTACATGATGTAGAGTCACACCATTCCTGCAATCATACCCATACACAGGGATAATTATGTCCATCTAATTTCTACCATCTTCCCCCATACACTCCTCCTCCCTTCCCCCCACCACTCGCTTCCCTCCCTTCCAAAGTCCCTCCATTCTTCTCTTGCCCCCTGCCCATTATGGATCAGATACCTCCACTTATCAGAGAAAACATTTGGCTTGGTTTCGGGGGATTGACTTACATTGCTTAGCATGATATTCTCCAACTCTGCCCATTTACCTGAAAATGCCCTAATTTCATTCTTCTTTAAGGCTGAGTAGTATTCCATTGTGTGTTTGTGTGTGTGTGTGTATTAACTACTTTTAAATGTACAACACATTATTATTAATTATGGTCATTGCACTGTGCAATGAAACACCAGAACATTTTTCTACTATCTAAATTTGAACCTGTGGGTTGAAGTCACCCCTTTCCCTACTCACCTCTGCCTGTCTCTGGTGACCATCATTCTACTCTCTCCTTGTATGAATTTGTATTTATTTTTTTTAATGAAGGATATTTATCTGTTTGCCGTTAAAATATAACCAACATCTTTTCCCATGGGGATATAGCTCTTCCGTCGTACATTCAGTTGATTAGCTGCTCCAATGCCATTATGAACTAAGCCATTCTTTCCTACACTATTTTAACGGTTATAATGTCATACTGAAGGGAAATGTTTTCTATATATATTTGTTTATTTTCCAGGAATATCCTGTCTTTCCAATACATACTTAGTTTTCTAAATAAGTTTTATATATTTTCTAAACAATCAGATTTGATTAGAGTTGTATTTATAAGTTAACTTGGGAAAATCATCTTTCTGTCTTGACCCTTAATATCCAAATGCTCATTACTTACATAGTATTTTCCTTTTCTTTTATGATCATTGGCCATTTTAGGTCTTGCACATCTTTTGTTGTTTATTAGTGGTATGTAATATCTTTTGTATTATCAAAAGATGCAAATGTATATTTGCTTAATTACTTTTTCCTGAAATACTTTCTGCAGAGTTTTCAAAGAAGTTTATGGTGTGGTAAACAGAAAAGTTACTCCTTGTCAATAGAAACTCTTAGAATTTCCCTTTTCCTTTTTCATTCTTAATCATCACTGTAATATTCTAGATGTGGGGTTTCCTTTATCTTTTTGCAACCTTTTGAGCCTTTATAAGCTAAGATCTTTTGTCTTTCTTAAATTATGGAGCATTACTGATCATTATTTTTTAAATTATTTTTTCCTCCCTATTTTTTCTCTCTCTTTCTGAAACCCCCTAGTACATAGACAGACACTTGGGCTTCTAATCTTCAAAAAAAAAATTTACTTTGGGGCTGTGTTTTCCAGATCTTCACTTCTCCCCAACACTTTTGAGGAGACTTTTGCCCTGAACCTCCAAATTACCAAGTCCTTCTTTGACTTTACCCATAAACCAATGCATCTAATCTGAGGTCTTAATTCAATACTTTTAATATCAATACCTAATGTTTCTACTTAGTTATTTTTTTAATAACTCTTCTTGCCTGATTTTTCTTACCAATATTCTGACTTACATGCTTACAGATATATATTACGCTTCTTCTTAATGATTAATAATTTCAATCTTAACTATGGTACCACCATATTTTGTTGTCATCTGATTATTTTTTAATGCCAACTAAGCACATCGAGTGTCCATTTTACCTCGGTGACTTCAGCTCTCTTGCCTGCAGGTATTCTGGGGCAGAGAATAAGGCCTTCACATGCACTGCTTCTGCTGCGTCTGGTAGGAGAGGTACACACTGGAACAGGGAGCCAGAGGATCACCGGATGGACGTGACCACTGTCTCAGGCATTTCATCATTCAAAGACTCGTCTCTCCTGGGTCTCATTTCCCAACTGTGAAGGACAGAGGAAGACTGAGGGTGGAGGGTAGCTCAGAGATGGACCGGCCCTCCAGCTCCTGTTCCCATCCTCACTCCTGACACCAGCCTGCCTTCGCACTCTGCTTTTCGGTGTCCTGGGCTGACGCTGTCATGTTTCTCTCCTGAAGTGATGAGAAGGCGAGGCAGGAGTCCCTGCCGGCAGGGGAAACGAGAATGGAAAGCCGGAACCTTGGCTCAAGCCCAGACTTGGTCTTCTGGTCCACCCCAGGCTGCTGTCACTGTCTCCACAGACGACTTTGTCCTCACAGAAGTTTTCTTAAAGTCGTGTTTTCATTTTCCAAGTCCAACACTTTCTTTTTTCTCTGTGATAATCTCATCGGTAGGATGGAGGAGATACCAGTAGCCCGCACTATTCTGCTATCTTCTTGGGACCCCAATACATTTTACATTTAATTATTGCTGATTTATAGCATTACTGATTTTGGAATACTTATTTTGTAAGATGCACCCTTTCAATGGTTCTCATCATTTTTTCTTCCTCCACAGTAGTTCACATTGGTAGGACACATTTTTCTTAATTAATAAACTTCATTTTTTAGAGCAGTTTATGATTATAGAAAATTGAGCAGATAGTACACTTTTAAGAATTTTTTTTTCATACTTTGCATACCAGTCATTCATTAGCTATTTATTTGGAAAATATTATCTCCCAGTCTTTGTTTTTGTTTTTAATTTTTTAAAATTATTTGAGCAGCAAGCCTGTGCGACCAAGTGGGTACATTTCTCTCCTTCAGTTATTCAGAAGACCAGACCTCTTGAAAATGTAAGTGGGGGAAAAAAGTATATTTTATATACTGAATACATAATGTTAATATCTGTTAAGAGTAGAAATTCTGGATTCAGAAAAATAATGCATGTGTAAAGTAAACAACTTTTCATTGGCATTAAAAAAATAAAAATTATTTTAGCAGTGCCTTTTGCAGAGCAGATATTTTCAATTGTAATGAGGCCCACATGATCAGTTTTTTCTTTCATAGAACATGCTTGGGCTTCTTACATAAATAGGCCCTGTGTATTGATGAAAATGCTCCCAGTTGCTGCCCATTCCATCAGGCTAGGACGGTTATCCCCAAGTCAACAGACACTAAGCTCAAATTCTTACACATCCAGTTGCTTTAAATATGGTCAAATAAACAGTTTTCTAGAGCACGCCTACTATGCGTTCTCCATGAAACTGTATCCAATATTTGTTAGATATAAATGAGACAAAAACTGCAGCTATGAAAGGCCACCTCTGCTGATCTTTGGAGCTCTCTCCCTCAGGGACTCCTCACCTCTCTGCTAGGTTGACTCCTCTCAAGTGTCCCCTTCCCTCTCCAAGAGGCCCCTCCCTTTTCCTAAAGCATGGTGGCCTGTGCCACTGTCTCTGAAAGGTCTTTTGCTGCGAGGCACTTCCCCTAAGAGCTGTCCAGTAGAGCTTGCCTGCACATCACTGCTTCTTACAGACCGCGTCTTCCTTGATCAACCCCCCATCCTGAAGTTGATCAATGCTCATCTGAAATATCATTGCTGAGCCCAACATCACCGAGGTTATCCTCTATGTTATCTTCTAAAAGTATAGTTTTGCATTTTATGCTTTGATCTGTGACCCATCATTTTGTGAAAGTCGTAGGGCCAGCATCTAGATTTGCTTTTAGGGTTCTTTTACACCTGCTTATTCCATGACAGGGATCATCTGGGTGGTAACTGTAGGCAGGAGGGTATGGCCGGAGCAGGTGGGTCCCTGGAGGCATGCCTTTGGGGTACATGTTTTGTCCTTGTGGAGCAGAGCTTTCTCTCTACTTGCTGGTGCCATGTCCTGAGCTGCTCTTCTCTGTCCTGATATTCTGCATTACCACAGGCCCCAAGGGATGGAGCCAGCCATCTATGGGCTGAGACCTCGGAAACTGTGAAACCCCAAATAAACTCTGCCTCCTCTAAAATTGATCTTGTCAGGTCTTTTGGGTGTGGATTTACTTCTGGGTTTTCTCTTGCAATGCGCTGATTTCACTGTTCTTTTTACCAATACTACGCTGTCTCGATCATTGTGGCTTTGCTGGAGGTTTTGAAATAGGGTAGTGTCAGTCCTCTGACTGTTATTCTTCCATGTAGGATTCCCTCTTCTGGGTCTTTTGCTCTTTGCACAGAAACTTAGAATCAGTTTATTGATATCTACAAAACAACTTGCTGACATTGCAGTATACTTGTATCAGCAACCTCTCTCTCTCTCTCTCTCTCTCTCTCTCTCTCTCTCTCTCTATATATATATATATATATATATACACATATATATGTGTGTGTGTGTGTGTGTGTGTGTGTGTGTGAGTGGTGGTCTTGAGGACTGAACCTGCCTCATGTATGCCAGCAGACGCTCTACCACCGAGCCACATCCCCAGCCATCTCAAAACATCAAGTATCACTGTTCTAGTTGGACCGAATAGTTTCCCAGTTAATTCTCTTGGGTTTTCCTGTCTCCTCCTTTCTCAGGTTACCAGTTCTCACTTCCACGTTGTTGTATTGGCTAGTGCCTTCAGAGTAACATTAAATACGAGTTGCTGTAGGCTTTCTCTGTTGCTGCTCATCTTCTATTGGATAATGAGCTTATTACTTCACATGTGAATCTGACATTGCCACACATTCCAGGCAGACATTTCCATCCTGTTTTGTCAGTAGCTTTCTTTCTGTACTTTCTTCTTTTTAAAATTGATTTTGTTTTGGCCTCATGCACGCCAGGCAGGCACTCTACCACTGAGCCATCGCCGTATCCCCAGCCCCATCTTTCTGTGCTTTCATGGAATAATTTCTTTTTTCTCAATCTCATCAAATAGATGTCTTTTATCAAGTACTGTTTTTGCATCCTCAAAATGACTGATGGACCGATGCTGTCATATGAACATAAACATATGTCAGCTTCTCAATCTTGAACTCTCCTTGAGTTCCTAGTTCAAGTTTTTCTTAAATTTATCTGGGGAAGCTGTTATTGTAGTGTACTCAGGATTTGACTTAATGTCTTTCTTCTTTCACACACACACACACACACACACACACACACACACACACTGAGGATTGAACTCAAGGGCACTCAACCACTAAGCCACACCCCAGCCCTATTTTTATATTTTATTTAGAGACAGGGTCTCACTGAGTTGCTAAGCACCTTGCCACTGCTGAGGCTGGCTCTGAACTCATGGTCCTCCTGCCTCAGCCTTCTGAGCCGCTGGAATTACAGGCGTGTGCCACTGTGCCCAGCTTCTTCTTTACTATTTTATACTTATATTCATAAATGAGATTGGCTGAAGGTTTTTTTTTTAAATAATCTTTGCCTTTCTATATATCCTCAGTTTAAATAGAACAATTATCTCTTCCTTGATAGGTTGAAAATGTAGTCTTTAAACCTCTCTGAATTGTTGCTTTCATAGGGATTTATTCTCTAATATAAATCTTCCAATTTGTTCTTGGATGAATGTCTATTAAGGGTTTTTAAAAATGAGTTCAATTGTATACATTTCACCTATATCAATGACATTTAAAACTGGAACAAAATACAGAATTATCACATGGTTTAGAAAATCTCCCCTGATCTCTTTTTATTTCCCCTTTCTTAACTTTCTATTGTTGCTTTGCCTCTTCCTGATTTAGATTTCCCAAGGCTTAGGTTTTGAATTTGCTTTCAGTCAACTTTTTTTTTTTATTTTTTCCTTTCATATTTTTCTAAGTCTTTCCTCCTGTATCTCTAGATTCTTATTTCATTTATTTTAATTTCTTTATAAGAATGCATAGGTCATTTGCATTTATTATGTCTAGTAAGGAAAGCACCCAAAGCTATAGCTTTTTCCTGAACACAACTTATCCATAGGATTCAATTTTTGATATGAAATATTCTCATTGTGATTAATTTCTTTCCCAAAATATGGGAGAGAAGTATACTCTTTTCAGAAAAGTAAAAAGAACAAAACAAAAATTACCTGTAGTTCCACAATATATGATATCTTTTATTTAGATTCAACAATTTTTTTATTAATTTCTGTATGTCAAGACCAGTAATAATCAACGTTAAAAGGTAAACTGGGAATACTAGTACTCTTCATATAAAAACAGCATCTGTAAAGCTTTAGGAAAACATAAAAGACTCTAATAGAAGAGGCAGGTGCTTATTCAGGTGCTTCACAAATGAAAAAGCAACAGGCCCCAAACCATATTTTTAAAAAATCAATTTGACTTAGAAAACAAAGAAATGTAAATTAAAGCTACAGTGAGAAATTTTTTTTGGGGGGGCCTTTAAATTAGCAAAATGTTTTTCCTTCAACTATAACTCCAAAGTTAGCAAAATTGGAGGAAATAGACTCTCTTGTTTTTGATAAAATTAAAAATGGGAGGGCTAGGTCTGGAGCTCAGGGGTAGGGCTTTTGCCAGCATGAGTGAGTCCCTGGGTTCTATCCCGAGCACTGCAAGAAATTAAAAAAGAAAACCTTAAACATGGTTATATTGTAAGAATATAACTAAAAATTCACCAAAGATTTAACTAAAAAAATGTTTGCCACATATCTAAGATATGTGTCTTATGTGCATTTGAGAAAACGTATGGATATATCTATTATGGGTAATTTCCCTTCTCCCCTTTAAATCTTGCTTTTTTATTGCAAAGTTTAGGAAAAAGCAAAGATTAGGACACATTAAATTTACCCTCATTATCTTCCTTCACAGATTTGGTAATCAGACGGTTACCATGGCTAGGTCCCCCAGGGACATTTAGAAGAGTGGAGAGAGCACAAATCCATCAGAAGGAGGTGAGAGTCTGAACACTAAGAGTATGCAGATCCAAGAGCAGATAACTGTTTGGGAAAGTGTACGTTCATTTGAATTTCTAAGAAATCATACCAAAATTCTCTCCCTACCAGTTTTCAACAATAATAACATTTTTACAGGACAGTTGTGTAAGAGTCAGCACAAAGATGCTGATTGTGACACAATTCAGTGATCTTACATTTCCCCCATTTTGCTTGTACTCACACTTGTGCAAGTTCTCAGCACAGTTTCACCATTTATGCTTACGTATCCTCAACCAGTCAAAACACTCACCATTCACCAAGAGGACCTTGTGGTCTTCTTGATATCAACAGCCACCTCCCTCCTGCCCCCCACTTGCCCCCAGTCCCAGGAGCAGGGAAACCACCAATCTGTTCATTCTTTTCTAAAATGTTGTCATTTCAAAAACACTTTACAAATGCAATCACACACGATGTGACTTTGTTTGGATTGGTGCCCCCTCCACCCAGCACAGTTCTCTGGAGATTTTCCAAATTCTCTTGTGTCTCAAAATTCATTCCTTTTTTTTTTATTGCTGAGTAGGGAGGGTTCCACGGTGTGGACATACCACAGTTTGTTTCACAGTTACCTGTTGAAGGGCCTCTGGACTGATTCCGTTTTTTGGCTGTTGTAAACCCACTGCTGTGAACATTGGTGTGCAGGTTTTGTGTAATCATTACTTCATTTCTCTGGAATCCATGCCCAAGGCTGTCATTTCTGGGTCATACGGTCATGGTATTTTTAGTCTTTTAGGAAACTGCCAAACTGTTTTCCCGAGGCTGTACCACTCTACATTCCCATCCGTGATATGCAAGTGGACTGGCTCTTCCATGTCCTCACTAGCATCTGGAGTCCTCACTTTCTTATTTTAACCATTCTGATGGGTATGCAATGAATGTCATACCCATAGTAAACTCAGCAATAAAAGAATATAAAATCATGACATTTGCAGGTAAATGGATGGAGTTGGAGAAGATAATGCTAAGTGAAGTTAGTCAATCCCCAAAAAACAAATGGCAAATATTTTCTGTGATTCATAGTGGGTTGGGGAGAGGGAGCATGGGAGGAATTCTAGATAGGGCAGAGGGGTGGGAGGGGAAGGGAGGGGGCAGGGGGTTAGCAATGATGGTGGAATGTGATGTACATCATTATCCAAAGTACATTATGAAGACATGAATTGGTGTGAACATACTTGATGTTCAGAGATATGAAAAATTGTGTTCTATATGTGTAATAAGAATTGTGATGCATTCCACTGTCATGTATTTAAAAAAATAAAAGCAATTTTTTAAAAAGAATAGAACTTTGGAGTGACCTGCACAATATGAAGACTTACTGTGCAGCTACAGTAATCAGATAATCAAGTCACTGTGGGGTTGATGGAGGGACAGACACATAGGTCAGTAGAACAGAACATGCAGAGTTCAGACCCATGAGAACATGCTCAACTAACATTTTACATATATCAGAAGCAGATTAATTGAGAAAGGATAGAGAAACTGTTTAATAAACAGCACTGGAGTAAGCGAACATCCAAAGTTGTGCTAGCTAGCTTTCCATAACTGTGACAAAAATACCAGAGAAAATCAACTTAAGGGAGGAAAAGTTGATTTTGGCTCATGGTTTCAGTTCATGGTCCCTTGGCTCCATTGTTACTGGGCCTGTGGTAAGAAGAAAACATTGGGGGCAGGGGTAGGCACTTGGTGGAGCAAAGTTAAGTACTTCATGGTGGCCAGAAAGCAGAGAGAGAGAGAGAGAGAGAGAGAGAGAGAGAGAGAGAGAGAGAGAGAGAGAGAGATGGGGGGGAGTGGTTGGGGGAGAAGGAGGAAAAACTGGGGGACAAAAAAACCCCTTAAGGGAAACTCCCAATGACCCACTTCCTCCAAGTAGGCTCCATCTCCTGGTTCCCACCATCTCCCAATAGCCCATTATGCTGTAATCCACAAATGCAGTGGTTTGTTGTGAGGTCAGACCTTCTAACCTGATCACCTCCAAGGCTCACCTTGGAACACAGTGGCTTTGGAGACCCATTTTTTTTTTTTTTTGACATATGAGGGGTTGGGGATATTTCAGGTCCAAACTATAACAAAAGACAAATGACACGAACCACAACCTCAACCCAAGGCCTTATACAAACATTCACAACAAATGAATTAGGGACAAACTGGAAAATGTGAAACTATAAAAATCTTAGGAAAAAAATAGAAACTTGGAATCTAAGACTAACTAAAAGACTTTAGACTTGGTACAAAAAGCACAATCCATATGAGGAAAAATTGATAAGCCGGACTGTATAAAAATTTATTTATTTTTTTTGCCAAGCAAAACCATAGGAAAAGGATGAAAAGATTAGCTACATCCTGAGAGAAAATATTGGCAAACTATGTATTCAAAAAAGGACAAGCAATCAGAACATATTTTTTAAAAAATCTTCCAAAATCAGCAATTAAAACCCCAAAACCAATCCAAATAGAAAATGAGAAAAACACATGAAAACTGACCAAAATATACAAAGAGAGTTTTTAGTTGGATTCCATCCCATTTATTGATTCTTGGTTTTAATTCTTGCACTATAGGAGTCTTATTAAGGAAGTTGGGGCCTAATCCCACATGATCGAGATTAGGGCCTACTTTTTCTTCGATTAGATGCAGGGTCTCTGGTTTAATTCCTAGGTCCTTGATCCATTTTGAGTTATGTTTTGTGCATGGTGAGAGATAGGGGTTTAATTTCATTTTGTTGCATAGGGATTTCAGGTTTCCCAGCACCATTTGTTGAAGAGGCTATCTTTTCTCCAAAGCTTGTTTTTGGCAACTTTGTCTAATATAAGATAATTGTAATTTTATGGGTTAGTTTCTGTGTCCTCTTCTCTGTACCATTGGTCAACCTGCCTGTTTTGGTGCCAATCCCAGGCTGTGTTTGTTACTGTTGCTCTGTAGTATAGTTGAAGGTCTGGTATAGCAATACCAACCTGCTTCACTCTTCCTGCTTAGGATTGCTTTAGCTATCCTGGGTCTCTTATTTTTCCAGATGAATTTCATGATTGTTTTTTCTATTTCTATGAGGAATTCCATTGTGATTTTGATGGGAATTGCATTAAATCTGTATAGTGCTTTTGGAAGTATGGTCATTTTGATAATATTAATCTGTTTACCCAGGAGCAAGGTAGATCTTCCCATCTACTAAGGTCGTCTTTGATTTCTTTCTTTAGGGTTCTGTAGTTTTCATTGTATAGATCTTTCACCTCTTTCGTTAAGTTGATTCCCGATTATCTTCTTTCTTTCTTTCTTTCTTTCTTTCTTTCTTTCTTTCTTTCTTTCTTTCTTTCTTTCTTTCTTTTTGAGGATATAGTGAATGGGGTAGTTTTCCTCATTTCCTTCTCAGAGGATTTGTCACTGATATTCAGAAATGCCTTTGATTTATGGGTATTGATTTTATATACTGCTACTTTGCTGAATTCATTACTAGTTTTAGAAGTTTTCTGGTGGAACTTTTTGGGTCTTCTAGGTATAAAATCATATCCTCAGCAAGTAAAGCTAAATTACATTCTTCTTTTCCTATACATATCCCTTTTATTTCTTTCGTCTGTCTAATTGCTCTGGCCAGTGTTTCAAGAACTATGCTGAATAGAAGTGATGAAAGAGGGCATCCCTGTCTTGTTCCAGATTTTAGAGGGAATGCCTTCATTTTTTCTCCATTTAGAATGGTGTTGGTGTGGGGCTTTGTGTAGATAGCCTTTAAGATCTGGAAATCTATTCCTGTTATCCCCAGTTTTTCTGGTGTTTTGAACCTGAAGTGGTGCTGTATTTTGTCAAATGCTTTTTCTGCGTCTATTGCGGTGATCATATGATTCTTATTTTTTAGTATATTGATGTAATGAATTGCATTTATTGATTTCCATATGTTGAACCAACCTGGCATCCCTAGGATGAATCCAATTTGATCATGGTGAGTGATCTTTTGGATATGTTTTTGTATTTGATTTGCCAGAATTTTATTGAGAATTTTTGCATCTATGTTCATTAGAGATATTGGTCTGAAGTTTTCTTTCTTTGATGTGTCTTTGTCCAGTTTTGGAATCAGGGTGATGTTGGTTGGCCTTATAGAATGAGTTTGGAAGTGCTCCTTCTTTTTCTCTTTCCTGAAATAAATTGAAGAGTATTGGTATTAGTTCTTCTTTAAAGGTCTTGTAGAACTCAGCTGTGTATCCATCCGGTCCTGGCCTTTTCTTGATTGGTAGTCTTTTGATGGCTTCTTCTGTTTCCTCACTTGATATTGGTCTGTTTAAGTTGTGTATATCTTTCTGACTCAATTTGGGCAGATCATATGACTTAAGAAATTTTTCGATGCCTTCCAAGTCTTCTATTTTATTGGAGTATAAGGTTTAACAATAATTTCTAATTATCTTCTGTATTTCTGTAGTGTCTATTGTGATATTGCCTTTTCATCATGAATGCTGGTAATTTGAATTCGCTCTCTCCTTCTCTTCGTTAGTGTGGCTAAGGGTCAGTCAATTTTATTTATTTTTTAAGAGAACCAACTTTTAGCTTTGTCAATTTTTTTTCAATTGTTTCTTTTGTTCTGATTTCCTTGATTTCCTCTCTAATTTTAATTATTTCTTGCCTTCTACTACTTTTGCTGCTGATTTGTTCTGTTTATAGGGCTTTGAGCTGTAGTGTGAGGTCATTCATTTGTTGAGTTTTCTTCTTTTAAGGAATGAACTCCATGCAATGAGTTTTCCTCTTAGTACAGCTTTCATAGTGTCACAGAGATTTCGATATGTTGTACCTATGCTCACATTTACCTCTGAGAATTTTTTAATCTCCCCCTTGATGTCTTCTGTAACCCATTGTTCATTCAGTAGCATATTGTTGAGTCTCCATGTGATAAAAATATTTTTATTTTTTATTTTGTCATTGATTTCCAATTTCATTTCATTATGATCTGGTAAAATACATGGTAGTACCTCTACTTTTTTGTATTTGCTAAGAGTTGCTTTGTGGCATAGTATAATGCTCTATTTTAGAGAAGAATCCATGTGCTGCTGAGAAGAAAGTGTATCTGTTTGATGCCGGTCCAAATAGTCTATATATGTCAGTTAAGTCCAAGTTATTAATTGTGTTATTGAGCTCTGCAGTTTCTCCATTCAACTTTTGTTTGAAAAACAAAAGAGAGAGGTGAGAGAGGTGTGTTAAGGTCACCCATGATTATTGTGTTGTGGTCAATTTGACTCTTGAACTTGAGAAGAGTTTGATTGATGAACACAGCGGCACCATTGTTTGGGGCATATCTATTGATGCTTGTTATGTCTTGTTGGTGTCTGGTTCCCTTGAGCAGTATTTGAATTCTATCTTTATCCTTTTTGATTAACTTTGGCTTGAAGTCTGCTTTATGTGCTATGAGCATGGAAACCCCTGCTTGCTAGTGCAGGTGAGGGGTATGATTTTTCCCAACCCTTCACCTTCAGTCTGTGTATGTCTTTTCCTAACAGATGAGTCTCCTATAGGCAGCATTTTGTTGAGGATGAGCTCTCTATGTGCCTCTTATGTCCCATCACATGAGTAATTTCATTTAGCGTGATTAAACTCTGTTTTTTCAAGGTTGCTTATTTCAAGGCACGAAGTAGGTAACACACAGAGTTCTTGATATTGGGATGAG
The DNA here is from genome assembly GCF_045843805.1 of Urocitellus parryii. Lineage (NCBI taxonomy): Eukaryota > Metazoa > Chordata > Mammalia > Rodentia > Sciuridae > Urocitellus > Urocitellus parryii. The sequence continues at coordinate 63,984,185 of NC_135544.1, read as the reverse complement.
AAGATTGGTTGTGCAATCTGGAAATTTGGTGGGCATTTCTGGAGGACATCAGGACTTTGATGAAATGGCAAATCCAGAACCCTTGAAGATGTTCACAATGGTTCTTCAGATTGTTGCTGCTCTGGTCCAGAATTAGGAGGTCCATTAACCCATAATAAAGTAATATCAAAATGGGGAATTTTAAAGCAAGTTTTGGGAGTTTTGAATTATAGGATCAATTTTTATCTATTTTCTAGAAATTTAAATAAAAACTAAGTAAAACTTTCAATAGAAGTTTCTTTATTGAAATAGCAATGGGGCTAGGGTCATGGGTCAGTGGTAGCACACTTGCCTGGCATGTGTGAGGCACTGGGTTCGATCTCAGCACTGCATATAAATAAATAAATAAATAAATAAATAAATAAATAAATGTGTATTAGCAACAAAAAACAAAAATAAATAAATAAAATTAATAGCAAGTTGTATCTGCTGCTCTGGAATATTTCTTAGCACTGAGACGTTTAATGTATGGTACAAATAAATGGTTACATTTTCGGCAAATCTTTTTATGATTTTATTAAAGAACACTGACACCAACTTGTCTCTTTGACTTGTGGGTTGTCAACAGTTTTCTGGAATCCTAACCGCCGCTGTCACCTGCCTTTCCAAGATGAGAAAACATAGTTATATGAGTTTATCTGTTCATCAGCATAAACTTTCTTGGACCTATTTCACTTTAGCTTGAGGTACAAAGCCTATTGGTGTCTGTAGAAGCTGCTGGGCTGGGATACTCTTCCTTCTTTGATTTTCTTTTGATCATTAATCTGGAAGTTCCTCCAAATACTGAAAAGTTTTTTTGTAGTTACAAATGAGATGATCCCTTTTCCAAAAAATTTTACTAAAAGGATATTATGAAAAATGTATTTCAGGAGCAAAATGTTGGGATATTACTAGTTATATTACCTTTTTACCCACAAAGTTGCAAGTTTTTAATTACTATAATCTATAAATTGCTATAGCTACCTTGATTCATGTCTGGGCATAATACCATTAAAGCATTAAACCCATCGGGGGTATAGAACATGTTTTCAAAGTAGGGGGAAAAGAAAAACACACCAGAATCAAGTCATTCAAGAGCCAAAGGAGTCACAGTATTTTGATAACAGCCACGAGAGTGAGTTAGCATAAGGAGGACAGACTTTCAATAGCGTTAGGGATGTTAAGGTATGGAAAGAATTGGAAACTGCAGTCAGAATGATCAATACAACTTTCTTTATGACAGCAAATTGGACTCCTTTGTAGGAAACCATGATTTCAGGGGTGCTTTGCAGGTCCCAGTGCTCTAAAAGGCTTCTTCATGAATATTGAAAATCCTAGGGTGTTAGGGCGGCCAGTCCAGGTGCAGGAGCAGCCGCCCTGCAGGGGCAGGTCACCAACGCTGAGGGCGGAGTCACCCAAGGGGGACAGCGGAAAGTCCAGGGAAGGAGCAGAGGCCCCCAGGGGTGACTGCGCCCCTGGCAGCGAGTCCCTGGTGGAAGCCCAGGCCAGGGCTCTGCGTTACGAGGCAGAAGGCGACGTGGGCGCGAGCCCCGCAGCGCCCCGAATTCCGAGGCTTAGGTCACAATCGACCCTGCGCGCTCGAGGCCGTTCCGTGGAGAGAGGTGGATGGTGAGAGGTGGATGGTGAGAGGTGGATGGTGAGAGGAGCGGGTTTTGCAGCGGCTCAGAGGTTGCAGCGATGTCGTCCTGGTTTGGGGGCCTAAGCTCCGGCTGGGGCCACTCCTTGGGTCAGGTGGGGGACAGCTTGGCTTCCCTCACCGGCCATATCTCCAGCTTCGCCAGGGACGCGTCTCTGGACGATTTAGAAGAGGTAGAAGCAGGTTTACCTCATTGTGGGAGAAAGGAAATTGAAGCTCCCCAATCTCCATTCACATCAACAGATGGAAGACTTACAAAGGATTGTACTGATCCGGAAGAAAAGCACAAAGAAGCATCAGGGCTTCCCATAAAGCTTCCTTCTGCAGGTTACCGACATCAACTGCAAGGGAGAGGGACAGAAGCCAGCCAACCTAAAGCAAGACAGATGGTGCTACAGGATCACCTGTGGAGATGGCAGTCACCTGCCCGATCAGTACACTCCGGAGCTGGTGATATACCAATAACCACTGCACCGGCTCCATCCAGCTGTGGAATCAGTCGTCAGTTTTCACCTCTTCCTGATGGAGACATGCACTTTAGCAACGTCATTTCATCACAACATGAAATAAAGAGCTTGTCAATGGAAGTTTCGAGACTTGAATCTGAAGTCGGCCCCTGGAAGCATATTGGTCAAGCACAAGGAACACGTAATTCTGATCCAAGGGAAATCTGCAAACTCCAAAATATTATTAAGGTACTTGAAGAAAACCAAAGTCAGGACATAAATAATCATCAGCATGAAATGCCAGTTTTGCAGAAGGCACATCAAGAGAAACTGGCAGAGGAAAGTTCCCAGCATCGAGAGGAATTATGTGACTACGAAGAACGAATTGAAGAACTTGAAAATCAGTCACAACAAGGTGACTCAGGGGTTACAGCCTGTGAGATGCAGAAAACTATTCAGGTTCTACAAACTGAAAATGCCGAGTCGATGAAAGAGATAGAAGAACTTGAGGATCAAATAAAAGACATCAATAAAAAATTATCTTCTGCAGAAAATGACAGAAACGTCTCGAACAGAGAACAAGAGCAGCTCCGTGTGGAAAAGGGACAAATAATTGAGCAGTGTGAGAACTTGCAACTGGAATGTAGTAAATTGCAGGCTTCTGTGATGGAGCAGAGTGATACTGTGGCCCAAAAGGGAAAAATTCTTCCACTGAGTTCATTGGTGGAAGAAGTGCTCAGGCTGCAACAAGCCCTGTCCGATGCTGAAAAGGAAATAATGAGACTGAATGGTTTAAACCGGGATAACCATCTGGCTGAAGACAATCTGAAACTGAATCTGCGTGTCCAAGTTTTAGAAAAAGAGAAGTCATTATTGAGTCAAGAGATGAAAGAACTTCAGATATCACTGTCAACATTGAGCTGTGAATATGAAGTAATTAAAAATACAGCTTCAACAGACGTGAATTTGTGTGTACAATTGCATAACTTAAAACTTAACTTGGAGTCGAAGGAGCAAGAACTGAATCAAAGTATTAATGAAAAGAAAATGCTGATAGCTGAGTTGGAAGAACTAGACACTCAGAACCAAGAAGCGACAAAGCACATAGTTTTGATAAAAGACGAGCTATCCAAACAACGATATGAAGGAGACCTTGCAATCAAGAAATTGAAACAACTCAATCAAGAGAAGGATTTTGAAATCGCAAGCCTCAAAAAGAATATTGAGCAAATGGCTGCTGATCAAAAAGAAACTAAGGAACTTTTGGCATCTGGTTTAGAAGAACCAGAGCAATTGATACAACGTGTAAGTGAGAAAAAAGTGTTTATTGACAAACTCAAAGAACAAAGTTCAGAACTCCAAAAGAATTTAGATAAGTTTTCTCAGGTCTTAAGAGAAAATGAAACTTTAAGGCAAACCATAGAAGAAAAGGACAGAAGGATTGAATCCATGAAAGAAGAAGGAAATCATCTGCAAGAAGAATTGGAAAGACTCAGGGAACAGCAGCACAGAGCTGTCCTTGTGGCTGAGCCTGAAACCCTCGATAGTATCACAGAACTAGAATGTGAGGTATCTCAACTGAATATCGTCAATAATCATCTGGAAAAGGAAATTAAACATCACCAGAAGATAATTGAAGATCAAAGACAGGGTAAAATGCGCCTACTTCAGTCATTACAGGAGCAGAAGAAGGAAATGAATGAATTGAAATACCAATATGAGCAGATGAATGCTGCGCATGCCCAGTTATTTTTAGTAAAAGATGAGGAAATTAAGAATTTGCAGAAAACCATTGGACAAATGAAAGCCCAGTTGCCTGGAGACAGATACAACACTCAAACAGAGAATTCCGATGTTCTTCGAGAACCGAAAGTTAAAGAAAGCCTTACTGTAGAAAATGGAGGTGAAAACCACAACTTATTGAAATCTGAAAATGAGACATCAGTGAAAGGAATCAAAGAAGAACTTGAGATTAAACTTCTAAAAGAACAGGAGCGAATATTCATTTTAGAAATGGACATTTCTAAACTCAAAGCGGAAAATGAAAACATAACAGAAACATACAAAGGAAAGGGAATGGAGTGTCAAGCATTGCAGGAGACCAACAGGAGGTTCTCCTTGATGCTGCAAGAAAAAGACCTGCAGCTGGAGACTATGAAGGAGAAAGCTCATGCCTTTGAGCAGCTGTTGCAAGAAAAAGAAGAGGACAAGTGTGGGGAGTTCAGTCATCTTGTCACTGCTGTTGAATCAATGGAGGAGAAGACTGTTATGTTTCAGCAAGAGACAGATCAAGTCATCTTGTGCCTGAAGCAAAAACAGATGGAGAACAGGACCCTCCAGCACGAGGTTCAACACCTGCACCGGGAGCTAGAGAGACTACGCAGCCATCTTTTGGAATCAGAGGATTCCCACACCCGGGAAATTTTGGCTGTGGAAAAAAGGGAGATTGAACTGAAAAAGAAAATCACGCTGTTGGAGGAAAAGCTAGTTTCATCTTCGACTACAAGTCATCAAGCCAACGTGCAGGTAGAGGCCCCGCAGGAACAGTTGAGGATGGAATCCCAACAGAGGGATGAGAAGGCACCGCAGTTCCCGCTCTCCCAGGAAGGAGGAACGCAGTCTGCTATGTGTCCTGCTGAGTTCAAGAAAGAACAGAAGGAAAAGGCAGAAAAAGTCGAAGGAGAAGCATTACCATTACAACAGGATGAAGCAAATGTTGTGTGGGATTCAGCACCCAGACAGTTAGACCTCAAGGAAGAACAGACTGGAGAACTCACAAAACAAAGTGAGCTCCTGCAAGAAATGCTGGGCGATACACCAAAGAAATTGACGAACAGGACAAGCAGCACAGAAGGAAAAGTGGACAAAGGCCTCCTGAGAAACCTTTTTATCGGTCATTTCCGCACACCCCAACGTAAACGTCCTGAAGTGCTACGGTTAATCGGAAGGATCCTGGACATTGAAAAGGGGGAAATGGAGCAGTTGTTGAAAGAAGATTACGGAGGTGTTACCAAGTGGATGCCCGGTTGGCTTGGAGGAGGACCCAAATCTGTCCCCAGCACACCTTTGATACCAAGTCAGAAATCTGTGCGGAAGAGTTCTTTTTCAGAACTTTTTATTAAGTTTCTGGAAATGGAATCTCATCCAGCTGTTCCACCACCCAAACTTTCTGCTCCTGCCATGGAACTCTAGATTCACCAAGAAGAAGAAAGCAAGGGGCAAAGGTGCTGGGAAGTGGTAAAGAGGCAGCAGAATTCAGAGCCACTTACTCACCTAGCTGGACTGGGACCTAGTGGACCTGGGCATCTTCTCTGGAACCCTTCGCAGATGTCATGCCCACCTTTACACCATTGCCACTGTCCCCAGACCATCCTGCCAGGGTTGTACTAAAGGACCTTTTAAAGCCATAAGTGACTCTGAAGCCAGAGATAATGTAGCACTCTAATGAAGCCATAACTCAGTACTTTTTGAGAGTGACCTTTTGGAAAAAGTGTCATGTATTTGTAGACAAAAAGAGAAAGAAAAAAGCTGATGTATGTAGCTACTAGGTATTTTGTCTTCCCTTTTTTTCTTTCTTCTTTCTTTCTTTCTTTTTTTTTTTTTGCTGTAGCGCTTAAAAAATTTATTTTGTTTTGTTTGCTGTTGCACTTTTTGTTTATAAAATTTTGTTTTGATGTTATGACGTAATCCTCAACAATAATCAATTCTAATGCACTTTGTGAGCAACTGTACAGTGCACCAGTAGTGAGCCATTAGCTTCAACCTCTTTTTTATGATTGTATTTGTTACATTTAATTTTATGAAGATAAAATGACACATTTAATTAACAGAAAGGAGGAAAAATCCAACTCATGAGAAAAAGATCTATATAGCTCAGAATTCAGAGTGTATAAAAACAAAATATAATGTTGCCCAAAGTTGTGACTTCTTGAGTTTACAAAAGAAAACCTTGTGCAACTACTAAAAGAAAGTGACAGTGGGAAGGCCTGAACATGAAGTTTCGTGGATAAATTCTGAGAAATTTTAACGCAAATACTATGACACCCATCCATTTTACTTATTTTCATTTCTGTAAAAAAATCACTTTACATTAATTCAACTTTCTAGATGTTAATGTCCAGAAAGAAGACCATTTTTATAAGTCAAACTGAACGCATTTTCAATGGAAAAGTTAATTTGCAAGGATGTGTCATTAAATATGGGGACCGTTTATCTACATACTTTTTGGGCTCTAAAATAATGCTTATAAACACATTTTTAAAATCATTTGATCACAAAACAGCGGGGAGGAGAAATCAGGAGAAATAAAATCATATAATGTTTTAAAAGCTGAAATCCTTAGAAAAACATTTTTCATTTTTGTAAATTAAGGTAAAAGATAAATCAAAGTTTTTAGCTGAAGTTAGGAGAAGTCAGAGAAGAGAAAAAGCAGATTATATAAGAAACACTTCTCTGACACCTGTAATTTCTAAAATCATTAAGAACATTTTTAATAAAATTAATTTAAATAAAATTTAATAAAAATTAAATGATAATTCAGTAAAAATTGGTTTAATTTAAATTTATTTTTAATGAATATTATTTAATTTGAATTTATTTCATTAACATTATTAATCTAATAAATTTAATTTATATTAAACTATGATCTCATTTTTATTTAAAATTTATTAAATTTCATTGAAATGAATTTAATACAATTTAATAATATTAGTTTAATTTACATAGAATTTAATATAAATCAAATTATTTCATATTAATGAAATAATTTACAAACAAATTTTAATAAAATTAAATTAATTTTAATAGAAATGTTCTTAATGGTTTTAGAAATTACAGATGTCAGAAATATTTGCTATATAATCTACTTTTTCCTCTTATCTGATTTCATCTAACTTAAGCTAGAAACTTTTGATTTATCTTTTATCTTAATTTACAAAAATAAAAAGGGAAGACAAGATACCTAGTAGCTATATATATATCAGCTTTTACTTTTCTTTCTTTTAATTTTTTCTCAGTTTCAACTTTTTATTCATTTAATTTTCAAGCTCTTTTAGGATAGGGACATGGGATTTACCTTTTAAGTCTCAAGCACTCAGAAAAGAAAAGAAAGTACTAGTTTTGGCTTTTTAATGTAGTGCCAAAAATGGGACCTGAAACTAACATTAACCATCTTTAGAAGACTTTGTATAAAAAAGGCTGAAAATTATTGAACCCAGGACACTTATGGCTTTAAATTTTCCCTGAGAGGTGGACAGTCCCCTACGACTCTGCGAATGTGGTTCTCTGAGACTTCGTCCTGCCCATAGCTTGATGTGACCACCACCAGCCCGGCCGTGAGACACACCTGCATGCTACACATCAGTGAAATCACTTCCTTGCACCAGCACCAGCTGCTTACAATTGAAGAAGAGTCTTTAATTTTTTATAAGTCCATTATAAAAAAAATCCTAACTTGACACTTAATTGAATCTGTTTTAAGTAAATTCTAGTAACAGAACTAATCCATGGTAGTGAATGACAATTCACATTTAAAAGTCATCGCTAAAATATATACTATTTTAAAGTTTGTATTGGTGAGATACTGTAAAAAGATGGTCTTTGCAAAGTCTGAGAACCGGATTCACACAGAGCATTTCCAGAATTATAAACAAATCAAAATTTCCATAATCATATGATGAAACTTAATGTGTATTGGCTAAATAGTCTTTATTCCATCCTTTATAGTTTTTATGAGAAACTTTTACCCTATTCATCAAGTTTTAATTATCTTTGTAATAATGTAACTATTTTAACATCCCAAAAAGAAAATACTATTCTTTTGAAAATTGAGACAAGCAATAGAATATGATTGGAAATAATTTATATGACATCTTACTTGTATGAATATAGATGAACAGATTTAAAAATGTTTCTGAAAAATAAAATTTTCCTTGTTCTACAGTTACTTTGTTCTTAATTAATTATTTGACCCAAGACAATTATGGCTTTAAATTACATGACCCAAGAAGCAGTTGAGAATAGGAGATACTCCAGTCTAGTTTTAGACATAGTCCATACTCATGTTCCCAATATATTTAATGATGGCATTTAAAACGGGGATGTGAGAATCTTAAAGTCCCTTTCTCATTTTTGCGATGGTGTCAACTGAAACTATTTGTAGCTACCTCTGGAAGATGTAGGAAATGTTCAGTCATTTGATGTATGAGCCGTGCCATTGGAGTGTCTGGGGCTGGGGCTTCTAGATCCCAGTAAAGTCTTTGAATTCATAAACAGCCTGAAAAAACTGATTCACATATGCATAAAATGTATTTAATCAGCATCAGTTTGCAGGAACCAGAGCAGAGCAAAAGTGGTTATTGAAGAGTTCGGGCTGAAATACTCAGAACTGGAGAATATTGTGAACTTGAGGTCTATTGCCATGTTTTCTTATCTGAACTTCCTTTGGATTAAACTTGCCTATTTTAGCCACCAAAACAAATATTTAAGTTGTCCAACCAATTCCTTGGGAAATGAAATCCTTTTGTCTTAATGACTTTTAAGCACATATCAGAGCTTAGTTCACTAGATTTTTTTTTGTTACAAAGGCACATTTGTGTTATGAAGGGTACCATTGCTATCAGATGCCCCAGACATGTCTGGGCCTCGGTAGGTATCTCTGAGCACACGTCTGATGAGTGCACACAGTGTGTATGTTGGAATTTGGTCTATGGATCAACATGGTCAGCTGGTGGCCACTTAGTGGGAACATCCCCCCAAACCCATTTGATGTTACTTGGGGACAGGGTAGAAAGGATTATAAAATATGGAATCATTTCGTGATTGAGGATCACTGTCTTATCTTGGTGGCTGGCCCTCATTGAGTTCAGAGATGGGAAGTCTGTGGCCCTATTGTGAGAAGCATTGGTGTGGTGAACCTTGGTTGTTTTGAGCAGCTGAGGAGAGAAAAAGGGAGGTTGAAACTGAAAAAGCTGGAGTAAACACAAGTCGACTTTCAGTTGGGGGTGAGCTTGCAGGACCGCCATAACAAATTACCAGGGGTGGGTGGCTTAAACCACAGGATTTATTCTCACAGTCCTGGAGGCTGTGAGCCCACGTCAAGGTGGGCAGGCTGGTTTGTCCTGGGCTTCTCTTCCTGCTTGTATGTGGCTGCCTTCTGGTGTCTCCATGTAGTCTTTCCTCTTTGCATGTGTGATTCCTAGTCACTGCTTCTTAAAAGGCCACCAGTCATTCTGGATTCTGGCTCCCTTCCCTTAATGTTTTAGGGATACCATTTCTAAATACAGCCACATCCTGAGTTACTAGAAGTTGGGAATCTCAACATGAGCTTTAGAGGGACAGGGACATCAAATAGAGAAGGGGAGAGGGCTCAGGGCTACTTTGGAAGAGGCAAAAGCCTCTAGAGAAAGGCTGATCAAAGAAACTGAACCTGAGCAGAGTTTCTGCAGGTTTTCCAGCCGGAGAAATGGAAGTCCAGCAGGCACCGTAAGTGAGAAGCCAGACCTCTGGAGAAATGGTCAGAGCAGGCTGTCTCTACAACACATAGTTCAGACTCCTCTTTCCGGCTTTCAAACTCCTGCATATTAAGCCGTTTCCCTCCATGTTCTCTCTTTGTTCCTGACAAATTTTCCCAAAATCTAAGCAACGTGACCAGTATTGTAATATACAACTATCTCACACACACACACACACACACACACACACACACACACACACGTATGCTATTATCTATGATTTTTATACTTACTAAAATTATTATATAACATATATATGACATACTAATATTGCATATTAATTACATATACTATAATATAATTATTGAAACATAGTATCATATATGTGCTAACACCAATACCATTTCTGTCTCCTTTTCTTTAACTCCCTCTGATCCTATTGACCTCTTTTCTTCCTCTAGGCACCATTTCCAGTGTGATCAGTGCATTCTCTCTTTCCCATTTCTCTCTTGGTTAGCCATTATAAACAAGCCCAAGAGACAAGTCCACAAAGCACAGAGGGAAAGAAATGAGACTTAAAACCTTCTACCCTTCTTCCCCCTATTGTAGGAGGCAGAGCAGATGTCATTCGCTATTATTGATAAACACCTTTTTCAAAGACTGTTTGTGAATGTTTGTGCCTGATGGTGACTTGGTTGATAAATCTTCACTTGGGAGAATCTGTCTCGGGATATAATCAAACTTATAACGACTTAAAAACTTAAAAGCTGTTCCTGTGTTCAAAGAAAAATACAGCTGCACTCGCTCCTCATTTGACTTTTTAGAAGAGGAAAATCTTAACATTAAGTGAAAATAGTTTAAGGAGGAGAAGAATGCTTTGAGTTCCAACTATTGCTTTCTTTTAAAATTTTTATTAATGTACCAATTATTTTGCAGCCACATGTAAATGAAAGACTTTGAGTAATTGTTTCATCACCTTGCTTGGGCTCTCCCCAAAATCAAAAATCACTTAGCAGTATCTTCTCCAAAGCCATCCATTTACCTGCAAATGCCATGGTTTTGTTCTTTTTAAATGCTGAGTCAAATTCCATTGTGCATATATGCCACATTGTTTTTTTATCCATTCATCCACTGAAGGGCATCTAGGTGGCTCCACAGGTTAGCTATTGTGAAGTGTGCAGCTATAAACATGGATGTGGCTGTGTCCCTGTAGTATGCTGTTTTTAAGTCCTTTGGGTACAGCCCAAGGAGAGGAAAAGCTGGGTCAAATGGTGGTTCCATATCCAGTTTTCCAAGGAATCTCCATACTGCTTTTCAAATTGGCCACACCTATTTGTTCTCCCACCAGCAATATATAAGTGTGCCTTTTCCCCCACATCCTCACCCACACTTATTGTTGTTTGTCTCCATAATAGGTGCCATTCTGACTGGAGTGAGATGATACATTAGAGTGGTTTTGATTTGCATTTCTCTGATTGCTATGGATAATGAGCATTTTTTAATATATTTGTTGATTGATTGTAGATCCTCTTCTGAGAAGTGTCTGTTCAGGTCCTTGGCCCATTTGTTGATTGGGTTATTATTATATTTTTGGTGTTTCGCTTTTTGAGTTCTTTGTATACCCTAGAGATTAGTGCTCTATCTGATGTGTGGGAGGTAAAAGTTTGCTCCCAGGATGTAGGCTCTCTGTTCACCTCACAGATTGTTTCTTTTGCTGAAAAGAATTTTTTTAGTTGGATTCCATCCCATTTATTGATTCTTGGTTTTAATTCTTGCGCTATGGGAGTCTTATTAAGGAAGTTGGGGCCTAATCCCACATGATGGAGATTAGGGCCTACTTTTTCTTCTATTAGACGCAGAGTCTCTGGTTTAATTCCTAGGTCCTTGATCCATTTTGAGTTAAGTTTGTGCATGGTGAGAGGGGTTTAATTTCATTTTGTTGCATAGGGATTTCAGGTTTCCCAGCACCATTTGTTGAAGAGGCTATCTTTTCTCCAGTGCATGTTTTTGGCACCTTTGTCTAATGTAAGATAATTGTAATTTTGTGGGTTAGTCTCTGTGTCCTCTTTTCTATTGGTCAACCTGCCTGTTTGGGTGCCAATCCCAGGCTGTGTTTGTTATTGTTGCTCTGTAGTACAGTTGAAGGTCTGGTATAGTGATACCACCTGCTTCACTCTTCCTGATTAAGATTGCTTTAGCTATCCTGGGTCTCTTATTTTTCCAGATGAATTTCATGATTGCTTTTTCTATTTCTATGAGGAATACCATTGTGATTTTGATGGGAATTGCATTAAATCTGTATAGTGCTTTTGGAAGTATGGTCATTTTGATAATATTAATTCTGCTTACCCAGTAGCAAGGTACATCTTTCCATCTTCTAGGGTCTTCTTTGGTTTTTTTTTCTTTAGGGTTCTGTAGTTTTCATTGTATAGATCTTTCACCTCTTTCATTAAGTTGATTCCCAAGTATTTTTTTTTCCTTAGGCTATTGTAAATGTGGTAGTTTTCCTCATTTCCCTCTCAGAGAATTTGTCACTGATATACAGAAATGCCTTTGATTTATGGGTGTTGATTTTAAAGCCTGCTACTTTGCTGAATTCATTTACTAGTTCTAGAAGTTTTCTGGTGGAGCTTTTTGGGTCTTCTAGGTATAGAATCCTATTGTTAGCAAATAGTGCTAATTTAAGTTCTTCTTTTCCTCTGCATATCCCTTTAATTTCTTTCATCTGTCTAGTTGCTCTGGCCAGTTTTCAACAACTATGTTAAATAGAAGTGGTGAAAGAGGACATCCTTGTCTTGTTCCAGATTTTAGAGGGAATGCCTTCAATTTTTCTCCATTTAGAATAATGTTGGCCTGGGGCTTAGCATAGATATCCTTTATGATGTTGAGATGTTTCTGTTATCCCTAGTTTTTCTAGTTTCTTGAACATGAAGGGGTACTGTGTTTTGTCAAATGCTTTTTCTGCATCTATTGAAATGATCATATGATTCTTTTTTTAATTTTTTTTATTGGTTGTTCACAACATTACAAAGCTCTTGACATCATATTTCATACATTAGATTGAAGTGGGTTATGAACTCCCAATTTTTACCCCAAATGCAGATTGCAGAATCACGTCGGTTACAAATCCACAATTTTACATAATGCCCTATTAGTAACTGTTGTATTCTGATACCTTTCCTATCCCCTACTATCCCCCCTCCCCTCCCCTCCCATCTTCTCTCTCTACCCCATCTACTATAATTCATTTCTCTCCTTGTTTATTTTCCCATTCCTCTCACAACCTCTTATATGTAATTTTGTATAACAATGAGGGTCTCCCTCCATTTCCATGCAATTTCCCTTTTCTCTCCCTTTCCCTCCCATCTCATGTCTCTGTTTAATGTTAATCTTTTCTTCCTGCTCTTCCTCTCTGCTCTGTTCATAGTAGCTCTCATTATATCAAAGAAGACATTGATATGATTCTTATCTTTCAGTCTATGGATGTGATGAATTACGTTTATTGATTTTCTTATGTTGAACCAACCTTGCATACCTGGGATGAATCCCACTTGATCATGGTGCACGATCTTTTTGATATGCTTTTGTATTCGATTTGACAGAATTTCATTGAAAATTTTTGCATCTATGTTCTTTAGAGATATTGGTCTAAAGTTTTCTTTCTTTGATGTATCTTTGCCTGGTTTTGGAATCAGGGTGATGCTGGCCTCATAGAATGAGTTTGGAAGTGATCCCTCTTTTTCTCTTTCCTGAAATAAATTGAAGAGTATTGGTATTAGTTCTTCTTTAAAGGTCTTGTAGCACTCTGCTGTGTATCCATCTGGTCCTGGGCTTTTCTTGGTTGGTATGCTTTTGATGGCATCTTTTATTTCCTCACTTGATATTGGTCTGTTTAAATTGTGTATATCTTCCTGATTCAGTTGGGCAAGTTGTATGACTTAAGAAATTTGTCGATGCCTTTGATATCTTCTATTTTATTGAAGTATAAGTTTTCAAAATAATTTCTAATTATCCTCTGTATTTATGTAGTGTCTGTTGTGGTATTACCTTTGTCATCACGTATATTCGTGATTTGAGTTCTCGCTCTCCTTCTCTTCATTATTGCAACTAAGGGTCTGTCAATTTTTTTTATTTTTTCAAAGAACCAACTTTGTGTTTTTTCAATTTTTTCAATTGTGTCTTTTGTTTCGATTTCATTAATTTCAGCTCTAATTTTAATTATTTCTTGCATTCTACTGCTTTTGCTGTTGATTTGTTTTTCTTTTTCTAGGGCTTTGAGATGTAAAGTTAGGTCATTTATTTGTTTACTTTTTCTTCTTTTTAGGAATGAACTCCATTCAATGAACTTTCCTCTTAGAACTACTTTCATAGTGTCCAGGAGATTTCGATATGTGATATGTTGTATCTAAGTTCTCATTTATCTCTTAGAATTTTTTAATCTCCTCTTTGATGTCTTCTACAACCCATTGTTCATTCAGTAACATATTGTTTAGTCTCCAGGTGTTGAAGTAATTTTATTTTTTATTTTGTCATTGATTTCCAATTTTATTCCATTATGATCTGATAAATTACATGATGGTATATCTACTTTTTTTGTATTTTCTAAGAGTTGCTTTGTGGCATAGTATATGGTCTATTTTAGAGAATGATCTATGTGCTGCTGAGAAGACAGTGTATCCACTTGATGCAGGTTGAAATATTCTATATAAGTAACTTAAGTCTAAGTTATTGATTATATTATTGAGATCTACAGTTTCTTTATTCAACTTTTGTTTTGAAGATCTATCCAGTGGTGAGAGAGGTGTGTTAAAATCAGTCAAGATTATTGTGTTTTGGTCAATTTGACTCTTGAACTTGAGAAGAGTTTGTTTGATGAACACAGCTGCACCATTGTTTGGGGCATATCTATTGATGATTGTTCTGTCTTGTTGGTGTATGGTTCCCTTGAGCAGTATGTGAATTCCATCTTTATCCCTTTTGATTAACTTTGTCTTGAAGTCTACTTTATTTGATAGGAGGATGGAAACCCCTGCTTGCTTCCATAGTCCATGTGGGTGGTATGATTTTTCCCAACCTTTCATCTTTAGTCTGTGTATGTCTTTTCCTATCAGATTAGTCTCCTGGAGGCAGCATATTGTAGAGTCTTTTTAAAATCCAATCTGCTAGCCTATGTCTTTTGATTGGTGAGTTTAAGCCATTAGCATTCAGGGTTACTATTGAGACATGGTTTGTATTCCCAACCATATTTGTTTATTTTTGTTATTTAACTTGACTTGATTTTCTTCTTTGATTAGTGACTCTGCTCAGGCGCTCGCCAAGTCTTTCGTGGGCTGGAACTTGGGCTTTGAGTCCTGCTCCAACACCGGGCGTCCTACTCCAACGCTGAGGCCCGGAGCCTCCTGTGGGGGTCACAGTGCTGGAGATTTCTGTGGAGAGCAGCTGGACAGGGTCCTCTAACACTCTCAGAGATGGAGAGGTCCCACGAGGTGAGATCTGCGGGCACAGTGCCCAGGGCACAGGGCGGCTCCCTCCCTTCCCACCATCATGTTTTCTCCTTGCCCCAATGTTCCATTCTTCTTTGACAAGTTTGTCTTAGCAGTTCCAAAGTCCGAATTTTTTCATACAAATTTTAGAATAAGCGTTTTTATATCTACAAACAACAACAATAACAAGACTCAACCCCACCCAAGCTTTGAATCAACATTGTTTCTTTGACTAGCAAATGTATACTGTTTTGTTGGTACCTAAGTACTTTCTTTTCTTTGCAGCAATTGTACGTGGTATTGTAATTTTAATTTCAGGGGCTGTATGTTCATTGTGGGGATTAGAAATGCAATCAACTTGGTCAGCTCAATTTGTATTCTGAGACCTGCTGAACTCACTCATTTGTTCCAGAAATTTTTGGTGAGGGGTAGAATTCTTGGGTTTTTCTATGTAGACAGTCATGTCATCTTCAAATAGAGAAAGTTTTATTCCTTCCTTTCCAATTGTATTCCTTTCATTTCTTTGTTTTACCTTATTGCAGTAGCTAGATTTTCTAATACTTTCTTGAATAAAAATGCTGGGAAATTCTTGCCTCATTCCTGATATTAGCAGGAAAGCATTCAGTCTTTCACCATTAAGTATTCTGTTAACTGTGGGTTTTTTCTAAGTGTTCTTTATCTAGTTGAGGTAGTTCCCCTTTATTTCTCATTTGCTGAAAATTTTTATCATAAAAGAGTGTTGGATTTTGTCAAATACCTTTTCTGCAACAATTAATATAATTTTTAAAAATTTTATATTGTACAGTAGATGTTGATTGTTTTTGTATATTGAACCAGCCTTGCATACCTGGAATAAATACCATTAGTTAATGATATATTAGTCAGCTTTCCACTGCTGTGACAAAACACCTAAGAACATCAATTTAGAGGGTGAAAGATTTATTTTGGCTCAGGGTTTAGAGGTTTTAGTATGTGATCAGCTGGCTCCACTGTTTCAAGGTCATGGTAAGACAGTACATTATGGCAGAAGGATGTGGTAGAGCAAAGCTGTTCATTTGAGGGTGGGGGAAGGAATGTACAGAGGAGCAAGGGAGTGCAGGTATAAAACAAACGGCACTCCCCCCAGTAACCTACCTCTTTTAGTTTCTACCACCTTCCAATATTACCACCAGCTGAGGACCAAGCCTAGAATACATGAGCCTTTGGGGGACATTCCAGATAAAAACTATAAAACATGGTACGTGCTTCTTTTATACATTGTTGGGTTCAGTTGGCAATCAGCCAACTGAAAAATATTTTGGCCAATATTTTTGTAACTTAGATCATAGGAGACATTACTCTGTATTTTTGCTTTTTATACTATGTGGGTTGGGTATAAGGCTGATAATAATGTAATTTAATAAATCAGGAGGTCTTCATCACTCTCTTATTTTCTGGAAGATGCTATGTAAAATTGATGTTATCTCTTTAAATATTTGATGAATTCTCCAATGAAATTATCAAGGTCTGGAGGTTTCTTTTTTGAAAGGTTTTAGTTAGATTTAATTTGTTTGATGGCTATGTTATGCTTAAATTCAGGACCCCCCAAAGACCACCAGAGACCAAGATCGATGTAAGCAGCAAAGAGGTATTTATTGCGAGCTAGCTCGGTCCTCCATGTGCACACAGCAACTGGTGACAAAGAATTTATACATTCTTTGGAGAAGGCAGGGACCCCCACACACATCATAGCATCTCTTAGCAAAATCATCACACACCGTGGGAAAATCATACAACAACTCTAAAACATGATTAGCGTACCAAGTGGTGGGAGAGAATCTGGAAAGAATGATTGGTTAGTTCAAAGGGTTGAGGCACTTAAATTGATTGGTTCAAACCATGAGGATGTCGCAAGGGGGGTTTGTGCCAAGCTGCAGGGCTTCTAGTTTAGATACTGGTCACCACACCTAGGTGGGGGCCATCTGGAATTTCAGATATTTCGATATCTTGGCCTATCTTAGGTGATCACCATCTGGGCTTTTCCAGAACTGTTTCCACCGAGCTTTTCTGTGGTATTTCCTGACTTTAGGACTGCAGTAGGTCAGAGGTTAAGTTTCAGAGCAAAATGAGGCCCCAAGCAGAATGAGGTTGCTTAGGTCTTTCAGCTATAGGATTATTCACTTTAGCTATTTTGTCTTGGCTGTGTTTTAGTAATGTAAAATTGGAGAAATTGATTAATTTCATTTATTAAATTTATGAGTATAAAAGTCACTTGTAATATTCTTTTTAAAAAATTTTTTTTCTAGTTGTAGATGAACAGCATGCCTTTATTTTTAATTTTTATTTTTACATGGTGCTAAGGATCAAACCCAGTGCCTCACATGTGTCAGGCAAGTGCTCTGCCACGAAGCTACAGCCCCAGCCCCATGTAATGTTTATTTTTTATCTTTAATACTACAGGTTCTGAAGGATATCTTTTTATTTCTTATATTAGTGGTTTGGGTTTTCTCTTTTTAAATATTTATTCATTTTGCTAGAGATCTATGAATCATATGGATTTTTTCAATTATGTTTTTTCAATTATATGTATTCTTTTTAAGAACCAAGTTGTTTTTTTTTTCTGTTGTTTTCCTGTTTTCAATTTCATCTCCTTGGTCTTATCTTTAGTAATTTTTTCTTTTCTAGCTTTTGGCTTTAGTTTTTTTTCTCTCTCTCTCTCTCTCTTTTCTTTCATAGTTTCTAGGGTAGGAATTTAGGATATTGACTTAAGATCTTCTCTCCTTTCTAATGAAAGCCCTTAATGTAATAAATATCCCTATTGGTGCTGCTTTTCTTGTGTCTCACATATGTTGATATTCTGTATTTGTGCCTTTGTTTGGTTCTGTGTATTTTTTTTTTTTTTTTGGTCCCTGTGCGATGTCCACTGCAACCCATAGACTCTTGAGAAGTCCTTTACTCATACGAAGGGAAGACTGGAGTTGTTGTGAAGAACGGTCTTTGACCCATCTTGCTTCTCTTTGTTTCTTTCTCCTCCATGTTCCAGCTTTCTTTCTATCTTTTCCTTTCTGTTTGCAGAATTTCCCTGAGTCATTATTTTAGGGTAGGTTTGCTAGCAACAAATTCACTTAGGTTGGTTGATTGGTTGGTTTTTACCTGAAAATATTTTTATTTTCCCTTAATCCTTGAAGGATAATTTCATGATGCATAGGATTTTTACCTGAGAGTTTTTTAAAATTTTTTTAAAAATTTTAATTACTTCCAAGATATTGTGCCTCTGCTTTCTGGCTTCTATGGTTTGGAACCAGAAACCTGCTGTCATTTGAACTGGTGTTCCCCCATAATTAATGTGTCATTTCTCTGTCTGAGTTCAGATTTTACTTTATCTGTAGTGTTCAAAATTTTAATTAGGATGTGTGTGGTATAGAATCTTTGGATTTATTATGTTTGGAGTTTTTCAGATCTACGTGTGGTGTGTGTGTGTGTGTGTGTGTGTTTCACCAAATTTGTGAAGTTTTCAACCATTTATTCTTCAAACACTCTTTTAGTCAGCCCTTTATCCTATGACGCGAATGGTAAAGAACTGAACCTTTAGTTATTGTCCCAATGGTCCTCGGGGCTCTGTGGAAGTATTTTTCTCAGTGTGCTTTCTGTGCGTGGTTGAGAGGAGGAATTCTATTGGTCTGTCCTTAAGCTCACCTATTCTATCCTGTCTTCTCCGCTCTGCTTTTGAGCCCATCTACTAAGGTTTTAAATTATAAGTCATTTTTTTGTGTTGCATTATTTCTATTGGGCTCTTTTTTTTATACTTCCATATTTCTTTGCTAAGATTGTCTGTTTTTCCATTTGTTTCAAGGGACTTTGTAATTGGTGATTAAAATACTTTTATGTTGGATGTTTTAAAAACTTTGTCAGAAGGAGGGGTCGTGCCCCCGTAGTTGGTGCTTGCCTAACATGCACGGGGCCCTGGGTTTGACCCCCAGCATTCAAAAGGAAGAACTGGTGGGGGGACCTTGTCAGATCAGTCCAACATCCATTTCATCCCGTGCTGGACTCAGCACATTTCCTTCCTTATTCAGTTTGTGTGTGTGTGTGTGTGTGTGTGTGTGTGTGTGTGTGTGTGTTTTCCTGCAACGGATCCTAGTGCATCAGGACATTTTATCTAATAAGTCTCCCTGTCTGGAGACTTATCATCCTGACTTATTAGATAAAATTCCAGTCCTGCCTACTTTTGTGGGTGATGCCTAAAGTCCCCGGGGGGAAAGTAACTCTTAAACCTGTTGAAGGGGGTCCAAGAGTCCTTTTGTGCGGTTGCATTCTTCTGGCTGATTCCACTTGCCCATTCTCTTGTCCTCTGGACAGTGGGCCTGACCACTGGTTATGACTGGACTGAGTCCCTCTTATGATGCCACCTGCTGATCCTTCCAGGATTAATTTTCTGTAGGTTTAGGCACACTCATGGCTAGTGTTGGTTTAAGAAGCAACTCTGAGATTTAGATAGAGAGAAAGCATTTTACCCCCTAGATTATGATTCATGAGGTTTTCCTTCAGGTGAACACAAGAAAACCAATGCTAAATATTAATACAGACCTATGTCTGTCTTCTGAAGACAATGTGTTTAAAGCAGATTGCAGAATTCACACCGGTCTTAAAGAACTTCATTTAACATTTTATATTAAAGTTATGTCCACTTGCCCCAAATGTGCATATCAGTGATGACATGCCCTGTCCATCTCCCCTTGCTTCTCCCACCTGGGATTAATTGTGGGTGGCTTTGGCTCAGCACTGTGTGATTCATTCCAGGCTGCAGGTTTCAGAGACAAAGCCTCTCCCTCTGTCTGTTTTCAGCCCTCATGGAGATCCCATTTATCAGCCTTCTTTATTGATTTTTTTATTTGGAGATGTGACTCAACATGTGTAAGACAGCCAAATAAATTAATGATCATCGTCTTCTTTGTACAGATCTATATTTCCAGAACCTGTGTGTACATATGGAATATGTAATTCTGTGATAGATAAAAATGTTTAGTATTTACAAGTGTCTCAACACCCAAAACATGCATACCCAAGCACATATTTTCTATCTTATTGGCTTTAATGAATTTCTAAATGAGAATTCTCCTTTTGATACCCCTTCCATCTTAAATTTAGTGTGCATGATTGTTATGATACTTAGTATTTGTGCACAGACTATTTGGATATTTTATATTTGTATCAATTAACATTTTGTTCCTTTTATAACTCAGCTTTATAAAGTATCTTCATTTTGCAGATGTGTAAGCTGAAGCAAAGGTTAGAACTTATTTTTTTCTAAGGTCAAACAGTTAACTTGCAGCAGCCTTGAGACCAGAATACAGATCTCCTGACTCCAGGTTCTTTGCAGTAAACATCAATTCCTCTGTGACTAAAGGCCAAACACAGGATGAAAGGGAACACAGGCAGAATACACAAGAAGTTATTCTGTGCTGCTTTCAGAGGTGTGATCTGTTCCCAGGAAGCACTTTTAATTATGAACCTGGTGTTTAATTTACTGATCTGTGTCTTGTCTATGATTAAACATTACCCAGCCTTGGCTGATTAATTCTGGTATGAATCAGATATGTTCATCATTGGTTAAAATTCACGCTTTAGCCATTTCTCTGTGAACAGTTCTTACCACACACACAGCCTGCATACGGAGGCTATTTATTGGTAGGTAATTTTTTAAATGGTCACACGTGGAATTACAATCTATAAATTGCTAAACAGGAACAGAATGATGACTACAAAGAAAATGATGTCATGGTCATTATATGCCCATCAATCAGACTTTCGTTCAGAATCTTGTACAGAATGGGGAATTAAATTCAGGGCTTAATTTTTCATGTGCTTACAGATTTAAACAGAAAATGCGGTTCCACTTCCTATTAACAACCAAATTTTCTTTTGTTTATTTTTATCTTCTTTGTTAAGCCGTAGTCACGTCGTTCTAAAAAATCGTCTACTCACGAGGTTTTAAGATAATTGAGTCTATTTGTTTCTTCTCCCCTGATGCATTAATATCTTCTTTCCATGGTGTGTTAGAAAATATATGACAGAGGAGGCAGCCCGATGCTTGTCATAGTTGCACCCTTGCTGATGCAGAAAATCTGGCATTTAGAGAGAATGAAACAACGGCAACACTTTGTCTGCTCTTCTCGAATCCCCTGTGGTTCATCACTAGCTGGCAGCCTCTGAGAGAGACAGCCTTCAGGAAGCAGCGAGCAGGGATGAGGGGATGCTCATGTGTGAATAAAATGGTGATATCAAAGAAAATTGATTTTCCCTTCCAGCTGAAGTCTGGGGAGGTGGCTGTGCCTGTCACTGATAGCTATGAGCCAGGCCCTGATTCGTGAATCACAATCCTGACCCACCCCGGGAATGGGGCAGCCCTGCCACAGGTTGCCATGGTGCCCAGCCTGCCTACTGCCGCAGAGCCTTGCGAGTGCTTTGTGTGCTTGTGTGCTCCCTGAGGGATGTGCTGGGCCAGGAACCATGACGTGCTTCCCATTGTTATGCCATCTAGCATAGGGCTGGCACATAGGAGCCCTTAGTAGATGTCTGTTCACTAGAAGGTTGAAGATAGCATAAAATTCAAGCTTATTTATAACTTTTGAAATCAGTTTTATAGAGGCGTAATTGACATATACAAAACCCGCGTATATTTGATGTATGCAATTTGGTGAGTTTGGACGTAAGCAGACCCCCAGGATACCGCCACCACAATCAAGCTAACAACCATCTCCATCCCTCCAAAAAGTTTCTTAGGCAGCTACCGTTTGAAATACGTATACCAAGAAAAAACTTAAAGGCAGACATTAATCTGTGAGCCTTTATTGCTATGTTTTCCAAAGCTACTTCTCATTACCTTTTCCTGTCTATCTTTCATCCCTCTTAACAAATGTTGTACCAACCAATCATATTTGAAATAAATTAAGTCGGGTGGGGGATGGGGAAAGGATGAATACAGAGAAAACACTGACTGGGGAAATCTCTCATTCTCCAAAAGCAATGAACATGCACCCTGAAATTCACATTTTCTTTCATCAGGTGACCCTCATACTGAGTGACAGTTTTTTGGAAAGAAGGAAGAACTTGAGCATGTATGGCAGTTGCATGACAGTGTTTTTCTTAAAAACAATTCTGATCCGGGACTGGGAGTGTAGCTCACTGGTAGAGCACTTACCTAGCATGCTCCAGGCCCCAGGTGCCTGCCTCAGCCACACACATGTGAGTGCGCACACACAGACACAGACACACACACACAATTACAACCAGCTGTAGGAGATGTGTAAACTAACTGCTTTCGAGTCTTAATGTTGGCACCATGAGGACACATTCTGGCAGGGGCTTCTTTTCTCATGGAAAGTGGGTGTGGACGGGGAAGTAGACCCTCCATGAGGTCTAGGACTGAGGCAAAAACTTCCCCTTGGGTTGTGCTTGTGTGGCGAGAAGGGGCTGAGTTGAGTCGGGGGCCGATGCGGGACTGAAGAGTACAGCTGTGTTTCACATCTGGCTTGCACAGTCCCTGAAGGTCCATGATTGCTGCTGGAGAGCCAGTGCAGGCTCTCTCCGTGCATCTCCTAGATGTGTTTGGAACCACTGGCACATGCTCAGAGACTCCGCACTTTCTGTTCCCTGCGCCTAGAATGTTCTGCCTCCAGGTACCCATAGGCCTGGCTCCTGTACTTCATTCCTTTCTCAGCTCAAATATCACCTTCTATTAAGGTCTGCTCTGACTGCGGGGCTTTCCCTGACACCCGTTCATTGCTCTCTGACCTGCTTCCTGGGCTTTCATTCTTTTTCATGGTATTTATCAGTACGTGACATTCTATGTATTGTCCACGTTTGTTCTCTGCCACACTGAAGTGGAAGCTCCAGAAGGGTAGGGAGTAAGTCTACACTGCAGGCCAAATCCCCATAGGAGTTTGTCGAGTGTTTTGGGAGCCACTTTCCTCTCCATGGCTTACCCAAGTTTTGTCTTTGAGAGCCTCTTAGGTGGAATGCTAGTCATAGACGCACCATACCAGAACCTCCTGAAGTAATGGAAGCCAGGGGACGGTCGGGCTGAGCACCCTCACTCTCACCATCTCTCACCTGCCCCTGGAGACTCAGACTGTTTCTCTCTACCCTCACACGTCCTGCACTCACTGTTTCCACGGGCATCCTGCTCATCTTCCTCAGACATTAAAGACTGTCCCAGTCTCTGTGTCACGTGGATTTCAGCCTTCAAAAGTAACATTCTCAAAGTGGCCTCTAACAGTGCCCGTGTCAAACTTCTTAAGTAATTGAGTTAATGAGTGGCAACTGGCTCTCCTCCAGAGAATGAGCCACTTATCGCAGACCAGACCTGGGATGCTCTGGGGATTCTACCAGCTAAGAGTTGTCCTCGGGGCTGTGTCAGGGCAGGGCAGAGCCACAGTCACCTGTCAGAGTTAGACAACGGACATGTCTTTATACAGTTTCCAACCTAATGTGAGCCAGACAACCAAATAAACGCAATAGTTTAATTCTGACCAGTCTGGTCCCCTGAATTAGTTTTGTTTTGTTTTTGTTTTTTTTTAATGGTGCCAATGAAGAATGTGAGCCCAAAAGCATCTGTAATCACCCTTCATTTTGATCCTGAACTGTATTACACAGTGATAGGCAGCCATGGTTTATGCTGGCTTTGTGCCTCTGACCTGGAACTTTTTGTTGTTGTTGTCGTTATTGTTAATTCAAATAGCCTCACTTGTCATTTGGAATACTGACTCAACTGTTTCAGTACTCCCTAGGCAATACATATTTAAATTAATTTAAAAACTCAGACTGAATTGGGCTCGGAAAAGCAGAACACCTAAAATGCCAATAAGCAGATATTTATTTACGCCTTTATTACTATAGAGCTTTGCAAACTGTTTAGTTTTCTAGTGAGGGAGTTAGCCAAAGAGTTAGAATAATGCCTGGTAAATAGTAGGCTTGTGGTAAGTTTTTCAATAATTCATGAATATGTTTCTAAAGCATTCTGATCAATGGGAAATATATTGGAGACATAGAAAATCTCTAGCTATTGTTAAACAAAAGATGAGAACAAGAAATGCAAAAGATTTAATATTAAAAAATGGAGGAATCTTAGAGGTCTGTTGACATCCTCAGTGAAGTAGGGGGAATTAATTTGCATGACTTAGTTAGGGAACTGGAGATGGGCTACATGATCCTGCCCAGAGAGAAGAGGAGCAAGAAGCAGAGGGGTCTCCCTTCTTCGTGGTAGAAAGGGAAACACACTTCTTCTCGGAACTTCTCATCTTGCAGATGCTGCCCAGGACCAGATCTGCCAGAAGAGACCAGAAGCTCTGGGAAGGAAAGGGGCACGGAGCATCCTTGAGAAGCCATCCATCCTGAGACCATGCAGTCCACTGGGCTGAATCAGCCTGGATGGTGGTGCTGGCCAGCCAACAGCAACCGGAGGAAATGCACCTTGGAGGGCAGAGCTGGTGCCCATCCTCAGGCAGAAAGACTCCACTCAGGTGAGACCACCAAGAAGATGGTACTGGGTGACAAAGGAGTGTGTGGGACAGGGAGGAACCACAGAGAGGACACCAACTGGGGCCTGTGGGTGGCAAGTTAGCTAGCAACTGAGGGCAGGAAGGAAGCCTCCTGGGCGTCCTTGGGTGCCTGGCCCTGGGTGGAGTGGTGGAGGACTGTCTTAGTCATTGGGGCTGCCATAACAGAATGCTGTCAACTGGCAGCTTGAACGACACTCGGATTCCTCACTGTTCTAGAGGCTGGAAATGCAAGATCAAGACATTGACAGATTTGGCTCCTGCTTAGGGCTCTTTTCATGGTTTGCAGAGACTTCTCCCCACGTCTGCACATGGAAGAGGGAGGAAGCTCTCGTTGATGTCTCTTTCTCTCCTTTCAAAGGCACTAATCAAAACCTTACCTCCAAATATCACCTTATTGGGGACTAGGTCTTTGACCTATGGGTTTGGAGGGGGGAACACAAATATTAAGCCCAGAAAGGGATTAAAAGAGAAGAATTAGAATTCCCCTAGGTGAGGGTTCAGAGATGGGTATCTTGGTCCTGTTTGATTTTCCCTGGGCAGAGCTTTGGGTGTCAAATGATGTGTGAAGTGGTGACTCTGCACATGGCCCTCTGGTCCCCGTGTCCCCTGGAGCTTCAGATGAAACATTGCACCCATCTGGATGGACTGATATTGAAGGGTTGTGGCCTCGGGGTGGAACCCACTCCCTCATGTGGCATTAACTGGTGCAACCAAAGAGACCAGCTCCTGCTGTCATGAAGCTCTGCTCTAGAGAGGAGACGGAGAGTAGGTAAGTACATTCACAAATGAACAAGACATTGCTGCAGAGTGGCACATGCCAGGAGGTAGAGCAAAATGGATACTTGATGGAGTGACCAGGTTGAGGCAAAGGGATCTACTGTAGACCAGTGGTACAAGGCAGATCAGGGAAGGTGGTGTTGGAACTGAATCTAATGAACCAAAGGATTCAGGCCTGTCAAGATCTGGAGACAGAGCACTCCAGGCAGGTACCACAAAGCATTCCAGGGAAGGTCAAGTTGACTGTGATTGAGAAACAGAGAAGGCAGGTGTGCCTGGAGCCCAAGAGCAAGGGCAGGAGTTGAATCAAATTCTTTTAACCTATCTCCATCTCTTACCATCTGTTATGGCCTGAATGTTTCTGTCTCCCCCAAATTCCTATGTCAAAGCCTTACCCTCCAAGTAGGAGGAAATGAGACCTTTGGGAGGTAGTTAGGGCTAGTTAAGGTCATCGTGGTAAGGCCCTTATGATAGAATTAGTGCCCTTTTAAGTGGCCATGGGTCTGGCACCATCCCTCTGCTGTGTAAAGGCACAGCAAGAAGATAGCTATCTGCAAGACAGGAAGAGAACCCTGGCCAGACACTGAATCTGCCAGCCTCCTGGTCTCAAATTTCCCATTAATGCTTGCTGTTCAAGTCACCCCATCTGTGGCATATTATTATAGCAGCCTGAGCAGACTAAGATATCATTTGATAAACTTTGGCAAATTAGTGATTGTCACACCTGTGAAGGTAAAATCTACAAGTATCCATATCATAATTTACTGGGATAATTAAATGAAATTATGTCTTTAAACTATTCAGTACAACACCTGAGACATGCTTAATGCTAATACATTTTGTTATTCTTGAATTCTGCGGAAACAAATGTGAGTGATGACAAAACCCACTAAAATCTTTTGGGGAGTTATTTTGTCTTGATTTGCGTTAGCAGAATCACGCCTGGTGGTATCCCACAGGGTGGAAAGGAGAGGCAGCATGAGTCACAAGGTCATTGGAATGTAGACCACAGCTGTGGCTTTGGCAGTGGGGATGCAGATAAAGTGCCAAGAATGACTCTGGAGAAGGCCCAACCAACCAGAAAGACGATGTATTGAAAATGACTGCATTAGAAACTATCTGAACAAGGAGAAAAGCGGAGGGAAGATTGTGTGTTTCTCACTGCCTCTTACTGATTTCAATCTGATGCACAATTACGTGAAATAGTAGCAGTTTTGTTTGTTTCTTTTCATCAGTGATTTGAGTTTTCATCTAGTGGAAGAAAAATAGAAGCTGCTGGCATTATATGGGAGAAGGAAGCAGCAAGTGTAGGGGCAAAGATGTCACTTATCAATAGTATTTCTGTATGCATTGGTGGGCGCTCTCTCTCTCTCTCTCTCTCTCTCTCTCTCTGTGTGTGTGTGTGTGTGTATTTACAATCAGAAGGCCCATATTTTAGAGAAAAATATTTTTTCTGGCATAGTGTACTTTGTTGTTCAGACATTCATCTAAAAATCTTTTAGGAGCTCTTCCAGTGAGCTCTGAAAGCAGAATGAGGCACCATCCTCAGGGCTGTAATGTCAGAGAAGTTTCTAGGAGCAGCACAGAGATCCAACTCCAACTCTGTCCAGGCCAACTCAGGGCTAAGCACTAGCCATTGAAGGTTGACAGTCCAGACTGCCCTTGCCAAAGACATAGCAAGCAATTTACACAGACTGACCTTCTTGTTGAAAGCAAGTAAAATCCCTGGCTAGCCTCAGGAGTAACTCTCATGGCATTGATGCCGTAGCAGGAAAGGCTCTCCAGGTTCAATTTAAGTGAAGGGAACTACCTTAAGAGGCACAGAGGACTGAAATGACTTTGGTTCCAAGGTATTTGCTGAACAAGACGACCTTGAGATGAACACACACACACACACACACACACACACACAGGCACTGGATCAGTGGGAAGAAGTCCTTAATCCACAGAACGAGTATCTCAAAGGACATATCCTTAAGGTGAAGGATAACCAGAGAGAAGAACAGCAATATAGGTAAATGGGTAAATAGCAATCATACATTTATCTGGGCTTAGTGGGGATAGACAAACATTTGTTGTTGTTGTTTAATAGCAATTTGTCTTTGAGCAAATGAAGTACCTGTTCTAACAAAGACAGCAGGTATTTAAAGGAGGTTGGGGATGATGTCAAAGCATAGAGATTCTTCGTTTCCGTGCAGGCATGGGTCTTTTAGCAAGCAAAATCCAGCCTTCCTTGGACACATTTTCAGTGCCGAAGTTGGTCACATGCCACAGTTCCCTCCAACGGAGCATGCGCAAAGCTCCTGTCCATGTTGGTCCATCCTCTCTGCCTTTGAACTGAGCCAGGCTGGTGCTGACCAGACCGACCTGTGTGGAGATGGAGAGTCTCCATCAATCCAAGTCTCTGGAGGTAGAGACAACCCACACATCTGCCCTGTGATGCTAAAAAGCACCAAGCTTCTACTGTGCTTAGCCATGGACAGTGGGGTCCATGCCCATCCCAACTACACGGAGCTGTCTTCTGCAGCTTACAGTCCTGTGGATGCTGCAGCCCTAAATCTCCAGGAGGATGGAGGGAAGGAGGGGAGTGACAGGTCAGGAGAAAGATACAGGGAAGGGGGAAAACCAACCAACTTCCTTGTTATTTTTATTTTACCATCACTGACTATGAAATCCCTGTTGTGACAAAGAACAAAGCAAGTGATTCCTGGTCCCCATAATCCCAGGACGTTATGAATACTCCACAGGGCCCTTCCTCATGCCACCTTCATGCCCTGAAGAATGTACCTTCTCTCTTGACTTTTATATAATCACCCTCTTGTTTTTTGTCATAGTTTTGAAAATATATGCATATACCTCAAGAAGATTGTTAAAGCGTTTAATTTTACAATAAACAATATGTAATTTTACATAAATAGAATCATTTTGCACATGCTCTTCTGTGATTATTGTGCTCCATATGATTTTTGTGAAATCCATGCCTGTTGATGCATGTGTTTTTCAATTTCAAGTTTACTGTTAATTTGTATTCTATTGTGTGAATATTCTCAAATTTACATATTTTTGTTTATTTTATTTTTTTTACAATGCGGGGGATCAAATCCAAGGCCTCATGCATAGTATGCTGGGCTCCCAGTTATACCACTGAGCTTTTATCTTTAGCCCTAAAATTTACATACTTTAATTGATAGGCATTTGAACCCTTTCCAATTTTTGCTGTTGTGGACAATATAATTATGCAATATTGTCACACACAGTCTTGTACATGCATCCTGGTGTATAAAAGCATGTACATCTTTTTTTGAGAATTTGTACCTATTGACCAACCTTTCCTTTCCCTCAGTGACATTTTTGAGAAATGTCTATTCAGCTTTAGCTCATTTTAAAATGAGTTATTTGTTTGTGTTCCTTACATTTTCTGCATATTGACTCCTGTCAGATGCATAGTTTGCAGATACTTTCTTCCACTCAGTAGGCTGTGTCTTTGGTCTGCTGATTGTTTCCATTGCTGTGCAGAGATTTTTATTTGATGTAATGCCACTTGTGAATTTTTGGTTTCATTGCCTGTACTTTGGGGATCATATCCCCAAAAATCTTTGCCTATTCCAAAGCCCTGAAGCATTCCCCTACATTTTCTTCTAGTAGTTTCATGTCTTACAGTTCAGTCTTTAATCTGTTTTGAGTCGATTGCTGTATGTGGTGAGAGGTCAGTCTGGTTCCATTCTTCTGCCTGTCTCCCCAGTGTTAGCTATTGAAGAGACTGTCTTTTTCCCATTGTGTGCTCTTGGCTCCCTTGTCAAAAACAATTCACAAAATATTGTCAAAAATCAATGCATGAAGTTATTTCTATTCTGTCTCATTGATCTGTGTGTCTGCTTTTATGCAAATACCATGCTGTTTTGGTAACTAGAACTTCATAGTATACTTTGAAATCAGGAAGGTTATCCCTCCAGATTTGTTCTTATTGTTCCTGGTTGCTTTGTTAGTTTTGTGATTTCATAAGAATTTCAAGATTTAGCAAACTTTTTAAATTTTTACATTATTTATTTGTTTTTTATTGTAACTGATATATAAAAATCGAACATATGATGGGATATCATGTGATGTTTTCAATATATGATAAATTACATAATGCCCATATTCTGAGTAATGTTTAGAGTAGCACAGCACTTACCAGAGTCTGGGGAGAGTGGGGAGGAGGAGAGATGCGAGAGGTTATGGTTTCTTAGGAGAAAGATATTCTGGGGTTCTACTGCACAGTAGAATGACTATAGATAATGAACTATTTATTTTGTAAAGGATTCTAAATGCTTTCACCATCTGAAAATGATAAATGTCTAAGGAGATAGGTTTATCCTGACTTGTACAAACCTTTCTGCTATAAGGACTTTAAAATATAAATAAGGTTCTATTGTCCTTTGCTTACTATATACCAGTGTCTTCCTCTTGTTCAAAACACCTTTACGTGTCAAATAGACCTTTCGCTGCCTTACCTGGGCATGTGCTGATCTCTCCACTGGAGGCTCCATTTCTCTTCTTATGTCTCTGGCATCCTCCAGGGCGCTACTTAAACTGCGCCCTTTCCATAACAGACGTGGTGGCACTTTCACGGACCTTGAGCCAGGTTGCTGAGGCTGGGTACATGCCCTTCCCCAAGGTGAATCAGTGACTACTTGTGAACAAAAGTGGAGTCCAGGGGCTGGGGATGTGGCTCAAGCGGTAGTGCGCTCGCCTGGCATGCGTGTGGCCCGGGTTCCATCCTCAGCACCACATGCAAACAAAGATGTTGTGTCCGACGAGAACTAAAAAATAAATATTAAAAAAAAAATTCTCTCTCTCTCTCTCTCTCTCTCTCTCTCTCTCTCTCTCTCTCTCTCTCCCCCCCCCCCCCTCTCACTCTTTAAAAGAAAAAAAAGTGGAGTCCATCACCCTTTCGAAAACTCCTACCCCGCTCTGCTCCCTGACTTTAAAATGTGCAAGCAGTGTTTGGAAGAGGGGAAGAGTACTTATGATGGCCAAGTGACACAGAAGAGTGCAGTCAGCTCAGGTAGCAGAGGGACATTGAGTGTGCTGGGGATGAAGGAGGCTGGTAGCTTCCAGCTGCAAGGCCTGATGTGAGACGGGAAGCCGGAAGAGTTCCTCTTGAATAGCACAGAGGCATGGACCTGCCAGCCGATGGCAGGAATGAGGCAGGCAGGTGCCCCTGGGCAGTCCACACCCCTGCTGTGCCACTTCTTCCTTGGCCTCTGGTCCCCAGCCTGGGCCTGGGCACCTCCTGAGCTTTCCAAGTTTCCCTCTGCTTTCAGTAAAGGCTTCATCTCAAGTGAGTCATTTACCTCATTATTCAATGTTTTTCTTTCCTGAGGCCTTTGCAACTGGAATGTTCCTCATCTTGTTCCTCCTAGGAATTCTTATTCAATTTATACGTTTATACATGTAAATACTTCATATGCTTCACATATAAAATACTTTAATATGTTTGCACATAAAATTGCTTTGACATAAATCCACTAATGTGATTATATCAAATAAGCATTTTAGTGCATTTTTATAACAAATTTGATTCTTCCTACCGCTGCTTTCCCATGCATACATAAGCTGATAGCTTCACAAACACACCCACAGAGAAACACATGTGTAGGGTCTTTGTCATTTGTTTTACAAAAAATGGGATCTTATTATACACACTTCACTGATCGTGCTTTTCTCCCTCTTGCAAGCTGAAAACACTAGCAAGTTAAGTGGTATAATTTTTCTTTTAGTAGATGGACACAATACCTTTATTTTATTTTTATGTGATGCTGGGGATGGAACCCAGAGCCTCACATGTGCTAGGCCAGCACTCTACCACTGAGCTATAGCCCCAGCCCAAGTGAGATAATTCTAAATCCTTCTGTGTTGCTTGCCAACGGTACAGCTCCTGGTTTGCATGTAGTGTGGATGGTGTGGTTCATCATTTTCTGGCCATTTCCAGTTTACTATCACGTCAATGAAATAAACATTCTTTTGTGTATTCATGCCTAGGATACAAGCCCCAAAGCAGGGTTGGTGGGTGAAAGCACCTGTGCCATTGTAACTGTCATGGGAAGGAGCCAGACTGCTATCCAAAAGATGGGAGCACGGCATTAGTATGGGTCTGGGTAGGAGGACTGCCACTTGGCTGAAATCTTCACAGCAGTAGACATCCTAGCTCCTTTTGGTGGCCTTGCTGCCCGCCCGGGGTGTATAGCAAGATGTCTTATGATTCTTTTAACTGACATTTCTGGCCACCGGTGAACTCTGACATCTTTTCACATGGTGCTCTTTCTTATTTGATTGGCACACCTGTGTGTTACTATTCCCATCCTGTTTTCCGATTCTGTGTCCCTTCGTAATCTTTCCAGGTGTGTGGCTGGCTGACTGGTCCACTGACTCGGCCACTGCGAGGCCATTCCCCTTGCCCTGAGGATTCCCATTTTCACAGCCTGAGCTGCCTCGCTGCCCTGGAGAGGGTGAGCCTCCTCCATGCTCCAGCAGAAAAGCTCCAGGCAGGCAGCCTGGGTGGTCCCCCACCCCTCCCATGGAGTCCAACCCACCTTTGGAAATGTGAACCAGCCTGCAAATAAAACACTCCCCGGGGACCATGGGATTTGAGGATGACAGATGTGACTCTGGGCGGTCTGGAGGGACTCTCCGAGAGGGTGGTGTGTCTCTGGCTGATTAGTCAGTGTTAGCCCTCTCCCTTCTAATCTACTGCAGCCAGCTGCACTCAGCCGATCGTCAATTGGGAACACAGCCAACTGGTGTGGAGGTGTTGGCTGATACACTGTCACGCTGTGCGGCCACTGAGACCCAGCCTTCCCCTGGCGCCTTTTGATGAGTTAGAATCATGTGCAGTGCTTGATCCCCTCGTCACTACGATGACAAAAATCAAGAAAGCTCAGCTCTGCTTTATGACTAAAATCATCTGAGTTTCCAGGGAGGGGGTGCTTGAAGGTTCATGCCTACTGAGAATTCCTGCTCCCAGCCACCTCCCCAAAGCATCCAGCTGCCCACCTCCTCCTCAGTCAGCAGCAGCCGAGACCACAGACTACTAACCCTTTGCTCCAAGAGAATCTGTTGCAAAGAAATCTCTCTGCTTCCTGTTTCAAAACAGTAAGCTCCTTGATGCCCAAATAGTTCCACTACCTGCAGACCGGGAAGCAGAAGAGACCATCCTTGTGTGTCTGACAGGGAGTAGGGAGGGCTAAGATTTCATGCTATTCAGCCCAGTTCACCAAAGCAAGAGACCTAAGGTTCAGGTAGGAGACCAAGGAGTGACAAGGGTGCAGGTCACCTGGAGAGGCCCCTCTGCACAGCCCTCAGGGGCCAGTGCAGGATTCAATGTCTCAGTGGATGAAGGACTGGGAGATGGGTCACACTCGATATGACTAACACAACTGACTAGTTATGCATGTCATCTAACCACGTTAAGGTATTCAGTAGGTGCCACTAGCAGGTTGTGTTGGAGAAAAGCAAACTCATTTTAATAGCAATGAGGCAAAACTAGATTTGCAAAGTAATCTGATATATATCCACCAACACAATTTGCATACCTTCATGAATGTGTGTCCTGTGGTTTGGAGATGTTTTGTATCCCAAAGTTTCAAGTGCTGAAACCCTGGTCCCTAAGGGGTGTTTCTGAGGTGGTGTAGCCTTTAAGGCATGATTAGACCATGGAGGCACCCCCCCCAGAAGGAACAGGTTGTTATGAAGAGCCAGCTGCGGCTTGCCCCCCTCCCAGCTCTCTCACTCCTCTCTTACCCATGAGCTCCACCACATGCACCCACTCAGCTCCATGC
Organism: Urocitellus parryii; assembly: GCF_045843805.1. NCBI lineage: Eukaryota > Metazoa > Chordata > Mammalia > Rodentia > Sciuridae > Urocitellus > Urocitellus parryii. The sequence goes on along the minus strand of NC_135544.1, from coordinate 63,950,994 downwards.
ATTGCTATCTGCCGTGAGATGGTCCAGTGGCTGATTCCAGCACCATGAACCTGTACCTCCAGAACTGTGAGCTAAATAAAACTTTTTTCTTACTGTATGATCCAACATCAGGTATTCTGTTATAGCAACACAAAACAGACTGAGATGCCGTGTATGTGTGTTAGACTTTCCTACAGTAAAGACAAATGGTTTTAAATGATCACTCTTTGGAAGATCCACACCACTGGTGTTCTTTAATAATGAAAATATTTCAAGAAATAGAGGCTACCTTTGTATCCTCATCTTTTATTCTATGAGGTTTGCTGCTTAGCATGCCGTGCACACGTGTGCCTCCTTCCAGGAACCAGCAAATGGTACCAAGTGCCATTACATTGGAGTGTTTCCTTTTCGAGTCCACACTCCAGTCCTCGGCCACGCCTCAGGGTCTAGACAGAGCAGCGCTCCAGCGCGTCAGCCTGGGCTTGAGAGCTGCCATGTTGATACCTTCAAAGACCATCTAGTTGTTCAACGAGTATTTATCGAGGGCTCACTTTGTGACAGTCCTGTTCCATGAGTGGCAGGCGGAAGGCGAAAACCCCGCCTTGATAGAGACTGCATTTTGGGTAGAAGAAGACAAAACAAATGAATAAAAGATAAATGAGGTGGTCATCATGGCTACTAGAAAGAAAGCAGGAAGAGAAAAGATGAGGCTTCCAGAGCCGGAGGAGGGAGTGGTGCAGTGCTGTCTAGGGGAGGGAGGGACACCTCAAAGTCAGGGGACAGTTAAGCCAGGGCTACAGTGAGAGCGTGTGATGGAGCACAGAGGGAAAGAGCTCAGGCCACAGGAACTGCAAGTGCCAAGGCCCTGAGGCGGGCGCACGCCTGGAGCCTGTGCAACTGCCACAGAGCAACTAGAGGGTGGGAGAGGTGACGTGGGCCACAGTCGGACGCCCAGGAGAATCCAGCGCCATCGACGTATTTGATTAATGTTTTTTCTGAACTGCTGAACAAATGCCTGTGTTGAAATGTGGAAAAGTGCTCTTGGTGGTTCTTTCGAATCTTTCTTTACTCCCCAATCCTTGTCTCTTTTCTTCTTCTCTTGCCGTCCACCCTCTGGAGACAGAACTTCACAGATCAGCCTCTGAGCTCTAGAGACACCCAGCACACCACCTCCGAGTGGGGAGACAGGACACACGGGCAGTGCCCACGGCCAGCACTGAGTCTTTGAGAGAGAGGTCCTGGACCTGTATTTTAATTGATGCTGCTGAGCAAACATGGTTATTGATTCATCGATAGTTCATTCACATTGGAACTCTAAACTCCATGAGTGCAGGACCCTGGGCTCTTCCACCACATGTTCCCCAAACGCTCTGCACCTTGGTGCTCAATCCCTGTTTGCAAAATGAATTAAGCAGCAAGAATCAGTAAGAGGAACAGTGAAGGAACAAAGCTGCTCATTCTAAGTCCACCCCAACACGATCGTGTGGACAGTCAAACCTTTCTCTAAAATTGAAAAGTGAGTTAATGATTTTTAATGTTTCTGAGTGTATCCGAAGTTGAATTCCCTTCCACCATGTTTCTCTCCATGGCAACGTAAAGGGTCTTCAAGAAACCATGGCTTTCCCAAAATGTCCAGTCAGCCCTGGGCACCCCCAGGCCCTGGTTCCAGGACCCCCTGAAGACTGAATGTCACAGATGCTCCAGTCCCTTATATAAAATGGCACAATATTAGTGCATAACCTATGCACATCCACCTGTATACTTAAACCCTCTCTAGGCTACTTATACATTGTAATACAATACAAAGGTCATGTAATTGTTTTGTATTGTTTATGGATTAATGATAAAAAATATCTGTAAATGTTCAATATAGATGCATATAAAAATTTTCCATCTGAGTTTGGCTGAGTCGTTAGATGTGGAACCGTGGAGACGGAGGACCAACTGCACAGGAATTCTCTAAATGATGAAAACCAAGCACAGCTACAGATGTGGAAAGCAATGTTTCATTGTCGAATAACCTTACTCATGCACTGCTCTGCACCGAGTATTTTACTTCTTTAAAACCAATAGCAGGGATTGTAAATTAGTATAGCCACTAAGGATATCAGTATGGAAGTGCCTCAAAAGACTAGCCATGGGAACAGCACATGATCCAGCATTGTCACTTCTTGGTATTTATCCAAGAGATCTATAACAAGCATACTCTAGGGGTGCAGGCATGCTCATGTTTATAGCAGTGCAATTCTCAACAGTCCAACTGTGGAAACAGCCTAGGTGTCCATCCATGGTTGAGTGGATAAAGAAAATATGGTATATATACACACAGTAAAGAAGAACCCAGTTTTGACCTTTTCAGGAAAATGGATGAAACTTGAGAATATGATATTAAATGAAATAAACTAGTCTCAGAAAAGCAAGGATTATGTGTTTTCTCTCTTATGTGGAGAAAAAGGAGGAAAAGGTATCTCCTAAAAATAGAAGGGAGACCAGTACAAGAGAGGAAGGGAGGGGCGGGGGGGCGGAGAGAAAGGAGAGACACTGGGGAATGGAATCGAGCAAATTATGTCATATGCAGGCACGACTATATCACAGCAAGCCCCACCATTATGTATAATTATAACACATCAATACCTTTTTTTAAAAAAACAGTAGCAAAGGTTGCAAACATCGATTGGAAGCACCAGAATATTAGCAATTGTTTCACTGGTTGCTTTCACATTCAGTCAGCGTTAAGTCCAGTTGTTCTGCCCAGTAAACAAAAAAGTAACGCCCTTTTCCATTTAAAATCATATCTACAAATGTTAAAATCATTTCACGGTGTGTGGACTGCCCAGTTATGCTGCAATGTATGACTATGAAGACACAGGGTGCCGGAAACTAATTCTCAAAATGAACCACATTAGATCAGCCTCTGGATAATTTTTGCTTTGTTCTGCTCTGGGCTCCTAGTTTGAGCCTTAAGAGGCTTTGGCTTACACAGCTTGGATATTACAAAACCATTTGGCCAGAATGCAGGCCTGCTCCTCACAACAACTAGAATCAATAGAAAATAAATTGATTTCCTCTGTATCTATATAGATAATTCAGAAAGTGACCTTCTGAGAATTGAAATGCAATTCCCCCAAAGACTGATCTTTTTCCAAAAATTAATAGGTTTAATGACCTTGTAGTCAGAACAATGCCTAATTCTCCCACATAGCAACTATTATAACCTCTGTCTTAAACTGAGTTATCTGTTTTCTTTGGTTTTCATTTTACCATTTTTCTTTGATTAATTATTATAAATATATTATAAATATATAATATTAATTATTAAAAATATCTGCATTCTTTTGTTCTTTGGAAAAGAGCTGAATATAAATATAAATTCAACATTATAGATATAAACTTAGTAGACAAAATTATTACTTTCTACTTATACTGATGCTATGCTACATAAAATTTAAAAACAAAATATAAAAGGCAACAATGCTCACAGACATATTCCTATGTAGCAATGGTACAAAAACACATTTGGGAGTGGTGGACCAACTTTGAACTTTGAGGCCTCCTGGAGAAGAAGGAAAGAAGGGTGGTTTGGCTTAGCTTTAAAGTCTGTGATATTCTAATGCTGTACAAAAAGTGAGAATTGCAAATGAAAATGGTAGTGGCTCCCGCCCAGGACCCAACATGGAAATGCACCAGAGGTGAAAGTGCAGTTGATCAAGACAGACTGTTAGAAAACCCTGGGAAACCTGAAAGGAGGGTGTGTGGAAATGGCAGGCCGGCATGGAGGGGGGGCAGGGGCCACAAGCCAGGGAGAGGCAGAGCCTATCACCCAAGGACTCAGCACCCACTGCAACATGCACAGAGAGCCATGTTACAAATGTCCAAAATTTAGCTAGAGAACCAAAGTGAGCTCAGGCATGACTAACTAAACAAGAGAAATATTTTTTTAACTAAGTAGTAGATATTGGTCATTTAAAGCAGGAGCAAAGAAGTATAAAGAAGTAATAATTGCTAATTATCATTACTATGAGAAACTAAGTAGAGGGATTGGGTGTTGGCAGAGATAGAGCCAAAGATGAGCTTAGTAAATTAGAAAAACGTGGAGGAATTTTCCCAGAAGGTATCAAGCGTGTATAAAAAGATCAAAATATGAAAGAAGCATTCACAGAGAGGGAGAACAGAAGCAGCTTCAGAAGAAAAATACAATAAACGAAGGGAAGACAATATCTGAGAGCTTCATGTTTGAGAACTTCCTATAATTAAAAAAGAAAGGTCACTGATTGAAATGCCTCTGAAAGTGTCAACAGAAAAGACAAAACTGTACTTCCCTAAATTCGAGTAAAAACTGAAGACCATCAGGGTCAAAGAGAAGATTACTGAGGCAAAGGCATAGAGTCAAATTGGGTTAGACTCCTCAGCAATGACACTGGCTGTTTCCCATGGTAGAAGGAAGAAGCAAATTTGAACATAGAATGTTTTTGTCCAGCTGAACTTTTGTTTGAGGGCAGTAAAATGATTCTCAAGCATACAGTTTCCCCAGAAGGGTTTTGAATCACCCTCGGAGGAAGTCCTTCTTCAGCAAAGCTTCGTGTAAGCACAAGGCAGAGGAGAGGCAGGAGGTGAAGTCAGTGAGCATCGGAAGAGCTTGTGGTTTTCTAAGTGAGCGTGGACATGCCAGAGGGAGTAACCCGGAGGAGAAACACAATGACTGCACAGAGAGGGTTCAGCAGTGCTGGGTTTCCATGTACCACTTAAGTAAGTGCCTTTCAGCATGGAGGTTCATGGACACCAAAACTTGAGTGGATTAGACTTAGTTGAAAGTGTGGACTTCCTAGATAAGTGAATGGAAAAGGAAGAACCAGGTGGCGGTGGCAATCTAGTTTAAAATTTGTAATGCTTTGATAATTTGTGCCCTGAAAGGCTTAGTCTCCAGTGTGCTATGCCATTGGTCAGGCCAAGTGGGAGGAAGAAAGGTCACTGGTGGGGAAAGTGCCCTCGAAGGGGCTATTGGGACCCCAAGCCCTTTTTCTCCCTCTTTGCTTCCTGCTGCCATGAGGTGCCATGTGCTGCCACCATGATATCTCGTGCTGTTACAGGCTCAAAGCAACAGGGCCAAGCCATTATGGAGAAAACCTCTGAAACCATGAGCCAAAATGAAACTTTCCTCCTTTTGAGATGATGATCTCAGGTATTCTGTCACAGGAACAGAATGCTTATTAGCATAGTTTGTCCATTTTCAAACTAAGAAAATAACTTTACATTATCACAAACTATCATGTCAGGGACAATAGTCTTCGGAATCGACCTCACTACAGATGCTTGACTGACTTTCTTCTTTGCCTGAGTTTTCAGCACAGAAAGGGCTGGAGGTAGATTCACAGTATTTAATTTTAAGCCATTAGTACAAACTTAAGTTTTGTTTCTGCAAAAGTTTTAATTTCCTCCTGGAGGCTCATCCCTTAGATAATAGTAGGCTATCATTATACCTGTTGATCAGATTTATTATTAATCAGATTTGTTTAGGATTGAAACACAGGACTTTTGACTTACATTGAAAAGGTGAACTAGACACCCAAGTATGATTTCATTGCCAGCCCTAACTTTTACAAGATAGAGATGCTATTGGATATTTTCCTTTAAGTCAGAAAAGTAACACATTTATGTTATGCATGTATACTGAGCTTTCTAAGGCCACAGAGAAATGAGAAATGTAGTTCTGGTACTTAACATTAAAACAGAATATTTATCTCATCTAAACCAGATTTCTTATCTAAACCAGATTTTTTTTTAACTTCTAAAACATTTTGGTATTTGACCCCAAACTTATGTTTTGTTATCTGTCATTTTAGAGTACATTTGGTTACTTAAAAATAACTCATACTCAGTACAGAAAACCTAGAAAATATAAGACTAGAGAAAGCAAAGCTTAGTATTAACCATCAACATTTTATTTCCTTTTTTTAAAAACAATTCTGTCACTTAAAGCAATATTAAGTGGGTCACAGAACAGAGCTAGAAGTCAGATTCTCTTGGTGTTATGATTTGGATATAAGGTGTCTCCCTAAAAAGCTCATGTTAGATAATGCAGGAACATTCAGAGGTGAAATGATTAGATTATGAGAGCTTTAACCTCATCAGTGGATTGATCCACTCAATGGATCAATAATTTGAAAAGTCCACTGTAGTAAGTGGTAACTACAGGCAGGTAGGACCCAGCTGGAGGGAGTGGTCTCCTAGGGATGAGTCTTGTGGGTTTATGTTTTGTCACTGGTGCATCGATCCCTCTCACTGCTTCTTGGTGGCCCAGAGTTGAGTGGCTTTCCTGTGCCACACACACTTCCTCCCTGTTGTTTTGCTTTACCTTAGTCCCCGAGGAATGGAGTTGTCTGGGCATGGACTGAAACCTCTGAAACCGTGAGCTCTAAATATACGTTTTCTCTTCCAAGTTTCCTTGACAGGTACTTGGTGACAGCAACAGAAACTGACTAACACACTTGATCTCTTTCCGCCCCAACACCCAGTCTGGGTTGTGAAATGCACTGTCTGGCTTCTCTGCATCTTGGAGGAGAGTTCACCTGTCAGAGTTTACCTGTCTCAGGGAGCTGCTGAGTGGAGGAAATGTGAAAAAGCAGCGGTGCATTTAACTCCATGTCTGGCGCTTAGAAACAGCTTAATAAGTGTTTATTGTCGTTAATACAATTATTTCTTATGGTTTTCTCCATGGAATATGACAATACAAATCATATTTCCTCCCCTACAGTATGATTTCAGGGTTTTAAAAGGATTAGTTCCAAGAATATATAATCTCAGAATTAAAACATACAGATTCCTGATAAAATGAAGAATTCCTGGGGATCATGCCTATTACTTCAAATTTCTCTTGAACTCCTTCACTAACCTAAATCAGTGTTCCGGGTTGTATTTAAAGACTCTTGACATTAAAATTGTCATTTTCTGTTTTCTATTTCAAGGTAGAAATTCCAAAGATCACTAGGGAAGTAAATTTACCTGGAACTACATTTTAAGTCATTTAAATATAATACTGTTCTTTTTAAAAAAAAAAATGAGATGTGATCAACACAAGGTGAAAGGTATGGATTTTAAGCATTGGTGCCAAGGCTTTTGACAACTGAGTGTCTCTGTGTAACAAGATGCAGAGCACTTCCGTCCCCAGGGAGAATCTACCCCGTCAGTTCCCTGCACTGTCAAACACGCCTCTCACAGCTGTCAACCTTGTCTGCCTTCTGTCTACATAAATTCATTTTGCCCACAGCATCTGGATTTCGTATCATGGAATTTAGACCTTGTATACTCTTTTGTGCCTGGCTTTTTAAAAATTTTTTTTGCATAGCATGATGTCTTTGAGATTTATCTATGCCATTATAACAATATCATCCACCACACTTTCAATTATTCAAAATTTTAACAAGCAGAGAGAAGAGAGTCAAAAGGGCACATTTTTCATCTGGAAGACCAAAGTTGAAACAATGATTCTTTTGGTTGCATGTCCTTGCACACAGTTATATAATTCAGTGCTGGCTATTTGGATAAATCTCTGCAAAGTCCAACTTCCTCAATTTAAAGATGATAATAAAAATACTCACAAGGCTGTTGTCAAGATCGAGATAGGGGCTGAGGCTATGGCTCAGTGGTAGAGCACTTGCCTAGCATGTATGGGGCACTGGGTTCGATTCTCAGCACCACATATAAATGAATGAAATAAAGGTCCATTGACAGCTAAAAAATTATTTAAAAAAAAAATGGGCTGGGGATGTGGCTCAAGCGGTAGCGTGCTCGCCTGGCATGCGTGCAGCCCGGGTTCGATCCTCAGCACCACATACCAACAAAGATGTTGTGTCTGCCAAAAACTAAAAAATAAATATTAAAAATTCTCTCTCTCTCTATCTCTCTCTCCTCTCTCACTCTCTCTTTAAAAAAAAAAGATGGAGATAAAATTAAGTGAGAACATGGTGCTAGACACTTAAGAGTTGTTCAAAGTCAGGTCTGTTCAAATGGAGCAGGCCAATCACAAATATTGATTAATTTCTCTCCCAGTGACAAGCATGTCAGTATGAAAAGGAATAGAAGCTAGTTTTCTCCATCGAATACGACAATGCAAACCATATTTCCTCCCCTACAGTATGATTTCAGGGCTTTAAAGGGATTAGTTCTAAGAATATATAATCTCAGAATTAAAACATACAAGCAAGCAGTTACAGAGAGCATCGAGGCTCAGGCTGGGCACCAGTCTGTCTGGGTGGGTCTGAGCTGTGTGCTTCTTAGTATGTATCCCCAACTTTACCACCTGTCTTTTCTCCCAGGGGATGGAATCAACTTTAGAGGTTAAAGGTAGACATTCCAATTATGTTAAAATATCATGGTGATCTTCAGCAACATGTTGTCATTCAGGCAAAAATATTTAAGGAGAATTAAGTGGAATCAGTGTATCTAGTGGCATTAAAATGACCCTATAGAAAATTTTTCTATGTTTCCATCACATTAGAGAAATTTTTCCTGTAAACATTATTATTTCAAGACGTGTGGAATTAAATAACTTCATCATTTCCTGTTATTTGTGCTGTTCTTCGGGAAATATGGACCACACTGTAAAGAGTTAATTTGGAAATGAAAGCAGTCTTTGAATACATTGAACCCTTAGACACCTTAGAGAATGCTGACACTTCATTATCTTCTGGTTTGATGTGACAGATAAAATTACAATTTAGCTGAGACATTTCTACATTGATAATGCTTGGATGGGGCAGCTCTTGGTGAAAAAAAAACCTACTGAAACAATCATCTTGCTTCTCGTACGATTTATATAAATAGAAACAGATAATAGAAGTCAGTTTCTTTCCTGATACAGCCAAATAGGGTTGACCTTATAGAAATGTAATTATAAAATACGTTTATAAGCCATAATGAACTTATTAGATAGCTCCAGCATACATAAAGATATAAAAGTAATTTCTCTCAAGTAAGATATGCAAAGTTAGGAACAACAAATGAACCAGCAGTGATCACACTAATACTTAGATCTTCATAGCGGTTTTAGATTTCATACGTATTTTTCTTTTATCTGTAAAATAACCCTGAAAAGTGGATATTATAATCTTTATACTTAAAGAAACGTGGACCAAGCATTTTTTAAAGAGAATTGGAAGAAATTATTCCTTCACCCAGACATTTTCACTTCTTCAAATCTGTACAACCCCTTATTACTTATAAGCACTTAAATTTCTGCTAAGGCAGAAATTCAGACCAATTTTATTAAAAAATAAGAATTCATTGACTCCCACAATCAGGAAAACCACGCTGTCCAGGTCTTGCTCCGTCACTTGCCTCAGTCCCCTGCTTGACCTTGGTTCTCTCCCTCTACATTCAGGAGCTGAGGGCTGCTGCATCCCAACTCCCCAGAAAGCAGCTCTTGCACCTGGGACTTCCTGGGTCTCTCCAGCTGGCTGTCCATTTGTGCCCTTTCTGATTTCCTTTATCACTAACCAAGTAGTAAAGGTAAGAAAGTGTTTCCCTTAGGTCTATGAGCAGCTCCAGCAAATGAATGAATTTGAGAAGGGGGGTCAGGAGAACTTCCGATCTGTAGCCAAGCTGGACATGTGTGGGTATCTTACCACTTGTGATTGGCATCTGAAGTGGGGGGCATAAACCTGCGGGAGCTGAGTCACGTAGCAGGACATCCTGTTGGCCTCACTGGAGAATTGCTTGGTAGGTGGGGAAAGAAGCCCACATCCGTTAGGGTCTGTAAACAAGTCAAGATGGCTACTGGCATTTTGCCAGAGGGAGTGGTTTATGAAGTAACTCCAGCGAGCCATTAAGTGTGGAGATTCCTTATTGGTTGACTGCTGTATCTAGTTTATGTTAATTAGATAAGCTGTGTGGAATGTATATATACCCCTCCCGTCCTACCATAAACGGCTCCCACTCCCGCTGTATCAATCTACACAAGTTGCTCGTCACCCTCGGGTTATTTTGCTGCAGCCGGACTGCGGCACCCATCTGCTAACAGGAACGTTCTGATTGAGAGCTGAAAGCATCGAAGGAAAGAAAGAGTCCATTTCCCCGTCTCATACACTGACCTTGTTCATTTCCAAGCCTGAACTTTTTGAACTTCATTTTATTTTTGCTCAATATGGTCTCAATATACAGTACAGGAAAATGGTTATACCCTCAGCTGTTCGGCGTGGGTGTTTCTTCTGTGTGGAGTCGAAATTGGATTGCTTTCATTTTCTTGCTGTGTTTTCTAGAAATTCTTCATAACTCACATATATTAGTTTTGAAACAATCCCAAAAATAAAAGTAATTTTATAAAATCCATTAAAAATGTGAAGGACTTTGTAAACAAGACGAAACAAAAAAAAAAAAACTAGTGGGAAAGAACCAACATGAAAATCACAGTTACTCTGGAAGATGGATCTTTGGTGACATTTTTGTGTTTTTCTCCATCTGCAACAGGTTTCATCCTCTAGTCTCATTTTCCTTTTGTCCTCACCATCTGTTGCTCCTCTTCCTAGGTAAGGCAGGGGATGCAAATGTGAAAAGATGAAAATTAGTTTTCCTTGCAAGGGGATTCTGCTCACCTCCACGTAGCTTCATGCCTAATAAAGCCAGTGACAATTGTGGATGGCTTTCTTTTTTAGTTCCAAAGTTGGGCATGCCATTGGATATGTTGTTTGATTTATAGTATGGCCATGGGACTTCAAGTTTACATTTTAGACCTGCCAGAAAATCTGAAAAGAGTCTCTGAGAAGCCCAGCCTCCTGTCCTTTCTGCATGCATGCACATTCCCGATGTTCAGGATCCCAGGTGCTGCTGTGTCCTCACAGAGGAGCGCCTGTCCAGGTCACATCACCCAAGCAAGGCAGGCAGAATCCAGACACTTTCTGCCCCCATCGTTCCCACACCTGAAGAGGAAAAGAGTTTATCACTGTTGTCATTGTGTGTCAATGACAACTGTGTGCGTCAATATTATTTCATCAGATACAGTTTCTTCTGTAAGACGATCTGCTTTCTTTTTTCTACAGAGGATTAATTTTTACCTTGATCTTCTTGAAAAGAATTCATAAAAGTTATTCACCCAAAATACAAAGCAATATCTATGTGGTAGGTAGTTTTAAGATTGCAACATAAAAATGAAGAAAGAATTGATTGTATTCCAAGTCTCTCAATATTCTTGTTGATAAAAAAAAGAAAGAAAGAAAGAAAAAAGTGAACGGGCTTGAGGCCAATGTAAGCTCTATCTTATTAGTTTTTTAAAAATTGTTTTGCTTCTTATTTGCTTAAGAACCACAACTCTTCACTCACTTTTAATTTTATGTTGGATCTTTCTTCACTTTTTTGGCCCACTGAAGCAGGAAGATAGCCCAGAGCAAACCAAAACGGATCCTGACAAGATCCGCTGGCAACCTGTGTGGAATCCAGACACATCTTGCTTCTTTGCTAGCCCTGTCTTCTCTCTCATAAGCTTCAAATGGGCCAAATGACTCCACAGGACAGACAGACAGTACCAGGGGCATGTCTGAGTATACAGTGCAACCTGAATTTCACAAATGACCTGCTATTCCCAACAAATGGGCTGAAAGTCTGGGTTAAAGGGTTTTCCTAGCCGGACCTGTTAAGATTGCTTCATAGTAGATGACTTTTGGCCCCAATTACTCCACTAACACTCCCCGCAGTGACACCAGGTTGTGTAGGAGCTAAACCATTATTTTGACATAGTTTGGCTACTTAAAGTAATATTTAAAGGGGACGAGACCTCACCTCGGGGTAAAGGGGATAGGCAGGCGATGTCAATTCAGTGTCCGCTGAATGTAATGAGAATAAAGAATAAAGAGACCAGAGTTAGAGTCTCTTTCTCGCCATTTGCAGGATGGAGGGATTAATTACTTATCTCTTATCTCTGTGGCTTCCATTTTCATTAGATTGTTAGAAGATTAAATTAGATAAAATGATACAAAAATCCTGGTAATTTGTTAGTGCTCAAAAGCTGCCTCACTCTGGGAGGAGGGTTGTATTTCCTGTAGGTTTTCCCAAACACAGCAAGAAAAAGCAGTTACTTGGTACTGTACTATCAGACAAAATACATCTCTGTCTCCAGAGCTGTGGCAAATGTCCTTACACTAGAGGGGTGTGGCAAGGGGACATTTCCAAAGCTCAGTGCCACAGTAAGGGAAAGTGCCCCAGATCAAAGATCTGTCTCATTAAAATCAGAATTGCACCTCTGCTACAAATCAGTTCAAACAAAGAAAGGTTGATTGTTATGTGCCACATGCCAAGAATAAAAAAATAACCCTGGGACTTGGAAAACAGGACCCATGCTTGTTCACATCCTTTAAAAGGTTGCTTCCTGCATTCACATATCCTGCACCAAACCTCCTTTTTACTCATCTTGAAAAGAGGGTGGATTTGCTTCTAGAATGATTGGTCTCTGAATTTCTGACTCTAATAGGCACAAAAAGATCTGGAAGTTCAACAGGAGCCTGTTTTCCTGTGTGCTGTTCCCTTCCTCTATTCTGTGGGCCACTGGTCCAGACTGAATATGCATCTGAACTGCAACCCCCTGAACCGCTCAGATGGTGTTTTGCATTCAGGGCGTGTTGCCCTTCACAAGCAACAAGCTCAAGCTTAGGGAAAGAAATGCACAAACATAAACATCCTGCTCCCTACCAAGCTGCAGAGTTGGACAGGGCACCAGCCCAGCGGCTTAGCTTCACTTCCCAGCAGCACAGAGACTTGGCCTCCATCCCTGACACTGCAGGGTATTGGTGAGACTGAAAAATAGATCAAATGGTGTCTGCATGGCATAAGGAAAGAGCGTGGAGCCATCCCTGGTCCAAAAGGTGGCAGTTCCACAGACCTGGAGATATTCCTAGGAGCAGGAAAAAAAAAAAAAAAAGATCAAGATCCTGCTCAGGATTGTGCTGCCCGATCTTGCTGCCAGTGAGTCCAAACCTGGTGGGCCTCTGCTCATTTCTTCTGATTATTTGCATGTTTGCACAATGTGTGAGTAAAGGAAGTGAAAGCAGATATAGTAGGAGCCAAAAGGGATAAGAGCAGGGATCGCAGACTTGATCACCTCCAGGACCAAGCAAGTGACCTAATTCAGAGAGGATGGGTGCACTTCTGATAGTCTGCCTCTTATCACCTCCAGTTTTACTCCTCACCCCCCACCCCCAGTACTTGGGGTGCATCTCAAGGGTGTTGTACCTCTGAGCTACATCCCTAGCCCTTTCCATTTTATTTCCAAAGCTGGTCTTGAACTTGAAATCCTTTCACCTTAGCCTCCAAGTCTCTGGGGTGACAGGCATGTGAAGCTGCCCCTACCCCAATCTTATTCAGGGACAAAGTCCCTTTCTGTTTGTATATAAACACCCTCAGAATATGTATTATCTCCCATTGTGCTTGAAATTCCTGGTCCTCTCAGTCTCTGTTGAGTCGTTTCACTTCTGATGGAGACATGGTGTCTAGTCAGCTTTCTATTACCATAACAGACACCTGAAATAATCAATTTACGATGAAGAAAATTTTTTTTCCACATTTTTAATTGGTACATTACAGTTGGTTATGTACTGATGGGTTTTGTTGTTAGATATTCATTCGTGACACACTCTAATAATACAATTTGGCCAACATCTCTCCCAGCACATCCCCCCTCCCTCCCTGCCCTCCTTGGTCCCTTTCCTCCACTGATTACCCAGAAAAGGTCTATTTGGGCCTTCGACTTTAGAGGTTCTCCTCATGGTTGGTTGGCCGGCCCAGTGCTTTGGGGCCTGTGGTGAGGTGGCTTGTCACACAGGGACCTTGTGGCAGAGCAGCCTCTCACCTCAGGGGGCACCTCAAAAGGAGGTGAAAAGAGGGACAAGAACTCCCATAGGCCCCTCCTCTTGAAGGTTGCACCATCTCTCCCAAGTGCCCTGCTGGGGACCAATGCTTTACCACACAGTCCTCCAGGGCACACCCCAACCCCAGATCCCAGCGATCGCACGTGGACATAGCAAGTGAGTTTCCTCTTATTTTGACACGAAAAACACAACAGCTTTATTTGATGATGAATCAACCAGCATTGGTCATTGTCAGGGCAATGACAAGGGGTGATGAAGACTCTGGTGACTGGAGAGCACAGGCCTGACCCCACCCAAGTGAGATGGGAACTTTAGAAGGTCATGAAGGTGAAAGGAGGCCATAAGGTGGGGTCCTGTATGATAATATTGGTGACCACAATATGAGACACTAGGATGCTCGATCTCTCCCCCACCCAAAGGTGCACAATGAAGAGGCCACATGAGCACACAAAGGTGGCGGTCACCTATGGGCCAAGGCAAGAGGCTTCAGCAGGAAACCTCTCTTCCTGGCTCCTTGATGTGGACTTCCAGCCTCCAGAACTGTGAGAAATACATTTCTGCTCCCTAAGTCACCCAGTCTGTGGTGTTGGTATGGCATCCCTAGAAAACTCAAACTATGACCAAAGTAGAGCACTCCTTCCAAATCCAGAGGACTCCCAGGCAGGAATGAGAACCCAAGATTGTGAGATCATCCACAGATGGTCAGAAGACAGAAAATTGAATTTTCACATGAAAAATTTCCCATTTCTTACTGATTATAACTTAAAGTATTTAAACACTGTGAGTATATGAAATGATGTGTATATAAAGCCCTTTATTGCAATATTATTTGTAAAATGTTGAAAATAATTCAAGAATACATAAATGATGGAACATTCATGAACAGAATCAGAACCAATGGACCTTTTATGAACGTGTATTTTGCAAAGACTCCTTGCAATAAAATCCATTAACAATTGACTCCATGACATAATTTCAAGAAAGTAATAAAGCATCTGAACTTTAATATGAAATCAGTATGATTTATAATTAACAACAAAATATATTTCAATGTGTCAGTACTCAGACCCAAGTACTCTAGATGATATGACCACAGAGTTGGGCTCACCCATCCACCAGCCACAAATGCAGACTTATACGGCATGCTACATTCATGAACGGGAGGAAAAAAGCTAAGTACATTCTTCCCTCAATTTCTACAACCTGGCAAATTAGTTGTGTTCAGAGACTAATTTTATCTAAGGAAAAAGGAATCAAGTTCTAGGCTCGGATAAATTATAAATAGTGGCAGACTTGAAAAAGTTGTATAATACTATAGTTTTGGATTTTGAATGTCCCCAAAGTCCTTGAGTTTGAGTCTTGGTCCCCTGGAACATTTTGGATGTGGGGCTTTGGATTCCTGGGGGTGGACCATTGACCTCAGTCAATTTTTCTCTTTCTTTTTTTGCTCCCAGGTTTGTCCTGGACAGGAACGTCCAAAACCATGAGCCAAAATAAACCTTTTCTCTTTATAAGCTAAGTGTCTACATTGCAGCATGTTTAAAAACCCAACAAGAAGGAGCCATTTGCAAACCCAGGATCAGACACTGAGCCTGTCTAGGCCTTGTGTTTGAGTCAGCTTTCTCATCTCTGTGACCAAAAGACCCGACAAGAACAATTTTAATAAGGAGGAAAACGTTTATTGGGGGCTCACCGTTTCAGATGTCTCAGTCCATAGATGGCGACTTCATTCTCGGGGCCCGAGGTGTGAGGCTGAACAGCACCGGACAGAAGTGTGTGGTGGAGGAAAGTAACTGGGAACATGGCGTCAGGAAGGTGGAGTGGGGAGCTCCACTCTCCACTCCAAAGGCACACCCCAGTGACCCTCCTCTTCCAGTTAACTACAGGTTAATCCCTCTCAGGAGATGAAAGCACTGACGAGGTACAGGCTCTCATAACCCCGTCACTTCACCTCTGAACTCTCTTGCGTGGTCTCTCACGTGAAAACCCTTCACATCTCGACTTGCACTTCTGGCTTCCAGAACTGTGAGAAAGTCAGTTTCCGCTGTGGTTCTCTGGTAGCCCAGGCTGATGAGACACTGAGAATCACCGGGGAAGGCCATTTCTCCTGTCCTTCTCTACTCTCCACAGTGTAATAAATCTACAGAAGTGATTGCAGTGCTCAAGTCACCAGGGCACGTGTTTGTAGTCAGCCAAGGTCTGCATTCCAACCGAGGAAACTTCAGCAGGGAAGCCAAGGTTCTGTGAAGTCCCAGGTCTCCCGAGAAAAGACAGAGCACATGCAGGAAGGCAGGAGGCAATCAGTCATGGGGAACAAGGTGTGACCTCAGAACAGGCTGCAGGTCATCTCCAAGCATCTTGAGAAGCCCCGAGTCTTCCTGGGCACATGCTCCCAACCTCTGAAGGATCAGCTACAGGTTTTGGGGTGCAAGTGAAAAAATTAATGAGCGCAAAGCCCTCTGTGTCCTGGATGGTGTTTTATGGAGAACGTACACCAACACCGAGAGGTGACCAGAAAGCTTGGGCTGAGCGAGAAGCATCACCTTGACTAACTTCTTTGTAAAAACAGCATCAACAGACCTTAAACATTAAGTGGTTAACAATGATTTTGTTCTGCCTTAATTTTTTTTTTTTGCAAGTGTATCCATCAAGAGTCCCTAATTAATGGTTGCTTTAAGGGAAAGAAGAAGAAGAACAATGTGACAAAAAGTTTAATGACTGAGGCCACAAGTGGATGAGCCCATCTCAAGATTACTGTTTGCATCTCTCCCGTTCCCTCATGTGTGATGGTTAATGTGCTTTAAAAATGCATCACCCCAATCCCGCGTTCTCTACAGGGTGTGATTACATGAATAATCTTGTCAGAACAAAGGAGATGTTGCCTCCCCCACTGGCTCGTCCACCCCCTCTCTTCCTCCTCACAGCCAGCCCTCCTCCCACTCTGGAGTGGAGCCCAAAGTTGTTCATCCCCTTCCCACTGTGGGATCCAGCAGGGGAGTCGGGACCCTGGGAATGGATGCCAGCGCAGGAGCCTGTTTAGAAGGGGGCACGTGGGATCCAGTTAAAGAGGGGCTGCCTGGATAGGAGGGAAGCGGCAGTCTTCAGTGCGTGGTTTCTGAGAGTCCTTACGCAGGAGAAGAGCTCAGGAGCAGGAGAAGCCAGGTCTCCTCTTCCTCTGCTCCATCTCCTGCTACTCCACTTCCCCACCTCTTTCCCATTACTCACTTCAAGGTCCAAAGATGTGGACGATTTGGACTTCAGCAGGCCATTTCCTACCTGATGATTTTAGTTTTCAGCCGTTTCAAAAGTGCTTCTGACCTGTTTTGGAAGGAGGCTCTTCTAGTCTAGGTTAGAGGCATTAACAAAACATGATCATTCTCATTAAATGGTTTGCAATAGGATATTCTCCCTAACGTGCATGGAATCGAATCGATTCTGTTGTGGACACCTGACGTCCAAGCTTTTATAACAAACTATCAAGCAAGGTCAGCTGGGAAACAGAGGAGCCTTCCTCACCAGCCCCAGCAAGATGAGGGACTCAGCCATGATCATTCATCCTGAGGTGACATCAAGGAGCAAGGCTGGGTCTCACAGAGATGGAGACGACCTTGCTTTCTCAGGCTTCCCGTGACCAGGTGAGGGCACATGGCCTATGCTCCTCCAATCTGATGCACCCACTGGAGATTTGGACTCAGACAGAGTGACAGAGGAGTAGTGGCCCCACAAGACTGCGGGAAGAGTGGTGAGTCTCAGCTCCTGGAGCGAGCACCCCTCACTTGGCATTGCTGGGAAAGCTGTGATTCTCTGAGCCACAGTGGCCCAGGCCAGATCCTCCCTGGAGCAGTCCATCATGACATTGTTCAATCAGGTCCTCACATCTGTGGATTTCAGGAGCTACCAATGTCACCCAGAAAGTCACTTCCCTGCTTGAACTAGCTGCAGTGAGTTCTGTTCCTGGCGACTTGGAACCCCAGTGGATGCAGCCAATGACTCCAGGAGTGTCTCAACAGGCCTTCAAAGAAATGGAACGCAGGACTATGGAGCAGTCTGGCTGCCTCTGAGCCAAAGACTGCAGAGAAAAAAAACAATTCTCAAAGTCTTCATTTGTCAGCCCAAGGCACAGTCAGAAACCAGGAACTTTCTGTGATTTCTGTGGCTGTGCTGAGACAATCATTTCCCTTTACTGCAGACACAGAGCTGAGTCAAGATTAATGACTGAGGGTTGCCAAAATTCAGAGTCAACTGGACTCACAGTGTTGCCTGATTTTGTGAATAATTAGGCATCAAAGACAATGAGTAGCATCTTAGGCATGGGAATGGGGCAAAACAAGAGAAGCTGGAGGCCTCCTGCCCCCAGATCCCCAAGACCTGAGGATGCCCGACAATGGACAGCACCCCTCCTTCCCTGCCTGAAGCTCCTTCCCGCACCTTGCTTAAAGATCTCTTAATGTGTCTATCCAAAGCAGTTAACTCCTAAAAAGGTCTCCGGGTCTCTTCACACAACACCTCTCATTGACTCCAGACTAGACCTAGAGCCTGCTGGGCCCCTGGGTGCTAAATACAAATTACTTAAGGAATGGTTTATACACCAATAATTTATAAGGACTCTTATTTACATTAACCTGAACTTTAAAAACTTTTTAAAAATGTATTTCCCACATACTTTAAGGGTTAGTAAAATCTCTGGAAAAATAAAATAACAGATTGTTCATTAAAGTCCCATTTGATCTGTGTAACTGATCAGCTTGATCAGTTTAGGACTGTCAGCTTGATCAGCCCAAAGTGAAACTGATCTAAGTGGTGGCTTGCTCTGAGAGCAGTTATACACCAGTCCACTCACCTACCTCCTAAAATTATCAGTTTGGACTTGGGAGATGAGTCCCTCACCAGGACATAGGCAACTGTGTCCACATCTCTGAAAAGCTGTTTGGAGCTGGTTTTCTTTAGGCCAGGGTCATGAGTGATGGATGCACCCTGTTGACATGATCTCCCTGGATGTCAAGCAGCAGCAGTGAACTGTCAGACATAAGGTTTTGCCTTTGTAGTGTGTCATCTGCAAATGACACAATCCATTTCTAAATTGTGTGGTCCACTTAGCAATCAGCTGGGCCACAGTGGAAAGCACACGCCTGAACCTGGGGTCTTACTATTTGCTAAGGATAGTAAAGTTTCTAGACACAAAATTCATGGATAGTTCAAGACTGTCTCATTTTTATCTTGGCAAGAGAAAACTTTGGGACTGTGGAGCAGAAGCTTAGCTTAAGCCCTCAAATAGATTTACAGTCTCTGATTCAGCTCATAAGATCAGAACCATTGGAATGAAGTGGAAAGTTGAAACCTTAATAAAATCACAAGTATCTGTGTTCATTCTTTCTCCCAGCCTTCTCCAAAGAAATAATGAGGCCTCTTATTAGGTAGGGAATCAGTACATCAGAAAAAGAAAACACCTGGGTATTTCAGAGGTTATTCATCACGGATGCGACAGACCAGGAAACCCAGAACATCCCTGCATCCTCTGAGGTCAGCTGAGAGATGAAACTGGGCAGGAATCTGCAATGCAGGAGCCTGCAGAACTCCCAAATCATCCTTCCCAGCTTCCTCTGTACACAGCTGGAAAGAAATGCTGGGCTCCCCAGTCCACTGATTAAAGCCTATTATGATAGAAATGGCCAAGATGAGAGCCCCTGCAGCTCCTCTTTTCCTCAAATTGGTAAATCTAAAGTTTCTATGAGAATGAGCAAATGTTATCATCAAAGGCTGGAAAGACACTGTCAGGGTGACTTGTGTCTCACCGTGATCTAAACCCACCAGACGGAACTGTGAAGAACATAGCCGCAGAAGACAGCAGAATATGGTGAATCCATCAGTCCCTGAAGCTCCACGCAGCTACTTGTAAGATTTCTAGTGTTTTGTTTTGTTGTTTTTTTCTTTCTTGATATCAATGTGCAGAGCAGCCAGAAGAAGTTGGGGTTGAAACAAGCTCATCTACAAAGGACTCTCAGAGGATTCAGATTCCTCGGGAATAAATATTTAGTCATCCCTCAACATAAAGTGAAGTATTTGGTGAATGCAAAATAAATATGGAAGGGGCCACGGAGGGAGGAAGCCATAAATAATTTAGCCTTTGACTGAGGAGATTTTAGACAGGCCCTTTTTCAGGGACAGAGAAATGTAATTGCACCAAATGAGATAAGACCATTTTATAGACCATTTTATAGTTGATGCTGTGTGTGTGGTTTGGACAATGCAAGTATGAATGGTTTATAATGCCGGGCAACCAAGAAATGAACTGCTGTTCAAGTGGTATTCACATGGTGCAAGTGAGAGGGTAAAGAGGTTTCATGCTGCTTTGTTTTGGAAATTTTTTCTGTCTTATGAGCCTCACCTTTGTCAAGTTGTCAACTAAAATTCTCCTTTGCAGTTTCCCTGGAAGATAACACTCAGGCCTCTGACAAAATGTCCTCAAATCAGGTGCACCCATGCGAAACTTCTATTTAAAAGGGAGTGGATTTACATGCAGCCAGCTAAAGACCAGCTAAAGACAATAAACAAACAAACAAACAAACCAAGACTCTGCTGCTTTCCTGAAGTTACTGAAGAATGAATGGAAGCAGAGAGAATAAGGTAGGGAGTCAAAGGAAGAGAGAGGGTGCTACATGAGTTAATTCCCCCATCCTGAGCTGAAATGTTTAGTTCACACAAAGCACAGGACAAAGGCAGGAACTCCTACGGAGAAGCAACCTTCTTCCTGACCTGGAAACCAGAAAAAAGAAACTATGGAGCATTGAAGAGAGTAGAGGAATGAAGAGAGTAGAGGAATCCCCTAAGGGAAAGAGCAGACAGGGGATCCTGAAGCTCTGTCTGCCCATGTCTGACTAATCCCTGAATCCCACTCATGCGGAAGAGATGCAAAGATCCCCAGCTAAAGTCATGTCTGCAGAGTTCCCAAATTTTGGTGAAAAACAGGATGCAAAGCAAATACCAAGGGAGATAAATACAAAGAGGATCATGTTGAGGCCCACCACCATCAAAAATTGTCGAGAGACAAAAGTAAAGAGCAAATCTGGGAAACAAGAAGAAAACATGATGTGTTGCAACCAAAGGATCAATGATCCCATTAGGTCTAACTATCATAAAAAACACAAAGGCCAGAAGACAGTGGATCTACATTAATAATGGCAACCCAGAATTCTAGATCTATGAAAGTGTCATTAAGAATGAAGGTTCATGGCTGCCCAGCATGTGTGAGGCCCCGATTGATCCCTAGCATAAATAGATAGATAGATAGATAGATAGATAGATAGATAGATAGATAGATTCATTTAAAGAAAACCAAGAATCCATCTCTAGGACACCTATGTTACAAGTAACAGTAAAGGAAGTATCTGAGTTGAGTGAAGTAAACCAGATGAAAACCTGAAGCCTCAGAAAAGAATGAAGAGCATAAGAAACTATAAACATTTGTAAAAAAGTGCAAAAATTCTCTATTTTTTGCCATTTCCACTGAATTTTCTTATAATTCCATCACAGTTTCCCCTACATTTTCTTAGAAACCTTGCTGCTGTTTAAAACACATTTCTAACATTGCCTCACCTATATAAAGCCTATGAAGTTAAAAGCTTTCTATATTTTACAATAAGTATTTTTTTTATTAACTATAAATTGGCTTGTGAAATGTTATGGATGTATATTTCACTTCCTAGGACAACCAGTATAAAAATAATGCAAAAGGTAATTTTAAAAAGGCGTTAGGAAAATTAAAAAGCAATTAAAAAAATGTTTGAATCATCAAAAAAAGTTATGAAAGGAGGAATAGAAGAACAACAAGTCCAACAGAGAAATAGGAAATGATAAGATGGTTGACCAGCAAACCACATGGATAATACGAACTCATGTCTGGCTGAAAGACAGATTGTCAGGAGGGTTAATAAGGAAACAAGACGCAACCAACTGCTCTCTACAGGATGCACATTTAAATATAAAAACAAGATAGAGTAAAAGCAAATAGGTGGTAAAAGATAAACCATGCATTTGTGAGTGTAAATAGGTTGAAATGGTCATATTAAATTCAGATCAAATACCCTTAGTGACATGCAGTAATGGAGATAAACAGGTGTTCTTCTCATGATTAAAGGGTCAGTTCAAGAAGAACGTATAATAAAATAGGATGAACCAAATCAATTTACATTATGAAAAAATGGACAGAACAAAGACAAGAAATAGCCATTCCATGATTAGAGTAAGGGGATTTGTAAAACTATGGGGGCATATAATAGAACAAGTAGATAACTTAATACAACAACTTAACTGAAAACTATAAGAAACAATTTCGGAATGCACACTTGTTTTATGCGGGCACCTGGTATATTTACTGAAATTCTAAGCCATGCAACTCTGAATAGTTTTAAAGATATTGAAATCACATAGGGTATGACTACAATGACATAACCTTAAAAGTAGGTGATATTAAGTAACATGGAAAACATTAAATATCTGCAAATGACACAATCCATTTCTAAATAACTATTGGGTCAAATAAGGAATCATAAGAAAAATCATAAAATATTTTGAACATCTTACTATTAAAATAGAACATATCAAAATTTGGGGGATGTAGCAAAAGTAGTGCTGAGAAGGAAACTGATAATATTGAGCTCCTAATTAGACAAGAAAGGTCTCAAATCAATGATCTAAGTTGTGATCTTAAGAAAGTAGAAATACACCCAAGTTAAACCTAAAGCAGCAAACAGAGGTAAGGAAATATTTTTAAAAACCAGAAGGAATTAATAAAATAGAAAGCAGAAAAGCAATAGAAACAAATCAATTAAAACAAAATGTCAAGAAAATTGATAGCGATATATCCAGACATATCCCAAAAGCAAAAATGAAAATGCTAATGACTAGCACTGAAATGAAAGAGGAGAGATCACACTCTTCAGACGTTAAAAAGATACGAGGGAATAGCATTGACCACTTTATGCCAATAAATTTGATGACCAGACAAGATGCACAAAGTTCTTAAATAATACAAATTAGCAAAATTGACCCAAGAAGAAACAGAAACTTTGGACAGCCCTATACCAATTAAATAAGTTGGATTCATAATTTAAGGTCTTTCCAGAAGAAAATCTTAGACCTATAGATGGCTTCACTAGTGAGTTACCATAAGGAAAGAATAATCCCAAGCATACACAGACTCAACCAGAAGGTAGAAGTGGAAGGAATACTTCCTACTTACTTTTTTTTTTTAGAGAGAGAGAGAACTTTAATATTTATTTTTTAGTTCTCGGCGGACACAACATCTTTGTTGGTATGTGGTGCTGAGGATCAAACCCGGGCCGCACGCATGCCAGGCAAGCGCGCTACCGCTTGAGCCACATCCCCAGCCCTTCCTACTTGCTTTTTGAGGTCAGTATTATCCCAGTTATCCAGATAAAACATCACAAAAGAGAACTAATAAGCAGTTCTGAACACACACACATTCTCAATTCAATATTAGCAGATAGACTCTGAGGACATATGGATAATAAGCTGTGACCTGGTGGGTTTATTCCAGATCTGCAATGCTAATTTAACCACAGGAAATCAAAAGCATTATTAATAGAATAAAAAAAAGATCATTGAACCACCACTTAGAAATAAATTTAATGAAGACTATACAATTCCTGTACCCTACCAGAAACAATATAAAAAGAAATTTAAAAACCTAGATAAATAGATACACACACACACACACACACACACACACACACACACACACCCCTTCTATTTATTTATTTAGGAACCAGAAGATTGAACATTGTTAAACATTTTTTTTTTCAGTACTGGGGATTGAATCTGGGGACTTGCTGCCATGGAACTACATCCTTGAGCCCTTTTATTTTTTAAATTTTTGACACAGAGTCTTGGTGAATTGATGAAGTTAATCTTGAACTTAGGATCCTCCTTCCTCAACCTCCCGAGTCTCTGGGATTACAGGCATGCACCATGACACCTGGTTGTAATATTTTTTTAAATGCCAATTTTCTATCCATAGAGTCAAACTCAATCAAAATCCTAACAAACTTGGAAAAAAAAGGAAGTAATTGAAAAACTAATCTGACTATTTGTAGAGGCAAACAAAGGACCTAGAATAGCTAAAAAGCTCACAGAGTACTCTGATTTCAGTGTTTCTTATGAGGCTCCAGTAATTTAGACAGCATCTCCTGAAGAGTCTAGGCTCACAGATTGAGGAACAGAACAGCCAGCCCAGATGTAGATATGGATGTAGAGCAGAGGCCAGAATAAAACCCTCAAGTCCTAGTACCACCTTTCAAACTCTTTTGTGCCAACAACCCTTTGGAACTCTAGTAAAACCTGTCAGAGTACTTTCTCATTGTGGTAAATATATACATAGCATAAAATTAGCCCTTTTTAAGCTTGTCAGTCTATTCATCGTGCGTGCAACCACCCCCACCAGGCATGCACAGAGCTATTTAGCCTTCCTAAGTAAAACCTGGTACCTATTCCACACTAGCTCTCTATTCCCACCTCTCCTTGTTCCTGGCACCCGCCATTCTACTCTTTATTTCTGTGAATTTGAGTAATCTGTGGAACTCAGGTGAACGGAGTCATACAATATTTATCTTTTTGTGACTGGCTTATTTCCTTTAACAGAACATTCTCAAGGTTCATCCATGGTGTAGCATAAGTTTGAATTCCATTCCTTTTTAAGGGTGAACAGTATTCCACTGTATGCACACACAGCATTTTGTTTGTTCATTTATTAGTGGAGACCCGGGTTGCTTCTACCTTGTGACTGTTGTGGATAATGCTGCTGTGAACACAGCTATGTGAAGGGTCCCTATTTTCAATTCTTTCAGGTGTATATCCAGCAGTAGAATTTCTGAATCATGTGGTAATTCCATGAGTAAAAATAAACACATGAAACTACAACAGAAGCCAGGTTATTTAAATATCTCAATGTGAATGTACATTAGAGCGATACCTGTTTTTTATTAATGCATTAAGAGAGAAAGGACATCTGAAAATAGGTCAAATGACATTGTTATTAATATTTTTAAAAGTGCATTAGAATGAAGACTATTGTTGCTAAGTTCAGATAAGAGTATGCTATGGACTGATCTTTGATAGGAAAGCATGTCATGGTCACGTTGTCATGAAACTCACTTTGACCTTTTCTTTTTTTCCTTTAATAGCAATATGTTAAAACCCCAATTTCAAAGACCTATTGTTGCAGGGGAATTACAGTTTCAAAGCCCACTTAGTGAGGCAAAAATAGGATTCTTTCAAGAGGCACCTGATTTCTCCAAAGTTTCAATTATAGCAGATAATTTTTGTTCTCAGATCAGCTAGTTCAATTTGGGCGAAGCCAATGTCTTTTAAAACAATTTATAATTGAAAGAAAAGAAACTGTACATTGATGATTAATTCCAATGCCATCAACACAGGCAAAAGCCATTTCAAAGGGCCTTTAAATTTTACCAGTGTTCATTTTTTTCTTGATTCAAATATATCAATGGAGACATTTCTGTTGCAATTCATCTATTTCATTCAGCATTTGAAAGTTTGCAAGAATATTGGTCTCTACTCTCTTCTTCCATGTTAGCAGTTTGACAAAGAAAGTTTGAAAATGTTCTGGTTGTATCCATCATCAGTGATTTCAGAAACTTGAATTAAAAGACTTTGTATCTATACAAGTAAATACATATGCCAGGTAAAATAATCTATGTTTCACTTTTCCTTATTTATAAGGATTTGTTGACAAATATGTCATCAGGTCCATGGGAGCATAGACCAAACCACATCTCACAGTTGAGAGAGTTGTGTAAAGTGCATTCCTTATAATAATTTGATTGCTATCAGTTTGCTCTATAGGTACAGGCCATTCCCAGTGTAGTCTGAGGGTAGCCACGGGGTTTTGCATTCTCATTGTATTCCTATTTGGTATGCTCTCTGGGCAATGACACAATGGCTTACACATGCAATATGTGAAATAAATGATAATCATATAGCTTATTCTGTGAAAATAGCTTACATTTAAAAAATGTTTTCAAGAAAACTATGAAAGCTATCAGAAACAAAACTAAGTGACTCACTACTTAACAGTAGCTGAATTTGAGGAATGACACAGATTCTGGATTACTGTTTAATCTGCATGTCTACTGAATTAAAAGTTTGGGTGAATTTCAAAATCTGCTGGATTTTGTTTACTAGTTATGTAAATTCCTTTCATATCCTATACTCCACTTAGTTAATGTAAGGGTTACAATCCTGCTGTCATTTAACAATGGAGATATGTCACAAAACCAGCAATGGTCATCTGTTATTATTATTTGAAGCCTCATGCACATCACCTACATGCTGTATTTTTATATGTTCTGTGTATGATGTACCATGTAGGGTATGTACTGCACGTTCCTGTATGCTATATTTTTTGTACATCTGGCAGCACAGTGATTTGTTTACACCAGCAGCATCACAACACACAATGGCATGCTGCATCCTAGTGTCAGCACAGCTGCTATGTCACCAGGCAATAGGAATCTTTCAGCTCCATCATGATCTCACGGGGCCACCATTGGGTATGTTGTCATTGAACAAAAGTCAATATTTGCTTCTATGCAGATTAAACAAATTAAAAATACAAAATTTGAGCTTCAAAAGTTCGACTGAATCCACAATATTATCTTATATTTACATAGTATTACTTATTTTTACTTTCCCAATTTAAGTTGAAATGTCAACGACAGAGGGTAACCACTCCTGTAGATGTCCACACTGTGCTGTTGAAGGTGATGCCCTGATGGGACACAAGAGCCACAGTGTTCTCTGGGCAAGAGGAGGAGGCCTGTCAATGAACTGACCTCAGCAACCTGATAAAGCGCTTCACACCTGTCCAAGTCAAAGGTGCTTCTTAACCAGATATCTGGGGCGGGGAGGCGACGGAGTGAGAAGATCTCAACTGAAAAGACACAGGACCTTCCTGAACCTTGAATTTACTGGTTCAAAAAAAATCTTTTCTTGCTTTTTTTTTTTTCTATTGATTCTTCTTAGTTATACATGACAGTAGAATCCATTTTAATCAAATTATACAAACATGGAACATATCTTATGCTAATTAGGATCCCATTCTTGGAACAGTACAGGATGGTAGGATTCTCTTAGGTATTTTATATGCACATAGGAAAATCATGTTAGATTCATTCAACTGCCTTTCCTATCTCCCCTCCCTTCTCTTCATTCCCTTTGTCTAATCTGAACTTCTCTTCTTCCCCTTCTCCTTTTACGTGGGTTAGCTTCCACATATCAGCAAAAACATTCATCCTTTGGTTTTTTGGAATTGGCTTATTTCACTTAACACGATAGTCTCTAGATTCAACCATTTACTGGCAAATGCCATAAGGCCGTTCTTCTTAATGGCTGGGTAATAATCCATTGTGGATGAGGGGAAAAGGATATACTCATACATTGCTGGAGGGACTTCAAATTGGTACAAACATTCTGGAAAGCAGTATGGAGATTCCTCAAAAAACTAGGAAGGGAACCACCATTTGACCCAGTTATCCCACTCTTGAGCATATATCCAAAAGATTTAAAATCAGCATACGACAGTGACACAGCCACATCAATGTTCACAGCCCCACAATTCACAAGAGCTGAGTTCTGAAGCCAATCTTGGTGCCCTTCCACAGATGAATGGATAAAGAAATTGTGGCATGTATTGTCAAAATCTTTTCTTGACACATCCTATAAAGTTGCTAAACACAGGAAAAGCTCTGTCCTATTGCACAGGCTTTGGGTAAAGCTGTGTGCTGCAGACAGTTGAGCTGGTGCGTGGAATAGAAAGGAGGAAAAACTAGAAGTGATGTTCTTCACTGGAGTCTCACTGGGACTTTGTATTTAACATCTTGAAGCAAGTCATCCAACAATTGCCAGCCTCCTTATTTCCTTTCAGTATGTAACCTGCTGACACCACAGAGGTCTTTTTAATGCAATCATCCCCTTTCTCATGTTCACTATTTACATGCTAATGCCATCAAGGAAAAGTGCTTACTTCCCCAGCTCCTTTTGAAATGACAAAGATTGCCAATGTTTTGGAAATGGTGAAAAGGTTTTTTGGTTGTTTTGTTGTTGTTGTTGTGCCAAATCATTCTCACTGTAAGTAACAGTTTCATATATGCATGGATGGGGTCCCTGTAATGCTTGAAAGACAGCTGGGTTTTGCTTTTTTAAGTAAACAAAAAGCTGTACATACTCTCACCAAGCAGACATACCAAGACTCTTCCAGTATCTTCTGGAAACGTTTGGTGGACAGCTGTGAAGTCCTGAGCTTCATCAGAACTGATCATGATGCCTTGGTTACAGACTGCTGGAGCTGAGTCTGGAGTCGCAGGGAAAGGGGTGGCTGGAGAATGAGGCGTGGGAGGAACCCAGGGTGTAGGAATGGACAACAGCGGTACCGATGTCACCAGTGTCCTAGCTCAGCGGCAGCCACCACT
This sequence comes from Urocitellus parryii, assembly GCF_045843805.1. Taxonomy (NCBI): domain Eukaryota; kingdom Metazoa; phylum Chordata; class Mammalia; order Rodentia; family Sciuridae; genus Urocitellus; species Urocitellus parryii. The sequence goes on along the minus strand of NC_135544.1, from coordinate 63,922,667 downwards.
GATCATCCCTGGCTGGTCCTCCCACATTGTGTGGCTCCTTCAGAACCTCTGGTCCTGGTCACGTGATGATATTCAGACTTCCAAGAGATGGAGAGAGAATAATTAACTGTTTCCCTGGGGAGAGGAAAAGTGGGGGTTTCCTGGGTGAGAGAAAAGGTGAGTTTCTAAAATTTTCCTTGGACCGGTGGTGAGAATAATGGAACAAACCATTGGGCAAAATTAGAAATGATGCCAACTCTTGGAATTTTTAGTGCCTGTGGATGATGTGAAAGTTATGTCTTGGAACTTTTAGTGCCTGTGGATGATATGAAAATTACGTCAACTTCTCCCAACATATTTTCTTATTTTTGGAGAGTTGAGCTCATCTATGATCAATAACCCAAGTTAGTTTTGCAATGATGATATTGAGAAGAAATGGGCTTATGATTGGCCTCTACGTAAACGGATTGTCCATTACTGGGATAACTTCCTGCTCTCATTGACCAAAGAACATGATGGCTATGACTAATAAAATGGGTACAAACTGTATTTTTGTATTTCTCTTCTATTAATTTTATGCATATTTCCACAGTACCACTTTGTCCAATATTTAAAAGATGACTAATGTGAAAAGGATGTAGTAGCTTGGTGTAACAAAATGTACCAAACTTGCCCTGGCACCACTAAAATAGCCTTATTTTAAAGCTGCTCACATTTTTATGACATACCACTCACCACATAAAAATGACACAATGAACAAAGATTTCTTAAGAAGGTCTTCAACTTAATAAATTCAAAGCACACTCTTCTAGCCTTGAAAAAACCTTTGATCCAGGAGTCTCATAATGGGTCTTAGAGTTGAGGTGGATAGCCGCTAGACAATGAGAGGAAAAGCTTTTGAGCATCTCTGGCCATTGGAACCAGTTTCAATCTGTTCAATCAATTTCAATCTGTCCAGCCTTAGCTGAATTATTTGGATTCAGAACAATGGTAAGTATCCACCCCTGAGTATCCACAGAGTTGGACTCCTTTACTGGGGGCACGGCCCTTTGAGCATCGTCAACGCACACTCTGAACCACACACTCTGAACTAATACTACGGCACTGAGAGATACTCTTAAGAAATGGAAAGTAAAAGACAGACCCAAGTGCAAAAATGACTTAATGGCCAGCTTATGGCTCCAAAGTGAGTCAGAAACTCAAAGAACTCATCAGGGATGAATCTCTGTGCATTAGGGCTTTCTTGAAGAATCCATGAACAGGAGCGAGGAACCTGATTGAAAGGAAGGAGCCCAGTGGCTTCTCCAGCTCAGGAGAGGTGGTTACAAAAGCTGCCCACCTCTGACTGGGCTTGGAAAATGAGCAAAGTGACATGATAAGAAAGACAGAGGAACAGCTGAGCCCCGTGACAAGATTGGGGACACCTCTGATGTCACTATGTGGAGGGCTTCCAAGCCACTTCCCAACATGTGACCTGGTAGTTCAGGAATGGATTCCTGTGAGGATGGATGAAGGGAAACACACAGAGAAAGAGGAAGGAGGAGAGGGAGAGGGATAACACAGTGAGGAGGAGGAGAAGGAGGAGGGGGAGGAAGAGGGAGGGGAGGAGGAGGAGCAGGAAGGGAGGAAGGGAGGGGGGAGGAGGAGCAGGAAGGGAGGGGGAGGAGGAGGAGGAGGGAGGGGAGGAGGAAGAGGAGGAGGAGGAGGATAAAGGGGAGGAGGAAGAAGAGGAGGAGGAAGGGGAGGAGGAGGACGAGGAAGGGGAGGAGGAAGAAGAGGAGGAGGAAGGGGAGGAGGAGGAGGAGGAAGGGGAAGAGGAAGGGGAGGATAAAGGGGAGGAGGACGAGGAGGAAGGGGAGGAGGAGGAGGAGGAAGGGGAAGAGGAAGGGGAGGATAAAGGGGAGGAGGAGGAGGAGGAGGAGGAGAAGCAGAAAAGAAAGAAGGGAAGGATGTGCAAAGCAAACTTGCAAATTAAAAACCAAACAAAAGAAATATAACAATAAGAAAAAATGCCAATAGAACTTCAAAAAGCAGAGATTAATTTCTTTTAGATAAATCTAAATAATATAACAACCTGAAGAAGAATGATTTTGAAAAAAAATGTGATTTAGCTTCTTGAAGAAACACAGGGTAAGACTAACATCCATAAGACAGTATAAGATAATCTAAAAAAAATAGAAATAAAATTCTAACTAGCAAACAGGAAACAGAAATTTAAAATCATGAAATTAAAACAGTGATTAAATTTTAAAAATCGAGAGGTGGTTGTGATACTGCAATGGCAGGTACATGACAATATACATTTGTCCAAACCCACAGAATGAACAAGACCAAGAGCGGGCCTTGCTCCTAATGTGAACATGGACTCTGGTGATGGGGGTGTGGCCATGTAGGGTCATCAGTGCCACACAGGCACCACGCCAGTGGAGGATGTCAATAGTGGAGGGGACCCTGTACCATGGAGACAGAGCTGCACAGGACATCTCTGTACTTTCCAATTAACATTGTTATGAACCTAAACATATTCTAACAAATAAAGCCTATTATAATAAATTAATGGATGGGCTAACCTCTGTGCTGGGTGAAACAAACACAGCAAATAAAATAATAAGAACATATTCCTGAGGATTTCACGCAGAAAAAAACAGAGAAGCGAAGAGATTAGAAACTTGAGACAGCAGGTAAGAGAGATGGGAGATACACTTTAGAGGCTCCAACATATGTTTAGTTAAGGGCCTCAGAAGAACAGAAAACATTAACTGAAGTGTAACGCGTGAATTGGTAATGGCTAACGAGGGTGCTGAATTTAACAAAGAACAGGTTCTCAGAACAAAGGAAATTATAGAAATTAATCAGACTTTAAAAATTAATCCGCACCCGGACTGTGCACAGTAAAACCAAAGAGCATCGATTGGATGTGAATGTTGGGGAGAAAATTCCAGAAATTCCTGCAGAGAAAGGCTGATTCCACAAGGGAATGACAGACGACCTGATGGTGGACTTCTCGCTAGCAAAATAGATGCTAGAATACAATGGAATAGTAGTCCTAAGTTATTTTTTAAAAAATCAAAATGAAGATATTGAGGGGAAAAATTAATGTCAATATACAAATAATTATTTCAACAATCTTTTATAATTTTAGTATCCTCAAATCTAGACTATTGACACAGGAAGAGAGACGGGGACATGTGGCTGGAGCAGGAAACTGAGAAACAGAGTTACACGTCTGTAGAAACTTGGTGTGTGCAGGAAGAACTACAAATTCGTGTGCAAAGAATGGATTTTTATTAATACTTGATGCCAGGACTATTGTTCTTCCCTGTGGAAAAGAATGAGCCTAAAACCTCACCTCGCCCAACATCCAGGATTAAAATCCAGGTGGCTTGAAGATGTACAATTTTTAAAGCAGAATTATTTTAAAACTCCTAGAAGAAAACTCAGGCGATTTTTATGATCTCAAAGCATGAAAAGATTTCTTCCACAAAGCATAAAAACTGAATTATAAAATGGAAAAAATCAGTAGATCTGATGACATTAAAATTAAAGTGTGCTGTACAAGAACATCATGAGAATAGTTAATAAGATTTCATTGATGATTTTTTTCTACTATACTGCTCTAATGAACATCCACGTTCACATAGTTTTGTGTAAGTATTTTACAAATTTTTTAAAGTGAAATAGCGATATTGAAGAATAGGTACACCTCAATATTTGATAGCTCTTTCTCCTTTTTATCAATTTGTATTAACATTAGTACTATTTGGAAGTGTTTTTCCTCATATTCAGTTTAACATCGATCATTGTAACTCTTATTTTTTTGTGTGTCTACGATATTTATCTTATTTCTAGAATTGCTTTCAGTGATGCTACTATAAATATCCTTGTACCTATATGTTTATGAACTTACAAACCTCCTATACAGTATGTTTAAGGCTGTATATTAAATAGTCTTAGATATGAAGTTGGTGAATGGAAAATGGGTATATTTTAATTATTGTTGAATTTATGTAAAAAAAAATAGTAACTGTGTTTCCACCCACAGTTCATGAGATTGGAGGTTTCTTGATATCCTGACCAATAAAATCCTGACTCTAAAGTTCCTCATTTCTTTCCCTCTGACAAATGAAGAACATTATAAACAACTTTAAAGTCTGGATTTCTTTCAGTATGAGTGAGGGTGAACGTCTTCGCACTGACTGAAGCTGCTTGGATTTCCTTTCCTACCAATTGCCTATTAGTGTCCTTTTCCTATGTTATGGTTTTGATCATTAATGTCCCCTGTAAATCTCATGGATTAGGCAGTATATGACTGTCCAGATGGAACGCATAGATTAGGAAAGCCATAACCTCATCAGTGAATCAGTGCATTTAATGAATTAATAATTTGACTGGACTACCAGGTGGAAACTGTAGGCAGATGGGGCATGGCTGGGGGAAGTGGGTTTGTCAGGCTGCATTTGTCCCTCCCTCCTCTCTCTCCCTCTCTCTCTCTCTCTCTCTCTCTCTCTCTCTCTCTCTCTCTCTCTCTCTCTCCTCTGTGGCTACCATAAGCTGAGACACTTTCCTGCACCATTCCCCTTCCACCATGACATTCTGCCTCATCTCGGGCCCCAGAGCAATGGAATTAGCCAACCATGGACTGAATCTCCCAAACCTTAAACCTCAAACTTGTCTTTCTCTCCGTTGTTCCTGTGGGTAATCTGGTCACCGCAATGAAAAGGTGAGTCTGTTTCTTGACCATGTTAATGAATTCATTCCACAATATTTACTGAGCAGTTTCTGCCTGTCACACTGTCCTAGATTTTGGAGAAACAATGTTAGACAAAGGCTGAAAGGTCCTCTGGGTCATCGAACTTAAGGCAAAGTGAGAAGAGTCGACAAGAAATAAACAGATAAAACCTAGCCAGTGTAATAAGGAAAACACAACAAGTGGAAGACCAAAGGGGAGTGGTGGAGAGGTGAACAGCAGAGATGTTCTTGTTGAAACTAGTCTTCCTCTTCTTCCTTCTTATTATTGTAATAAATATATCCTTTCTGTATACAGCATTTTTAATTATGCTTGATAATCCTAATTACCACAGAAGTTTAGCTTCCATTCTCAATTAAAATCACATAAAGATTCTTTTTGGCCACAGACTTTGCATTTCTGAGTCGTTAATTTTCAATGTTTTGCTGTTGCTAGGTTTTGTCATTCTGTGTTTTTCCTGGTCAAAGATCTGCGTGTAGTCTGTCTTAAGTCATTCTTCATCAGGGAAAGGCAGGCTCCTAAAGGGCAACCTAGCTCAGCGCAGGACTCTAGCGTGGGGGATTCCCTCCCTCCCCACCTGTGGTTATTCTGTGTGGGCTGATCACTCAGCAAACACTCTCAGCCCCAATTTTGTCCAAATTAGAGTCTTTTATTTAGCCAGCTGGGTCTGCTCCCTGCAGGACCCAAATTGTCTCTGCCAGGTCCGAGTTGTGTGGGGTTTATAAGGGAAAAAAAAATCACACCCTCAAAAATGTAGGTGCAGGTAATCGAGCAGGATACAAGGGCTGAGACAGCAGTCAGCTGAGCAAACACAGTGGCCACATCCTGGGTTCCAGCACCTTTGTGGGCACATGAAGTACAGAAAAACAATTGTTTACACCTTAGAAACAGCTTAACATTGTTTATAACACTTATCACCTAATCCTATTAGCCTACTTATTAAAACTTCATAACCTATAATCTATAATTTGTAGTCTATATTGATTCAGCTCAGACCACAGCCATTCCAGTGTCTTCCACCCCTGGGGTCTTCCGTCACCTGGTCTGACTTGGTCCCCGTAAGCAGGCCTTAGCCAGCTTTCACACTGGATGTTTGTAGGCTTCTTCCAACACTCTTGAGGTCCCAGAGCTGTGACCAGGAGGTGAATCAGTTGCAGTATCTTTCTGTTTACATTTTTCCTGGAACATCATTTGTCCCTTCAGTACTGAGATTCAGACATTGTCGTTTAGAATAAGTTTAACCTTTTCAATCTTATTGTGTTCTGAGCTTCACATTTTTATTCAATTTTGCTCCTTAAAATGAGGTTTAATTTACGGAATGTTTTATTTTTCTCTTCCATTTCCTTTCTTAACTCTTCCAATTGACTTCTTCTTTGACTTTCCTGGAATGATTAGATCTCTGTCGATTAGCTTGCCTCTCCTAGGCTGTATTTCTTTAATTCCTCTCAAATCATGGATGTATTTAGAACTTTCCTTTATTTGAGGCCAAATTCGTCTTCTGCTTGGTATTTACTCTTTGGCCTTATATTTTAATTCATGCATTTCCATTTTAAGAGTAGTTCCTAAGACCCATCAATCATTCTTTCTATCTTTTTTTTTCTTATTTCTGTTTTTAAAAATACTTTAGAGAGGAGGAGAATATGAATTGCAACAGTGACCACTTTCTTTTTTAAAACAGTAAATATTTAAATTGTAGGTTGTGATGAGTTTGAACATATGCATACACCCAGGGTGTGATTGCCACATCCAGGTACTAAACATATCCATCATCTGAAAAAAACTTCCTTGATGTTCTTTTGTGGGTTGGTTTTTGTTTTTTGCTCTATGTCTTGTTTTTCTTGGTAAGAAAAACTGAACCTCAGATCTATCTTCTTAATATATTTTAAGGAGCCCAATATAATACTGTTAACTGTGGGTGCAAGGTTGTGCAGCAGATCTCTAGACCTTATTCTTGTGTTTCTGAAGCTTCATACCCACTGAACAACAGTCCCCAGCACATCTTGGCAATCACCATTCTTTTCTCTGCTGCTGTGAACCTGACTGACCTAGATACCACCTGTAAGTGCAATCATGCAGGTTTTGTCCTTTAATGACTGCCTTATTTCACTTACTATAATGTTGCCTAGATTCGCTCATGTCATCCCAATCGAACAGTGTTATACTGGAAAAGAAAATGTATTTTCTGCTTGTGGAGGCCAAAATTATACACACGCTTATATACCTACCCCTTGGACCTTATGTATTACATCTTTGTTTCATGTAACATTAGCTCCCTCTGCTATAGTTTGGGTGTGGCTTGACTGTGTCCCCCAAAGGTTCATGTGATGGAAGTGTTTTAAAGCCAAAATAGACTGTCTTCTCTCTGTCGTTTTGTAAAAGGTGGGTTGACTGGTGTGCAAGACTAAGCCAACTCCCTGGTTCTCTTGAATCAATCATGAATCAATTTGCTGATAATCACGGAATAACCTATTCTTCAATCTTCTACCAGCTGTCCCCTGCCAACCAATCCAGAAATTTTCCAAACAAGTGACAAGGATCAGACTACACTTCTGCTTGATCCCTTTAAAGTTCCCCATGCTAGAGCACATTGCAGGGCCTCCCTTAGCCTTGTGCCCAAATCACAACTCCTATTTGCAAATAAAAATTCCTATTCTTGAGTAATCGCTTCTTTTGCTTATGTTAGCACCTGGTTCTCTCATTGACAGAATTTTGGTCCCCAGCATGCTGGTGTTGAGATGGGGAGCCCTCGAGATATGGGATCTGGCCAGGTCATGGGGGCATTCCACAGAAAAGGATGAATGTGATTCTCAAGGGTCACTAGTTAGTGCCCACTAGAGACAGTTATCATGAAAGGGGCAGGCTCGGCCCTGAGCCTCTCTGCCTTCCTGCCTCACCTCGAGCTGCCTCCCTCCCCTGTGTGGTCCACCATGATGCCAGCCCCCAGGCCTTGCTGGAGCAGAAGGCCCTGACGGAGCCATCTTTCAGCAGCTTGTTTTAGGCAAATCTCTCATAAAAAGCATACATTTGAATTTATTTTTAACAGTTTGCTTGTCTGTATTAGCAGTTGCATTAGATCTTATATTTCTTATTTGTATTCTGTGCTTTTGAAAATTCTTGTTTCCCTCCTTTTCCCACCCCCTTCGTTTTTGGATTATGATGTCTTACTTTTAGATTCTCCAACACTTAGGAAATTAGACCCTATTTTATTTTCTTTGGTGCTCCGTTTGTCTGTTTGTTTTGAGAAGGTGCCTTGCAGTGTTGTCCAGGCTGGTCTTGAACTCCGGGACTCAGGTGATCCTTCCACCTCAGTCTTCTGAGTGCTGGGATCAAGGTGTGTGCCACCAGGCCCAGCTGATGCTTGACTTCTTTCAAAAGTATTCTTTAACCTATTTTCACCTGATTACCAGAGTTTAAGGTGTGGATTTTTCACGTCTCTGGTGGTACAGAGTCGAGTCACACCATTTGTGTTTTCATACATGTACTTAGGGTAATGAGGTCCACTGCTTGATAAGGATTCACCTTGAATTTGGGATAAGTTGTTTACTACACTTTTTGAACGTGCTCTTAAAAATTCCCAAGGACATCTTTCAGCCTTTCATAATAAAACAGACTGATGTTTAGAGTTCATTCAGACATGCTCTGTGCGCTGGTACATTTGAAGTTCTGAGCTACCTCAATGAACGAGGCATCGGAAAAAGAACCAGTTATCCTGGAGTTCACCCAAACAGCAGGGACAAGGGAAAAAATATCAGCATTTAAATACTGTAAAATATGGCCTGGGGCTGTGGCTCAGTGGCAGAGCACTTGCCTCACACATGTGAAACCCTGAGTTCAATCCTCAGCACCACATAAAAATAAATGAAAAAAAAAATAAAGATATTGTCCATCTATAACTAAAAAAAAAATACTGTAAAATATGACTTGGAGAAATCGTAAATCTCTATTACTGTTTTTGTCTACTTATATTTTCATTTCAACATTTCTTTTTTGAAAATATTTTTGACATTTGTGTGGAACAATAAAACCAGACTGAAAAATTACATTTAGACTTATTCCTATCTTGACTAGTCTTAATGCTCATGATATATTCCTGATATATAATGATTTTCCCATCCAGAAATCTAAAACTTTACATAATTGCTGAAAGCACAAATAAAGTCTAAGAGTTTGTTTTCATGGACATATTTCCTAAGCTTTTGCATTTCTGAAAATGATCTGCTAACTTTGTGTATAAAAGAACCAAAATTGCTGGATCATGTTTTCTTCTATTAAGTATAGTGTCCCTGGTTTAATTCCTAGGTCCTTGATCCACTTTGAGTTGAGTTTTGTGCATGGTGAGAGATAGGGGCTTAATTTCACTTTGTTGCAAATGGATTTCCAGTTTTACCAACACCATTTGTTGAAGAGGCTATCTTTTCTCCAATACATGTTTTTGGCACCTTTGTCTAATATAAGATAACTATATTTATGTGGGTTTCTCTCTGTGTCCTCTATACCATTGGTCTACAAGTCTATTTTGGTGCCAATATCATGACATTTTTGTTACCATTGTTCTGTAGTATAGTTAAGGTCTGGTATAGGGATGCCACCTGCTTCACACTTCTTGCTAAGGACTGTTTTATCTATTCTGAGTCTCTTATTTTTCCAGATGAATTTCATTATAACAGCACAATTCACAATAGCTAAATTGCGGAACCAACCTAGATACCCTTCAGTAGATGAATTGATAAAGAAAATGTGGCATATATACACAATGGAATTTTACCCAACATTAAAAGAGGATAAAATCATGGCAAATGGTAAATGGGTGGAGTTGGAGAATATAATGCTAAGCAAAGCAAGTCAATCCCAAAAAAACAAATGCCAAATGTTTTCTCTGATATAGGGATGCTCATTCATAATGGGGATGGGGGGCAGAGCATGGGAGGAACAAAGGAATTCTAGATAGAGTAAACGGGAGGAAGGGGAAGGGAGGGGGCATAGGTGTTGGAAAGACAGTAGAATGACACGGACATCGTTATGCTAAGTACATGTATGAAAACACAAATGGTGTGACACTACTTTGTGTACAACCAGAGACATGAAAAATTGTGCTCTGTATGTATAATATGAATTTATTTGCAATCTGCTCTCATATATAACAAATTAGAATAAATAAAATATAAAAAATACTGGATCACATATTTGTCCTTTAAAAGCCTATACAATCATCTCCTTGCTTTCTGACATTTTATTTGCATCAGGAGAAGACTGAAGACAGGAAGATTTTTTTCCCTCTTTGTAAATTACCTACTTTTTCTGCCTAGAAGCTCCCAGAAACTTTTCTGTTGGGTGTGTAGATAGATTAATTCTTTTAATGATTTTAGTAAGTAAAATATTAAAGGCATCAGGGTTAGAATGCAGGCTTCTGTCTACCTTATGGAATAGGAAATCTGCTTGCCTCTCGGAAGGTACAGATCCCTGGCTTTAACTGAAGAGACAGGTTGTAGATGCACAGGCAATTTTCCTACTTTTTTGTTATAGTTTGTTTCATTAAGAGAACATGGAGAGTGGGCCATTAGCCTTAGGAAGCTTTTTCCAATTGCCTTCTAATTTATATGGAAATTTCCTCAAATTGTGGCAGTTGTCTGTGGATTTTATATTGTAGTGAGAGTATAAACTTTGGTCTTCTGGCTTTCCTCTGAAAGAATATGCTGAAAAGCTTGTGAAATTCGGTGGGCTGTTAGGTGGATGTCAATCCAAGGAAGAAATCCGTAGTGTTGCTATTTGTTGACCTTTTCATACATTTTTTTAAAAAAAATGTAGTATTAAAAAATGTAGTATTTAGATATACATGACAGTAGAGCGTGTTTTGACATATGTACATACATGGAGTACAACTCAATCCAACTAGGATCCCATTCTTCTGGTTGTCCCTGATGTGGAGTTCCACGGGTCGTGTGTTCATATGTGAACACAGGAGAGTGGTGTCGGATGCATTCTACTGTTTTTCCTGTTTCCATTCCCCTCTCTCTTCCTTTCATCCCCTTTTGTCTAATTCAATGAGGTTCTATTCTGCCCTCCTTATCCTCTCTTGTTGCAGGTCAGCAACCACATATCAGAGAGAATATTTGGCCTTTGTTTTTTGGGGACGGCTTATTTCACTTAGTATGATATTTTCCATCATGATAAGTTCCACCGCTGACTGGTCAATGCCATAATTTCATTCTTCTTTATGGATGAGTAATATTCCATTGTTTACACACAATTTTATTTTATTTTTATTTATTTATTTATTTTTTAATTTGTTTTAATTACTTACACATGACAGTACAATGACCTTGAGATTTCATACATTTGAATCAGATGGGATATAATTTCTCCTTTTTCTGAGTATACAGGTTGCCGAATCACATTGGTCGTGCAGTCACGTATATACCCGCAGTAATAATAATGTCTGTTTCATTCTACTCTCCTTCCTATCTCCCCAACCCCTCCCCGCCCCTCCCATCACTTCTCTCTACCTAATCTAGGGTAACGCTGTTCTTTTTTTCTCACATCTTCATACATGTATTTCGTATAACAATGAGAGTCTCCTTCCACCATCCATGCAATTCCCCTTCTCCCTCCTTTTCCCTCCCACCCCTCTTCCCTATGTAGAGGTAACCTTCTTCCCATGCTCTTCTTCTCTTCCCCATTTTGAGTCACCCCCCCTTATACATACAATTTTACACAATTTTGAAAAAGGAAAAGCATCTCCAAGTTACAAAGGATGCGTACCACTCTTCAAAATGAGAGGTTCAGTCTTTTTACAAACAGCTACATTATTCAGGACTTTTAGTTGTTCTACTTACTGGGTTAAACATTTAATGACTCAAAAGAAAAAAGAAGGGAAGGAGGAGGACAAGAAGGAAGAGAAAGAAGGAGGGGAGAGGGAGGAGAAGGAGGAGAAGGATCATTGGCTCATACAGTTAAAATGCCCAGAGATGAAAATAACTGCTTTGCCATCTCCAGCTGCTCAGAAAACCCACAGCACCCAGTAGTACCAATTCACAGGCTCCTCCTTCCAGAGTGTCGTGGTGCCTTGGCAGACTGCGAGCTGCGTGTCCTGTGGCCATCTCAGGGAGTGAGAGTCCCCTCACTAATTGTCTACGTTTGCACCCCCATTTCCCTCAGTCAGCCTAAAGGCACATGAAGTAATACCACAAATACTAATCTCACGTTCTAGGATTTTTCAGAATGTCTATTTTTTAATTAATTATTATTTTAAATTTGTATGTGACAGTGGAATGCATGACAATTCTTATTACACATATTTAGCACAATTTTTCATATCTCTGGTTGTATACAAAGTATATTCACACCAATTCATGCCTTTATACATGTACTTTGGATAATAATAATCATCACATTCCACCATCATTTCTAACCCCCTCCCTTCCCCTCCCACCCCTCTGCCCTATCTAGAGTTTGTCTATTCCTCCCATGTTCCCTCTCCCTCCCCCACTATGAATCAGCCTCCTTATATCAGAAAAAAATTGGCATTTGGGAAAGCAGTATGGAGATTTCTTAGAAAATTGAGAATGGAACCACCATCTGACCCAGCTATCCCTCTCCTGGATCTATACCCAAAGGACTTAAAAACAGCATACTACAGGGACACAGCCACCTCAATGTTTATAGCAGCACAATTCACAATAGCTAAACTGTGGAACCAACGGAGATGCCTTTCAATAGATGAATGGACAGAATGTCTATTTTTAAGAGCCACAATAAGACACCACTTCTTATCTACTAGGAAGGCTATAACCTAAAGATGGATAATAGCCATGTTAGCAAGGATGTGGGAAAATTAGGACCATCACACATTGTTGATGGGAAAACAAAATGACACAGTTACTTGCAAAATAGTTTGTCAGTTCCTCAAAAAGGTAAACGTTGAATTACCATAGGACCATGCAGTTCCACTCCTACATAAAGAGCTAAAACTTTGGAAAACATATGTCCTTGTGAGAATTTGTACACAAATGTTCATAGTGGTATTATTAACCATGGCCAAAAGGTGGAAACAACCCAAATGTCCACAAGGAGATGGGTGGATAAATATAATGAATGCTATTCAATTATAAGAAGAAATGAAGTACCAATAGTTGCTATAGCATGGATGAAGTGTGACAGTGAAGCCCAAAGTCCAGGTATTGTTTGATTCCATTTGTATGAAGTATCCAGAAGGTGCAAATCCATAGAGCTAAAAGTAGATTAGTGCTTTCCAGAATCAGGGAAAGGGAAGCTCAGAAGTGACTCTTCTTGGATGGACACAGGCTCTCCTTTTATCTTCTGGGACTAACTAATGATGATGGTGTTGCAACTTTGTTGATGAACTAAAAGCTGCTCAGCTGTCCACTTTTAAAGTGTGAATCTGTGACATATGAATTATATCTCAACAAAAAATAATTCTTTAAGACTATAAGATGGATCCAGAAAGAAGGTTTTGTTATTTCATTTTTTAAATCAGCACTTATAAACAGAGCCATTGTGTGTTCAGGGAATTCTCTAGAAACCTAACAGCAGGGGATATGAAATGCCTTCCTTGCTCTAGGCCCAAGGCACAAATTGTCAGAGCGGCTCAACCCCCTTTGTTTGTCCTTAACTGCCTTTCTGTGTACAGCCAGAATAATTTATATCTGAAAGCATTAAGTGTGATTGATGATAAACATTAATACAGAAAAAGAATCCAAATGCTGATGAATTAAGTGGCATTTAATGTCTGGAAGAATTTTAGGTCAAGTACAATTTACCAAACACCGAAATCAGTGTTCTTCATGTGAAATTTTCTTACTAACCAGGGTATAATCTTAAAAATTGCTTTTGAAAACTGTAAAAGCACATTTTATATATGTAAATGATACAAGAAGGGCCAATTTAGGCAGACATTCAGAGCTCTTATTTTTCAAAGAACAATATGAAACAAAATATTTAAGGAGTTGTTTTTTGACTTTTAAAAATATTTTTATTGTAAAATGAACACAAATGCAGAAAAACTTACCAAATAAATACATAGCCTAAGTGTATAGCATAAAAGAGATAAGACACACTTCATGGACAGCCCCAGGTAAGACCTGAGGTGCGTCTCCAACACAATCCACTCCCTTCCCCTAGGAGGATGTGTGGGGTGTGTGGTGTATGGTGTGTGTGTGTGTGTGTGTGTGTGTGTGCGCGCGCGCGTGCTCTGGTTCTATTTATCTGAGGAACCCAGAATAATACAAAAGCAGGAAAACTAAATAACACCAATAGAAATTGTCACTATGGTAATTAACATTGATAAAGCATTCTCGCCATGCTGTATTCAACCTTGCATTGTAGGTAGGATCATTATTCCCATTTTACACGTGAGGAAAGAGAGGTTTTGAGAGATGAGGTCACTTGCCCAAGGTCACAAATCAGGAGGCAGGATTTTGCTCCAGGAAACAACTACCGACTCCATGGTCTTGGTCACCGAGTCCGGCTTGCTCTTCTCCCTCCAGCAGACAGCTGGCCAAGTTCTGGAGAACCCCTGCTTCTTAAGTGCTGCTCCTACCTGACTCTTCTCACATTTGAATTGAGTCCTTTCTCATAAGCTGCTTCCGTCCTTATGTGTGCACACTGCACCTGCACATCAGGAGCACACAGGCGTGCACACACACCACTGCTGGAGTCCTCTCCATTAGACCAAGCAAGTACACATCTTTTTCCTTCCCTAACTAGTGAGGAATCCTGGGTTTCCAACCACTGGAATGTGGGAGGTTTAACCAGCCCAGCCCTGCCCTGGTCTCCCCGGGTCTCCTTGCAGCGCTGCCTGGTCCCTGCTGCTTGGTGTGCACAGTGGCTCCCAAGCCCAGCTCTGCTCTCATTTTGCTGCCAGTATCCCCGCCTCTCTCGCCCTGCCTCCCTGAAAGGCTTCGTCATTTGCAGTCCTTGGTTCACTTCCTCACAAATGATTTAAAGCCAAATCAAGAATAGATTTTTTTTTCTTCATTTAAAGTCCACAAATCAGAACAAGTTCCAAGGACGATCTTTTTTATACAGTCCTGCCTTGCCCTACAATAGAGACTGTGAGTCAGCAATTCTGTGCAAACATCAGATCATTCGCAAACCTAGATGGTGAAGCCCACTGAACTCTGAGACTACCTGGTAGTTACTGCTGTCTATGCAGCCTGTCACTGTCTAAAACAGCCTTGTGTGATCTGTGACTGCATTTGTGAATATCTAGTCTCTATCAGTTCACAAGACAGCAACAGCTTAAAAAAAAAATTAACTCTCTGCTTTCAGGTCATGCTCTCAGAATAACAAATTGAATGCAATTCGCTGAAATATACCTTTATTTGTTCATTGTATTTTTCTTCACGTGACACAAGTGAATCTTACTTTTTAAAGATCACTGTGTAAATAAGAAGCCAGTTGACACATACTCAGACAAATCCTGCAAGTAGAACAAAGGTAAATTGCAATTAGCTGTTTTGCAAGCACCCTGCTCAGAAAGCCTAGTGTTTATTTCAGCTTTGCGCACACTGTACAAAGACACAGTCTATCTGAAACGACACCTGTTTGGAGACCATAATTATAGCAATGTTGCTCTTCATTCTTTTATTTGCTAAGCTTAGCTGAAAACTGAAGCTGTAGAGTCAGAATCTGCCAGTTTATTCTATGAATTTATCCCAGTTTTGAATAAAATGACAAAACAGTAATGCTTTAAAAAAGTAATGAAATGACTGTATTTTCCATCCCTTTGGGGTTTGATGTTTTTTAAGAGAGAAAGCAGAAAATGGGGGGGGGGCTCTTTTCCTCCCCTTGGGTTTTTATTACCACTCAAGGGAGCTGGTTGGGTTATGCCTTTGGTTCCTCTTGATGTTTTTCTGGTTATAATTACGGATGGATGAGCCTTAGTTTGGCTGCTTTTGTATATTTCACACACTCTTAAAATATTCTGGGTTCAGAGAAACTCAATCTACCTCGTCCTTTTCATTCTTAAGTGGTCGTGTAAACATTTACATTATTTTCAGATTCATTTATACTTCTCTCATCTAGACTTTTCACAGCTTGACTCTATAAAATAAAGTAAAATAAAACCAGGCACGCTTGTCTATAAAAGCCACTGGATTCCAGAACGTCACTGCAGATTCTACCAGATGCTTTCTTCTTAGAAGCGATGAAGTCATGATTTACCAAATATGACTGAATTTTAAAATCCGCTGGGATTCCATTGCATCTGAAATTCACTGAGCCACCGACCCCTGGGGGTGTCCCTAGCCTACATCTCCAGGTTTCCCACTTATTTTTGCTCCCAGGATAATGGAAGGGTGGAAGCCCAGTGCATTCAAAATCATCATCTTCCCTTCCAGAGGTTTTTTTTCTTTTAAGTTCACTTTCTCAGGAAATGGTCCTGCCCTTCACTGCTCTACCTCAGACCTGGGAGGCATCCTCCACCCTTGCTTCTCATTCACTACCCCCCCCCACAAGCCTGCTCACTCCACCTCCTGGCTTCCTAACTTTTCCATGCACAGCACCTCTCTCAGCCTGGGCAACATTACTTCTTGTTCGTATTTGCCCAAGAGCCTCTCCTGAAGCTAAATGATCTTCCATTGCTCACTTGAAGCCAGAGAGAACTTGTAAAGGCAAAACTAGATCACTTGAATCCCCTTCTCCAAATCTCTCTATCACCTTCCATCCCTTTCATTCTACATCTTCAAGTTCAAGTGCTTAGTAGATTTTACCAAACACCACTTCACTCCTCCACTCCTCCTTGCCTCTCACCACTGGAGGCCAACCGCTTCCTCGTGTGGGACATTTCGCTCCTCTAGGACTTTGATTAGCTGCTCCTGGCACGGTAACACCTCACCCTATCTACAGGGTCTTTCTCTGGAGAAGTCCTACTTAGAACTTGGCCTCAAGGTCGTTTGCTCCAGGACACCTTCTTTGGCCAGGGTAATTATTACTACAAGGTACTGGCTCGCAAAGCACCTCTGTCTGCTCCCCCTTGGTGCTGGACTTGGTTGCTTGTCTCCTTAGGTAGAATTTCAGTTCTAGGAGGACAGTGACGGTTAAATTTTGGAAGCTGCCCTGATGTGAAACCAAAAAGGTCAATACTGTATTCATCTCCACTTGCTCTATTTGTATCCAGCCAGTCCAAAGCTGGGCACCTAGAAGGCAATCAGTAATTAGTTGTTAAATGAATATTAAGTGATTGAATTCCCATGATTTAAAATATATTAGCATTCTTTCTTCTTTCTGACTTAACAGACTTAACACTTGCTCTGAAGGATTCTATCTGCTTATTACCATAGAAAATGGACTTAGCACTTTGCTTTCAACAAGGCCTGATGCTCACTTGTGGAATGGGCTTTGGATAGGGCAGCTTATAATGTGGGAGATGGAGAGTTATCTGAACTGGGAAGGAAAACTGAAACCAAATGTAACTTGTAATACATGTGGAGGCCGCAGGAGATGATTGCTGTCTGAGGGGTGTGTGCGTGTGTGTGTACAAGCATGTGTGCACATGTATACATGTGTGTGCATGTAGCTCCACCTCCTGAGTGCCATTTTCTATGTTCTTCTAGTGTTTCAGCATGGATACAACTGCACATGGCCAATGCAGAACTGAAGAGAAGGCTCAAACTCCTCCTAATATGTCACTCCTATCGGGCCAAATTCCCATTTTCAAAACAAGCGTGATAGCAACCTGACTGTAGGTTAAATTTCAGAAGCTGTCCTGATGTGAAAAAACTGAGGCATAGAAAATTGGACTAATTTACTAAAGACACACATTTACAACCAACAAAGTTCAGATTAGAAAACAGGCAACTCTTTCCTTTTCCTGGTTCCTAACCCCTATGCCCTATCACTAGTCCAATAGTCTCTATTGGAACTTCTGACTCACTGGTATCAGACAGTGTGAGTCAAACCCAGCTGATTTCTGGACAACTCACACCCCAGTGGAGAAGGAGCAATTCACCAACCACTTGCTCTCTACATGCGTCGGGGCCTGAGGTGTGTGGTCCACTCACGGGTGATGAACGCAGAGAAAAAGAATAGGTTTTGAGTAAGACAGGTGTGAACTGTTGGTTCTTTTGACTTATCGTCTTTGAATCCAGGGTAAGTCAACTTCAATTAGTCTATTTTCTTATCTGTAAAATGGGGATGTTAATTCAAAGAAAGTGTTTGATGTAGCGGAAGAGATAGGTGAGTAAAAAGACTAGTAAGATTTCCCTAGTCCCCTTCAACATATATAAGTAGCTAAAATCCCACAAGTAATGATTCAGGCTAACTACTGCACTCTTCAAATGTAAACACGACTTACCAAGTCTCTGGAAACTTTCATTAAATAAAATGTTCAGGCTACTTTCTTCCAAGAGAAGGTAGTATAAAAGTCTAATTGGCTTAGAAGGAAGACTGCAATAAACAAGAATAAATGCAGGAAAGTGACCAAAACTTGGTCCTTCAGAATTCTGCTCAGACCTGGTTGGATCTATAGTTTTCAGCCTGGTATATCATGACCCCTCACCCTTTCTCTGGCCTTAACTTTTGATGCTAGGGAAGCTTCCATTTAAAAAAAAAAGCTGAAGGAATATAGAGGGTGAAAATATAACGGCAGCACATTATGTTCCACAAGGACTCAACCTTTAAACAGTTCCTTTAAACATCAGTTTCTTCATTCTCTTCTGACAAAACTGGCGAATAGGTTGTCATCATTCCCACTTGGCAGAGGAGCAACCTGAAAGGCAAAGGTAAAGGTCATGGGTTTTTGAAGAATTTGGAGTTAGTTAGTGGGAGTTAGCAGGACCAGAATCTAGATCTCCTGTCTCGAGTTCCAATAGCACCATCAATTATTCTATAGTCATTTCATAAAAGAAAGATAATCTACTAAATCATTCATTGGTTCAAACTCCTTAATGATTAAAATACACAATACTGTAGTGGCTATGGTGACCCAAAGGGGACTTGGCAGGGCCAGCTCTGGAAGGCACTGCGGAAAGAGGCTCCTTCCTTCCCAGATCAGTGGAGAATGAAGAAGCCGAAGCAGGAAGAGCAGAGTGTGTTGGGTTAACGGTGACTACTTTACTCATTACTGTAAAGAAGTACCTGAGGCAGGCTGACTTTATAAAGGAAAGAGGGTTTTTTTAGCTCAAAATTTTGGAGGCTGAAAACCAGAACAGCAAAACACTGGCCCCAGGTGAGGGCCCCGTGGTCAGTGATGGGAACACTGTAGGAAGAGGTTATACCTGGACACAGGAAGCCACAGAGAAGCTGAGGTCCCACAAGGGTGCATCTTCAGTTGACCTCCAGACCTACACTAAGCCCCATCTTTAAAGGGAGCCACTTCCCAACACCCCTGCATTGAAGACCTGGTCCCCAACATATGGATATTTAAAGGCCCCCCACAAACCATATCCAAACCACAGCAATAACCCTGCACAAAAGTTGATTATCTGGATAAACTGAGACAATGGCCCAGGTCAGAAGGAGTCAGGTTGCAGGGAGGTCACACTGGAGGAGCCAGGCTTGGGGGATGACTAGGGGAAAGAGTAGAAGGTGCAGCAGGATCCCTGGTCCTATGGCAGAAGAGAGAGTCACAGAACTTGGACACAGGATTAAGAGCAAAGCAGGTTGACACGATGTTGAGTTCCAAGCAGCCCTTAATGCAGGACAAGTCCTCAGGTGGCCTGGGTGACCCAGCACTTTCGCAGTTCTCAGAATAGCTGTAAAATGTGCTGGAACGCGGCATCCTGCACCGAGGAGGGATGACCAGAGTGGTTGGGGCTTGCTCCCTTCCTCCCAGAAGCGCTGCCTCTTCAGTGCCACAGCCCAGCACATTCGGCTGCCCTCGGGCATCAGACCCAGGGTGGACGCTTCCCAGGGCCCCTCGGCTGCAGTGCAAGTGTGACATGCACAGCTCTTCTGAGCCTTGGAGAGCAGCTCAGCATGAATCCTGGGCCTCTAATGTCCTTCTAATGCCCAACTGAGAGAAATAAAGCTGTCTCCCTCCACTCACTGGGTGAATGAATGTTCTTTCTTGCCAGACTTGCACAAGCCTGGAGCTCACAGCCCAGGAAGCGCCTGTCTGCAGAGGTAGCAGAGGTAGCAGTGGTAACAGTGCAAAGGCAGACGGCTTCCCACATAGGGGCTGTTCATTCTCCCCTGGAAAAGGATTAAACTGATCTAGTTCTATGGTTCTCTGCATTGAAAAATCACCTGTACTTTATAAGGCAAAATACCTAGGGAACTTATACAATAAAAATGTAATATTCGATCCCCACTCCCCAGAAGTGGTAATTTAACTAGTGGCAGCTAGACATGGGTTTTGTTGTTTGTTTGTTTGGTTTGGGTTTTAGCATCTGAATGTGCAGCCAGGGTTGGGGACCTCCCACTCCCCAGCAAGGCTAAACCTGCAGGTGGGAAGCAGACCTGAGCCCCTGAGCAGTGTGACAGCCCAGCAAGTTCCAATGTCGATGACTTCCACTAGCATTTAGACTTGGGGGCCCTGCTTTGCCTACCATCTCCCAAAGCCTCTGAGACTGGGATCAATTGGACCATACCAGCAAGGAATGTGTCAAAGTGCTGTCACATTGGAGACGGTTTGGAAGGTACTTTTATCACCCCTTAAATCAGATTTTATATTACAAAGTGACTTAAAACTGCACCAATTTGTGTTTGCAAATTTCAAAATATCCTTGTGTTAGAAAACCCACTAGGCATGTAAAGGTGGTGACAGGTGCATGGAAGGAATCTAATAAGACTGGTGACAGTGTCACCTTCACATTTTGAGTATAAAATAGAAAAAATTGATCAAAATGAGATAATTTCCTATGATGCTTTCCAATTTCAGATCAAAGTAAGCTCATGACCCCAGGCTAACGGGGGAACTGTCAAAGAATATGCTAGGTGCTACTATTCATTTTTCTGCTCAGCAAAATGAGGTGGGCAGAGAGCCAAGTTTTCCTGCGTGTGTGTCATTAAAGACCAATTTCCTAACATTTCACGGGAAATGCCAGGTGGAATACAATTAGTGGCTTTGCTTTACTATTGGATTTTTACTATTGGTGGTGGATCTCTAAGAAGGGAAGACAATAATAAATTGTTTCCAGAATACTGTTCTTTCTCTCTGTCTCTGGATTTATGCTTTCAAAATACACTTTTAGAAATCGCAGCCTAGAGAACAGGGACAATGAGAACCAATTAATTCCACTTTTCTACCAACTGCTTCTGTCCATCCACATGCTTGATGACACTCTGTGCTTTAGGTCATTTCCTTTGCCACCGTGTTCTGCACTTTAACTTTTCAACATCCCCTAATAACAAACTAATATACCCTTTAAAGGAAATGAGTAAGGGATTTATCCATGGGCAAAGAACACCTTCCCTGCTTCTGATGCAAATCACCGCACCCCTGTTCCACAGGGGTGGTGTGCCTCTGGTATCTGAGCCCATCATTAATGTTCTGTAAAGTAGGATACTTCCCATCTTTTAATGCGCAGTCTGTATGCTTCCTCTTAGCTTTCGAACAGGTGCAATGCAATGTAAATATCCCCCCGAATAGTAAAATGGAGAAATGAGTTTTCTATGAGCGTAAAAGGTAAATTGGGTAAATGGACTAGCCGAGCCTGGCAGCCAGGACATCAGTGAATCTTCTAGTTCCAAATAGAACAAATTAGTTCTAATCAGTTTATGGGCACCCAGCAGTCAGACATTTGCAAGGAAGAAAGGAACATTCTTTGCCCCTAGGGTGATACTTTTATGTGGTTGGCATTCACTGAACCAAAGCTTTTGTAGCTTTAATACAACCTGAAGCAAATTATTCTTCTCCATTCCATTTCGGTAGTACGAATCCTGAATTTAAAATTAGCATGGAAACGTACTTTCCAGTCGATAGCTTCCTGCTTCGGTGAGATAAAGCTCAAAGGCTTTGGTTCTGAATGCCACCCTCAGGGAGCAGTGATCATCTTCCTTGCCCTGCTGGGATTGTTGGGAGCCTCCAGACTATCGGGGAAAGAGATCACTTCCCTACTTTCAAGGGAAAGAGAATTCTAGAATAAGAAATGACCATTAAATAATGACCTGTGAATGTTCTCGTGGAAGTCAGAGGGCAGATTCCCCGGGAAGGGTGGCAGATCAGTACCCACAGACCCACTTTCCTCTCCTGTGGCCCTGCGGATGATGTGGGGTCTCCAAGGTACTGGAGTGACAATCCCTGCCGGCCTGAGCAAGGGACAGAAGTGTGGCCATCTTTTATTCCCAGGGGCTATGCAGAAGGCGCTGAAGCCTCTCGAGAAGCTATGAAAGAAGAACTAAGTGAATGTACAAACAGAAAGTAAGGAAATGGAAATAGCATTGGTCAGTCCAAAAGCTCATTCTTTGAAAAAAGACCAAGGAAGCACAAACACAGTCTGCTAAAGCCTCTCAGAGAGGCCTCCTTTGAGGCTCTCTTTTCTTGAGGCTTTTTCCTTTGACTTTCCCAAAGTAAGTGCACCTGTCTCTGTCACCCTTATTCCTTTCCCTTGCTTTATTTTATTCACAGAATTAAAAATCACACTGTCTATAGATTTGCTTGCTTTTAAATGGCCCCTTCCTCTCTTCTGCAATCTGATCTCCAAAATGGATGTGCTTTTTTTTCTGTTTTGCTCAAAAAGATACCCTCAGTGTCTTCTAATTGCTGGGAATATAAAAGAAGATTAATAATTTCTGTTGACTAGATGGATGATAAAGAATAAAAATAAAGCAATAGAAGTACTAAATGGTAAACATGAGGAGTATCTTAAGACCACATGTTATGTTGCTTTATGTTAATAAAGCATGATAATGTTAAACAAAATGGTAGAATGAAATGTGTGTGTGTATGTGTGTGTGTGTGTGTGTGTGTGTGTGTGTGTGTTGTGTAATCTTGGATCTAGAGTTGGGCAAGTTCTGTGTAAAAATGATCCCAGAGAAAATAGAAAGGAAAAGATGGGTAGTTTTGAATGACATCAAAAGAAAACCAAACATTAGAAACCAGTGAATTGGTAAAGTATCTGCGACATACACTATAATGGACAAAGGACAAACATTTCAAAATTCAAGAAAAAGATGAGCACCTCTTTCAAAATAGATAGAAGATGTAAGCAGAGTTAAAGTAAAAACTTTTGACAACTTATAAGTTAGCAGAGTTTAATTGAGCAGAAAATGATTCCCATTGGGGCACCCTCAGAACCAGCAGGGATTCAGAGAACTGGATGGTCAGTGGTCAGGCAGCATTGATGGACAGAGAATAAGAGTGAAGGCCAGAAGCAGCCTGAGTATTTTGACTTATTTGAAGCTGGTCTGATTGACCAAAGCCCTGTTCTTATGACAGGTGAAGAATCAACCTTTTGTTACAAAAGTGCACCCCCACATCAGGCTGTCAGTTAGTCTGCACACTGTATCAGGTTGCAGTTCAACAGCAAGGATCCAAGTATGAGGTCATCTTCAAGACAAATTTAACTTAACAGCAGGCAATCACCAATAAAGAAATGCAGATGGCCAATAAATATATATAAAGTGGCTTGCCTCTAGTTAGCAAAGAAATGCAGACAGTGCAGTTCCACATGCACCTATGATAATGGCCAGAAGATGACCAATAAAGGCGAGCACTCAGTCTCTGCAAAGATGCAGAGAAAGAGAGACTCAGATGGGGATGTTGGCTGCAAAAGTGATTGGGCGTTTTGGGGATCACATATCACACATCTTGAGAATGAGCATCACCTTTACAATAGTAGCTTTACCTCTTGGGCTTTATCATTAGAAAAATGTTAAGGAAATATTCCAAAACTTAGTAACAAGGATGTTTATAACAGTGTATATAATAGCCCTAAATTAGGAACACGCTAAAGATCTAACAAAGTTGAATTCATTAATGAAATCATGTTTTATCCATGTGGTTTAATCTAAATCAGTCATTCATACAGGTGACGTATGCAGTCATTGAGAACACTTGGACTAAGTGTTAGATACTGAGGAACTACTCTTCATTTTGTTACATTTATAATGCATTATGATTATGTTTTCTTTTGAAGTTCTTATTGGGTAGAGATACATTAAGAAATCAATGAAATGATACCATGCCTTGGTTTGGACATGATGCTTCCTCTCCTCCTCTGAAAAAGACTGTGGAAAAGATTTTAAAAAAAACAACAACAACCCTTGATTCTGGGGATCATTATTGTGTGACTCTGGGCAAATCCCTTAACTTCTCCATGCTACAGCTTCCATAGGACATGGGGATAATAATAGAATGGGCCTCTTCTATTGTGCAGAGGTTGAATAAGCAATCAGGTAAGGGGCCTTTGCTGCACCTGCCAGTTTCCTTCTAGCATCTAGAATAGTGCAGAGTCACAGCAGGTGCTCAGTGAAACCCTGGAGCACGTGGTCAGCATCGCCGCTTGGACTCTTGACAGTCTAGCTCTTTTCTTCCAACAGATGCCAGGATTTGGTGGTGCCCAGAGAGGAGAAGCCCTAGCCACAGGGAGAGAAACAGTGCCAACAGAAAGGGGGATTTAACTGGCGAGTGTGAGTATTTTGATAGAGGAGGGGGAAAAATGCCTCTTTTCAAAAGGATGCCTATAATAGCAAGAGAATAGCTCTGGCTGCTGCCTGTAATAATCCACAAGGAAGTAACACCTGGGCAGGCAGTGGACAAGGCACGCAGAGGCTGACTGCAGAGCCTATGCTATTAGCTACCCCTAAGCTCCTTCTCTGAAGCCCCTACCTGTGGATTCCTGAAAATCATTTTTACTTAAGTAGGGTTCTTGACAAATGTAAAAGCAGACCCACGTGGGAATCAAAGTCTGATCTCTCTAGCTTGTAGGCATCGCTTGGCCCAGAGGTGAGCTCTAGTGCACAGTGTGGTCCAGGGCTTGTGGGACCTTCTTCAGCAACTCTCTATCCACTGAAGGGGATGTTTTATGTCCCAATCCCTCTCTTTCCCAATGGTCTCTACAGAAGGCTTGCCTTAATCAATAAAAAGAATGATATGATGAGATGGGAGATTTGATGAACAGTAGGGGGGGGAACCTATCTTGGTCCACTCCAAATTAGACTAAAGCAACACAAATACAGCAGATGATCAGAGCAGGGAAGGAGTCCTGAGTGTGTGTGTGTGTGTGTGTGTGTGTGTGTGTGTGTGTGTGTGTGAGAGAGAGAGAGAGAGAGAGAGAGAGAGAGAGAGAGAAAGAGAGAGAGGGGGAGAGAGTGTGTGTTGGAGCTAGAACTAAGGGGCTTATGTGCATGCTAGGAGAGAATTCTATTGCTGAGCTACATGCCCAGCCCTGTTCTTTTTTACCTAAAACATTCCAACTATTATGCAAAGCACTGGGTAACTAAACAGACAGTTGTAACTTCTGAAGTAAGCTTTAAAATAAGCCAAGCTGGGGGCAAAGATTTGTTTCTGTTAGCTCTGTATGGTTATGCTACATCCTCAGCATGGAATCTCTATTTCTTTTGTGAATGAATACTGCCAGCTCCATGCCATTGCCTGTCACAGAAGCAACTCTGCACAGCTTCTCAGTTCTAGCCATTCTTGCATTTAGGTATTTAAAAAAAATCAAAAAGGGAGGATTTTCATATTTACAGATAACCTGAGCATGTAGGGTTCAAGGTCGCTGTGCTGATTCCAGTCCTCCGACCCCATCCTCTGCTATTTCAGTCACTTCCTTCACCTGTGGGATAGGTAGCAACTACATAAGGAAAGTGGTTCAGTAAATGGGATCATCTAGACATGCTGACTGTGCCTCGGACAGGAGGACCAAGGTAGTGTGTTGGTGAGCTCGGCCTGCTGTGACAGCACACTGGCTGGGAGGCTTAAGCCACAGAAACTTATTTTTTGATTGTTCTGGAGGCCAGAGATCCAAAATCAAAGTTGTCAGCAAGGAAGATCTTCTGAGGCCTCTCTCCTTGGCTTGCAGACCACCTTTTCTGCAAAAACCCTTTCAGCTTAGTGCACCCTCTGTGCATGTCTGTGCCCTAAATTATTTTTCTTGCAAGGACACAAGTCATATTGGATGAGGGCCCATCCATGTGGCCCTATTTCACCTTAATCACCTCTTTCAGGGCCTTACTTTCAACTCTAGTCACATTCTGAGATTCTGGGGGGTTAGGATTTCAATATATGCATTTTAGGAGGACACAATTTAGCTCATAATCCTCTGCCCTCTTGCTCTCTGAATTCATGTTCAAATGCAAAACATACGCAATTAATTCCAACAACCTCCAAGATGTTCACACATTGCAGCATCAACTTGACTTGAAGTCTAAAATCCCATCTATCATCTAAATCAGGTACAGGTGAGACTCCAGGAATGATTCATTCTGAGATAAAATCCTCTCTAGCTGTGAGCCATCTGCTTCCAAAATACAATGGAGAGACAGGTATAGGGCAGACGTTCTGTGACAGAGAAATTGGAAAGAAGAAAGGAGTCACATGCCCCCAGCAAGTCCAAAGGCTAGCACGGAAAATTCCAGCAAGCCCAAAGGCCCCAAATGATCCTGTTTGGTCTGGTTCTTTATCTTCTCATCCATCAGGCTGGTCCTGTCTTCTGGGACATCAGGCAGCCGTCCATCCCCTCAGCTCTGGGCAGAGAACTCCAACCTACGAGTTTCAGCCCATAACTGGTGGCTTTCTTGGTGATGATCGTTTCTGCCCTAGGAACTTTCCTTTCCAGACAGTGGATCCAACAGGGCTGTATTGTCAAGCACACTTCCTGAAGTGAAGGTACGAGACAAGCTCACCCTGGGAGAGTGGCAGGAATGCGTACCCTGGACTACATAAACTAAGGTACGTTTGGCTTTGAACTCAGCTCTTTCAGTGACTAAACATGCATCTTGGCCATATCATTGACCTCATTTAGCTTCAAACTCTTTCTCTGTAAAATAAAAACGATATTTAAATGATTATGAGGGTTGGAGATCAAGTACATAAAATGCATGTGATGTTGTCTGACACACAGAAATGCCTGATGAATGATTAGATGCTCATAAAACAACAAAGCGAGCACCTGAGAAGGCGGGTACATGCAAATCTCTCAGCTTCTGGACAAGGATGTGTCACTAAGAAATGACAGTAATTACTTACGATGCTGCATTAGTCCATTTCTTGTTATTATAGCAAAATACCTGAGGCAAACTGCCTTAATAAAGAATGCAGGTATTACCCCATAGTTTTGGAAGCTGAAAGGCAAAAACAGCATGGTGCATGCTCCAGTGAGGGTCTCCTTGGCTGCACCACTTTGTCAGATATCATAATGGGGAAATGCATGTATAAGGGAAAAAATTGCAACTAGAAGTGGAAATTCAAAGAGAAACTGGAATGCCACAATCCCTTCCCAAGTGACCTAAAAATCTCTCATTAGGCCACACCTCTTAAAGGTTCCATCTCTCAGTGATGCCACACTAAGGATCAAGCTCCCAACTCATGAATCTTTGTGGGACAAATCATATCCAAACTATCACAGATTCCTTTTCAGATTTCAGTTACAGAATACCTAGCTAAAATTGCAGGGGTTTTATCTCACATAAAAAGAACATTGGGAGTAATCAGGTCAAGGATTTGTTAAGCAGCTGAAAGATGTCATCTGCCTCTCTTCATAACTCCATACCTAAGTTAGTAGCTTTTGCCCCTACATTTTTTTGTTTAGGGTGACCTTGAAGGTAACAGTCTCATACAGGGTGGTCCATGAGATGGAGGGAGGCAAGAAAATTTCTTTCATCATGAAGGCAAAAATCTCCTTGAAGTCCCCTAGCAGAATCTTCCATGTACCTAAATCTGCTCAAGTTTCAATCTCCAAATTGCCATGAGAGATTTGGACAAACTACCACAAACATATGACCAAAATTACAGATTTATCTTCAAAGAAGAGGCCAGAGAATGGCATCTGATAATGCCTGCTATAGTTCTGGCTGTGGATAATGGGCAGAGAAACTAAAGAAATCAGTAAACTGTGACAGGCATCGTGACTGCAGAAGTCGATACAAAGATATGGGGAGGAAATATCTATAACATATATAAGAGATAATGAGCTGACATTCTTAGTTATGGAGAACTCTTATCCATAAATAAGACAAAACAATCCAAGAGAAAGAAGGGTCAAAATCTCACAATTCCAGGAAAAGAAGTTTTAATAGTCACTATACAAAGGTTTATTGTCACTAATCAAAGGAAAAGATTCTCATTCTCACCACGACTAAAGTGAATGACAATTATAACCAGAAAGGACATCTAGGATTCTCCAGACTGTGGATGTATGAATCAATAAGGAATTTTTGAAGGACAATTTGCCACTATCAATAAAAAAATTTAAAACATGTGAACTCTAACTCAGCAATTTCACCTCAAGGAACTTGTCTTAGGGGAATACTTGCCTATATTCATTTAGATCTAATAGCAGGAACCCCAAAACACTGTGTGGGAAGGGTAAATCTAGAAAAGACCTAAATATCAGCATAGATGAGTGACTGATTAAATGTAGCACAATACAGAGCAAAAATGGAGTTGAGTTGAGAGAATGGCGTTGATCATATCCTGACCTGGCAAGATCATCAGCACAAAGAAAGCAAGATTGGCAACCTGCAAGCTCTGATCCCAGTTGTGGTTTTTAAAAGAATAATCATAACCCACTTGAATCTAATGTATGAAATACGATATGTCAAGAGCTTTGTAATGTTTTGAACAACCAATAAAAAATAAAATAAAAGAATAATCAGCATGTCTATGCATATACATCCTAAAAAACGTGTGCTTGGATACATAAGAACAGAGCTACATGGAAATACACTAAACTGATGGCAGAGATTAGCTTTGGGCAGATATGAGCGTTGCCAAAGAGAGTCATCATCCTCT
This sequence comes from Urocitellus parryii, assembly GCF_045843805.1. Lineage (NCBI taxonomy): Eukaryota > Metazoa > Chordata > Mammalia > Rodentia > Sciuridae > Urocitellus > Urocitellus parryii. The sequence goes on along the minus strand of NC_135544.1, from coordinate 63,894,087 downwards.
CTTATAAATGCTTTATCTGATTAAATTCTTCTACAGTGAGAATGTTTCCATATATTATATCAACTTTTACAATTCATCTTTATTATAAATTGACAAATTGTAATTGTGTACATTAATGAGGTACAAAGCGATGTTATGAATTATGAATATAACATGGAATGATTAAATCAAGCTCATTAATATATCCCTCTCTTCAAATACCATTTGATTGTGATGAGAATGTTTAAAATTTACTCTCTTGGTGATTTAGAAATGTAGAATACTTTCATCTAACTTTTTTCATTATGGTAAATATGCATAACAAAATTTGCCATTTTCGTTGTAGAATTCCAAGGCGTTAAGGACATTCACATTTTGGGGACAGCCATCATCATCATTATCCATCTCCAGAATGTTTTCTTTGTAACAAACAGAAATTCTCTACGCAGCATCAAACAATAACCTGCCTTCCCTGCTGCTCCCAACTTTAGGTGGCCTCCATCCTATCCTCTGTCTCTACTAATTTGCATATTCTAGGTCCCCCACCTAAGTGGAATCGTAAGACATTTGCCCTCTGTGCCTGCTTTATTTCACCAAGCATAATATTTTCAGCTTCATCCATGTTGTGGCATGTGTCAGAGTTCCCTTCCTTTAGGGCTCCATGGTACACGCATACCACATTTTGTTTATCCATTCATCTTCTGGTGGGCACATGGGTTGTTCTCTCATCGAGCTCTATGAACATGGTATACACGTGTCTATTTGCATCCCTGCTCTCAATTCGTTGGGGTACCTAGCTGGAGTGGAGTCTCTGGATTATATAATTCTACGCTTAACTGCCAAATCCTTTTCTATGCAGGGCACACCATTTCCTGTTCCCTCCAGCTATGGGTGATGTAGCCAATTCCTTGTCATACTTGCTAATGCTTATTATTTTCCAGTTTTTGTTTTCTAATAATAGCCTTTCTAATGGGGATAAAATTCGGTTATGCTTTGCATTTTCCCAAAGAGTAATGATGTTGAGCATCTTTTCCTATATTTACTGACAATTTATATATCTTCTTCAGAGAATATCTATTCAAATTTTTGCCCATTTTAATTCAATTGGCTTTTGTGGTTGAGCACATTACTTTCTAAAGTAATACATTTTATCTACTGATATGCTAATAATTCAGAATCTAAAAATCCAAGATCATATCCTCCTCCCAAAACAACAGCAAGAAATGCAGCATCAGCTAAAATCCCTACACTACAATAGAAGAAACAGTGACAGTCACATGCTTTCTGGTAAGTGGTGAAAAAATAGACCCAAATAAATACATTTTTAAAATATAAGTATTATCACTAGTTAAATAAAAATAAGAGATTTGATTTCTAAACCATAAGAAAAAGCAATATAAAAGTATAATTTTCCCTGAAAAACAAAAGGAAAAAAAAAGATACCAAAGAAATCAAAGACATTAATATTAGAGAAATAAGGTCAGGCACATCACTATGACCATCAACAACTGGCTTACATCTCTCCTGCCCCCTTGCCCTTGCCCATGTAGAGTTCTCTGTTTGTGCCCTGGGAGTAGAATCTTCCCTTGCTGTGGCTTCGAAGAGATGCACAAGGCCCAGGCCTGGTGGGTCAGAGAATCCCATCTCCTGCCCAAAGTGGCTGATAGAAGGACAGTGCCCTCCCCTGACTGGGCTAATCAGAGGCTCTCCCCAAAACCCACCTCAATAATCACCATGGGGGAAATAGCATAAGCCCTTCCCCTGCAATCAACCCATCATTACAATCTGTTTTTCCAGGCAAAGAACATCTCTGACACCGAATGTGTTGGGGTTTTCTTCTCATCTTCAACTGGTTATCTCTCTGGGCAACTGAATACCCAATGATTCATTCAACTCTGACACTAACTCCCTGGAGTTAGTGCAGACCCCACAGATGAAGAGCTCAGCCTGGCACGACTGCCCCATTGTAGATGTCAATCCTCATCTGAGCCTCTCTGTACTTCTGACCTGGCTGGTTAAAGTGGGGAGGGGAGTGGGTTTTCCATAACTCCTTATCCCTGTTGCAATAATTTGCTCTAATTGCTCAGAACCCAGAAAGTCACTTCACTTAGTATTAATGGTTTATTAGACAAGACACAAATTGGAACAGCCAAACAGAGGAGGTGCCTGGCATGGGGACATTAAACCTCCCTACCTTCTCTGGGTGTGCATCCCATTACCTCCATGTGTTTGACAAACCAGAAACTCTCAGCACCCCCTTACCTAGAGTTTTATGGAGGTTCCATTAAGGATACAACATTGATTAAATCATTGGCCACCGGTCAGGTAGTGAGACAGATTACCTGACACTGGCTAATGCATTAAAGAAAGAAAGAAAAAAAAAAAACAGACTTGGCTCACAACTCTGAGAGTTGGAAAGTCCAAAGAACAAGGTGCTAGTGTTCTGGAGAAAGGGCAAGAGTGTGAGCAAGGAAGCAAGAGAGAGGGAAGGGCCAGGCTCCCTCTTTTATAACAAGATGCTCTCAAGAACAGCCCTCTCTCAGAAACTAATCCTCTCCTATGAAACTTGACCCTCTCCTTTAAGTCAGTATTAATCCACTCATTAGCTTGAGGCCCCTGTGACCTGATTACCTTCCACTAGACCCACCTCCTAAAAAGTTCATGGTTTTGACACCGACGCACTGGGAACCAAGCTTTCATCCAAGGAATCTTCGAGGACAAACAGCCTCCACTGATAAATCAAAAAGCACCCAGCTAAATTAAGTATCCATCCTCATCTTTCAAAGCTCTCTTAGTAAAACCAAAATACACTTTTTCTTTAATATAACAGGAATAGCTATTCAAACTGGTGGCCGTCTTAGTCCATTTTGTTTTGCTATAAAAGAATACTTGCTATGGAAAAATTTATAGACAATGCTTTATTTGATCTAGGGTTTTGGAGGCTGGGAAGTAGAAGGGGCTGGCACTGAGATCTGGCAAGGGACTTCTTGTAGTGCTATCCATGGCAGAAGGCGGAAGGGCAGGAGGGCATGCCTGAGAGACCTGGAGAACAGGTGGGGTGCTTCTGTAACAAAGTCACTCCCATGATAATGACACTCATTCATGGAGGAGGGCTCTGCCTTCATGGCTTAATTGTCTCTTGTTAGGTTCTTCCCAACCCTAGTGCATTGGGGATTATGTTCCCAACATATGAGTTTGGGGGAACATTTTGAAACCATAGTAATAGCCAATATTCTCTTAATATTGGGCCATGAGAAAATAAAAGTTAAGAATAAGACAACAAAAATCACTGCAATATTTAATATTCTAAAATATCAATGTAATGTAATTCAACAGAAGTAGCAACAAAGGTAAGAAGAGAAAATGGTCACAATTCCTAGATTATATGATTTTGAAGCTGACTAAATATCTCTGTGACCTTGAACACAGCATCAACTTCCCCAGCATCATGGTTTCCTTGTCCGTAAAATGAGATGCTAACATCTCTGAGGCTCCTTTTCATCTCTAAAACTATTTACTTTGAAAAGGAACATTGGCCTTCTTTTCTGACAATTCCAATTACTATGGCCTGAAAAAGACAGATGGTCAGTGGTACTGAAATATAAAAATGCAATAATATTTAGGGCATATTTATCTGCCTTCAGAAGTCAGTAACATGATTTTTATAAGATAGTGAAGGAGAAGCAGCCATTTTTCCATATTCTTAATTGAGCCATAAATCAATGAAACTTGAAACTGAATTTCAAGATATGCTTAATACCATAAAGTACAGACTCTCGGGTTCTGAGGCAAAGATGTGAAGTTCAGGTGTCTATTTAAAGATCTGGCAAGCACAATAGCTCCATCGTCACTGTGTCACTGTGCAGGACACCGTGTGTCACCAAATCCCTCCCTGCAAGTCTAGGGGAAATTATATTTGCAGAGACACTTGGCACATCCTCCAACAACTAATTGCCTCCTTGTTTAGCAATTCTCCTGTTCTTCAGTTAAATTCTCTACTCTTTAGTCTCTAAGATGCAGGAAGGAAGCGTGTCAACGGGGAAAGCAGGGGAAAAAATGCAGAGGAATTAAAATGAGAGCTGATTCATGACATTAGAAAAAGGGTGACTCAGCAGGAGGCAAAACTGAATTAGAAGAACCCCGAGGTTACCAAGTTCTCAGGGGCTCAGTGCCTCAGGGTGCTGTCATCTTCTCCAGGTCGCAAGTGGTGCCAGTAAATTAGCCAGCGTTGTCACACTCATCAGTATTTTTTTTAAATATTTATTTTTTTTTTAGTTTTCAGCAGACACAACATTTTTGTTTGTATGTGGTGCCGAGGATCTAACCCGCATGCCAGGCGAGTGTGCTACCGCTTGAGCCACATCCCCAGCCCTCAGTATTTTAAAAACCTCAAGAGAGCGCCCCCCAGCACCTTCAGCAATCCAGAGCTCATAGGTCCTCCTTCGTTCCAAGTATCCCACCAGAGACAATCCAAGCCACAAGCCGTACTCACCCCTCACGAAGCCGAGCTTCAGCAGGGAGTCCTCTGTGCTTGGATGCGTACTCTAGGAGATGCACAGGTCACAGGGAGGAGGGATGTAGGAGAAATCTGGAAGCCAGCCAGCCCAGTACCTTTGCTTAGATGAACCTCAGGGCCAGGAAAGTGAAGCATTTCACCAGGTCACCCAGAACACCTGGACGTCCTCCCCGCCCCGTTCAGCATCCTCCCCAGTCAACCCACTCTGCAAAGACCATGGGAGACAGAGAATGTTGTCTTTGGGGTTTGGGAGGAGGGTGTTCAGGGAGTTCTTTATATCTATGAAGACCAGAAAAAGGGAGAGGCAAAGCTTTCAGCCTGCATGTGGTTAATACAGAACACACACACACACACACACACACACACACACACACACGGGTCCTGTGTTGCTTAACACATTGGGGATTTGTCTGATAATCTCTTCATTGTGCTAACATCCTAGAGTGCAGTGTTGCAAACCAAGATGCCCCCCATCACTAGGCAATAGAATCTTATGAGACCACCGTCACACATGCAGTCCCTCACTGTCCCAACGTGGTCATGCAGTGCAGATACATGCTTTGACCATTGTTAAATATTTGGGTGTGCATTATAAAAAGGATCAGCTGTTTTCAGGCCTGGAGAAAATACCTTTCGTTTTGCTGAATTCCATATAAAACGCAGCTAGGGAAGAGGGGAAAGCTGTACTGGGGATAAAGAGATCGGGGCTTGGATGCCATGGGTCCCTTTCTCAGCTGTGTGCTCTGGAACAGTATCAGAGTTGTTTGGGGAGTTAAAAGAGCCGACATTCAGAATGCCTACGGAAAGAAGTGACTGAATATCTGGCAACCTGGTCAGCCATTTCCTTCTTCCCACACCAAGAGCATCCAGTTCATCTGGGAAAGATTACAGAGCGGAGGCAGCGGGCTTCTTCCCAGTCTTCCCGGCCAGCGCTGCAGAGTGAGTGGACGGAACCCTTGGGGAACACTGCCTGGGGGCTGGATCCTGGGGAGGGAGCCCCTCGGTCACCATAGGGTTTGAGCAATTGGCAGTCGATGCAGCCCATGGAACAAGATGACAGAAAACAGAAAATGGATTCACAGGTCGTCCTTGTTGAGGAAGTGCCTGGAGGTCACCAAAGAAAGACCCACTTGAATCAAATGTATGAAAGATGATATGTCATGAGTTATGTAATGTTTTGAACAACCAATAAAAATAAATAAAATAAAGGCCTCTCCTGGCGGGTGATATGAAGGGGAAAGTGGGACAAGAATGGCCTTAAGGGAAAAGGAGTCCTCGAACCAGGAGCTCGCTTTGCACACACAGATCAAAAGTTCTGTGCTGGGGCAGTGCTATTAGACCTTCAGACGAGAGCAGCCCTGAATCTCTGTCTTTCAAGGTCAGCAGGGAGGGCAAACCATGCCCACAGCCCCAAGCCTTCGGCACCACTGTGTTGGTCAGTCTCTTTATGGTTTTGACCAGAAGTCCTGATAGAAACAATGCAGAAGAGGAAAAATTTATTTTGGCTCCTGGCTTCAGAGTTTTACTCCAGGATCAGCCTATGCCATAGCTCTGGGCCTGAGGGGAGGGTGAAGGTCATGGTGGAAGGGCACGGCGGATGGAGGAAGACAGCTCAGGACATGGCAACCAGGAGGCAGAGAGAAACAGCTCTGCTCACCAGGGACCAAATATCCACCAAAGGTGCACCCCCAATGACCTCCTTCCTCCAGCCACACCCCGCCTGCCTACAGCTACGGCTTGGTTAGTACATACCCATGCACTTTTCCACTGATTAGGTTACACCTTTCATAATCTGATCATTTCACCTCTGAAAATTCTCACATTGTCTCACACATGAGATTTTGGGAGACACTTCCTATCTAAACCACAACAACTACTTGCAGACAGAAGTTATGACCAATTACAGATCACCTGTGAGCAGAGAACAGACACCAAACTCAGCAGATCTTGAGCTCCAACAGACATCCCTAGCAGAGAAGAAGCAGGAGACAAGAGACTGTAAAAAAGGGCATGGAAGGAAAGACAAGGAAAAGAAAGGGGAAAAAAACAGCATTAAATGCTTAAAAGAAATGCCCCCAAACAGGCATGAGACGGGGTAGTTTACATCAGCCACAGAGAAGCATCGTTCCCAGGGGAGAAAGACACACAGAGAGAGATGGTCCTCTAAGAGATGAGACATGAAGGAAAGGAAAGAAGAAAGAGGGGAATTAAAGATCCTACAGAAAGCAAAGAGAACTAGAAGACATGCCAACCTTTCCCTTCCCCAATATCATCCATGGAAAGAAAAACCCACTTCCGCTCTAGCTACCATCTGCCTAGGAGCAGGAGAGATCGGCCCAATTGCATGCAGGAAATGAAAAGCCCCGTCCAAATGTGAGTCAAGAAGCAGAAGAAAGCACTGCCATTGTACTCCACGCCGAATTCAATAGCCTCCGACAGGCATCACAGAGATATCCTTTAAATCCTTAGAATTAGAAATTCAAAAACAAGAACACAAATGTGCAAAACCACCTAAAGAAATGGAACAAGAGCCAATCAAGATCAGAGCACTAACTAAAAGAAGAAAAGCAACTAAGAAAAGGAGAATAAATTACAAAATCCTAAATGAAATAACAGTCAAATAAAATTTTTTAAAAAGAATAATAAAATGGAAAAAAATTACAACTGAAAATAAAAAAAAGGACAAAGGGTTAAAAGGAAAATGATTGAAAATAAGACTCCAAAGGAAAGCCAACCTACATAATCGGAGCCCTCAAAGAAGAAAAACAAAACAATAAAACAGAACCGATATTCAAAACTATGATTTAAAAAACTTGACAAAAATAGAACACTTAAATCTGCACATTGGAAGCACTCACAACATACCACAGAAGATTTATTCCCAGTGATGGATTTTTGTGCACATTCTAGGGGGGAAAAATCGGCTCTTAAAGGCAACGAGAAAGAACCCCCCGGCTTCCAGACAAAGGGAACAAATGAACAACAAGCAGAAAATCGAGCCGCCCTGCCACTTTCCCAAAGAAACTTACAAAGCACAAAAACATTGCAGCAGCATTTTCAAGAAACTCAAAAACGAGAAGTCAAGATTGTATATCCAGCTTGTGCTGTGGTTCCAAGTGTCCCTCCCCAGTATGTCTTGGAAATTTGACCCCCAACAATAGTGTGGGGAGGCGGGGGCTAGGGCCATGAGGGCTCTTCCTTCATGAGGGGATTAATGCCATAATCATGGGAGTGGGTTCGATACTGTGGAAGTGGGTTCCTTGCAAATGGATAAGTTTGGCCTCCTCTCTTTCTCTCTCTCTCTCTCTCTCTCTCTCTCTCTCTCTCTCTCTCTGTTCCTTCGCCTTCTGCCACAGGCACAGGATGATGTGGCAAGAAGGTCCTTCCTAGATGCCAGCCCTTGGTCTTGGACCTCAGTCTCCAGAACCATGAGCCACCACATTTCCATTCAGTAACGATCATCCAGTCTAAGGCATTCTGTTAAAATAGTACAAATCAGATGTTGTGGTGTGGATCTTATGTCCCCCCCAACTGTAATTCCAAAAACTTGATAAGAATAGAACACTTAAATCGACACATCGGAAGCACACACGACATCCCACAAAGGCTTTGTCCCCAGCTGATGGCACTATTGGGCGGTGGTGAGGCCTGTAGGAGATGGGGACTAACGGCAGGATGTAGGTAATTGGGGGCCTGCCCTTGAAGAGGCTATTGAAGTTCATCTCCTTCTTCTGTCTCTATTTCCCAGCCACCATGAGGTGACCAGTTTTTTTCCACCACATATTCCTGCCATGATAGTCTGTCTCACCATGGGACAGAAAACAACGGAGCCATCTGGCCAGGTACTGAAACCGTGAGTGAAAATAGACCTTTTTCTCCTTTTAAATTGTTGACCTCAGATATTTGTCACAGTCATTGAGAGCTGACTAATTCATGGTCTAAATTTGTTAAAACTTTAGACAATTTAAATTTAACAGTGATTATTTGAATAAAGAATGATTTGCGACTCAGACAGCCTTTGGAACCAGAACCAGTTCAGAGAGCTCAAAACCAATAGTATGAACAGTGAACTTTTATAGGCCAGACACAGAAGCAAAGTAGAGAAATCATTTGATCAGCTAAATCTAGGTTATTTGCCTTATACAGGCAGGGTATGGTCAGTTGGCTCTGCCTATAATTGGCAGAAGCTCAGTTATTTGTGATTGGCTAAAACTTAGCTATTTTTTTAATTAAAAAAAAAAAATATATATATATATATATATATATATATATATATATATATATATATATATATAATTAGGTTGTGGTTTATTACATAGGGAATTTATTAGCTAGTTGTTCATTGCTCTGACCAAAATATCTGGCAGGACGACAACTTAGAGAAGAAAAGATTTGTTTTGGCCCATGGTGTCAGAGGACCAAGTCTATGGTTGGCCAGATCCATGGCTTTGGGCCTGAGGTGAGCAAGAACATCATGGAGGGGGGTATGGAGGAGGAAAGCTGCTCAGCTCATGGCAGCTGGGAAATGGGGGGGGTGCTGGGGACAAGCTAAACCTTTAGAGGGCATGTCCCCAGTACCCACTTCCTCCAACTAGGTCTCACCTCCCATTGGTCCATTCAGTTATGGTGTGTTCATCCACTGATGAGGTCAGAACCCTCATAATCTAATCATTGCCTAGAAGTCCCGTGTCTGAACCTTGCTGCACTGGGCACCAAGCTTTCAACACATGAGCTTTGGGGAACATTCCAGATACAAACCTTAACAGGGAGTTAAAAGAGAGTCTGAGGCTAATGATCTCCTGCTTGTTTACTTTAACTATTTAAGTGATCTTAAGATATCAGTGCTATGGGAAACTTAACCCACAGGTACTTAGAGAACACTGTATTTACAAATTCTTTTTTTTTTTTTTAACCTACCAGAATAGGAGCTCCATCTTACCAAGAAATTACTGGGAAATTTTTAGCAAAAGGATGACAGTGAGCATTTAGTCTATTTATTTGTATATCTGAACCTTAAAGAAAGCAGTAGACAGGGGTGAAAGAATAATATGTAATATATAGTCTGCTAAAGCAGAAAGTATGTGACTAAAGTAAATGTAAGGAAAGGAAGTCTTTGAGCACTAAAATAAGATCATGAATTGATATGTAATAATGAACAAACACTAAAGGTTACCATTTAAAATTGATGTGGCAGCCATAATAATGACCCTTAAAGATGTCCATGCCTTGGTCATGAAACCTCTGGTTTGATTTTTAAAATAACTTTAATGTCTCTACATTCTGTCCACATGGAATTCAATTACAGTAACTGCTTTAGTGCTCATGTCTGCTGATTCTCCACATCTGTATTAGTTTTAGTTTTGATTGACTATGTTGTTCCTCATTATAGGTCATGTTTCCCTGCTTCTTTGTATATCTGGTAATCTTTGATTAAATGCCAGATATTGTGAATTTTACCTTGTTATATGCTGAATTTTTTGTGCTATTATAAATATTTTTAAGCTTTGATCTGGAATGCAATGAAGCATTGGGGAAATGGTTTGATCTTCTTGGATGTTGCTTTGAAAATTTACTAAACATGACCAGAGCAGCGTCTCATCAAGTGATAATTATTTTTTCATTATTGAGACAAGATCCTTCTGAATTCTCTATTCAGTTATCCATTAATTTTAAAGTTTTCCATTCTGACAGTAGGAAATAGGCACATTTTCAGGCCCAGTCTGAGCACCGGTCAACATTCTCTCTAATTCTTTTGATTTTTCTTTCTCCAAAGACAAATATTTTCCTTCTCATATGCTGCTTTGCACAGTGCTTATACTCAAGGAGAGCTTTAGATTCTCTACTGTTCTCTGTGTCAGTTTCTTTAACTTGAACCACATTGGCTCACCTCATTTGTTTCCCATCTCCCGTGGATCACTGTCTTTGTTGCCTGATGTCCACTGTCTTACAAATGGTTGTTTTAACTATATTGCCCCCTTTATGTCCTCAATTTTTTGTTTCAGGCACAAGGACAGATTCGGCTTCTGCCGCTTCATTTTGATCCAAAGTGGAAGAGCATACTTTTAAAACTTTCAAGAAATGGAATAAAATGTAAAATATTTTCTGGTATCTTTCTTTCTTTCTTTTTTATATATAACTTATTTATTTATTTATTTATTTATTTTTGTGTGATGCTGAGGATTGATTCAAACGCAGGGCCTTGAACGTGCGAGCGAGTGCTCTACCACTGAGCCATAACCTTAGCCCCTCTGGCGTCTTTCTTAAGGAAATACAATAAAGTAAAATTCTAGATAAAATAAAGGAAAAATGGGATAGATAAGGAGAAAAACAACAACATTAAAATACCATGACAAGTTTTTAAAAATAAACTTTTCAAAAGAATAATATTAGGTTTACAGAAAAATATAAAGATAATATAAAAAGTTCCCATATGCCCCATACCCATTATTAACACATGACATTATTATGGTACATTTGTCACAATTAATGCCCCCATAATTTTATTCATATTTTCTTGGGATTTGCCCACATCATATCAGGAGAACACACTATTAATATGATATATGATTGCTGATAATAAAATTCTTTATGTGACTGATGAGAGTTATCTTCCCTACAAAATTGCTTTCCCCCTCTATCCATATTATACCCTTTGAAAAGAAGTTGCTATTCAGAGTCCACACTTAAAGAGTGGGAAGTTATGTCTCATCTCCTTGTACAAAAGATGATTCACATAAAGTGTCTGGAATTCTGCATGAGCACTTAGTTTGTTCTTTCACATGCTCAATCATTTATTTATGTCAGTATGGACTCAGATATTATTTTATACTTTGGATTCTAATTCATTACTGCTTTTCGTTTGGATGCTCAAATTGTTCTGGCTTTGGCCCTTGGAAACTTTAAATTGAGTCTTGTATCTCCTTGGCATACCTCCATTATTGCAGATTTTAAAATATTAGCACTTCATTTCTGGTACTACTAGATACTACAGGGTCATTTTGTATATTTCTTTCCTCAGTTCAAAAATCAGCTTTTTCTCCAAAGAGCCTTGATTCCTTGTGCGGAGAAGGGTATTAGAAACCAAGATCTGGATGGTAAGTGTGCTTATTGTGTCTGTGGTGCCTCTCAGGTGACAGCGCAAAAAAACATGTCATATATACTAATCAGGTGTACATACATCTTTATAAATATTACATATTTGCCCGTAAGTGTCTCTATTAAGCTAAACATGAGCTCATACTGAGGTCTACAAATCTAATCCGTCACCATGTGGACCACTTTGTTATCCTTCCCTTGCTCATCTATAACCTGTTCTCCAACGTGAGGAACGTAGCTCCCACATATGTATCCGTGGATTTACCTGTTCAGTTCAAGTTTATGTGGACAGTGGTGTGGGGATTGTTAAGCTGTACCCCCACAGGAAGCACCTTTATCAACCAGGGCGCAGTATGTATTCACAGTTCCTTCTGCCCTTAGTCTTATAGACTCCATCCTTTTTTGTAAGCACTGGGGTCCATGGGTCCTTCTTCCCTCATCTTCTTTTAATAGTAGCAAGTTTTTCTACAACACACCAAAACACAGTTTTCAAAATCACAATAGTGCAACAAAGATTGAGAATAGATTGAAAGCTCAATAGAATAGAAACAAAGATTCAGAAACCAACCTAAACGTATGTGGTCATTTTGCACAGTAGAAAGGTGGTATTTAGAGGAAACCCCTTCTGACATACTTTTGAAGGCCAACCTCCCATGCCAATAATGATTTGTCCAAGTGTAGTCACCGCTGTAATGAGTTTATTAAGCACCATTTTTCAAGAACTGCATGCATCTTGTGATATTCTGGTTTGGGCCATGCAAGGTAACTAGGCTGATGTTAGAATGTGTAACTCCTCTGTATAATGGATTCTCAAAGGTCTTAGTCCATTTCTGCTGCTGCTGTAGCAAAATATCACAGACTAGGTAATACACATGATAGAAATTTACTTTTCATAGAAAACCAAGATCATGGTATTAACAGATTTAAAGACTGATGGGGTGGGGGGCGCTCTCTGCTTTCAAGTAAATGTCTGATTGCTGCATCCTTCACAGGGGACAAACACACTGTCCTCACATGGCCAAAGGGATGAGAGGGCAAAAGGCACCAGGGCATTCCCTTCAGCTTCTTTTAAAGAGCACTAGTCTTTTGATGCAGGTGGAGCTCTCATGACCTAAACATTTCCCAAAAACCTTCACCTCTTGGAATCATCACCAAGGTATGAGTTTTGGAGAGACACATGCATTCAGCCGTAGCAGCAACCATCCGTGTCACTGTGCCTAAAGAAGCTCAGCAAACCCACTCCTGGCAGGAGCAACAGACATGGGAAAAAGAACATGGTACAACTGATGGGCCTGACAGTAAAACTCCACCAGCCTCCAGTAAGACAAAGGATCCGAGACCAGCTGGAGCACCTGCGTGGGGGAAAGACAAAAGTGTCCCTCGTGAAAGGATCTAATCCTGGCCACCAGCATCATAGCCCCAGAACAACTCCTAGAAGTTCAAGACCAGGTTTAAGAGGAGCTTCAGGCAGATCATGAAACCAACGTTGATACCCCAGCATATAAAGTTCATTGACCAAGCCAGAGAACTAGGAATGAGGAAGCAATACTTCCAGGCTCAATGTTAATGAAGGGAGGGAGTGGGGCCGGCTGAACCTCAAGGAGGATCAAATGCCGTGTTGACAGCCAGAGATTGAAGGCTTTATGGAGCCAATACCATGGAAGTGGGTTGAGTCAAGAAAGATTCATAAATGAAGGAAAGAGATACATAAATACACCCTGATTACTTTGGTGGCTCTCTCTCTGATTTAGCTTGGGATGGGTGAAACACTGCCTTCCTCCATAGTCTCATGAAGAACAAGAATATATTAAGCACTTTCTTTTAAGAAAATGTTTCTCCAGTAGGGACTTTGCCCCAAGGTGATATGTCCTGCACCCTTACCTAATGTGCCAAACCTGGTAAGGAGGTCTCCATACCGCCTCCTCTTTCTGTGGTCCACCTCCCCGTCTACCCCCACCATCCCAGAGTCCAAGAAGGTGCTGAAAGGAGGAAGTTTGCCAAAGCCCAACTTGAAAGCTGCACAATTTTGCTTTTGGCTGGATCTGTATTTTCATGTGAGAGCCAAGAAGAAAGCTGAATCGGACAAATGCCACTTTTTTAAGCCAATAAATTTTAGAATCTCAACCAGAATACAGTTCTAGAAAACACAAATTCTCTTCTGTAGTCACATTTCTATTGACGTTTCGTGCTTTGTGTTAACTCTGTGTGTGTGTGTGTGTGTGTGTGTGTGTGTGTTATGGTCAATACACCACCCTGTACCCACATAGGTTGCCCGCCTTGATTCCTTGACATGAATTCCCAGGTCATCTTAATAGTTCTTCCTTCTACACACCTCTATCCCTCTGATTCTTCATCACCAAAGGAGCCTGCAACTTACTTGTGTTATTAGTAACTTGTAGTCTTCCTAAAAGGAAATTTGCATTTATAGAGTTTTTACAATTCATTATTTCATTTAACTCTAAACATGAAAACATGTTTAGAAAAATGCCTTTCTTTTTCACAGCCAAGTGGTAGAAATGATACTTGAGTACAAGGCTGTGTACTCAATACCGGTGCTCTTTCTACAGCTTCTAAAGTTAGTGCTAAAGGGTGGAATTGTTTTTGAGCTGTGGGAGAACAATATGTGCTTTACAAATAACAGAAAACACAACAGAGTCAAATAGCCTAATAAATTTAGAATAATTAACTTTCTTTAGTACCAGTTTGTTCACACATTCTAAGAGGAAAACAGAAAGGAAAAAATAAAAAGTTTCTTGAAGATATACTTTATATCCAGACCTAATCTAACTCATCTTTATCCACTTGTAGAATTTACTCAGGGCTGTAGGGAAATGTCGGTTCTTTTCCTTGCCTGGGATACTCAGAATGAGAAAATTTAATTCAAGTATCCATTTTTGACACCTTCTATTTAAAATCACAATTTTAAAAGCATATAATAATCACTGAGAAGTGTGATCATTTAGGTATTGCTTATTGTTATGATTTAGATATGAGATATCCCCCCAAAAGCTCGCGGAGCAATCCAGGAATGTTTAGAAGTGAAATGATAAGATCAGGAGAGCCATAAACTAACCAGTTTGATAGATTAATAATTTGAATTGACTACCGGGTGGTTACTATAGACTGGTGGGGCATATGGAGGAAGTAGGTCCCTAGTGTGTGCCCTTAGGGATTATATTTCGTCTCTTTTCTCCTCTCTTTTTCTCTCCCACCTTCCCGGCTGCCATGAGATGAGCAACTTTCTTCACATGCCCTTCTGCCATGATGCCTGTTTACACAGCCCCAGAGCAAGGGACCTGGCCCACCACTAACTGAACCTCTGAAACTGTGGGCCCACATAAACTTTTCCTCTCTATGTTGGTCTTGTTGGGTATTTTGGTCACAGCAACAAAAAACCGACAAATATACTTATCAATCAACAAAATTAAGGAATCCAATGTTTTAAATATTTATGCCATCTTGGAAATTATTTTAGTTAATGACTTTAAAACCCTGGCAAGACTAGGATTACACAGACATTCTCTAGTACCTTAAGAAGGTGGGGGGAAAGGGGTATCAGGAAATAAATGAAAATGAGTGGATTCCCAAATAAGACTTCTGGGTGGGGGAAACAAGGAAAAAAAAAAAAAGATTGATTGGGTGTAAAAGTTTGAAACCACTGTGACAGAGACAGCTAACTGTGTACCCTATATTTAGCCTTTTGTTAGTAACAGAATTCCAATCTTGCTTGAGAAGGCAATGTACCCAGCTCAAAACCTTGCACTTCGTAGCCTCCCTTTGGAGATGAAGTTCCAGTGCGTGGGATGTCACCAGCAGCATTACATGGAACTTCCGGGGGTGGCTCCTTAAAAGGTAAGGCCACTCTTTTGCACCTCCACCTCCCACTTGCTTCCTGTGCCTTGACACGGAGCATGCAGATGGTTGCTGCAGGTCCATCTCTCCATTTGAGCTACCAGGAAGTAGGCAGAAGCCATGTGTTGGGGAAGCAGCAACTCAAAGCAAGGAGCTTCGTTCAACAAACGACTGTGGAGCCACCACACCAAATTAGTCCTAGACTGCCTGTCGCCAGAACTAGTTTACAAGAGTGAAAAATAAAATTCTACCCTAAGCCAGTGTTCATTCCTGTCAGTTATGATCAAATGCAATTCCTAGCAATAAACCACATTTCACCTATAAACAATCAGAGGTCCTAAAAAGAGCCTCTGAGGAAAGAAAGAATCCTAAAGGATCTCCACATTTCCCCCGGTTCTTTATGGAACCCCAGTTTGAGTAACTTCCTGGTTGTTACGGCCCACGTGTGGGGTATCCCCCCAAAAGCTCTTGTGCTTATGCAGAAACATTCACAGGTGAAGTTACTAGATTGTGAGAGCTGCAACCTAATCAGTCTGTCCTACTCTGAACGGGCTGACTGGGTGGCAGGTGACTGTGGGCAGGTGGGATGTGGCTGGAGGAGGTGGGTCACGGCCGTGACCTGGAAGGGTGCATCACCTTTCTCTCTCTGCCTTCCAGCCACTTTGAGCTGAGTGCTGAGCAGCTTTCCCTGCATGGTGCCCTTTGGCCACGATGCTCTGCCTCACGGGGGCCCAGAACAATGGAACCAGCCGACCTTGGACTGAACCTCTGAAACCGGGAGCCCAAATAATCTTTTTTCTCCTCTAAGTTTTTCTTGTCCTGTGTTTTGACCACAGGGAGGAGGAGCTGACGGACACACTGGTCATCTGAGTGTCCTTCATGAAGCAGCTGTGGGTAGAGACTAAAACACATGCTCATTCTTCAAAATTACCTTTGCAGCAAGTCCAGGGAACTTTATGGGCATCTGTGAATTAAGTCAAGCTATGTCATCTTATTCTCAGAAACAAGGAGGACCGTTAAAATAAACACATAAATTGAAATAATTCAAAGATGGTAGTAAAAAAAAATACTGTTTCTTTAGATCAATATATTTTTAGTCTGGGGAGAAAACTTTAGAAGTAATGGATATTAAACTGCCCATTAAAGTTAGCTATAAAGTTAAAGCACAGTAAGAAAACACAGAATGTTGTAGAATTAAAAGGGGTATTGTGCAGATGTACTTTTACCAAGGATAATCAAAGACATTTTGAATTTAGTATTGAAAGGGGAACAACAAAGAAGAGAGACTAATAAAAATTCCTGACCCTCCATCATGGTAAAAGCTATTGCTTTTGTGACACACTAGGTAATGCTCATAATCCCCCTTTTATTTGTGAAATATATGAAGATTATGGGTAAAACATATGAGAAATAAAATCAAAGCCCTCCTCCTATTAAAAGAAATACTAAAAGGCCAACAAAGCCCTGTGTGTGTGCGCGTGCACCTAACAGACTGTTCAAAGGAATATTTGCATTTCTAGACGAGGAGTTCCAAACCTGGGCACTGGTGAAACTTGGGCCAGGGCGGTCCTCATCATAGGGGTGATAGTCCTGTGCTTGGGAGATGTTCACAGTGTCCCTGTCTTTGACCTGCTAGATGCCTATAGCCAACTAACCCCTGCCAGAGTCATGACAATCAAAATTGTCTTAAGATGTGGCCAGTGCCTGGGGGTTGGGGCCCGGAGCTGTGGAGAGGTGGCCTGATTTTCAAGATCTTTTCTCCTAGCAGAGCTGTGCCGGAAAGATGGCTTGGAGGGGGTCACCAGTCACATGCTCCTCTCACCTGGAGGACCTTGTGTTTCTGCCAGGCACTGAGAACTTAGCATTTCTGACAGCCAAGTCACCTTGGACAGAGTTAGACCAGGGTAAACGCTCCCTTCTAGTAACTGGTCTCACCTACTGCTCTTTCTTTCCTCCTATTCTGCCTTGAAGCAATTTTCTGGAAGTGGAAAAGGAAAGACCCAAATATTCATTAGTGGAAACACTACCGGGCATCCATGTCCAGGCCAACTGTCTCTGGCTCTGATGCAATAATCTGGAGTTAGAGCAAAAGGGCCTCAGCCTCCCCAAGAGGCCATTGACTGTGCCTTACCCATAGGTGGCTTCCCTTTTCAGTGTCACAGGAGAATGTTTTTGCTGCAATTACACTGAATCTGGTGCAAGATGGAAACGACATACTGAAAAACCTCTCCTCCCTATCCCCAACCGGGCTGATCCAAGGAATGCAGCACCAGAAATTAGAGAAGTGTCAGAGCCTAGTACCAAAACTGTTAATAGGTTCCTGCACAAAATAAGAGGCTGTATTGAAGAAAGGGACAACCCACCTGGGGAGACAGAGCCCACTTGGGGAGCACATGAAGAGATAGAGCCCACCTGGAGAGCACAGGGAAGGGATCTCTGGATTCTCCTGGGACCGTAGGCAGGGTACATATAAAGCTCCCGTCTCTAGGTGACACATCAGTTCGCAGGGATTTTGCTGACACTGGCATCGACGTGCACTAAATGAGGTAGATAGAGCCTTTCTCCACAAACCAGTTCCTCCCTTCCTCCCTTCCTTCCTCCTTTCCTTTTCTCCTCACTCATTTTCTCCCTTCCTTTATTTTGGTTTATTTATTTACTTTTATTTCAGTAAATGGTCGTGGAGAGCTTGCTGTTATCGCCACACTCTTCTAAGCACTGGAGGCAGAGCACTTCTCCAGATGCCCATCCTCTGCTTCCCAAGAATTCACAGCCTTGATAAATATGGAAGAAGGCTTGGAGGGGGTCACCAGTCACACGCTTGGGAAGCAGAGAATGGGCATCTTTAACCACCTGGATAAACTGTAACTGCAGAGGATGGATAAGGAGGGGTAAAAGACAGAACGCCTTTAATTCTCCCTAGTGTGTGATCCACGAGGTCCTAGTGGAACCAAGAAGAATGTTGGAGAAGCGGAGGAGACAGAGAAAGGTCTTCCTTCTCCACCACCCCCCACCCCCGACTAGGAAAAGCTTCCCTGATACAAGGGAAGAAGGGAAGGAGAATAAGGCACCAGAAGGGAGTTTATTGGGCTTCACAGCAAGGAACCCAGTTCTTTTGGGAGACCTTGGACCCAGAGAAATAGTTTGTGGAGTGTGTCAGGCAAACAGGGGATCAGAGCCTCTGCTGGCCAGGGATCATGGAAGTGTGGCCGATGACATGTGGCTCACCCGGAACCCATTCTGCCTTGGGGAAAGGAGGGATGTTCTGGATTAACTGAGCTTGTTTCTACTATTGGTATGAGACCTACATAAAAATTAAGTCCATGTTTATGAAAAGTTACAAATGCTCAGATTCATTCTACTATTTCCATATTCATGCTACTTTAGTCATGCACTGTATCCACAGTCTCCCCGGTCTAAAATACTGAATCAATGAAAACTCTTCCCTCGGTCCCACCTCTCTGTCTGCTACCCTCCCTCACTCCTCCCATTCACAGATTTCTCAGACTTTTTCTATCCTTGAGATCTCAGTTTCCTTCTTCTCCACCCACACCTGCCTCAACCTATTCCAGTAGCATTTCCATCCCCATTATTCCACCAGGAATACGTTATTAAAGCCGTGAGTGACTCTTATGCTTCTAAATGTAGTGGGCATTTTAGACTTTTTTCCAGCCCTTATTTTATTTGACCTCTAAAGATCATTTGGCATTGCTTTCTTATTCAAACCAGGTTACAGTGTCCCCTGGAAGTTCACGTGTGGAAGCTTATTCCCGATGCGACGGTACAGAGAGGTGGGCCTCTAAGAAGCAATGAGGCCATGAGGGCGCTGCCCTTACCAACTCATCAGTGCCATCACCATGCGATGGGTGGGTCATTGCTGAAGCAGGATCCTGAGAAGAGGATGAGTCTGGCTTCCTCCCACCTCGGTCCTGTGTGTCTGCTATATTTTGCCTCCTGCCATGGAAGGACACAAAATCTCAAACTTCCCAGGTTCTGGAATTGTGAGCCAAATAAATTTCTGTTGTTTAGAAACCACCCAATCTCTGCTATTCCGTTATCACAGCACAAAGTGAAGTGGGACACTTTGCTTCCTTGGGTTTTCCTACCGGCTCCCCCTTCTCGGGGGCCTTTATAGGCTCATCTTCTACTTGACCATTAAATCCTGGCCTTCTTTGAGGCTCAGCACTAGACTTTCTCCTCTTCTCGCTCTATCTTTTCTCCTTGCATGATATGATCCATGACCATGGTTCCATTGTGTATATGAACCCATGAACTCCTGAGTTATATTTTCACACAAGTCCTCCTTTTTATACTCTGGACCTTTATATGCAAATGCTGCTTTGACATCTCCCCTTGGGCTACTGAGGGATATCTCGTGTCCAGGATCAAATTCTTGATCTTCCCTCTGTCCAAACATGCTCATCTTCCCGGGTTCCCATATTAATGAATGGCATTGAACTCTCCACCTCCTCCCAGACTCTCAGCACCTTGTGCCTTGGCTTTGGGTCACACTGGCCCTCTATTTGTTCTTCAAGTGGACCACACTCTTGCCTCAAGTGGGATGCCGTTCTCTCTGCTTGGGCTGCTCGCCTTGCTGCCTTCTCCTCCTCCTGATCCCTGCCCAGGCATTATTCTGCGGGTTTCCTGGCATCCAACCTGCACTAGGCACATGTGACGTCTGCTCTTACAAAGCCATGCCCCTGGCTCCTTAGGATTGCACATGGGTCAGCCCATGTGGAACCCTCCTCTGGATCACAAGCTCCATGAAGAAAGGGACGTTGTCTTTTTTACTTCCATTTTACCCCAATGCCAACATTTTGGGAATGAATAAATCAACAAAAAGAGAGGACCACTTTCCTGCACTGAGTTGGTTGCCTTTCCTTTTTATTTATAGTGTTTTCGCATATTTTTATGAAATCTAATGTATTCATCTTTCCTATTTTAGGGCCATTTTTAGAATGGCCTTTATCACCCCAAGATTACATAAATATTCACCAAAATTTCCTTCCAGTACTTTTATGGTTTCATTTGCAAGATTTAATTCTTAAATCCATCTGGAATTTATTTCTGAAAGAAGTGAAATAGTGCCAGCTATGTTGTTTCCAAGCCAATTTCTACTAAGTTGAAAACTTCAGCTATATCCAGTAGTGTGATGTCATTAAAGATAATAAGATCTGGATCAGACTCTGAGTTCAGCCTCACTCACTGTGCAAATTTTAATGAGTCATTTTACCTTTCTGAGAATTATCAACGAACTTTATGGGAAGAGGACTCCAGGGAAGAGGTTGTCGAGAATCCTCATGAACAAAATGGCCTTTGGGGGGGCAGGAGAGAGTGGAAGGAGGGCCTGAGAGGTGGGAGCAGGGACCTGGGTGAGATGGTCTGAATGTCAATCATTATGCCCCTCATTTTCTTCTCTGCAGAATTTAATCAAAATAGTACCTTCTTTGTGTGGTTGATGATGAAGGTTCAATAGACTCATAGGTGTGGTGATAAATATGAAGCAGTAGGAAGGGCTGCTGTTGATTCAGGGGACATAAGGGAGATTTCCCACTTATACTTGCCCCGACGAAGGCAAGTAAACTATCAGGAACAACAAAAGAAGAAGAAACATCAAGATGGACCCTACAACAAAAACAACCCTTTCCCAGGTCCAATGTCCTCTCGTTCCTGCAGACTAACTGTCTGAGGTCTAGTCTTCATACAGGAAGAATCACCTAGAGGTTTTTTCAGTTTTAGAATGATTTTCTTAAATTCAGTAAATGACTACCTGGGAATTTATTTCAAAATTTCATTTATGTCAACAGAATTTAATAATGTAACTAATATTAACATCTGCAGAGAAAGACTGAAGAATGTGTCACAGCAGATATGGGAGTGGATGGGACAGAATGGTAACCCTCTCTGCCCAATCACAATGACTCTTTTCATTACCATTTTGATCCCCTAAGACACAGTGGGGGCTGGGATGAAGAGGGTGCTTTAACTATAGTCTCACAGGAATAGAAACACAAGACCACATTTTCCTTTCCTTCCCATTCCTGCTAACTCCCTAAAATAGCCTTGCCTCATCTCAGAACAGGCAGGGACAGGCCAATACTCAGTGTTCAGAAGCCGATTCCAATGATTAATGGGACTGCAGATCTCTTACACTGATTTTAAAAGAGAGACTTATTATTTGCACAGAATTAACACGCTCGCTTATGTGGAATTGCTTATCATTTCGCAGCTTGTCACCTAACTAGAGAGCATTAGTTACTCCACTAAGGATCCAATAGATCTGTTATATTATTTTGTTTTGTTTTACTTGGGAAATGTTTTGATTTTCTGACATATTCACTTTTATAACTGAAATGTTATCAACTGACAATTCCCACAGAGAATCCAAATGCCTGTTTGATATCAATGATTGTCAATACACTTTAGTCATGTTAAGTTGATTAAGCCATAAGACAAATTTATTATTTTCCCATGAGCAATTTCCCTATAATATTATTGAATCAGAGAAGTAGCAATTATTGGAAACTTGAAAATAAATGGGGTGTTTTCCCACCTCTACTTCACGTTCAGGAGTTTTGAGCCCCAGCCCTGTCTTCCACCTGTGAGTAAGGGCAATGGGCTTGAAACTGGGAGTGGGGGCAGGTGTATACAGTTGGCCTTTCCTATCTGGGTTTCCAATTCACAGATTCAACAAACAGGATAGAAAACATTTAGGGAAAAAATTGCAACTGTACAGACAGTTTTTTCTTGTGACTATTCCTTAAAATACTAGAATGACTATTTCCATAGCATTTACATTCCCTTGGGTATCATTTGGTAATCTGTAGATATGTTAAAGCATATAGGAAGATGTGTGTAAGTTATAGGCAAACACCATACCATTTTATACGGGGAACTTGAGCATTGGGAGGTTCTATTACCAATCTCCTGCAGACATTCAGGGATGACTGTCCTCTCTACTACCATGAAAAAGAGCCACCCACTCCCGGTTCTGCCTATGTTGAGTGACGAGCACTCTAGCATCTCACTGTGGTGTGCAGCCCAGAGGGCCCATCTTTCACTGCTCTGACTACCACAGGTGCTCTTGAATGTTTCTGTTCCTCCACCTTAGATGAGCAGAGCATGATTCCAGTCATGCTCAGCTCTTCAGTGGGACTAGTTATCTCAAATTCTAGGCAAGACTGAACACCCGATTTGCATTCAGATTCAAGTCGTATTCTCCAATGCTATTGTCATCAGAGAAACTGGTGCTTTGTCCCCCGTGGGCCATCTTGTGTTCCTCCCTGCATACTGGCATCCAGCGAGGGAATACGGTGATATACTGGGCCTCCTGCTCTCATGGCATGATGTCATCAGTTTGTGTGGTTCAGGTGCCAGGCAGCAGAGCAGGATCCTCATGATTAATTTCAGCAGCAGCTGAGAAATCCCAGCTTCCCACTTCCACATGGAAAAGGGCACTACTCAGATCCAATCCATTTTTGGTTATCATATTTTGACATTAATTATCTGAAAGAGCAAAAAGACAAATGTTAGGCTCTTGTAATTTCTACTTAAAACTAAGACTAGAATCAGCTTCTGCACAAAGAATATTCGCAAAACTTGAGAAACAAAAGTACTTGCTCATTTACTTCCACTAATGTAAAAAAAAAAAATCAACACAACATTATCTTCTCTTTTATGATCATTCTGTCTTAAGCTTTCTTTTTCAGTTTTCTCAAAGTGCTCAGTGGAATATCAGTACTTTTTAACTTCAGATAAGAACATGAGTCACTTTCTTTTTGGAAAATAGCTCTCTGCCATGAACTATTCCCTTTCAGAATCTCAGATGGCCCTGCTGATGTCGTCAGGCAACCCACACCAACTGGTCAAAGATGGGAATCTGTCCCTCTAAGTGGCCACATGCATGCCATGGATATACTCAACCGACCCGGGTCAGCACTGGGAAGATTTATTATTTTTATTATTTTTTCTGTGTACCTTGAGGACACGGTTCATTTTATTGGGAGCAAGAGCTATTTACATTTCAACAGTTAGATTCGTTTCCTCGGCTCTCATAACAACTTGCCATGAACTTGGTGGCTTAAAAAAAACGGAAATTTATTTTCTCACAGTTCTGGAAGCCAGAAACCCAAAGCCAAGGAGTCAGCCAGGCCGTGTCCTGCAGCGCCCTCTGGGAAAGACGCCTTCTTTGCCTCTGCTAGCTTCTGGTGGCTCTGTAACTGATGGCTGCATGGCTCCTGCCCCTGCCTCCATCTTCCCGTGGCCTCCTCCTCCGTGCTCTTCCGTCTCTGTTCTGTAGGGTCACTTCATTGAATTGAGGGGTGAGTCCATCTGAAGGTCCTCAATTCTATCAGCAAAGATAAGTTTTCCAGTGCAACCCTGTTTGCAGGTTCTGGTGGACTTACTCTATCAGATCTAGGAGATGCAGGAAGGGTGGGGTGTGAAGATCGGAGCTAGCTGGCCCCGTATTTCTGGTATATTTTAATGATTTAAAGCTCCTCAGAGATCACTGCCTGTTGGAAGCTTCCCAGTAGGTTTCACCCCAAATCTCCTCTTGTCTAAAGAAGGAGAGCAGAAGTCATGCCCTGATTTAAGAGAGACATTTGAAAGAAGAGGTCCTATAATTGCCTATTAGTCACTATGACAAGATGCCTAATGACTCAGGCTACTTATAAAGTAAAAAGAGGTTTATTTTTGCTCAGGGTTTTGGAGGTTCAAGCTCAAGATAAGATGGTCCCATGGATGGGGACCTCTGAAGAAAGGGGCACGTCATCATGGGAGCATGTGTTAGAGTGAGAGGTCATACCTCAAGCCAGGAAGCAGAGAGAGGGGGTAGAGGAGCAAACAGGTGGGTTCCACAATCCCTCCTGGAGGCTCACCCCAGTGACCCAAGGACCTCCCCCTAAGCCCAGCTTCTCCAAGTTTCCCCCACCCCCAAGAGCACCACCCTGGAGACCAAGCCTTTAACAGATGGGCCTTTGTGGGACACTCAACTCCAAAATACAATAAATGGCATTCTACACATTCTCCCACCCAAACCCCACTAGTGATTATTCATTAAGTGTTTCTTGAAACGAAACCCTTAGAGACAACACCTCCCTCCATGCTGTTTAAACCCAACCATCCACCTTTCCTGAACCTGCTCCTACACGTCCACCAAGGGCTGGCTTCACGCCCACCACCCACAAATCGACACTCATCACCTGGGAGCAGTCCCAACTCCCCTTCTGCACGTCTGCTTCCCACAGTCCAGGACGCTGCCTCCTACCTGCTCTGTCCTGCAGAGTCCAGGCCCTAACACTCTGAGCTGGTGATCTTGCTTCTCACTTCCCTGGAAAAGCAGGAAGTCTCCCCTCCTCAGACCTAGAATCAGTGCCATCTCCACCTCTGTTCCCCTCTTGCTCCCAATGGACCACCCCATTTCTATCAAACACTGTTCCTTTGGGGTTCCCATCACCCCCTGGAGGATCTCACCTGTAAGGTGCCCCTCTCCTCCCCAGCCTCAGCCCGTCCCCTGGAGATCTCTCTCCCAGTACCTAAGCCCGCTGTGGTAACTCCAGAACCTTACGGGGAAGTTTCTCCCTTCACCTCAAATCCCCTCTATTTGTGCTTTCCTCTATCTGCAATTATCTATCTGCAGTTCCTATCTGTACTCCCTGCTCATGTTCCACCCCACTCTCCTTGGATTCCATTTCCCACTCATTACTCTTGTAGACACCACCCACATTGGAGTCTCAAGATGTTGTTGGTCGCATTGATCCTTATCTTTCTGACCCTTATCCTTTTGTATCCTTTATATCCTTATCCTTCTCAGCCTTTATTTGAACAATTTTACTCTTTTTTTTTCTTTGCAGATTTTCTACACATTCATTGAGTTTCATTTTCTATATTAAAGAAAATGTAGTTAAAAAAACTACATCCAATTTATGCAGGGATGAAATCATATAGCCAATCTACCTATCCCATTTGGGGGAACTGATTTTTTAAACTATTTTGGAGGACATATAAATTAAGTGTGTGTATATATACATACATATACACATTTTAACAATAGAGTTTGTTCTGTTAGTATAAAATCTGTATATATCACACAAAATAGTCACTGGATTTCTAAAATTCACCAGGGTAATGAATAATTATCTCAACAATTGATGAAATATTTGTTTTCATAAAGATGACTGAAGTATGACCTTTTGCACAAAATAGATTGTTAAAGGATTTCTTTGGAGCAAGATAGAATGAATATATCTCTGAGGCTGCACATTTGTAGAAGCCTTTGTATATTTCAACAAAATGTTATATCTGTAATTTTATTTGATCCTTATGATCGATCTGTGGGATACTGGTGTCCACCCACTTTTCCCTACAGGAGGAATAAGGCTCATAGAGTCGATGATTCATTCCACACCCTCCAGCTAGTACTCACATTAAACCCATGGCCATTATCTCCACCTGGGCGCACATCAGAATCACCTGGGGAGCTGTGAAAAACTTCCATGCCAGGCTGTTCCCACTAATTAAAGCAGAATCTGGGGGTGAGTCCAAGGCCTTGGTAGTGAAATAAGCCCAGCTTGGAGAGACCAATACTGGAGGATCCTGCTTGTACCTGGAATCTAAAAAAGTCAGTCTCACTGAGACAGAGCAGAAAGGTGATTACCAGAGGCCAGGCAGGGAGGGGAAGGAAGCTTTGATCAGAGAGGACCAGTCTGTCTCCTTAGGAGGGGGGAATGGGTTTCAGTGACCTAAGCTCTGCCTGGGGTCGACAGTTAAAAATAAGGCATGTTTCCAGACTGCTTAAAAAACAGATTTTTAACATTCTCAGCCCCCCAAAAATGACATTGCTGAGGTCATAGTTATGTTAATTAGCTTGACTGAATCTTTCAACTCTGTACCCACAGATCAAAATATCACTTTATAGCTGGGTGCAGTGGCGCATGGGGGGAGATACTAGGGATTGAACTCACAGAGGCTTAACCACTGAGCCACATCCCCTGCCCCTTTTTTAAATTTTTATTTAGAGACAGAGTCTCACTAAGCTGCTGAGGCTGGCTCTGAATGTCCACGATCCTCCTGCCTCAGCCTCCCAAGCTCTAGGAATTGAACTGAAAGTGTTGTAGGGGACAGATGAGGCAGGGCACCGAAGAAAGCAGGAAACAGTTGTATTTGGCTGCAGCCAGGTTCAGAGGGCACAGCTTTTGCTGTAATCCATCAATCCCCTGAACCCAGAGTTCAGGTAGTTTCAGAGTTTTCTACCTAGCATGTAAGGGGAGGGGCTCAAAAGTTCACAGTCTGCAGAAGTTAACAGGTAACCAACAATAGAAAGAGCTTATAGATCATTGCAGAGCAACTTTAATATAAACAAATTACAGAAAATTCTCTCATCTGGTGTGATAGTATTACCATTGTATTCCCAAAACTGGAAAAGAAAATTGGAGACTAGATTTTTATTTTGTAAGTATCCCACCTAGCAAAAAAAAAAAAAAAAAAAAACAGTTTTGATATTTAAAGTCTGGGCTCAGGGATGGGGAATGGAAAAGATTGTATTAGAATTCAGTTCATCCAGCATTTGTAAAACGTAAGTGATGTACAAAGCCCTGGTCATTGCTTTGTAAAATAAAAGAAAATCTGGGTCCAACTCCACTGTGGATTGAGAGGTATGTATGGAAGAATTCAGAAGCAATGTAAAGCCCAGCCAGGAAATGATATTTGTGCAGACATCGAATTGCTCCTTCCCAGTCACTACGAAATGACCATAAAGATTAGGAAGAAAAAAATACATATCTCCAGAGTTTCCATTCAAGAAAAACACGCACACCAATGCTCCTTGGCTTACAATGGGATTATGTCCCAATAAACCTATCATAAATTGCAAATGTCATTAAGTTGCAAATGTATTTTACACACCTAATGGACTGAACATCATAGCTTAGCCCAGCCTGCCTTAGGCACGCTCACAACACTTACATTAGCCTACAAAATCATCCAGCACCAAGACTATTTTAAATAAAGTGTTGAGCATCTCATGTAAACTGTTGAGTATGGTGCTGAAAGTGAAAAACAGAATGATCATGTGGGTGTTGAAAAACCACAAACAGAAGCACATGTCAGGGACCATACATATATCTTCCAGAAGTGGAACAGGATTGGATGAAAAGAAAGAACAATCTACTATCATGGCAAGCAGAAGAAAATCCAACAAAAATTGCATGAAAATCTCATAATGCAGAGGAAGAAGCCTTACGGTGCTGATGGACCCAGAGATGTGGGGGGAGCTGGCCACAGCAGAACCTTTTCACCCGAGCAGCACCTATGGGAGGCTTTCAGGAGCTGCAATCATAGAAGGGACATGTCAGGGACAAACCTCAGTGGACGTGACTTGTTAGGATTTGCTCTGGGCTTAGATGTTGGATGGTGCCCATGTTGACCTTGAAACAGGATAGAGGTGAGGCATCAGGGCTCTGCTGTGAAGTAAATCCAGGAAAGCTGAGCTGTCCTGACTCCCTGCAACTAGACTGAAAGTTCCAGAAAGAGAGGAGAGCCATCCATTCTTCAACAGAGCGTGCATACAAAATCCTCATCAAATCGTGCCTGGATCAGCCAACCTGGGCAAACAGACCTCCCTCCTTTGGGAGGAATAAAAAGAAACCTATTGAAACCTCTGTATTTCACAGTAACAGAAACCAGTGTCATCTTCTGAAATCCACCTTCATCAGAAACAGAGGCATTTTAAAGCAATTGTGCAATCTTTGTTCTTAGTTTACAAAAGAAACCACAGATACGAGATTAGAGCAATAAATAAACTATTAAAAAAAAAACATTTAAGACCAGGAAGGAAAATGGTGACAAAGGTCAAAGACATCAGAGCAAACATTTTTAAGATTCAAGATCAAATAAAATGTCCAAGAGGCATCCAAAAGGAAAAGACAGCCACTTCTGAGGGGATGAAAATCAGGATGACATCAAGCATCCTCATCCTCACAGCATTCAACTCTAAGAAGTGAAGCCACACTGCAGAGTTTTGTAGGGAAACACTGTGACACTATCATTCTGCACCCCCTTCAAGAAGGTTCAAAAGAACAATGGAGAGGCACTGTTGTACCTGCAAGGGACAGGAAAGTGTGTCATCTGCATGCTAGTCTGGGAAAAGTCACACGAACTATGCTGCAGACACAGGACTACATGAAATGAATGGGAAAAGTGGCATGAAAATGTACAGTAAGGCACGGAACTTATACAGATTGAGTGAGGTTATAAAAGTCAATAGAAATACGAAAAGTTTTTCAAAGAGATGGTTCATAATCTGAAGGTAGTACAATAGGTCTCCAAATCCCATAGTATATAAATCAGCTTTGAGAATTTAGGATGGGGAGTAGTAGAGGTAGTTGTGACAAAAATAAAATATGAAATGTCATATCTCATGGCTATGTGTTGGTTAAATCAATTAATGCTGTCTCCATTTCTTTTGAGTTTAGGAAAAAATAGATTCAAATATGATTTTTTAAAACTTAACAGGTAACCAACAATAGAAAGAGCTTATAGATCATTGCGGAGCAACTTTAATAGAAAATAACTCAAATTTATATGGAAAACTTCAAGGAAAAAAACCAGAAAACTCATAAAAGTATGAATATTGGTCAACGTAACCTAAGACGGAAATTGTAAGCCCACGCATTGGAGTAATCACTGCCAATTTAAATCAGGAAACTCTCTTCTACCAAATGCAGCATCAAATTATGTCATGAAATGAACGCCAATGACATACTTTTATTAAAAACATACAAAAATGATACAAAAAAGTGAAAAATTTTAAAAAGATGCAAACACAAATGTAAAATATGAATCATGGAAATGTCAATATAAAAAACCCAAAATCCAAAGACAAAAACAACCTATAAGAAAAGAATCATGTTCCACTGGCGAAATATATCTTCCAAAATTTAAAAATAGCTTTCAAAAACTTTTCTTTGCCATGCAACATTGTACCAAAATACAAATAAAAAACAACAAAAGTAAAATATTAATGGAATTACTTTAACATACATCCTTGGTCTACAACAGATCAATGTGCAAAATATAAATGATTTGAATAATGTCCTTAATAAGATGGATTAGGTAGATAAAATAGGACTTTTAAACCCCAAAATACTTTCTTTTTCAAGCATGCAAAAATGACTGGCATAATTTCCAGAACATTTTGTATTATGTCATAACAAAAACCAAAATAAATATAGAGGAGAGGAAATTGTACAGACCACAATCTCTTGACCACAATGCCATGGAACTAAATTTAATAGCAAAAAAAAAAAAATTTAAAAAATATACAAACAAAAATATTCTGAAACTCCTGGACAATGTTCTAAATAATTCTGGGATCAGAGATCAATGCCACTATTACAGACTATCTGGGTTATGATGACAATGAAAACCCTGTGAACATTTACAGGATGCTACTAAAGTTACGCTCCAATGTGCTCTTGGAGAATTTCAAAGAACACATTATTCCTGCAGGGTATGCACTGCTCCAGAGCAAAGCGGAAGATGGAAAGTTCCCAGTTTGTTTATGAAGCCAACATATTCTCATACCCAGTTCTGAAAACGACAGCTCTAGAGCGAAGGCTATGAAAATATGATAAAATTCTGCCGTCATTTAGAAGAACAACAGACCACAGTCAAGGAAGGCTCATCTGAAGACCAGAAGGTGGCATCCTATTAGGGAATCTGTGGACATAAATCATACCAATAAAACAAAGGGAAAAATGGTGGCTCCATGAGAGGTGGAAAAAGGTGTTAGATAATATTCAACATCTGTGCCTAACACAAACTTTAAATAAAGGAGCATAGAAGTAGTACTTATTACATAATACAGAATATTTATCTTGGACTAACAACCATATCAGTCATATATATATGCATTGTGATATGCTTGGCATTTTTTAAAGAGAAATAACAATTTAAGTAATGCAATTTATTTATTTAAGTAATTTATAATACCATAAAGCTATTTTGTGTGTTATTTTATGCACCACACAGTAAATCAATACAGTATATATTGCCATATCAGTGTCCCTGGGTTAAAGACGTCACACTATGCGTACCTATTTTATGATCACATTAAGGAGCTAGCTGGGTTTAATGTTGCCTTCACTTCATTTTGTCCTCTGAGTCCATCTATGGCTACTCCTATCACAGGTGATTCCTTGTCTTAGTCCATTTCTTGCTACCATGATGAAGTATCTGAGGTTGGGGGCCTTATAGAGAAAACAGGTTTATTTAGTTCACAATTCTGGAGGCTGGAAATCCAAACAGCAAGTCAGGGGTTCTGGTAAGGGCCCACCTGGCTGCAGCACATTGGTAGGAGCGTGTGCAAGAGCAATTACAGGGAAGATAGGAGGCCAGAGGGCAGAGCGGAGGCTGGGCTCAGACTTTTATAACTCCCTGTCACAAGAACTAACTCCAGGTTCCGGGAGCACTACTTGACCTCCTCTAAAGTCCAACCCAGTGACCTAAGGACCTCCTGCTAGGCCTACCTTCTCTCCTGGTTCAGCCCCCAGTGCCTGAACTCCTAGGGGACACATTCAAACCCCCTGGAACTATGGTACTCTTGCATTTATAAAAGTGCCTGTTGGTTTTCAGGAACCTTTCCTCAGTGGCTCAGTTTCTAGAAGTAGAATCCCTTTATATCCACATCTAATACAACAGAAACCTTAAAAAAAAACGCATCAAAGTAGAACATGAAAAAGCACGTGGGTCCTGCTGCTCTTCGTTCCATTTCAGAAGAGGGCACACGTCCTGAGACTCCCTTTCAACAGCGATTTCCAATGGGTTCCTAACAGCAACCCACAGCTCATTGTCTTCATTATGAAAAGCAGTTAAACATTATTATTAAAGATGAACCTGGCACAATAAACTGTATTACATAGGAGACTCTCAAAGAACCTTGTCCCTCTCCTTTGGCATGAAGTCTAGAACAGAATAGATCACTGAAAGAGCAGATCCATTTGGGGACTTAAATTATCCAGATCTACCACAGTGGTTGGCCTTCCCCTCCAATTATGCCAGTCAACCACCTCTGGACAATCTGCGCGCGGCGACTGGTGAACACTGGTAATTGTGCATCCAGCTCCCTTGGCCGAGCCAGAGGCGCTCCAGGCCAGAGGCGGGCCACACTCCTGTGGGCACAAATCCATGTGCAGAACATGAAACACCAAAAATGGCAAGGAATCTGCCCAAGAAGAAGGAACAGGGCGAGAGAGCAGGGGGCGAGTAGACAATAAGGACGAGATTTTAAAAAGAAGAGATGCTCGAGGCTGCACCCTGTGCCACTGATTCCAATCACATGACACTCTCAGAAAGACAGAGCTGCAGGATCTGTGGCTGCCCAGGGTAGAGGGGAGCACAGGGGATTGTAGGACGGTGAACTCTCCTGTCATGCTGTCATGGGGGACACATGGCCTTATGCTTTTGTCCAAAGCCATAAACTGCACAACACCAAGAGTGAACAGTCACGTCACATCTGGGCTTTGGCTAATATTGAGATGTCGTGTGGGTTGTTCCGTTGTCACAAACGGACCACACAAATGCAAGGTGCTGATACAGGGAGGATTCCAGGCTGGTGGGTGTTGAGAGGGACGTCCAAGCCGACTGTGTTTCACTCAGTCTTTCTACG
This sequence comes from Urocitellus parryii, assembly GCF_045843805.1. Taxonomy (NCBI): domain Eukaryota; kingdom Metazoa; phylum Chordata; class Mammalia; order Rodentia; family Sciuridae; genus Urocitellus; species Urocitellus parryii. The sequence goes on along the minus strand of NC_135544.1, from coordinate 63,861,982 downwards.
AACCTGAACCTGCTCTAGAGAGCCCTCTATTCATTTTCTTTTTTAAGTGGATGAGTGCAAGAAAGACACCTCAGAGATCAAAAGAGAATCTGGAGCGGTCTGGTTCTACGTGTGCTCTCTGCTCTGCTGGTGTGAATGCCCACCCCACGGGGCAGCCCGTGTGCTTCTCTCCAGGCTCCAAGGCCTGGCTTCAGCCTCCTTCCTGACCCTTCCCACCTTCTCCCCTGATTCCTGAAACCTGGGCTTCCCACGTCTCCCACCTTCCAGGAGGGAATTCTAGCAAATGATCTTGTACACAATGTCTGTTATAACCTTCCTTTAGCAACAAGACATTAAAAATGTCAATGTCCTGTGTCATGGGCAGCTCATTCCAAATTGCATAAACAGATCAGGGAGCAGTCTTACAGTAGGATAGCATGCAGCCTACAAAAATATATTTACAGAGTTTTGTAAAAAATAAAAAAATATCCTGCTATAGTCAGAATGTATTTAGGAGGGATTAAAAATACCTGGGTGTAATTCTGGCCCCACCATTTGTTTGCATTGTGACACACAGCAAGTTGCTTAACTTCTCTGAGCCTCAGTTTCCTTATCCATTAAAGGGGGATGGAATCAGCTACCTCTTAGGGTCACGCTGATGATTAATTTTGATAATGTATGTCAAAAGCTCAGCATTTAGGGTATTTCTGTAAGAAACAACCCCAAATTCCCAGTGGCTTAAAACAGCAAAATTTGATTTCTTGCTTATACTTCAAATCCATCAGGGTGGGCTGAGGGCTGTGCTCCAGATGATCTTTAGTCAGTCACTCGGGCTGGGCACATCTGCTATCTGGAACATCACCTGCCACCATGGCTCAGGGAAGGAACCTAACATCTTAAAGCTTCTGTCTGAAATGTCTCCCGGCTATGCCCGACCTCAAGGTCAGCATGAGCACAACATACCTGAGATAGGAGAGGAGCCAGAAATAAAGGGGAAGAGTACAAGAGACCATTCCAAACAGTGTTCAGTGCCTGGCCCCAGGACACCTTCCCTAATAGATCCAGGTATGGAGCTCTGGACCTGTTTACATGCATATATTGAAGATGCTTAAACATGAAAATGAAATCTGTTATCATTTTAGCAGGAATGACTCAAGGTGATCAGATTATTGGTTGTCCTTTCCTGCTCCATACTTTTTCTATGATTGTAAGATACAGTAGATTTTTCATCACTTTAATGAGATAAAAGAATGAGAATAATATTTGTTATTTTATTAGTTTATGCAGCTCTTTTTTTTTTTTTTTTGTACCAGGGGCTCTTAACCAATGAGCCACATCCCCAACCCTTTTCGTATTATAAGTTTTTTAAGGTATTATTTGATTTAAATCATTCCTCCCTCTATTTCTGTTAACCACTACTCTGGATGCTCAGCAAAATACACATACACACACACACACACACACACACACACACACATACAAATTGCTAGCAGTGCTAGCAGAAGAAAAATGACAACATACACAGCATATGTATAGCAAGGATTAAAGATTCAAATGCTCAAGTGATAGCAAATGCCAAATATGGGAGTTGTGCTGCCCCCAGCGCTGTCATAAGATGCCACCATGAGAAACCTGTGTCATGGGCAGCTCATTCCAAATTGCTTGATCAAAGTTTACATAAAGTACCCTCAAAAATCTCCATTTACTTGTGTTCCATAAAATAAAAATCATTATATTCTCTGGCTGAAAATATCCTAAAGAGGCATATTAAAAATTATAGCTTTGTAATGTTAAGAAATAGCAGGATGTTTTAAATAATTCCCCTAGGACAAAGAAACTCGAAGCTTGCATTTAATAAAATAGAAACTCCTTTAAATGATATTACAGATTTAATGTCCTCCATTAAATTTTCCTCATTTGGCAAGGAAAACCTTTCTCTCTGTCTCCATGTGCAGTTATCAACCATGACCCTGTCCCCTCACCCCCCTCCCCGGCCCCGTCTGCCTCCCCTGACAAATTCTGACCCCACAGTCTGGGGACAGTAGCTTGTTGCTTTGAGTCACAGTTGTCTGAGCCAAAGATGTCAGTTGTTTTGCTTTGTTTTGTTTCTTACTGAGAACAAGGTTATTAGAGAAGGGACTTTGAGTTAAATGGTGCTTATAAACCAGTCTGAGGCAGCAGTATATTGTGCTTCTTTCTACCAAAGAAGAGGACACAAGCTAATGGCCTATTTACCATCAACATTTCATCTTCTTCAATACGTTAATGTCAAGTCATAGGAGACAGGAGACTGATTTTTATTTAAGAAAGAATTTTAAAGCATAGCAACTGAATGAAATGCATCGCCCTTGATTGGTTCAAACAAACACAGATAGAAAATACTTGGAGGAAGAGTTGGAGAAATTTGGCTGCAGACTAGGTATAAAGCAATGTCAAAGAATTATTAATTTCATTTGTTATAAGCATGTTATTGTGGTTATGTAGGCAAAAATCCTTACTTTTTAGAGGTACATTCTGAAGCATGTAGCAAGGGTGGATGTCAAGTTATCCAGAATTTTCCAAACTTAGGCAAGAAATGCATATCACAAATGTTGCAAAATGTTAATAGTTTTCGGATGTAGGTGATGATGAGTATCTAGATGATTATTATACCATTTGGTCTACTTTCCTGTATGCTTGAACTTTTTTTCATTATAAAAATTCTCATTAAAATTATTTTTTCTATTTTAATTAAAATACATTTAAATACAAAAGTATTTATTTTGAAGTATTTATTTACCAATATCTACTTAAAGTTTTGTCACAATGTTTAATGTCTAAAATTTTTATTATAAGAATTAAAATTTTCCATGGTAGGGACACGATAAGGTGTGTGAGTACATCAATATTATGGGAGACTCCCAGAGCTGGGGAGGAATTCAGAGAACGTTCACTTCAACACCCTCAGTTTAGAGATGTGGAACTTGCTCCCTCAGGGCTTGGCACTTTCCTGCAGGCTGTGTGTTTGTGACACCTCAAAGGAGAAACAGTGGTCCTCACTCCCAGTTACCCCTCTACACTGCCTGTGCTTCCCAGAGCCTGTGAGCCACGCTGGCTTGAATGCCTACAAGCTCACAGAACTGCCACTTTCATGCCATCAGCTGTGGACTTGGGTCCCCTCACCATAGTGTCCAGTTGCCACTGTACAATGACAAGAGCTCAGTTACACCACCCCTGTGCTGCCCACCAGGAATTCAGGAGTGAGAACACCAGTACAGCCCCCTGTTCCCAACCTGGAATTCCTTCATCTTAGACCACCGAGGTTCTCCCAGAGTAGGGGACAGTTCATTGCCACTTTTAACAAAGTGGATTTCCTCTCAAAGTCTTTATTCTCAGGAGAAATATTAATTGAACTACATTTGCATTTCTCTAATAAATGATTCTGCTTTGGGGGGAGGGGATATGAATCTTTAAAATGTGTTTGTTAATGAGCTAGAGAAAGAAATTACATGGATGAAGTATGTGTTCTTTCTCAGCAGGAAAGCCCCGCAAACTCTTAGACATGTTATAGAATTTAAAATGCCTAAAATTGCAAAAACAAAATTGGTTACATAGATCATACTGATGAAAAGAATTTAAGATGTAAATTCAAACTCTCATTTCAGATTCAACATATTTAAATCTAAATCTTAATCTTCTTCCTTCCCCTCTGTCTCTCTTTCCTTTAGCTTCTGGGAGATGTCTCTGTTTTTTATTTATTTATTATATATATTTAAGGTATTCAGCATAATATTTTGATACACATTTACATAATGAAATGATCACCACAGTCAAGTTAATTAGCATATTAATCATCTCACAGTTAACTTTTTTTTTTTTTGGTGTGGTAACTGCAAATCTCAAGTATACAGTACAATACTATGAACTAGAGTCCTGAAGTTGTGCATTAGATCTCTAAGTGCATGTATCCTGCACAACTGTAACTTAATACCCTTTGACTTCCATCTCTCCATCCCAGTTGTTGTGAGAGTTGTTCATGGCTGAAAGACAATAAAAATACTGTGCACACACAAAGAGAGAAGGAGAGGGAGTAATAGTGAAACACTGTTTTTTCTTTTGTTATAACTTTGCTCTACCACAAAACTTTCATCAACCTGTGTTCCTTTGGAAGGCATTTGAGCTTCTTTGTCTCCACTGGGGATGAGTTTCAGCTGCAGAATTCTGCTACTTTCCAGTGCCACTCCTATGACAGCCAACAGGTAGCAGAGAGGAGAGGAAACCATCCTGGGCTCAGAGCCATCAGCAACATGCACATGTCCCACTCTGGAGCACACTGAGGTGGTGAACTCCTGTCCACCTTCCTGCTCTCCTGCTCTGTCTAGTTGTCTGGGACCTCACTCACAGCTGTGGGGACTGGCACCAGCTTCCAAATTCTCTCCCATCCCTGGCATTTTTCCTAGTCCTGAGCCTCCAACAACTGTCCCGTTATTCCTTGTATTTCAGTGTAAAACAACATACTGTGATTGAAAATAGCCCCCCAAATTCTACACCTAAAAAAAATCTTAAAATAGTAAGAATTTAGTTTGAGATTCGTGCCCTGTTTTACTATTTTGGGGGTGGTTATTCTGGAAATTCAGTAATCAAAATGAATGCTTTTAAACAGTAGGGTAGACAGAACTGAAGAGAGAATTCGTAAATGAGGATAGGAAAAAAAACAGAGTTGCAAAAAATAATAAAATAAAATAAAGACAAAAAAGAAGAGATGTGGGAAATTAGCCCCAGAAGAAAAAAGAAAATGATACCAGCACAATCACTGAAAGGATAATGACTGAGAATTTTTCAAAGCCAATGCAAGACATTAGTCTACAGATTAAAGAAGCCCAGAAAATCCCAGGTGGATAAATACGAAAGAAACTCACAGATACATCAGAGCAAAGTTACAGAAAACTGAAGTCAAAGAGAAGACCTTAAAGGCAGCCAGAAGTAAAAGGACAGAGCATGTTTAAAGGAGTAAGAGTCTCACCCATTTCTTAGCAATGGCCTAAAGCTCAGAACACAGATCATCACCTTCCAGATACTGCCATCTTGGAATTCAATAAAGGTTGGGAATATTCTCCCAGGGTGAAGATTCACTGACAGTTTACAGATCAACAAAAATGATCCACAAAATTGCTCCCAGGAAACCACTACTAGAAAAAAATCTGAAAAAAAAAATGTCCTTTGGGAAGAAATAAAGTAATCTCAAACAGAAATTAAAGATGCAGAAAAAAAGGAAGAATGATATAAAGGACAAAGATAAGGGTAAACTTAAATGAACATTGATGGTATAGCAATAATAATAGTGTCTAGCTTGGATATTACAAATATCATTGAAATTATGTAAAATTCAAGAAAGAATAAAGAGATATGTGTCCTAAGTTTTCAGAGGAGGATAAAAATGATCAATTAATATAAGATGTTGATAGGCCAAGTAAACATGCTGAATTTCTAAGGTAACCACTAAAATAACAGCAAAACACTGCATCAATTCCAAATTAATAGAGAAAATAAATGGAATAATAAAATAATACATCCAAAGGAAAGAAAAAGCAAAAGAAACATGGAGCCAGTTAGGCAAATGGAAAGCATATGCTGCAATGAGAAATTTAAATCCGCAGTTTTACACTAGACATGAATGTACAACATTCTCCAATTAAAAGCAGAAGACTGTCAAACTGGATTAAAACAGCAGCAACAGAATCCCCTCAGGGACACCTCTGGGCTCCATGAAGCAGGCTTCTCAGAGCTACACACGTGGGGACCTCCAATGATCTGAACTTCGGGCATCCAGCCAAAGTAGCTGGGACCTCCCTTCACATTCTTCCTCATTGTCCCTCTCAAACGAATCAGGTACAATTTGGTGTATGTTTGCTTGGGGAGGTTTTGGCTTGGCAGGTTGTATCTTTGTTAATGGAAGCTGAACTTTGCTGCCTTTTGAAGGGTTAAAGACATGAGCATCTCTTTTAACCTCTGGGATTTCAGGGCACAAAGCACGCTGATTCATTTGGGGTTGCTATTTGGTGAAATTACTGGGTTTGTGGGAGGGAAAAAATCAAAACTACACAGGCATCTCAAAAATTGAATTTAGGGAGTCATGATGTGTTAGACCAAGGTGGCCTCAACCAAGTTCCAGAGATGATGAAGGACATGGAGTTCCCTGAAATACAATTGAGAAAAGTGGGAGCCCAAGATGAAGAGGAGGATTCAGGATGAGGAACTAAGCTTCCACATGAAAGAATTAGTTTCTTCACTGAGGTTCCTGCTGAAAGATGTTCCAAACCAAACCTCCTGTCAGAGTACTTGTATCCTTGGGAAATGACTAAGCATGAGGACATCACTGAAAATGATGCTCAGGTACAAGTATCCTGGCTGAGCTTGGCCCTTGTGCCCTCAGACAGGCTTGAAAACCTACGTATTAGTTACCTATTGCTGCTTAACAAATAGCACCCAAAACTATGGCTGAAAGCAACAAACAGTTATTTATCTCTTTGATTCTGAGGGGCAGGGATCTGAGTATAGACCAGAGACCTGGGATCTATGATGAATTTGTGGTCAAGATGTCAGCTGGGGATGTGATCACATCTGAAGGCCACTCAGGAGCCAGGAGTCTGCTTCCAAGCTCATTCATGTGGATCTGAGCAGGTCTCAGCTCCGCACTGGCTGTCCAGTAAAGATTTTGTTCAGCGCCTTGGTTCCTAAGTCTCTCCCCAGCATGGCAGTCCAACACAGAGCCATGTTAGATAATGGCCTAATCTTGGGAGTGCTGTGCCATTCCTTTCCATATTCCAGTTATTAGAACTGAGCTACTAAGTCCATCCCATACTTAAGAGAAGGGGGTTACACAGAGTAGGATTACTAGGAGGCGGAAATCCTTGTGAGCCTCTTAAAGACTTCACACCACAGGGTTGGACTAGATGATGTCATTCCAGAGACCTCAGCAGCCTCTGTGTGTAATAGACTCCCAACAGTGACACCGTGACACGCTGTGGCCAAGAGAAGAAAGGTAGATGGTAATAAAAAGAGTCAGTAGTTATTGAACATTCAATCTATGCCAGCACTCACCAAATCAATTTAAGTGTCGTCATGTACTAAATGTTTGTGTCTCCTGACCCCAAGTTCATGTGTCAAAATCCTAAGCTCCATTGCGATGGAGTTAGGATACGGGGCCTTTGGAAATGAACTGGATTTAGATGAGGTCATAGGGTCTGAGACCCCCAGTAGAATTAGTGTCCTTATAAAAAGAAGAAGTGAGACCAAAATTGTTCTCCTTCTGTCTCCATCTCTTGAAGATAAGAGAAAAAGGATGTCTACAAATAAGGAAGAGAGCCCTCACCAGAAATCAAATCTGCTGGCACCCTGATCTTGGTCTTCCCAGGCTCCAAACCTGTGAGAAGCAAGTATCTGTTGTTTTTAATCCATTCAGACTATAGTATTTTGATACATCCAATGAAGCAAACTCATTTAATAATCACAATGACCTAATGGAGAACTGTTGTTATTAGGCGCAGTTCACCATTGAGAAAAATGAAGTACAGAGAGGTTAAAGTAACTTGTCCAAGGACACAAGAGTAGTACATGGTATATATAGACTCAGCATTCAAATCCAGGAAGTTTGTCTCAGAGCCTCTGCTTTTATCCACTTCACTCCACTGAGTGGACACAGTATTAGAACACTGAATAAATGCAAATGTCACCCTTCAGATTATGGAAACTGTGACATTTTGGAAAATTTAGAATGGGAAAAAAAACTAAACTAAGATATTTGATTTCCTACTAGTCTAGCAGGTGGGAGCTTGTGCAAGTGTTAACCCAAAAATAAAGAGGTACAGCTGCATCTGTGCCTATGCGTGCTCTGGTCCTAGCTGGCTCTGTAGGAGCTTGTCTCCTTTGTCCTGACCTCCAGATCCCACTGCTATTGGGGAGCTGTGGTCTGTCTCAGAAGCAGGAAGGTGGAAAACCCCAGCAAAGGAAGCTGTGGTTCCTACCAAACTGCTCACAGATTCACCCAAAGGAAGTCCTCACAATGCAGCGCACCTCCCTCCAGGGCCTGTGGAGGAGTCGGGGTCAGGGGGCAATACTTCCTTTTCCCTCATCATCCTGAATGTAAGCAATAGACAAGTCTGGGCTTCCATTAACAACCTGCTATGCAAATGAGTTGGAACAAATTGTCTTGAGTCAGATACAACCTAAAAGCAAAGATTTTATTCTTCACTTGATACCTCTGGATTTATCCATCTTCAAAGAGCAGTCTCACCAGATACCCCTGCACCTGAAGTTATGGGTCTGTCTGTCGGCAGCGGTCACCACGGTCTCCCATATGGTGCATGCCCTGTGTGCAGCACAACATGGGACAAGCCTTCTCACAAGCAGGGACGGGAACCTATTGGCCTTTCTCCCTACAAACATGAAAAATCTGAAACCTCTTAGGTCAGTTTTGTTTTTACCTGTGAAATCGAATCCTCTTACCTCTCCAGCTGGCTTAGCTCCAGGTGGTCTTTCTTGCAGAGGAGATCCCTTGTGGGTACCCAGAAGGACCCAGGATCAGCAGCTAGTAAATGCTTGTCCGATGATGCCTGAAGGAAGCCCTCCTCTGAATGCTTTGCACGATTCTAAGCTTTCATGGGCCTATAAGGAGAATGACTATTTCCATCCGAATTTGGCCTGGTATCAACACTTCTTGCATCTCTGGTTTGGATACCACTGCTACCACTGCCAGTTTCTCATAACTCATCTGGAAGCCTGGGACAACTCAAAATGCCCTTGATAGCCGAAGTAACTCTGGAGCGTGAGAGAGTAATTCTGGGGGCACCAGCCGGCAGCACTCAGAAACTGGAGACTAGCTTAGATGGAAGCAAACTCTTCTTTTGGAATTTCTGAGCTAGAGGGGATATAAATTGCAAAGGGGAGATGTGTTGCTGGGGTCGAAGATCATTGTGTACCAGCATAAAAAGAAACTGACAGCTGAAAGTGGGAGGGCAAAAATGACATGTGAAAAAGCAGAGCCAGTCAGTGATAGCAACAGATGAAGGTCACGTTTGCATGTGATTCAAAATGTAAGCCGCCCCAAGAAACTGCCATATAGCAATGTGTGCCCAGGTGCCAGTCTCCGAGAGACTTCCCCCTGCCAAACCCACCCACTTTTCCATACGAGCCTTGATCCCTACACATGTGGACTGTCTTTGGGCCCCTTGTAACTTCTGAGGTAGATACAGCAACCAGATCTAAGTGCTGGCGATGCCTGTCCGAGTTGACTTTTAGCTGGTAGTGGGATCTGGCTCAGCATTGGTTTGGATGATGAAGGGGATGTTGGTCTTGGTGCCACTGGCCACCTTCTTTATAGAACTCTCTTAGTTGGAGTAGTAGAACACACTGGTGGCAGCGTGTTCCTTGTGAGTGTTTTGTAGAATCGATTGCACTTTCAGTGATCAGTCATTGATAAAGGATGACCTCAAACTTTCATTTCATGGGTAAAAGAGCTGTGGGTGTTCTCAAGGTCAACCATACTCAATGCCAAAAAATGCATCCCATCTGTGCATTGAATTTCTCTTTAGTATGTTTTATAAAGTGTTAATGTCATTATTCACATGCCTTGGGGATCTTGAGGTGTCTTATTCATCTCCATTCTTCAGGTATTCAGCACAGTGCCTTTCAAAGGGGGTATATATGTATGAAAGCCTGGAGAAAAGCCATCTTTTTATAATCTTTGTCCTATGTTAAATCTTTAAATGATGTAAACAACAGACTCAGGCAAATATGTCAAATGGAGGGAAACCTGTTCCACTCCCTGATCCCTTTACATTCCCTTACACTATTGTGAGGACTGAGAGAATGGGAAATGGGCAAACAGCCTATTTATGTGCTTACTATAGCAAAGGGCTACTTTGGCTCCCTGATATAGGGTTCTATACAAGAAATTCCAGAACATCATTAGAGGAGTTTGAAACACCGAGGGACTCTGTAGTTGCTCTCACATGCACATTACCAAAGAATGTGTGACACCGAGTATGAGGCCAGCCGAACCGTAGAGGCAGAAGCCCAGAGAAGCCAGGCCTGGGATGAATTACCCTTTGCCCTCAGTGCAGAACGACACAGTCAGTTCCTAGAGACTCTGTGAATTCTGTCTTTCTGTGAGGTACACTGCTTTCAGTGGTGCACAGAAAAAGGCGTAGACACCTCCCCTGGCAACTTCAGCCTGTGGGAGCATGTGTCAGCAAAGCGAGTGTCCCTGGCAGTTCCTGGTACCAGTGCCATAAAATGTGACTCAGTAAAACTAGTCTGTAAAGGACCAAGTTATAATCACTTTAAGTTCTGTGGGTCATGTACATCTCCATTGCATATTTTTTTGTCTTTTATTGCTTTCTTGTGTTTTTATAAACTTTAAAAAAAAAATTTAAACATTCACAGATGGGGAACTTCTATCAAAAAAAAAAAAAATTAGGTAGGTGGCCTAACTTACTAACCCCTGAAAAATGTCAAATTGACCTGCTAGACATCAGCATTATTCTTTCAATTTAATGATATTCTCAACTCAACAATAAGTTAATTTTATTTTGGAAATTTTATTGAAAAGTGACATGACATAGGTTCAGAAAATCTAGATTTTTTACCTTTAAGTCTGTGTGTGATTTGATCCAGCTCATCTGACTTCTCCCATCTTCAGGTATCTCACCTTTCAGATGTGGATCATAATGTATATCATATAGGGTCAATCAAAGAATATGATGAGATAAAGGATTCTTTGAAACTATAAATTATTTAAATGCTCGATATTAATGTTGCTAAGATTATTGAACTCCAAGGAAACATAATCGGTCTGATGACATATGGTTTAGTCTCTATGTATACAGTTCCAATGATAGAGTGTGGGAAAATCCCAAAGAAATATTGGTTTGAATCATAAATTATTAGAAAGCTTCGAACTTTTCTCAGAAATTATCATTTCGTTTGTGTGGGAAACTACTTATAAGGGGAAAAAGTTGTGGTTTCCTAACTTTCCACATTCAAATGCTTACAAACCACAAAAGTAAAAACTTATTTTTGTAAAAATTATTTTTAGAGGTCGGTTTTCAAATGCCAAAGATTTCGTCCTCCTGAAATTGAAGAGTGAGGATTTATTTATTCCTTTATAAAAAGGAAAATTGAGATTTTGCTTAAAAGTTTTATATAGTGTACTGTAGTAAAGAGAAGATTCACATTCATATAAGTAATGTGATGACAACATTTCCCTGTCTAATACATGTAGAAATTAAACAGCTATTAAATGCCACACTTTGGCAACAGACAAAAAAAAATGAGTTTTTATTCTTCTTATGAGACTTCAGGTATTTCTCAAAAACAAAAGAAGTTAATTAAGAACTTTTAAAAATTGTTGGTTGATGGCGATGACAAAGTGTGTCCATCTACAGAATGTGAATCACAAATCATCTCTTTTTATCTTTAGTATTTGATATTAGATCACAGGTCTCTTTTTAAAACCTTGGAAAAGTTGATACTTAAGTCTCCCATTTATTTTATTCTCTGAATCTTCATCCTTATCCTGCCCTGAAAACATGAGAATTTTCCAACAATTTTTGATTGTCTCCAAACTCTCTTCAGCTTCATCTCTCAGTCAACAAAATCATTCATACCTATAAAAATGTTGCTTCATGCACCTATTATTATTGTATTATAAGCTCCATGAGAGCAGGATTGTCTTGTTCCCTGATAAATCTCTATGTAAGGAAAATGGAACTTGACAGTTTCATTTCAGTGCAGTTGCCAGGGCTTTAATCACCACTGTATATCCAATATTCTATGCAGAACTGCATCATGCCACATTTCTTACCAGCAACCTCACAAATTTTCTCCTCCTCCTGGCTTTTTTCCCCCACAAATAGCAGTCCCTTAGAAGCATCTCTTCTCTCATCAAACATCAGTTCAATTGCCAACCCAGTCTGTCTGTCTGTCCATCTGTGCCCCTACACCCTGGTCTCAGCTTCTAATATGAATATAGTGACCGAATAACACCACATTTAAACCAGGGCAATGTTGAGAGCAGAAGAAAGTGATAATTGAATGGACTACCAGGACAGTGATATAAATCAGGACTTTATTGAGAAAATGGAGTGTAGTCACCTTAGCCAAGTACTATGCCGGAAATTATACATAATCATGGGAGCAAAAGATGCTAAAAACAGACAAATAATTTGAAAACCACATGAACATGTCCAATAAAGAACTAGTATCCACAATATAAATAAGAACTCCCAATGCTCGTTAGAAAAAATATTCACATAGGAAATAGGCAAAACATATGAGCAGACATTACACTGAGGATATATTGATGGCAAATAAACACTTAGAAAGATATTCAGCATCACTAGGCATTAAGGAAATACAAATTAAAATACAAGGAGAGAGATTCAAGATGGCAGAGTAGAGGAGGGCTGCATTTCTGTTTACTCTGTGGCTCAGTATTTAGAGGGACTATTGCTTCTCAGCAAGGTGGGTGAATGCACTGAGATTCAACATTGGATAGTCAGAGTCTTTTAGAGATTCAAAAACTCTGGAGCATTGCACAAAGAACAAGAAAGAATACATTGGCGCCAAACCAGTTGCAGCAGTGTTGGGGCGCTGGTTCACTACAGAGGACAGGGATAATACAAACAGAGAGAGAAACACAATGGACAAATTTGGCACGGAAAAACATGTAGATCAGAAAAGCAGCTGACTGGCTGATCCAGAGGCTGCCCACGGATGAAAAGTGCTCTGGGTTTCTCAACTGGTAAGTGAAGAGATGAAGCAGGAGGCCTCGTGAGGACAGCACACTGTGGCTTGCTGCTGTAGGATCCTGGGAGGTCACAGCAAACATCACCATTCTGTCCCAGCGCATGTCTACCTCTCTCTCCCTCTAATCTGTTTTTCCCCATTTTTCCTCCTCCTTTATAGACGTCACTTGTTACATCTCTTCTGAATTCTCTCTGCTCACATTTTGAACATTCCAAGCTTACTTTTACCTTCCTGTCCTATTTTCTCCTCTCTTAATTAATTGTATTTTTAGCATCTCTTGGGGCTACTTGGTTTATACCACTCCTGCCCCCACCATCCATGTTGTTGCAGGCTCATGACACCTGCTGCTCTCTACTTGAATGCCAGATTTGTTCACAGCTGATTGTTGGTTTGGGTGTGGGAATGGCTGACCTCATCCCTCCCGTTTTTTGTGTTGATTAGATGTCACAGTAGGCACAAGGCTTTTATTTGAATGTTGCATATTGTTTGTTTTGGTTGCTGCTACTGTTTCTTTCTCCTCTCCCTTTTCAATTGAGGTTCTGGGGATCTACACGGACACAGGAATGTCGGGTGGAGACTGTGCTGCTGAACTAACCCCAAGAGACAGTACAACTTTCACCAACTACAAATTAACCACACTCAAATTTCTGTGCTATTTTAATACATAGTATAGAAGAGACAAAAAAAAAAATAACAACCAGGCCCCAAGTAAGAATGGCTGGGGGAAGGGTCTCACATCCCACTCAAATACACCCACTCCTGTAGCAAAACTAGAGAGAATTATCACAAAGACTGTGGATACCACACTTCTGAGGGGGTCTCAATATAGATCACTCTAGAACATAGTGACAAAAAAAAAAAAAGACTGTCGCTATGATGACAGACCACATATACTGGTGGAGGAAAGATGTATCCCAAAAGATGCATAAAACCCAACACAGAAACACAAGAAATATGATACCTCCTAAAGTTCATAATTCACTAGCAACTGACTCCAATGATATTGAAGTGAGTAAAATACCAGATAAAGAATTCAAAAGAATGATTATTTTTAAAAGATTAATGGATTCAGAGAGAACACATGCAAACAAATGAATTAAGGAAGTCAGATATAAGATAAATGAGAAATTCAATAAGGAGATAGAGGTTTTGAAAAAGAACCAAACAGAAATCTTGGAAATGAAAGACACAATAAAATAAACAAAATTTTCAGTTGAACATCTAATAGAGTAGTCTATGCTAAGACAGAATCATAGCTATAGGACAGAGTGACTGGCCTTTAACATTCAGACAATAATAAAGAAAACAAAATAAGTAACCATGACCAGAATATACAAGAACTTTGGGTCAAAATTAAAAGAACAAATTTAAGAATCACTGGAATTGAAAAAGTAGTGAGATGAAGGCAAATGGCATAGATAACCTCATCAAGGAAATAATAACAGAAAAATTTCCAAACCTTTAGATAGATAACCAGTTACAGGAGGCATTCAAAATTCCAAATAAACAAGACCAGAAAGAACCTCTCCATGACACATTATAATCAAAATGCCTAAAATACAGAATAAGGATTGAATTTTTAAACCTTCAAGAAAAACATTCAGATTTAGAGGGAAGCCAATCAGAATTATTTCTGATTTCTGAGCATAAACTCTAAAATCCAGGAAGGCATGGAATGATGTGTTCCAAGTCCTGAAAGAAAATAACTGTTAACCAAGATTGCCATATCCAGCAAAATTAACCTTCAGAGTTGAATAAGAAATAAAAACCTTCCAAGACACATGACTACTAAGCCAGCACTACAGGTAAAATATCTAAATAAATACCTCATTTAGAAGAAATAAAAAGCAAACCCCAGAGCTCACAAATAGACAAATATTTTTTGAAGAGTAGTTTAGCAAATAAGAAAAAGGACCAAATTAAACATTAAAAATAAATTAAAATGGAAGGAATTAATAAATATCTTTCATAACTCTATAATAACATCCAATGTAAATGGTCTGAATTCTCCAAATGAAAGATGAAGACTGGCAGAATGAATTTAAAAACAAGACCCATAAAAAAATAAGAACTCTATGCTGTTTGCAAGAGATTAATCTTACACACAAAGACAGCCACAGACTGAAAGTGAAAGTATGGAAATTGATGTACCATGCAAATGAAGCCTGAAAACAAGCAGGAAGAGCTCCTCTCATATCTGACAAAGCAGACTTCAAGTCAAAATTAATCAGAAAAGACAAATGTCATTTTTTAACTGGTAAAGGGAATAATCCAACAAGAACACGGAGTGATATTAAATATGTATGCCCCAAATATTGATGCACCTTATTACATAAAAAAGACACTACTCAAATTAAAGACTCAGACCTCTGCACAATAATTCTGAATGACTTCAACACAGTCCTTGCACCAATAGATAGTTCATCCAAACATAAACTCAGTAAAGACTCTTTGGACCTAAAAAAAAAATTATAAAGTAAATAGATTTAACAGACATCTACAGAATATTTCATCCAACAACAGCTGAACATACTTTCTTCTCAGCTGCTGATGGAAGCTTCTCTAAAATGGACCTAATGTATGCCACAAAACAACGCTCAGCAAATATAAAAACTTGATATAATTTCTTGCACTGTATCTGATAATAATGGAATGGAAGGAAATTAGAAATCAATACCAAAAATACCTATAGAAACTGTACAAACATAGGGAGATTAATGATGAATGGGTGATGACATCAGGGGAGAAAACAATAAAAATAAAATATTGATGAGAGAAATTAAATACTAAAATTTACAGAAAGATATTCCATATTTATGGATTAGAAGAATTAAAGTGGTTTAAATGTATATACTACCCAAGTCATTTACAAAGTTAATGTAATCCCCAGAAATTCCAATGGCATTTTCACAGAAATAGAAAAAGTCACAAAATTCATATGAAACCATTTTTAAAAGAAGCAAAATCCAAAGCAATCTTGAGCTAAAAAGAAGAAAGGTATAAGTATCATACTATCTTATTTCAAAACATAGTTCAAGCATAATGGTTCAAGCACAAAGAAATGCATTAAACAATGGTACAGAATAAGGAAACCAGAAATTAGCCCATGCGTTTACAGTCCATTGATCTTTGATCAAGCTGCCAAGGACATAATCAACTCAGTTGGAAAAACTGAATCATCACATGAAGAAGAATGAAATTGAGTGCTCATCTCACCACACTCTGTTGGGAGTCCACCCGGCTCCAAAGACTAACTTCCCCATCCCCCAAGAAGAGCTGTCCAATGGTGAGCCCTGCCAGCTCACATGATCCTGCTGTCCAATGGTGAGCCCTGCTGGCTCACATGATCCTTATCCACCAATCAAAAAGCACCCCATGCCAACTGTTAAACCCTTCAACCATTAAACTGTCATAACTGTCAAACCACCCCCGGCTCTATAAATATGCAGAACTGTTCCTTAATAAACGGGCATTTTCTCTGACTGCAAGCCTTGATGGTTCTTTCACTCTATACAACAATCAACTCAAAATGGATTAAAAATTTTGGCATAAGATCTGAAATTATAAAACTACCCTATGAAAACAGGAAAGCTACACATTATTGTTTGGGATAAGATGTTTGAATTTGAGTCAGGCAAACAAAAGCTCAGGCAACAAAAGCAAAATTAGACAAATGGGCTTACCTCAAATAAAAAAAAAACTGCACAGCAATGAAAAGAATCTTAAAAAGTGAAGAGACAACCAATTACAGTGAAATACTTGAGGCAGCTAACTTCATAGAGAGAAAATATTTTTTTAGCTTGAGCCTCATTAGGGTCTGGGGGTGGCATTAGCTCAGTTCTGACAAAGTTCTACTAGCAGCAGCCACAGCATGGTGGAGGCATGCATGTATGGAAGAGCTTGAGGAGCCAACAGAAGTCAGAAAGAGAGAGACTGACTCGGGTCTTGAAATCCTATCCCATCAATGACCTAAGAACCTTCAACTAGGCCCCACCCCAAAGCTCCACCACCTCCCAACCGTGCCACCCAGCAACCAATAATTAACCACAATGGACCCTTGGGGAACACTCAGACCACACCCAAGCCAAAGCATAAAGATTGGGAGAGAATATTTGCAGACCATATATCTAATAAAAGATAATAACCAAAATACATAAGGAACTCAGCTCCATAGCAAGAAAATCACCCAATTAACAAATGGATAAAGGGACCAAATAGGTATTTCTCAAAGGAAGGCATATAAGTGACCAAAAGCTATATGATAAAAAAGTTAAACATTACAAATGTGCAAACTAATGCCACAATGAAATGTCATCTCACACTTTTCAGAATGACTATTATCAAGGAGATGAAAGATAACAAGAACTGATGAGACCTGGGGGAAAAGGGACCCCTTCTACTCTGTTGGCAGGAATGTCAACAAAATGAAGTTCCTCCAAACATTCAAAATAAAATTAGCATATGCTCCAGCAATTCTACTTCTAGGTATACATCCAAAGAATTTGGCAGCGTGTTGAAGAGCTTCAGCTTTGGTCACAATAGTCAAGTTATGAAATCAAACTAAGTGTCCATCCATGAATGAATGGATAAAGAAAATGTGGCATGCATACACATGACTTCAATATTAAAAAGGAAAAAAATGTGCTATTTGGAGCAGCATGGTAGAAATTGGGGGACATAACACCGAGTAAAATGAGCCAGGTACAGAAAGATAAATGCCAAATAATCTTACTTGTGTGTGGAAGCTAAAACAATCATATTTATAGGAATAGGGAGTATAAAACTATTTCCAGAGGCTAGAGGCTGGGGGTAATGGAACTGTGTTGGTCAAAGGCACCACGTTTCCGTTGGACAGGAGGAAGGTATTTCTGTTTTGCTTTGCTTTCTTTTGTTTGCAGTCTAGTGCTCAGCATGAAGTTAAAGGAATGTACTGTACATGTCAGAACAGCTAAGAGAACAAATTTCAAATGTTCTCATCACAAAAGGGCAAGTATTTCAACTGATGGATACATTGATTAACTATTTAATCATTCTACATTTATGCATACAGCCTTCCATCTCTTTGTACCACATAGGTATATACAACTAAAATTCCTCAAGTTACAATTTTAAATTAGTTTTATTTTTTAAAAACTAATTATTTAAAAATCCTGGCAGAAATTACACTATGTCTAGAACTTAGTATAAAAAGAAGGACTTATCAAGACTCCTAAGATGTAGCTAATGGGACACTTAGAAATGAATTTATAGTTATAAATGCATTTTAAAATGCAAGGTTTGAAATCAGTTATTCAACACAAATGACTAAGAGATTAATGGTAAGATAAACCAAAGGTGGTAAAAGGAAGGAAGGAAAGAATAAAGAAAATGACAGATTCTAATTTTGTAGAATAAAAATATGCAAAAACTACAAGAGATGATCAACAAAATTTCAACTGATGTTTTGACAAGTCACTGCTACATTGTAGAATAAATTAAACAAGAAGCATTTAAACAATATTAGGAATAAAAAAGGCATAATGAGACATAAAAAGAGAATACATGTTTTAGAAGTTGTACAAAGTTGTGAAAAATGAATATGCCAATAATTATAAAGAGTTAGATTAAAATAGAGAAAAGCATAACAAAAAGGACAATAGAACTTATAAGCAACATCTCCCCTGCCCCTTAAAAAGGCATTAGGCCCAAGTATTTCATAATGAATTTAGTTGATTTGCACAACTTCCAAATAACAGAAGTTTAACCATTAGTTTAAACTGCCAAAGAACAGAAAGAAAGGGAAATCTAGATGTTTTTTGTTTTGTTTTCTAAGTACAATTTTAATTCCAATCAGGACAAAGACAATATGAGAAAAGAAACCCGTAATCCAAGCTTACTAGAAAATGTCAGTGGAAAGAACTTCTAAATAAATTACAAGAAAATTAAGGAAAATATGTAAAAGAAAACATTATATTGGCTTAAAGAACCAACTTCCTCAACAGGACTCCTAAAGCACAAGAAGTAAACTCAAGAATCAGTAAATGGAACGGTATCCAACTAAAAAGCTTCTTCACCCCAAAGGAAACAATCAAGAATGTAAACAGAAATTAAAAAAAAAAAAAGAATGTAAACAGAGAGCCTACAGAATGGGAGAAAATCTTTACCATCTGTACCTCAGATAGAGTGTTAATCCTCAGGATATACAAAGAACTCAAAAAACTCAACAACAACAAAAAACAAAACAATAACCCAAACAATAAATGGGCAAAGGAACTGAACAAACACTTCACAGAAGAAGAAATATGATGGGTCAACAAATGAATGAAACAATGTTCAACATCTCTAGCAATTTGAGAAATGCAAATCAAAAGTACACTGAGATTTCATCTCATTCCAGTTAGAATGGTAATCTTCAAGAATACAGGCAACAATAAATGTTGGCAAGGAAGTGGTGAAAAAAGCACACTCATACATTGCTGGTGGGAATGCAAATTGGTACAACCAATATGGAAAGCAGTAGGAAGATTCCTTCAAAAACTTGGAATGGAACCACCATTTGATCTAGTTATCCTACTCCTCAATTTATACCCAAAAGACTTAAAATCAGCATACTGCAGTGATGAAGCCACATCAATGTTTATAGCAGCTCAATTCACAACAGCCAAGCTATGCAACCAACATAGGTGCTCTTCAGCAGATGAATGGATAAAGAAAATGTGGTATATATAACTCACAATGAAATATAACTCAGCCATAAAGAAGGATGAAATTATAATATTTCTCAGTAAGTGGATGGAACTTGAGAATATCATGCTAAGTGAAATAAGCCAGTCCCCCCCCCAAAAAAAAACAAAGGCTGAATGTTATCTCTGATATGTGGATACTGACTCACAACAAGGGAGGGTGGGGAGTGGAAGAATAAAAGTTCATTGAATTAGACAAAGGGGAATGAAGGGAAAAGAGGGGATGGGAGAAACAGTAGAATTAATCATTCACAACTTTCCTATCCTTGTATATGAACACATGACCAGGGGAACGCCACCTCATGTACAACCACAAGAATAAGATCCTAATTAGAATAAATAACACTCCATGTATTTATAATATGCCAAAATACACTCTACTGTCATGTATATCTAAAATGAACAAATATTATTTTTAGAAAAACATTATATTGGGCTCAGGATGTGGCTCAAGTGGTAGCTCGCTCGCCTGGCATTCGTGAGGCACTAGGTTCGATCCTCAGCACCACATAAAAATAAAATAAAGATATTGTGTCCACCTAAAACTAAAAAATAAATATTTTTTAAAAACCATTATATTAAGTCCAACTTGTATTCATGTCAGAAGTAGAAGAATGATTCATTACCAAAAAATCCATGTAACTCACCACATCAATATATTAAAGTGAAGAATTTCATAATCATCTTAAGAATTACAAGAATAAAAAAATCATAAATAAATGGGAATTTATTTAAATAAGATTGTTTATCAAAAGACACAAAAATATCAAGCCAAACTCTAGAAGCATTAAGATCAGAGCAAGAATGTCCATAATCATCCTAAAATTCAGCATTATCCTGGAGCTAATGTACACAAAAGTACAAGAAATCAGGAGGAATAAGAATTTTCAAAAGATAGATGAAATTATTAGTATAGGGATGGGGATGTGGCTCAAGCGGTAGTGCGCTCGCCTGGCATGCGTGCAGCCCGAGTTAGATCCTCAGCACCACATACAAACAAAGATGTTGTGTCCGCCGAGAACTAAAAAATAAATATTAAAATTCTCTCTCTCTCTCTCTCTCTCTTAAAAAAAGAAATTATTAGTATAGATAGTTGTTTTTATAGTATAGATAGTTGTTTTTATAGTAAATTCAAGATAATTTGTAAGTTAAAAATTGACTGAAATATCCCAATTTTACTTTCTTGAGGTGCCAGAGGACAGTTTGAGACTGGCAAAACAGCTGGAAAATTAAGAGGCTCTCTCTTAGAAGACAGTCACCAAAGACATGAACCCAGAAACCTAGATATGATCTGCCAAATTATTGAGTGTCTGCTGAATTATTGTGACACATGGAGATTCCAAGGAACTCTATGAAAACTAAACTGAAATCTACAAAGGGAAATTGCAGCTGAGCTGATGTCATTGGAGAAAACTTAGAGTTGGAGGCACGTTAATTGCCTGCTGGAACAAAAGTCACACACTTAAAAAGAACATAACCAAACACAAAGTCCTCAAAATGTACTAACCACAATGTCCAGCATAGAACAAGAATAACTAGGCACTGGGAGGAATATGGAAATATGACCTCTATTCAGAGAGAAAAAGCAGTGAGTAGGAACTAACTCTATGTCTCCTTAGTGTTGAACTTAGAAAAAGACTTTAAAACGACCGACCGTTATAAATAAAGTCAAGTATTTCAAGGACAGTCCCAGAAATGAATGGTTAAGGTACATTAACAGGGAAGATAAAATAAAAACTACTATAAAGAAGAAACAAATAGGAATTCTGGGAATAAAAGATGTCCATTAACAAATTAAAAATCATTAGATAATCTAGCAGAATTTTGGAAACAGGCAGAAAAAGAAAGAATAAATTTGAAAATTGATCGGTAGAAATTACCCAGACTAAAGAAACAGAGAAGGGAAAAAATGGATGAAAATGAACACAAACTGAGTAACAATGGGACACCACCAAGAAGCTTACCCCAGTGAAATTAGAATTCCTCAGACAGGAAAAGAGGGAGCAGGCCGCAGGAAAGATATTTAAGAGATGATTAAAATTTCCCAAAGGAAGTTAAAAAACAAAACAAAAACCCTAAACTTACAAATCAAGAAGGTCAATAGGATAAATACAAACAAAGCCACAAACACAGCATAGAAAAGAATGAAACTCAAAGGAAAAGAGAAAAAAATCTTAAAATTAAGAAGAGAAAAATGATGCATTACCCACAGGGAAACGGAGACAGAAAATTTCTCCAGAACAGTGGAGGCCAGAGCATCAGAAGGTGTGTACTCTGGAAAACCATCTTGGGCTACATTTTAAATATTTTATATTTTAAATATAAAAGTTATAATTCAGCATTGCTCCTTTTTTTCCTCTTATCATGCTGAAGTATTGAATATTGAAATCGTTTAGTAACTTAGAAAATTTTTTTCACAAGTTCTATTTTTGGTGTCATATTTAAATTATCCAAAGTCCAAGCATCATCAGTAGGACTTTGACCAACCTTTCTCCCATTGAAACTCATCAGTCATATTTTTCTGCTGCTATCCTGGCCAGCACAGGAAGCAATAAAATGACTATCTTGCCATGAAGTTTAATCAAGATCAATAGTAATTTTGAACATTTTAGTTTCTCAAATATTGACCCATTATCATTAATACCAGGATTATCCATCTCACGATTTCTGCCATAGACCAATGGCAGCTACAGAATTTCTACAGATGGGAACCAAGAGGTGCAAATCTGGTAGTAGAGGGACAGAGGGGATCTCACCTTGATGTGGATTGACATAAGCAAATGCCATTTTAAACTTAGATTTTGTGTTTGAGGCATAGTCACACCTAGAGCACTGATGGCAATAGGTCCGCTTTGTTCATTTAAACTAGTGCTTAATGTACTTCACTAAAAATTTACTTGCTTTCTTATATTTTAGAAACTCACTGATCACTGAAAATATCAGACAGATGCTAAGGATTCTCAGTTTTCAAGACTCTTTTTTTTCAAGTTTTTCTCAGTTGATAATGTAACACTTCTTTCAAGGATTCTCCAGTGACAAGTGGTGCTAAAACCAATTGCCTGGACTTCTGACTTTTTTTTTTTCTTGTAGGCTTATTAAAATCTCCTTCATCCGGTTCACTTGATTGCTATAATGGAATAGGAAAAAATGATAAAGGTGGTTTCAGGAAAAAAAAAACAGTAAAATTCATTTGCTTGCTGTCTTGCTTTTTCTGACACTGGACAGAAGTGTTCTTATTAATTTATGTCCCATGTCTTCCAGAAAGTAAAGAAACTGCATCATTGGCAGTTAAATTAACAGGACTGGATAAAAACTCTGGATATTGATCCAGAACTCAAGCTTATCCTTCAGTAAAAGAGAGGGGAAAATCACTCTCATTTCAAGCCTGAATGCTGTATTATTTGCTGAACTGCAGTCAGAGGAAATTCAGGAGCTGCTCCTTCCAATGCTCCTGCTACAAATTTGCCCTTTTGAATAGAATTTAAAATATACACCAATTCTCACCTACTTCATGGGAGTTCATTTCAGTCCTATCCCAGGTCCAAAGTGTGGAAGGTAAATTCTCTGAGAGAAGAAGTAGGCAAGGGTCTTTTCATGAGCTCAGCCATCCTGACTCCAGAGGAAAATCACCAGTGCACAAACTTATGAACTCTGTAAGATATACACAAAATAGGGGCAGATCCAGTTCATAGATTACCCACATATAGATACCTGCTGTGGTGTGTTAACAGAGAACTTATGTGGAGACCCTCTCTCTTTAGATAAACTCAGGAAGTCTTTCCTGTAAATGTCTATGACAGAAAGGAATGACAACGAACATCATCACAAGATGTCAACATCCTAAATGTATGTATTAATCTCAGTCCTCCAAGAAACAGACACCAAGATATGACTAATCATATAAAAAAAATTTACTGGGGAAATACCTGTGAAAGAAAAGGAAGAGGTAATTGGAGAAAGCAAGGAATCTCTAGACTATGAAGTGAGTTGAAATCCTGAAGAAGGGGGAAAGGAAGGAGGGAAGGGGGGAAAAAGTGTTAAACTTGCAGTTGCATGCAAGTTTTAGCAAGCTTGAGACAATTGTCCTTTCGGGAAATCCTGCATCTTGCCATAAGGTGTCTATGTTAGAACCTCTGCCACACCCAGCCACTGATTAGGAACAGTACAAAGGATGTGTGGTATGAGCCGAGGATAGAATCTGAAGGGTAAAATCTAAGACTGTCAGTCAACTACGTTTCCTGCTGCAGGAGATCCAAGTGGCACATTTTCATGGCCACCATAATATACAAGGAGTCCTTAGAAATCAATAAGATAAAAGGGGAAGGCTCCAGTATGAATAGGCAATGAACACGATACCAAATTGTCTATCAGCCACTCAACCATTTCCCTCCTCTGTTCTCATGCCCAGATTGCAATGACTAGAAGAGTTTCTTCCATCGGGATCCTGGGTCACACTCCACCAATGATAGGATTCCTGTGAGACTCTAGGAGTGTAAGAAGCCACACTGTAACTGTGTGCTGCAGGTAGAGACTCAACAGGGGATGGGAGGTTTTGCTCTGGACACCTGGATGCTCTCCACAGCACTTGTGCCTGAGGCAGCAGAATGTACCACGTCTTTCTAGATATTTCTGCATATCCGGATTTTCTTGAAAGCAAGTAGCAGCTTTTCCTGGTCTCTTTCCTAATCATTTCATAAACCTCTAATTCTTCATATTAAATCACTTCCTGCTTAAAATACCTGAGCTGTTTCTGACCAAATCCTGACTGATAGAAACATTGATAAGAAAATTACAACAAATGGAAATAAATGTATGGATACACAATCACCATTAAACATACAAATATGAAATTAGATATTGCTTTTATTCATCAAATAAGCTAAAGTTTATTTCATTTGTATATAATTACATACTTGTCTGTTTTGTTATAAATACCATTCGGCCATACTATCTCCTAGCAATTATGTTTTATAGTTAGTTATGTTTTATTGCCTTCTAGAAAGCAAGATTATTATAGGCTTTTCCATGTTCATAATCTGTAATCCCCTAACTACAGTTGTGGAAATTGATCTTAACCTGACAATACAATATTAACATATAAGAGTATTTGTCATAGCATAAGTCAAAAAGTTATAGGTCAGAAATTTTTTTAAAAACTCAACTATCTAGATACCTAAATTTATCGTACTGTCTTAGCCCATTCAAGCTACTTTTGTGAATGTCCTAGACCAAGTTATTTATAAACAGCAGAAATTTATTGCTTACTATTCTGGGAACTGGGATGTTCAAAATCAAAGTGCCAGCCAGTTTGGTGTCTGGAGGGGACCTGTTCCTCATAGATGGCACTTGTAGGTTTACTCTCATGGCAGAGAGACAAGAAGCTCCTCATAGCTCTTTTATAAGGACACAAACCCATCCACTCTCCAAAGTCCCATCACCTTGGGAGTTTAGCTTGAGAACTGGGGAGCGGGGAGCAAACATTGAAACAATAGCATGTTCATAGAACGGAACTGCTGTGCAGCCATTATGAATCATGCTTTGGTACAAATTTAAAAATATGAGAATGAGTTCATGAAATTCAGAAGTGGAAAAGTAAGATGTGTAGTTATGGATGCAGTATGATGACTATATTGCATATAAAGTATACGATATGTTTTATACCCACACACATAATAAATGTATACATTTCACACTTTGCCAAACATGAAATGTGACAAATATTTAACTGTGGCTATTTGTTCAGTGGTAGGATTGCAGATAATTTTTATTTTTATGTATTTCTGATTTTTAAAAATGTACCATAAAGGGCATGCATTTTATAACCAAATACAGGTCATAAACATTTTAATGTGCCTTATAACATTGTAACAGTCCATCAGGAAGTAAAGAAATGAGAATGCATTTCTACCCTTGGTACACATATTGATTTAGGTCTTTTATTTCCCTTTCAGATATCGTTTTACAAATTGAGAGAATTCGGTTGATACAGCTCAATTCACACTTGCTATGCAAGAGAAAAGTGACCTCATCGGCTAAGGCTGAGCTGACTCCCTATTCCCACCATGATATTTCTATACTGCCCTGATGCCATGATGCTAACTCATAAGATTAGAAGCAAGCTCTATTCTTGGAGTAACAAGAATTTGGTCAAATAATGCCAAATATGAGATTATTGTCTCATCAAAGCCTTCCATCAGCCTTGTCTTTCTTGCCCTGTGCAGTTTTCTCAGTTCAATAAAGGATTAGAACACAATGCTTGTTTGGAGAATTGTGATTTGATACTGCATCAATATCTTTCTGAGTGGTGTTTTTCATTTTCCTCCCACTGTAACTTTTTAAGCCTTAGGAGAATTAGTTGAAAAGCCAGGTCTTTTGGCGGATGCTAACATGAAGCCCTCTACTTTGTCACTTGGAATCATAAATCCCAGAAAACAGCTCCTAATTCCATTTCAAGTTGTTTTCTTAGAGAATGATTGACAGGTCCTTTTGTTTTTTTAAAGCTCCACACACCTCCTGCACTTGCTGACTTTCTGGCAGCCATTTACAGAGCTCTGCTCCTCAAAGGCATCAGGTGTGTGTTGACTGCCCGGCCTTCTTCTCCAATTACACTGGCTCATCCAGTGTCTCCGAACACACACACACACACACACACACACACACACACACTGCTGCTACTATCAGGTGACACTCCCCACTGAACTGAAATCTGCTTATCCTGCAAGCATTGAATCAAGCAAGATCATCCCATGAACCTTCCCCGAATTTCTCCTAATTTGGATTTCTCAGCATCCATCACAACTGAAGTCTACAGAGTAGC
The DNA here is from genome assembly GCF_045843805.1 of Urocitellus parryii. NCBI lineage: Eukaryota > Metazoa > Chordata > Mammalia > Rodentia > Sciuridae > Urocitellus > Urocitellus parryii. Next base: position 63,835,678 of record NC_135544.1, on the reverse strand, counting down.
GCACTTAGACCCAGGCAAGATGGGCCCCTGGATTTTAGGCTTTAGAGCTCAGATCTGACTCCTTTTGGCCATGGCCTTCCCTTTGGGACAAAAAGGTCCATAGATTTAAATGATATGCCTGCCTGGAGCCTGTACCCTCCCTTCTAGACCATGCTGTGGGCCCCAGAATCCCCTGCCCCAATGGCCACATAGTCTCTCTCAGGGATTTCATGCCTCTTACTTGGGTCCATCCCTCTGAACAGACAATATCACAAGTGCATGATCCTCCAAGGCCCAAGCCCAAGGGTCAGGTATCCAGATGTGTGGATCGGGGTATTCAGGGACATTCACATGGTCCCTCAAGATTTCGGTCTAGGGGGCAATGGGAAGGAGGACCAGTCAGTGCCCAGGGCCAGCTCTTCCAGCTCTGCCATATTGAGTCTTCCTAATTTTACCATTAGGCCCCAGCACAACACTCAGGCTATTTAGCACATTCTCCAGCTGAATTTGCCAGTGTTCATGGGCACGCTGAGTTAGAAATAGATTTCATTTTAAATTAACACAGAAACATAGCAGAAAGAGAAAGGGTTAATAAGATTAAAAATAAAGGAGGTAATAAGCAGTATGAGCTGCATTCTTGAGAGATGATTTCATGTAACCCCCTAACAACTATGTGAAGTTTCGTTGTCTCCCTTTCAAAATTCGGAAACTAAGCCTGAAAAGAGCTGGCTGGGTTTTGCCATGGTCTCACAGGAGGGGACAGCATCTTCTTGACACCACAGCCCAATCTCTCTTCACTGAAACTTCCCAGGTTCTAGCTCAGACATCTCCTAGGAGGTCCATGTCAAACACACTTCAGGGAGTAACCAGCAGACAAGAGTTTCCCATGTGTGTGTGTTGTGGTTAGCAACCGGAAAGTTGGTTCTAAAAAGTTCATTTTGCAAAAGCTGATGCTCACAGGCTGGAGAGCAGATTTAGAAGATCTGTGGTGGCATACAGGCGGCTCTTCCTGTCTTGGGGTCAGCTAGTTAGTTATTGAAGGTGGTATATTCTAACTTTGGAGAATTGGAAGATTGAGAGTTTCAAAAACCTTTGCAGATGTTGACCTTGCAGAGCTGAGAAAGTGTCAGGGTTTTTTTTTTTTTTTTTCTTGCAAATAATGCAACTTTCCTTATCTACCATGGAACAGATCTTAATAGAGGACGGACGTTTGTGGCATGAGGTTAGTGAATATTAAACTAAACAATGTATGTCCCTTGGGTGTGTGGGATTTCTGAAGAAGAGACTTTATGCACATATTTAAGAGTAGCAGGAAATTATAGAGCAGCCTCCTCCACCTGAGGGCACTGAATCCCAGAGGGAGCTGGTGACTTAGCCAAGAGAATGAGTAAGGGCTAGAAGGGTAGGTCTCTTTCCACTCCTCCAGGGTGCTCCTTCTATAGCCTAACATCCGGCTGATGGCTGACTAAGCCATGTGTGTATATAATAAAATAAATAATAATGCTAAATATTAAACAATAATATTTAAAATAACGCTAAAGTCTAATCAAATGTGGTAGGTGTGGATACTATACCTATAGATGAGGGTGTGAGGAGACTATGTACAAAAGAAAAGAACATTTAACTATTAGGTCTTCGATGACAAATGCTCCCCACCCTGAGCCTTCCAGGGGCATTCCTCTGAGTCATTCAAGATTGATTGCTATAAGAGCTTTCAAACCCTTATCTCACTAGGAAAAGGTCTTAATGTTGATAAATTTAAGTACATACCACTGCTTTGTTGTTAGGTTTTTGGGAACCTTGTAAATACTTTAAGAATGCTTTGCTTTGTGTGAATCCACAAAAATGAAAGAATATTACCTAGGAGGGAGGAATTGAAGTAGGAAAAAATCATTTCTTTTTAATATTCTGAAATACACGTGGCTTTATTCGACCATAAGGTAAACGGAGCATGGAATTTATCAGGAAAAAAAAAGTCGAAGATTGGTTGTGCAGCTTTTCATATTTCAGATATTAATGAATCAAAGAGAAGTAAAATTTCTATCTATCTAAAGATATTAGATGACTGATATTTAAGAACATTTCTATATTCTCGCTTTATTTTACATTCCTGGAAATGTGTTTTTTCTATACTTTTTATTGGTACATTATAGTTGTACATACTGGTGGGATTGTTATGTATTCGTTCTCAACCCTTCTCCCTTCCCTGGTCCCTTTACTCTACTGATCTCCCTTTGATTTTCATGAAATGCCCCCCCCGCCCCCGCCCCGCTTCCTTTTCCTTTTTCCTCTCTAGCTTCCACATATGAGAGAAAACATACAGCCCTTGACTTTCTGAGTTTGAGCTTATTTTGCTGAACATAATGTTCTCAAGTTCTATCCATTTTCCTGCAAATGACCTCATTTCATTCTTCCTTATATACCATGTTTTCTATCTATTCATCCGCTGACAAACACCTAGGTTGGTCCCATAGTTTGTCTATTATGAATTTTGCTGCTGTAAACACGGGCATGCATTTATCACTGCAGTATGATGATTTTAACTCTTTAGGATAAATACAGGGGAGTGGTCTAGCTGGGTCATATGGTGGTTCCCTGCCTAGTCTTTTGAAAACTCTTCACACTGATTTCCATAGCTCTCTTAATTAATTTACAATCTCATCAACAGCGTAGAAGTATTCCTTTTTCTCCACATCCTCTCCAGCATTTACTATTATTTGTATTTTTTATTTTTATTTGTTCTTTCTAGCAATATATGATAATAGAATCCATTTTGATATATGTATACAAGCATAGAATATATCTTATTCCAATTAGGAACACAGCCTTGTTGGGATGATGCTGAGACATGACTGCCATTCTGACTGGAGAGGAAATCTCAGTGTATATGGCTTTTACTTGGCATTTCCCTAATTGCTAAAGATGTTGAGCATTTTTTCATATATTTGTTGGCCATTTGTATTTCTTTTGTGTCTGTTTAGTTTATTTGCCCAGTTATTGATTGGGCTATTTGGGGGGGGTTAAGTTTTTTTAGTTCTTTATATATTCAGGATATTATTCCTCTGTCAGAAAAGTAGCTAGCAAAGATTTTCTCCCATCCTGTAAGTTCTGTCTTCACATTCTTATTGTTTCATTGACTGGGTAGAAGCTTTTTAATTTTTATGCCATCCCATTTACTAACTCTTGACATTATCCTGGAAATATCATTTTATCACAATAAAATCTATGGAATTTTATCTGATTTTACTTATTTTTTTAAAAATCTGCAAAAAACATAATTTACCTGTGTATTTGGTACAACAACATGCTTGTTGATTTTAACAGCCCTAGGCTGTTAAATTAAGCTGTTCAAAGTAACTTTTCTAGCGATTTCTGTGAACACATCATATACACAGTAATACCTAGCAAAAGTATTTCAAATAACTTCCCCTACACACACACACACACACACTCACAAATGCCTCCTCCCCCTCCCCCTCCCCCTCCCCCTCCCCTCCCCCTCCCCCTCCCCCTCCCCTACACACACACACACACACACACTTCCCCTACACACACACACACACACTCACAAATGCCTCTACACACACACACACACTCACAAATGCCTCTACAGACACACACACACACTCACAAATGCCCCTCCCCCTCCCCTACACACACACACACACACTTCCCCTACACACACACACACACACACTCACAAATGCCTCCTCCCCCTCCCCCTCCCCCTCCCCCCCTCCCCTCCCCCCTCCCCCCTCCCCCTCCCCTCCCCCTCCCCCCTCCCCCTCCCCTTCCCCCTCCCCCCCTCCCCTTCCCCCTCCCCCCCTCCCCCCCCTCCCCCCTCCCCCCCCTCCCCCCCTCCCCCCCTCCCCTCCCCTCCCCCCTCCCCCCTCCCCCTCCCCTCCCCCTCCCCCCTCCCCCCCCTCCCCTCCCCTCCCCCCTCCCCCCTCCCCCTCCCCCTCCCCCTCCCCCCTCCCCCTCCCCTTCCCCCTCCCCCCCTCCCCTTCCCCCTCCCCCCCTCCCCCTCCCCCTCCCCTCCCCCTCCCCCCTCCCCTCCCCCTCCCCCTCCCCCTCCTCCTCCCCCTCCTTTTAAGCTGAAACCCAATCCACTCTAGTCAGGAAAGAAACTACCGCTGACCTCACTTGTGCCCGCTGCGGCAGAGCAATACGGTAACTGCAGGAGATTACGGTACTAGCTGGGCTACAGCCTGTGTTACGTCAGCGAGAGCTGCAAAGTTCCTGGCCGGTTCTTCTCTGGTGTCGAGGGGCTGAATATTGAAAGGGTGATTGTGGAGTTGTTGGTGACTGTCGGGTTTTTTTTTTATTATTATATTATTTTCACTTTATTTTTAAATATCCAGGTATAGCGGTAACCAAGGAATTTGAAGGCGTCGGTGGTAGAGGGGTGAGTCAGCGGGTGGAAGAGGACTAGGATTTGGTTCCTCGGAGAGAGGTCCCCTCTTCCCACGCCAAAGAGGCGGCCGGCGGCTCGGGGAACTGAAGCCCGCCGCTCCTCCCCAGCGCGGGAGCGGGTGCTGGGCACCGCACTTCAGGTGAGTGCGCGGCGGCAGCCAGGGCAGGCGTGCGGCAGGGCCGGTGGGCGAGGCAGACGCCCCGGCCTGCAGGTGAGTCGGGATCCCCACTACCCCCAAAGCCTCGCCCGATCCACAGCAGCAGCGCTCCCCACCCGGTTTCCCTCCTGTATTCTGGGAAGTTATCTTCTAGTTAACAAGTGTCCCTGGCCCTCTGGGTACTGCCCCGAAGTAGGAGAGGACGGGTTTCCGCAGTGGCAAGCGTTTGCTATCACCTGCGACGGCCTGAACTCGTGGTTTTCACGGTAGCCTTCGCCGGGGATTCCTGTCTCAGAACTCAACCCCTGAAGGCAACCTGGGCACGTCCCCCCCCCCCCCCGCACTCGCGTCCCAAGTCCCTACGGTCGGCTCGCAGTTATGGAAACCCGGTTTTCTCACGTAGATTATGGTCCCCATCCCAGAAAATCCGAGCGTCCTCTGCCCGCTGGCACGCGGGCTTGATTTTTACGCCTACAAAAATCCGCATTGACTGCCACTTGCAAAGCCCCCTCTGCAGAGTACTGCGCTCCCCACCGGGTCCCCAGCAGTCCGGGTGTGGCTCCCGACTGGAGCCTCTGGGGCGGGCAATCCTGCGGCTTGGAAACCCAGCCAGGACAGACCTGACCTGGGTCCCGGTCAGCCCTCGGGATCCGCTCGGTTTTGCCGCGGACCTGGCTCCCAGGCCGGCGTGGTTGGTGAACCCGCTAGCATCCCGCATCCCGGAGTGCGAATTCCTGGGGCGTGAGAGTGAACGTGCGCGTGGCTCCGGCCTTGCGCTTTCCGGGTAGCAGAGGTTCTCTCTCCCAGGCCGCCCCCTCCAGGTGACTGCGTTGCAACCTGTTCAAAAGACTAAGGGGTAGATCCTCTGGATTCCACCGGCTTTGGCTGAGCGCTACGCACGCCAGCCGCAGTCGCGCCTACCCGGCTTGGGGATTTTTTTTTTTCCCCGCTGTAGTGGCGCTCCGGGTCCAGTCTCCGGGCACTACAGCTTGGATTGCTGTTGATGGGGCGGGGGTTGTTCGGGGGTTGGGGCGGGTGGTTGTTTTGTTTCCTCCCACTTTGGATCTTGAACTTGGTCGGAGGCAGCCAAGCAAAGCTAGAGAGGGCAGGTTCCCGGCTGGGATCTGGGGGAGGAGGGGGGGCGTGCGGTCCACTCCAGTGTCGTCTCTGTTTGGGCCGGGCAAGGCGGCTTCTGGCGGTGCTGCCAACTGGTGTCCGCACTGCCTCGCTCCGCAGCGCGCCTGAATCACGGTCCACATTTGATCTTTCAGGCGGGCGCAGGAAAAGAAGCACCGACGCAGCCACGGTCTCAGCCAACGTTTCACACCCTTTTCTCCCGGCCTGCGTGCCTAGAAGCTGGAGCTAGCAGGAGCCTACGGTGGGCCAGTAAACCTAAGGATAACTAAGGGCGGTGAGCAACGACCAGATGCAAAGGGTCCCTGTCTTTGAGCATCGACGGCTGATCTATACTTGCCTGTGGTTTGGGGGAAGAGTGGAGCTGGAATTTTCAATTCCAAATTATGTGCAGAATGCCCAGTTTTCTCCCCACTAGGACGGATCAGACGGTACAGAAAAGAGGACTCTGGTAATTCTGGTTTTGCATTTTGCAAGGTTTCTCCTCTAGCTTTACGTCAAACGTCGGGTAGGGAGGGAGTTGGGGTCCTGGCCAGCGCCGTGAGTGGAGAGGTTCTCTGATAGCCTCGCGCGCCCCTGGCCATGTTGCCTTTACTTCCCTATGATTTAGCGTGGCCCTCCCAGGGTTCCCAGGGCTGGTCGGGGTTGTTCCCCACCCGCGCATTCTCCCTCACCCCCAGCCAAACTCAACTGGCAGGGCTCCGCCGAGGCGAGACCTTTTGACTCCAGCTCCTTCCCTCCCGCCTCCGTCCCCCGCCCGAGGGTGGCCCTAGAGAGCCGGTTCTCGCCGGCCGGGCTGAGACCATGGTGTTTCTCTCCGGAAATGCTTCCGACAGCTCCAACTGCACCCACCCGCCGGCACCAGTGAACATTTCCAAGGCCATTCTGCTCGGGGTGATCTAAGGGGGACTCATCATTTTCGGGGTGCTGGGGAACATCCTAGTGATCCTCTCCGTGGCCTGTCACCGGCATCTGCACTCGGTCACTCACTATTACATCGTCAACCTGGCTGTGGCCGATCTGCTGCTCACCTCCACGGTCCTGCCCTTCTCCGCCATCTTCGAGATCTTGGGCTACTGGGCCTTTGGCAGGGTCTTCTGCAATATCTGGGCGGCAGTGGACGTCCTGTGCTGCACTGCGTCCATCATGGGCCTCTGCATCATCTCCATTGACCGCTACATCGGCGTGAGCTACCCGCTGCGCTACCCGACCATCGTCACCCAGAGGAGGGGCGTCAGGGCTCTGCTCTGCGTCTGGGCGCTTTCCCTGGTCATCTCCATCGGGCCCCTGTTTGGCTGGAGGCAGCCGGCCCCCGACGATGAGACCATCTGCCAGATCAACGAGGAGCCCGGCTACGTGCTCTTCTCGGCGCTGGGTTCCTTCTACGTGCCGCTGGCCATCATCCTGGTCATGTACTGCCGGGTCTACGTGGTGGCCAAGAGGGAGAGCAGGGGCCTCAAGTCCGGCCTCAAGACCGACAAGTCCGACTTGGAGCAAGTGACGCTTCGCATACACCGGAAAAATGTCGCGGCAGGAGGCGGCGGAATGAGCAGCGCCAAGAACAAGACGCACTTTTCGGTGAGGCTCCTCAAGTTTTCCCGGGAGAAGAAAGCGGCCAAAACGCTGGGCATCGTGGTCGGCTGCTTCGTGCTCTGCTGGCTGCCCTTCTTCCTGGTGATGCCCATCGGTAAGTGTTCAGGACGCCTGGGCGTGGGGTTCAGTGGCCTTCACCCTCTTCCTCTTCTGTTACCCAAGATCACAGTCCCTAGTGGAAGAGGGGTCTGCGTCTCTCTCTGTCAGCCAGGGCATTGGGGAAGGCTTTCTGGTAGAAGCTGAACGTTCATTCTCTTTCTACTCCAATCTCCTTTACACTGGGTCCCAGGGCACTTTTCAACTACTGTAAAGTGGCTTCCAACCGGTGCAGATTAATTGGTCTCCATAATAAGAATGTCAACTTCCTTAATGCCTTTAAGTATGTGTTTAATTTAAATCTGTCCGCCCTCTTTGGTGTCTGGGAGTCTCCGAGGAGTACTTAGGCTGACTGTCAAGACAGGGAGTGCAAATTCTCTTGGCCTGAAAATAAGCACCATGCTTATTTTAGACAAATGTGCCATTGTATTATTGCATTAGATTGTTCCTAGGGGTTATAATGGTCTGCTTATTATGTTGTATATGTGTGTTAATTTTATTTTCTGGATCAAGTATGAAAGGAAATATGGGAAACTTCTAACAACAAAAATGGGTTTATGTCTAAACCAACTTAAACCTTAAAGAGTGTTTTTCAATAATTGAAAATCATAACGTTTTCAATAAGTAAATACTTCTACCTTTATTTTGATATTTTATTTTGATAGCAAATATTAAACCAGACACCACTTATATCCAAAATCATCTGGGAAGTTGGAGATGACATTGTTTGAAAATAACAGCATAATATTTCAAGCCCATTTTTTTTTTGCAGATGATAAATTAGCTATTGTCAAAACTAATTAGCTCATTATAAGTATCAGCAAGCTGGTCCACTTGGAATAGTCATCTATCTCTGAAAGGCCTTCAGTGACATCCCAAAATGGTTGTTTGCTATTTTTAGTTGGTGAGTCAAATATAGACCCACACTTTGCTTATCTACTGACTCTAACAAACAAACAGTCATGGTAAAAAAAATTAATCAAAATTTGTTTCAAGTGCTTTAGAGCCAAGTTTAAATGGCATGGACCTAAAGTATTTAATTTGCACCCTGTGTAAGAGCAGCAGCTATTATTTTTTGAATGCCAACCACATTCCAGATAATTTACCAGACTTTCTATTTCACCAGTCCTTTCAACATCTATTAACCTGAAATCACAAGTGGGGGCAGGGATTCTTCTGGCTCTAATCCCGAAGTCACCAGCCACATGTAGCTACTTAAATGTGAGTCAATGATAAATAGTATCAAGATTAAGCACTTCCATCCCACTAGGCATTTTTCAAGTACACAATAGCTAGCTGTGGCCAGTGGCTACTGTTTTAGATAGGAGAGATATAAATTATTTCTATTATCACAGAAATTTTATCAGACAGGGCTTCCGGAGAGGCCCTTCCTGGTCCACCACCTGGCAATCCATGGTGCCCACCTTGTCATCATTACTTGCTCTGCTCCTGGAAGTGCACCTGGGCTTTGTATTTATGGGAATGACACCCCTTACCTGAGCCACTGCCAGTTTTCCTACCTTCCCACATCCCACCTCTTCCTGCCTTCTGGATTTCTGCACATTTATTCATGCATTTGCTCAGTTGACAAGTATTTATTGAAAACTTATTTTGGATAATTAAGGATGAACAGGACAGAAAAAGCCTTGCCCATGATACTCTTGCATTCTTTGGGAGGAGATAGAAACAAACAAATAAATATACGTTTAAAAGTCAAGGATTAACAAACACTATCCAAAAGTTAAGAGAGTAAGACAACAGTGAGTGGCAAGGATGACGGTCAGGAAAGTTCTACTGAAGAGGTGATATTTGAGCAGAGCCCTGGCTGATATGAAGAGCAAGCCTTGCAAAGTCTGGGAGAGAGAGCTCCCAGGAAAAGGAACAGCAAATACAAAAATGGGAAGGAGCTGGACCTGTTCAAGGAAGAGCACGAGGGCCAGGAAGGCTGGACTACGGACAGCAAAGGGCCAGATGAGTTCAAAAAGAGGTTGGGGAATAGGTGGAATCAAAGGCAAGTGGGTCTCCTGGCCCAAAGTAAAATTTGCGTATTATTCTAATTCTGTGGAAAGCCACTGGGGGAGGGGGTTAGCAAGTGAGTGGCTCGTCTCATTTTATATTTTTAAAGGATTGTTATTTTGGATGGAGAATGAGATTCGGAGTGGGGCAAAAGGGGGATTTAGGGAGACCAAAAGTGGAGGGGAGAGAGGGCCCGAGGCCTTAGATTCAGCTGGGGCAGGTGGAGGTGGCCAGGAGTGATCATGTCCAGCACTTACTTCACAGGTCAGGCTAACAAATGTGGACAGAGAGTATGACATAAAGAAATGAGTGATTCAGGATTGTGGCCTGAATAAATAGGTAAATGGTAGCACATTTTACCGAGGCTGGGAAAGCCTGAGAATGGAAGGGCCTAGTGGAAGTGGGCATTCAGAGCATTAGTTTTATATACACTGCTGGGAAATATCCGTTAACATCTGAGTGGAGATATAGATGTATTCATTTGGAGGCTATAGGAGAAGGCGAGATTAAAATCTGGGACACGCGGAGGTATACAAAGAAGCAGGAGAGCTCTGCCAAGAGAGAGGAACTGAGAAAAAGAGAAAGGTAAGAAGTGAGCCTGGGGGTCAGGAGAAAAACCCAGTTAAAAATCTGACTGGGCTGCTCAGGGGGACAAAGGATCCCTAAGTCTCACCAATCTGGGGTCTGCAAATTCCTCTACCACCCAACAAGGGAGGGGGAGACCACTTGGCAGTCTAATAAGTAATGGGCACAGAACTAAAATTAAAGGATGGATAGAGCACACTTCATCCCCCCGAAGGCCCTGCAGGACAGTTGAGGAGACTCTCTGTGAACCATTGCAGAGGTCTGGACAATGGGCCCTCACAGTGGTGTGATTACCAGGAGGTAAGGAATAGAGCTGTTATCTGCATCCAGAGGTCACTATAGAAGGTTCCAGAAGTAGAGCCGTTGACTGAGCATGTTCTTCAAGACCATACTACTTCTGTTGGCCATTTGCAAGATGTTATCTGTTTTTATTAACAACCTTAAAGCACATTATTCATGCAAAATGTGATCAGAAAAATAAATATGCCATTATGTTATCATACCCTAGGGACGAGAGCTCTTAAGTAGATTAATGTTCTCTTGGGAAAAAGAGGTTATCAGTCTGCATGAAGCTGCCAGAGAGCAAAGGGATCTGAAACCAACCCAGGGCAGGGACGAGCGTGGTGTGCAGGCTCCAAGGTGATGCGCCCTCGTGTGATGGGAACTGACCAGGAAAATCAAGTGAGAGGTTCGCGTCCTGGACTCAACAGTGTGGGGTGGGTGGAGTCTGACTGGCCCATTCCAAGTCCCAATCTTGCCAATCTTGCTTCCTTTTTCATCCCAAATGTTTGGTTGAGATTCAGACCCCTTCATCCGAGGAATGCGGCATTTGAGGTTGCTATCCGTCATTGATTCCTTGGGGAGAATGCTTGGAAAAAGCAGCTTGGTCCACAGTGGGATGACTAGAGGGAACAGGAGGGGGTTAGCCTTCATCCAGGGACAAGCAGGAACTCAGAGACCTCCTCCCAGCCCAGCTCCTGCACTGCAGCTGCATGGTCTTTGCCTGTTTTATCCCCTTAGCTAGAGCCCACCAGTTCCAGAGACCACGTCCCAAATGGAAAAGTAGGGCCCTGAGATTTAAACCTAGGCTTTCTTTTCCATAAAACAGGGTATCCTAGGCAGACCAGCTTCCTCCCTTAGCACCCAGCACAGAGCAAATATAACAAGTGTCAATCTTACCAGGATTCATAAGAATCACAGACCACTACTGACTGATGACCACATGCAGATATTTCCAGGAGAGGTGACTGTCCTTGGAGGTATGAGAAAGAAAGGACAGAAGAAAGGAAGGACTGAGGAGCCCCTTTTGTTGAAGACATGGTTAGGTCATGTTATCTGATGTCAATACAAAAGCCAGCATTATTCTTGGACCTAAGGAATTGCGCTAAACCAAAGGGAGCAGTGTCAGGTTGCTATGTGGCCTCTGTGGACAGAGAGTATTTGAGAATTCCGTTTTTGAAAAAGACAGGAGGCAGGGTAGTCAGTGGTAGGGAGGGAGAATGTCTTCTGGGATGGGAGGTATGAGGAAGACAGAACCCACGAGGTGTTTATCCTGCAGAAGAAACCACAGGCAGAGTGTGAATCAGCAAAATTTCATTGAGCATCTACTATGTGCCAAGCACTTAGAGAATCACTGAGGATAATAACAAGAAATCTCTTCCCGAATGGGGCTCAAAATTGGAACAGTTAAATATCTAGAAGTTTCAGATGGTGAGATATGAATCATGACAAGAGAGAAGAGCTGGTTCCTACAATGACACACAAATTTTCTATAATGTTGCTGATTCCTTGGTGATGCCCAAGGTCACCAGGAGTTAACTATGGCTTCACCCCAGGCGCACTGGGTTCTGCCCTCTAAATCTCACAGAAAAGCTTGGCCTCCTAGAGAAAATGACGTGAAGAGAATCTAATAGCCATTCAGATTTAATTTAAGATAAGAAAGCAATTTTTCCATTACTCTTACTATATCACAAAGCATCCCAAAATGTAGGGGCAAAAAAAGGATCTCGAGGCTTATGATTCCATGAGCCAGGCATAAGTCAGCACCCAGCTTGTCGGGCAGTCAGGGCTGGCTGGCACTCACGGTGGCCTCTCTCCCTCCAGTGGTCTCAACCAGCTTTCTTATAGGGTGACAGTCCTCTCCAAAGACTGCCAGACCTTTGAAGAGCTGATCCCCATCCAGCCCAGCATCGTAGCTGCCTCATCCTGCAGTCAGAGCCAGTCACGGGATCAGCCTCAGTTCCGGGGGAAGAGAAGCCGACCCACCTCTTGATGGGGGAGCAGCAGGTAGATACCCACTCTGGGGACTGTCATGGTCCTGGTGTGGACCATCTTCAGGAGGGGGTCAGAAAACCTTCTGTTTTCATCCGCCAGTTATGTGGCGACATCCCCACGTCTGGGCTTAATGCAATGAATTGGCTAATAAAACACAGGGTTCCCGCCTTCCTGAAGCTTCTGATCTCTAGAGGGAAGAAGAGGGCCACATGACACAATCCCAGACTGTGTACAGTGCCATAAAGGGGCTCCACACGGCGCCTCAAACACCTCCACTGTGGCTAAGGGTGGTCCTGCACAGGGAGGGCTACAAAGTCTTTCTGCAGAATGAGCAGGTGTGTGGGGGTTCAGAGGGGGAAAGGGAGGACTCACTGTGCAAAGACTCTGGCAGAGGCGGCCTGAAGCCCCTGGAGATCTTCTGGAAGGTCACCGTGGCCGCAGCTGAGAGACCAGGAGATCACTGGTGTCAAAAAAGGCTGGAGAGAGAGGCCAGACTCAACAAGACCACAAGACTTGATAGCCATGCTACAAGTTGTTTACAAGATGACCGGCGAGCAGAGAGGACACGATCAAGTTTCTATTTCAAACCATCAAAGGCTTAGTGAGAAGATCATGGCTAGACCAGCCAGGAGACCTCGGCACGGGCCAGGGTGAGGGGTGTCCTGCCAAGTGCGATCTGGTTAAAACGCCTGTTTCCCCGGTTGCTGCAGAGCCCTGGCACACCCCCTTCTTGGGGCTTCAGGGGTTAGATTTGCGAGAACACGTTTCTCGTGATCACAAGTATTGTAACCAGGCTGGGCTTTGAAATAATTTTGACTATCGCCACCAGAAAAACCTGCGGGTGAGGATTTACCCCCATACTACAAGGAACGCGCCGCAGAAGACGCTAACAAGGAGTTCTAACAAGGCTTGGGACGAGAGCCAACTTGCAAATCAGGCCACAGCCAGGGAAGTCCTCAGCTGAGCAGCGATCCCTCCTTAGTCACTCAGCAAGGAAGTCACCACCCTGTTCGGCTGCCTCTTGGTTTCATGGTGGGCAAGGGGACACTTTTCGAAGTCATTTCATCTGACAAGTAGTTCCCTCTATTTTAACCTTCCTATTTCCTTGGCCAATTTGACACTTGTATAGTGGCTTTTCATTTTCAGCCAGGTGTGGCTGTGAACACTTCTTTCTATATTTTTATTAGTCATTTTTATTTCTCCTTTTATGAAATTGCCTGCTTGTGCTTTGAGGCCACTTTTTTATATGGTGATTTTTTACTTTTGTACTTTTTTTTTTTTACTGTAAGTTCATTTTATCCATTGAAGATATTAATCACTTAGTTATCAAAAATGCTGAGTAGCCCATGTTCTGAGGCTCTATTCAGATATGCTAAGGAAACATAGCTTCTTTATTTTGCAAAATCCCACATGACTCTTATAAATTTCCACAGAAACACACACACACACACACACACGCACACACACACTCACACACACACACATACACACACACACACACACACACAGTGAAATCCAACAAGCTCTGTCAGATCTGATCATTTATGCATCATTTTACATTCTCAGTCTCCTTCAGTTTACTTGGGGTCCTGGTCCACTCTGGCTGCTGTAAGAGAATAGCACCCGCTGAATGGCCCATAAAAACCAGAAATGTACTTCAAATCTTTCTGGACCCTGGGAAGTCCAAGATCAAGGCCCTGTTGTCTAGTAAAGAACCACTTTTTAGTTCACAGATGGCACCTTCTAGCTCTGTCCACAGTCAAAGCAATTCTCTGAGGCTTTTTTTCTAATCCCTCTCCAAAGACTGCACCTCCTGATATCATCACATTGACAGTGAAATTATCATTGTATACATTTGGAAGGACACACACACTCAGACCAGAGCCTTTCAGAACTGCCCTCTAAGATATTAACCAGGCTCAAGGGCTTACATAAATTCAGGGTAGTCAGGAAGGGACAGGAGGTTAGGATTTGTATTAGTCAGATGTCTGTCACTACAACAAAATGCCTGAGTCAATTAATGTACAAAGAGAAAAAGGTTTATTTTGGCTCATGGTTCTGGAGGTTACAACCCAAGATCATGTGGCTGCATTGCTTTGAGCCTTTGGCAAGAATGGTACATTTTTGCTGCAGTGGGTAGCAGAGCCAAGCTCTTACTTCATGAGCCAGGAAACCAAGAGGGACACTGAGACCAGGGCCCCACAATCTCCTTCAAAGACACCCCCTCAGAGACCAAAGAACCAAAGAACCTCCCATAAGGCACCACCTCCTCAAGATCCATAGCACCTCTCACTTGGGGAGCCAAGCCTTGGACACATGAACCTTTGGGGGACATTCAACATTCAAAATGTCATCAGGACCCTTGGCCCTAATTGTGTCATATAAAGTCGTGTTTTTGTTTTATTTGTTTTTGTTCTTTGTTTTAGTGTCTTGCACTAGAGAGGTTGGTTTTGTCCAATGACTGGTCACTAATGCTAGTCTCCAGCCCTTGTCCCCTGATGACTCTGAGGCTACTGGCCTATGGGTGACCTCGCCCCCCAGCCATCACTGCAAGAACAGACCCTCGAGCTTGACTGTGACTCCATTGGTTCCTGGCGTGGGTGACCCTTGCTCTTTTGCTATTGGTCATGGAGTAACTGTGCCCCTGTCACCCCATAGACGTCTCTGGCAGCCTCCTGAGCCGATTCTCAGCCATCCTGGGCTCCAGACACGGAGGCTGGTTGGTTCCTTCCACACCCTGTGGGTGCTGGGCCCACCCTGCTGACTGTCACTGACCAGGTGCAGAAAACACTTGTGCTCCCACCTTCATTTCCAGACATCCTTGAACGCTCCCACCGTCCTGTGGAGAGGAGAACTCAGAACGAAGGTCCCCTGCCTTTCCCCCACCTTTCCTCCTTTTCCCTCTGGTTCCCTTAGAGGGGAGGCATGTTGACTCCCTGGACCCTGCCCACCATTTTTTGGTTTTGTTTTTCTAAATGGGACATGGCTCTGAATCATGCCCCTCTTTCCTGGGTGGCACCCACCGTCCATGGACCAGTGATGGCAGTGGACTGCTGGCTGGGAGAGAAAGAGGTTATAAAGGAGAATGGAGATGAGGAATTAAGATGTTCTGACCCATGTACACATTTAGCTACGACTTTTTCCCATTGGCATCTTATTGTTTTCGTAGTTTTTACAAATATACAGCCATATACAATTTTATGTCTTGAACGTTTTAATCTGTTCCTTCATGGAAGCGCCTTGGGGGTACTCAGAGAGACCTTCCCTGGTGGAGGTCGGTACCCCATCTCCTCCTCGTTCTTCTCGACCATCACTTGTGTTCTACCTGGAAGTTTTTGTTTGTATCTGGGTGGTTGTTGTCTCACTGTATTAACTTTGAAATGGATAACCAGATAGTCTGAAAAGATTACTGAGTAGTTCATCATTTCCTGTCTTATTTGGGAAACTATATTTGTTAAAAAGAGCATGGAGTCTATTTTATGTTTCTCTTCCATTTAGCTCTTTCTCTAACACTGATGCCACATTATTTTAATAGCTGTGGTTTCATCATCCGTTTTCATACTTTGGGGCTTAAGACTCCTGGATGGATATTCATTTTGAAAATGGTCTTGCCTCTGTGTGTTCGTGCACATCTATCTATTCTCTCATGGAATCTCAGGACTCACTGGGTTGCTCTGGTTGCTTCCCAGACTACTATTGAACTGTCCTTGCACTTGGCCACCATCTCCTGAAACACTGACCATTACAATGTCCATGAGAACATTAGAGACGACATCCACTATTGATTTTAGATAAACACATTTCATCACGTCAAGGAAGTATCTTTCTGTAATTTACACACTATATGGATCCAAATTTCAAATGAATTTTAATCTATTTGCCATTGAGAATGCAATTTTATTTTAATATTTATTTTTTAGTATTTGGCGGACACAACATCTTTGTTGGTATGTGGTGCTGAGGATTGAACCCGGGCCGCACGCATGCCAGGCGAGCACGCTACCGCTTGAGCCACATCTCCAGCCCAAGAATGCAATTTTATAAAAAGTGAATTTTTCATCTTATCAAATGCTTCTTTTGATACTTATCAGTATAATCTTTTTTCATTGACATGGATGTGATCAATTTTATTTCTTACGATTAACCTGTGTCTTCTTGGATTAAATTCTACCTGATTTGGTGGCATTATTCTTTTTTATGTGAATGTACAACCCTGAGTTTTTTTTTTTTTTTTTCTGGTTGGCACTTACATTTCTATGTGAAGTGAGTCTATTATTCTGTTTTGTTGGGCTGCTTTTGTCACGTTGTAGTACCAGGTTTATGTTAACTTTAGAAAGCAAATTGTTTTTAAAAAATGAAAAACAATTTTTCATTTTTTTCTACAATCTGTAACAGTTTAAATAGTGTAAGAATTATGTGTTCCTGGCAGGTTTGAAAAACTTGCTCATAAAATACTTGGGCACGGCTCCTTTTATGGATGCAATTCTTTGAGACTGGTTTCTATTTCTTCCGTGGGATAGTGATCTATTTTGATTGTCAGATTAGATAATTTTTATTTTCTTATTTTCTTTCTCCTTGGGGTTCAACATCTTAGTTGGGATTTATACGTGAAGTTCTGCTTTCTTTTATTTTCTTGTTATCTCATTTCCCACATCACATACTTGTAATTTCTTTTTGTCTTCATTTGAGGCTTCCTGGAAGACTGTCAATTTTTCTAGTTTTTTCTTTAAAAAAAAAATCAAGTTCTAGATTTATGAATTATTTTCATCTATTTGCCAACACACTAATTTGATCTCTAGAAAATTCTCTCTTTTATTTTCTGATTATGCCTTGTTTGTCAATATTAGCTTGAATGGAATGTTTAGTTTCTGTATTTTAATTCTTTCCTATGTGAGGTTAAACACGGCCAAAGCGGTATACTTTCTTTTTTTTTTATTTTATTTTATTTTTTTTTATTGGTCGTTCATAACACTACATGGTTCTTAATACATCATATTACACGGTTTGATTCAAGTGGATTATGAACTCCCGCTTTTACCCCATATACAGATTGCTGTATCACACCAGTTTCCCTTCCATTAATTGACATATTGCCTTTCTAGTGTCTGATGTATTCTGCTGTCTGTCCTATTCTCTACTGTCCCCCCTCCCCTCCCCTCCCCTCCCCTCCCCTCCCCTCCCCTTTTCTCTCTCTACCCCTTCTACTGTACATCCTTTCTTCCATTTGTATTATCTTGTCTTACCCCTCCTTTCCTCTTATATGACATTTTGTATAACCCTGAGGATCGCCTTCCATTTCCATGCGGTATACTTTCCTCTAAGCAAATTTGACTTCTTTCCCCTGTGTTTTGCTAGGCAGTATTTCCATACAGCGGGCCTGTGTCTCTACTTTTAATATTTCCTTTGCTCTGTGTAGACAGGAACGGAGTCCTTGTGTGTTGTTGTTTGCTAATTTGAAAATAATTGGTATTTTATCTCCTACTTTCTTAAAATTAATTTCTAATTTACTTCATTATTGTCAGAGAGTATGAACCAAACAATTTCTAGCTATGGAAATAATGGGAGGTTTTCTTTAGGACTTATAAGATCAATAATTTATAGGTTTAATAGATTTATGTTTAATAGCCTTCTATTAATCATTTTAATAGCAGTGTTTTCCAGATCTTCTCTATCCATTTTTCTTATTTTGATCCTCTATCTATCATCTACTTCATTTGTAAAATATTGAGAGAGGTATGAAAACCTTCCCATTGCTACTGAGTTTCTTCCAATTATTTCTGTATTTTTAGCAGATTGCTGTATGTATCTTGATGCTGTTGCTTGATAAAATTCAACCAATAATATCTTCCTTTAAAGATCATCATTTATCCTATTAACTACTTTCCATGACATGTACGTTTTTAAAGACACAAATGCTGTCATCTTTAATCTATTTGTCTGCATTTTCCAGTGTACTTTCACCATTCTTTCACATTTCCGCCTGCACATCTTGTATCAAGTGGATTTTCATTTTCCATGTTCCTGATCTGGGTATCTGTGTCTTAATGAGGATTTAACCAACTTTCACTTACTGTGGCAGATCATTTGGTTTATTTTTGTGTTGTGCTTTCTGGCTTTGTTGTTGTTGTTTTGTTTGTTTTTTCATTTTCTTTGTTAAAGCAGGACATTTTTCCTGACTGTGTTTTGGAAAGCCTGGCCCCTGTTTTGGATTCTAGGAGGGGTCACCTTTGAATTTCAAAAAGCATGTTTTAGTCTTTGTTTCTCTTGCCATCCCCTCGCCCCCTGTGCACATGTGAGACTGGAGGAGTAGTAGCACACTTCGATTCTCTCTTTACCCTGAAACCCACAACTTTGGGCAAATAAAATTTTGCATCGTCAATCTAGATTATTTCTAGGAGGTTTTAGTGTTGCCTATTGTTCTTTTGTATCTTCTTCATTTGGTCTGGTAATATTAACCGTCCTCTTATCCTACTGTGACTTACTCACTCCTGTGCTCTGGAGGATGCTTCACCTGCCACGTGGCACAGGGGTCAGCAAAGCCAGGCCTGGTTTTATAGATGCAGTTTTCTTGGAACACACTAGTGCTTGTGTTCCCAGCTCCGTGGGTGCTGCTAAGGTGCCGCTGCAAGCGGAGTCATCACTAGCAACTGCACAGCCACAAACCTGAAAATGTCTGTTATCATATTAAAGGCTATCTACCACCAAAACAAATTTTAAAAAATATGAATAAAGACATGAGCTAGGGGCTGGAGTTGTGGCTCAGCGGCAGAGCGCTCGCCTAGCACGTTGGAGGCCCTGGGTTTAATCCTCAGCACCACAGAACAGTAAATAAATAAAATAAAGGTATTGTGACCAATTACAACTAAAAATATTAAAAAAAAAAAAAGGACATAAGAAACCCATTTTCTCAGCCCTTGCCGTCCTGAGCCTCAGCACGTGAAAGAACACCTATCTGGCCAAGAAGCCACTTGGGTACTTTGTACTTCTCAGCACCCCACGTCGTGCTCAGCTCACTTGTGGCATCTAGGGTCGTACCACCGAGTTGAGACCAACCTGGTTATTGTTTTTGCCAAGAATTTGCTTTACTTATTCATTTTTCAAACAAGATCCTGATAGATTTTTTTTTTCCCTTATTCAAAAACAAACAAAAATCACGGGTCTGGGGTCAGGGTGCATTGCTATTGCCCGCCACCATGGGCAGCCTTTCGCCCTGAAGCCAATGGTGGCCTCCGTGAGGGTCACGTGCTCCGCTCTGCTCCTCCCTTTGGACTGCGGTCTCAGAGCTCCTCCATCTCGCTCCACCCCTTTGCTCTTGCTTTTCTCCTATTCTCTCACCTTTGCACTGTTTTCTCCCGGTCTCCTTCCTGATTTCTCAAGTGCATGTTCTAGTGTGTGTCTTGGGGGCTCGCAGCCTTCACTCTCCTCCCCACTCCCTCCGCCCCTCCCGGTTGGGGGCACGTGGTTCTGTCCTCAGTGTCCCCTTCGCCCTTCCTGCAGCCCATTTGCTCCCTCAGCCTTGCTCCAGCCGTGCCGCCGTCTTCTACATCCCACTTTTCAGGGTGGACACTTGCTCCGATTCCCCAGATCCACCTCCTCTACTGAACCTTTTCAGAGAAATGGTGATTTTCCTCTCTGTGTTCCACCTCATAGAAGATGACCTAGTATTAAAATTGGAAATGGGCTTTGGTTCAGACTGCCTGGGTTTCTGTTCAAGTCCTCCAGGCCCAGACAAAGGGGAGAAGGAAGAAGTTCTCTTGGTTGCAGCTTGAATTTGCTGGAGCACAGCACAGTTCATCCACAGGGAGCCGTGGAGGGCAGAGAAGTAAGGGGCTTTCACTTCTCCCAGTTGCTTGGCCTGGTGCAGTGACCTCTCCTCCAGGGACTCTCTGGCCCCGGGGAGCTGCCCCAGCAAGCCTGGCCTCGTCTGCTGACCTTGCCTGGGAAAGCAGAGTGCCTGTTCCACCCTTCAGGGACCTTAGCTGAGTACCCTCCTCAGACCCTGGCGTATCCTTGAGGGTTGTCTTTGGAAAGCTGCCGCAGCCACCGGTCTCCGGCGCCTGTCACTCCAACCCCTGGGGCACGTGACTGAGAAGCCACTGGGAGCCATCTCACCTTTACCCCCTTTTCCTGAGGTGAACCCCGGACTCATCAGACTGTTGTTCAGGGTCCAAGCCAAACTAATGACCTGAAACTTCTCAGGAGATTCTGGCTGATGGAGACTGGTTTTCCCTAGGCGTTTAAATGTATACACACCTCAGATGTATGAAGACATGAGAAGGGACCTAGAAGTTCAGTGGGTTCTAAAGTCGCTTTGCCCGCACAGCCTCCTCTCCCAGTGGCACCACAGTGTGAAAGTAAATGAGGTTGGCTGGAAGGGGGAGCTTGTGGGGTGTGTGGATGACAGAGCAGGCCTGTCATCCCCCAGCCTTGGCCTGTTGACCTGTTTGGAGGACACGGTGGGGTCAGTCAGGAGCAGAGGCCCAGCGGGACCTTGTTTGGTGGATTCCCAAGAAGGTGGGGAGAAACCCTGTGAGAGGTTTGGCGAGTCTCCTCCTAGGAAAAGCAAGACAACTGGTTCTGGGGGACAGGCGCTGTGATGGGTGGTGTCTTAGCCTGGACTACCTCAGCACCCAGAGATGGGGGGACTGAAAGCACACCCATATTCCCCGCAGTTCTGGGGGCTGGAAATCCAAGATCCGAGTGCCTGTGTGAGACCTTTCTTGGTTCACAGGTGACCACCTTCCCACTGTGTCCTCACATGGCTGGGACGGAGAGAGCATTGTCCCTTCCTCTCCTTATACGAATACTTATTCCAATATGGGGGCTCCATCCTCAAGACCTCATCTAATCCTAAATACTTCCCAGAGACACCACCTCTTAATACCATCACATTGGGACTTCAGCTATGAGTTTGGGGGCACAGACATCTGTCTACATGGGTGGTGCTCGCATGTGTTGAATTCACTTCCCAGGACAGGCCTGTGAGGTGAAGCTGCAATGTGGCCATGGAGATGAGGAAGCTGAGGCTCACCAGTGACAGAGTGACATCCTGCTGGAGCTCCTGGACCAGGGCACAGGGAACTGGCCACGAGTTCAAAGCCGAGGGTCTCCCCTTCTGCTCCTTCCCCTGCACTCTTGTCTCCTCCCCTGCGGGAAGAGGGGCTTGCTCTGGGCCTGTGGCTCTCAAACTTAGCTTTGTAACCCTTTGTGCAAAGGAAATCTCATTGCAAATCTCAAGACATAAAGTGGATAAAAGTGGCACCACACCAGGGGCAGCGGCCAGGGAACCCCAAGTCCTGGACACTCAATATTTCTCTCCTGCTGGCTGCTGCCACCGAAGGAGACCGGAGCACAGGTTGCTCTCTGTGCTCAGTGTCTGATTCCAGACTCAGTATATGGAATTCAAGTTCTGTGTGGAGCAGGGTTTGCGTTTTCCAACGAGAAGGAGGCAGAGTTGACCAAGGGCACATGGGCTGTCATTGTTCTGGAATGCCGGCAGAGCAGTAGTCTTTGCCCAAAAAGGGTTTGAAAAGGGAACATTTTGCACACTCACTATTTTTTTTTACATGTGCTATCCACATTTAGCCTATTGCCAGGGCATTTGGTTGCCACTTAGAAACCTGCTGTTTACAAGTTGAGGGTGGACTTGTCCCTCGTAGGAGAAGTGTTCTTGAAGTTTACCTGCTACCTACAATGCAGTCCCCTCCCCTCAGCTTCTCTGTTATTAGGAAATGACTAACGGAGGATCTCAAAGGAATTTTTTAAGGGAAACTGCAGAAGAGGATGAAGTCCCAGAATAACAAACCATTCCTAAAGAGGTCTGAGCAGTTGTTCTCCCCCAGGGGCAATTTTGAACCTGGGTGACACTCG
This sequence comes from Urocitellus parryii, assembly GCF_045843805.1. NCBI lineage: Eukaryota > Metazoa > Chordata > Mammalia > Rodentia > Sciuridae > Urocitellus > Urocitellus parryii. Next base: position 63,813,560 of record NC_135544.1, on the reverse strand, counting down.
GCAATGTCACCGTGGGGATGGGAGATGCCCCTGGCATCTGGGGGCTGGACCAGGAATGCTGCTCAACACCCTGCAGTGCACAGGTCGCCCCCAAAGCCCTGAACTAGCCATCCCCAAGAGGAAACAGCACCAAGACTGAGAAACTCTCCAAGTTTCTAAAAGTCATCAAAACACCTTAGATACACCATTTTAAACAGAACATAAATTTTGCTACCATTTTAATTTTTTCACTCTGTTTCCAACGTCTTGGCTAGTGTTCAAGAAGAAAAAAAAAATCAAAGACCCTGAAGTCTCCAGGCGCCTGAGGGTCCCCAATGATTGCTTTCCATTGTTTTCTTTAATGGACTTGAAATGCATATAACATATAATTCTCACTTTAAACCATTTTAAATTGTACAACTCAGTAGCATTTAGTACACTGACAGCGTTGTGCAACCGTCACCACGAAATAGCTCTGAAACAGTTCCATCGCCACCAAATAAGACTCTGTCCGTTAGCAGTCACTCCCTCCCCAAGCCCTGGCGACCACCCACCTGCTTTTATCCATGGTGTGGAGGTACCTTTGCTGCAGGCAAAGGGGATCCTACCCCGTGGCCTTGGCACAGGTCTTTGACTCTCGGGAGTCACCACGTGGTGGCATGCCTCAGGGCTTTGTTCTGCGGCTGAATAATAATAATAATAATAATAATAATAATAATACTTTATTTACCCATTCATCAGTCAGTGGAGTTTGGGGTGGTTTCTATCTTCTGGCTAATTAGGAAGAGTTCTGCTGTGAATGTTCATGTACAAATTTTTAACACCTGTTTTCAACTCTTCCCCGTATCTCCACCTAGCAGGGAATCTTGAGGCACTTGGTACTTCTCTGTTTAGCTTATTGAAAGGGCCCCGCTGTTTTCCACAGCAGACCCCCCACTACGGGCCCACCAGGGGTGTGTGAGGGTTCCGGTTTCTCTTTTCTTCTTAGCTTCATCCTTCCAAGGTGAAGGAGCATCTCGGGGTGGTTTTGCTTTGCATTCCCCTAACGGCCTGTGATGGTCCTCATCCTCCTGTGTGCTTACTGTGCGATTGTGTAGATTCCTCTTATGATACCTATTTTAAGCCCTTTGTCCATTTTTGATTGGGTTGTTTGGCTTTTTGTTGTTGAATTTCTGGAGTTCTTTATATATTCAGATATTAGACTCTTATCAGTTGTGTGACTTGCAAATATTTTTGTCCTATGGTTTGTCTTTTAATTTCGTTTTCTTTCCACATTTTCCTTTGGTGCATCCCAGTTATACATAATGCTGGGATTTGTCGTTACATATTTATACATGCACAATATAGTTTGGCCAATATCAATCCCCAGTACCTCCCGGCTCCGACCCTTTCCTCTACTGATCCCCCTTTGATTTTCATGAGATCCCCCCACCACATACCTTTCTTTTCCTTTTTCTTCCTGTCTTCTGCATAGGAAAGAAAACAGGAACCCTTGACCTTCTTAGGTTGGTTTAGTTCACTTGACATAATGGTCTCTAATTAAGTCCATTTTCCTACAAAAGACATCATTTCACTTTTTCTTTATGTCTGAATAAAACTCATTTTTTTGTGTATATACCCCATTTTCCTTATCCAGTTATCCTTTTACTTTCTTGATAGTTTCACTCAATTCGCACCTAATTTTCATGAGATCCAATTTATCTACTTTTTAAATTGTTGCTTTTATTTTGGATCATAGCTGATAAATCATTGCCTAATCCAATGTCAGAAAGACTTATTCCTGTGCTTCATTCTAAGGGTTTTATAGTTTTATCTCCTACAGGAAGGTCTTTGATCCATTTTGTGTTAATTTTTATGTACGGTATGGAGTTTGGCTCTAACCTCATTGTTTAGTATGTGGAACACCCATTGCCAAAGCCCCATCCAGTAAAGAAAATATTCTTTTCCCCTTTGAATAATCTAGACCTCTTTGTGGAAATTCAGTTGACCATAGGTACGTGAGTTCACGTCTGGACTTTCAATTCTATTCCATTGCATATTCCATATGTCTCTTATCCTCAGGCCAGTACCACATGATCTGATTACTGTAGTTTTACAATAAGCTTTGAAATTGTCACCCTCTGTTTTTATATATATATATATTTTTAAAAGCTGAATGGAAATTTTCAAAGTGATTACCCATTTTTTTTGTAGAAAAATTATGTCTAATAGTTCAAGAACACAATTTCTTTGTAATTCCTAATTTCAAAACCTTGGAAGTTAGAAAGTTCCACATCGATTTATTATGTGCTAATCATTTAAAAATGTTTAAGGAAATGGAAATGCTAACCGATTTGATCATTACACATTGTATATACATATCAAATTATCACAGCATGCCCCATATGTACATCCAATTAAAATAACAATAATTAATTTGAAGTATAACAATAATTTGGGGCCAAAACCAGAATGGATGAAGACTTATCTGGAAGTGAATCCAAACTCAAGGGTCTCTTAGTAGATCTTCATCATGTTGCAGAGACATTTATATTTTTAATCATGGGATGCACCCTACTTCTGGTGTCACACAGTATGTGACCCACATTACCTTTATAAGGTCTGAAAAATCCTGAATTCTAAAACACTTTTGACTCCAGAAGTTTTGGAAAAAGAATGGGGCATGGTTATGTTATGATGCTCAAAACTCTTGACCGTTTTTTATCTTTGATTAGAATAACACAAAGACAAACAATAAGTATGATTTTTATGCAACTAACATTTCTGGCACAGCTGACCTGCGTTAGCCAATACTCTAGAATGTTCATCACGACTGTGGTTCTAGATACTCCCCCTCCTCCTGCTTAGTCTACACCGCATGAAATGTTCTCGTTTAATCAGTTCCTTTAGTTCAAACATTGCCCTTCTGGTGTGCCCTCTATCTCTGGGACATCCAATCATATGTCAAGCCTATTATTCAAGTGTCATTTTGTTTAACTCCAAAGTTTCCTTATAAGATTTTGAGTGATATTTTTATTCCCCAAAATGAGGCTCAGAGTTTATGTAGTTTATCCAATGCCCCCAAGCTAGTAAGTGACAGAAGTTCTATCCATAATTTTTCTCTACATGACAAATAAGGCATTAGCCATGACCACCATTTCCAGGAGAAAACAGAAAATTGTACGTGTTCTGCTCCAGCCCTGTCCTGATTAGCTCCTATAGTGTCTAGGAAGAAGGGGGAAAGAATTAAAGTTGGGAAAACCCAGGATGACCCGGGGACTCTGGAGAGTAGGGAGTAACTCATTAACCACGAATCTCAAGTTCACTGAGCTCTCGGACCTCTTCAAGTCCTGTTCTTATCCCAAACTTGCTGATTCATCCAGACATGTTGATGAAGTGCTGAGCACCCAGCTGAGCCCCATGCAGGTTACTGAAGAAGACCCACTGCCTTCCTCTCTAATACGAGAGAAAAGGTTAGCCCCCCGGAGACAAGAGTCATGGGTCAGTTACGTTCGTTATAAATGCCCTAGAAATTGTGGATGTGTAACCGATGTGATTCTGCAATGTGCATTTGGGGTAAAAATTGGGAGTTCATAACCCACTTCAATCTAATGTATGAAATATGATATGTCAAGAGCTTTGTAATGTTGTGAACAACCAATAAAAAAAAAGAAAGAAAGAAATCTAAATATTCAAAAATAAATAAATAAATGCCCTAGAAATTCAGAGGTGAGATGTGTCAGGCAGGGCTTAGATCATCATGGAAATCTCCACGAGGGAGTGAAACTGCAGCTGGGTCTTCACAGGCGGGTTCTGAAAGGCCAGTGGAAGCGCCAAGGCAGGAGTGAACACAGCATGTTCATGTTCCTAAGATGGGAAATCGTGTGTGTGTGTGTGTGTGTGTGTGTGTGTGTTGGGATGTGTGTAGAGAGATCATGGAAGACAATATTGACTGGTTTGGTAGGACATTACCCTTAATTTCTTTTAGAAAATCAGACAAAGACTTTGGCCTTATGAAAGTGGGGATCGACTGGGGCTTCAGGGTAGATAAGTGTAATCGAGGAGCCATGTTGGAATGAGATTAAACAGCAGCGATGGCAAGAGGCATGGAAGTGAGAGACTCGGACTGATGGTTTGAAGGAGAAGCTGAAAAGGGTGTGGCAGTGAGATGTGGGAGGAACTGAGAGAGCAAAAAACAGTTCCAAATAGGTCAGTGGGTGTCAGAGGCCACATGTGGGGACTCAGGGTGGAATGAATAAAAGACGGCGTTGGAATATGGGGTGTGGCATGGGTGCAGGTACCATAGGCAGAGAAGCTAGGTGAGGAACTCCTTCCCGAGGCCTTTTGTCTTTATCATGTTCAGCCTGAAATCATGGTGTTTAAGTGAAGCTATCTAGAACAGAGGTGTAAAATATGGTAGCCTCTAGCCACATGTGGCAAGTAATTAAACGAGAATTAACATTAGATAACATTAGAAATCCAGTTCCTCCGCCAGGCTAACCACATTCCAACTGCTCCATAGCTAACCTGGGCTGGTGGCTACCATATTGGAAAACATAGGCACAGGATATTTCCATCCTCTCAAGATGCTCTATTGGACAAGACTGGTCTAGAGATCAGTACCTAATGGCAACATTTTGGTGAGGGGAGAGCTCATGAGCCAATTTACGGGATCATCTCTTAAGGAGGAGAGTCAAAGGCTGAACCTTAGGACATGAATGAAATAGGAAAGAAAAGACGCAAGAACAAGCAAAATTTACCTAAGATTTTGGGAAAGTTGAAAATTCAGCATAACATAAAATCCTATCAAAGAAACAAGGAGGAGGAGGAGGAGGAGGAGGAGGAGGAGGAGGAGGACATTTCAGGGAGGAGGGAGTGGTACCAGATGCAGACGGGAAGGCAGAAAGAGAACTGGAGAAACCATCGTGTTTGGTGACTTTGGGTCAGATCCTGATGCCATGTCCCAACTTACTGTCAGGTGTAGACTCTGAGGCCTGGGAAGAGCTTAAGTGAAGTGTTAGGAACACAGGCTGGTCCCAGAGGATGTGGGGAGGAGAGGAGAGGGTGGGAGCAGAGCCAGCTGCTGTGAGTAGAAGAGAGAGAAGTGAAAGAGATTGGACAGTTATCACTAAGGGCTTCACCGTCAAATTGGAGTTTTTTCCCCAAGACAGAGGAGATGGATACAGAAGAAGGGACCTTCCAGGCGGTTGGTGGAGAGGATGGAATGCAGAGGGTATTGGTGGAAACGGCTGCCTTCTGTTGCAGGGAAAACATGGCTCTACAGTGTCCAGTGGCACATCGCTGAAGAGAGATTCTGTATGCCCCACTGTGTCCATTGGAAGGGAGTTAGAGCCACAGGCCTTGAATTTGCTGTTACATCCATCCCAGGGTTTGGGGGCAATCGTGTTTCATAAGGGTCAAGGAAGTAGGTCGGGAGGAGACGCTAAGCTTCTGGCCCTTAGGGTAGAAGGAGCAGCTGGTGAAGTTGGGGCCTCCATTCTCTGAGACTGAAATAGTCCCTTGAAGCGAGACAATGTCTCAGCTGGTTGTCTGGCTCTTGCTCCCCTGTTCCCCACACATCTCCCCTGGATTCTTGCTTTTGATTGATCTGCTTTGGGCTGTTCATTTCTTATGGGCAGATACTCGTTGGTTTTTGTGCATTATTTTGTTTAATCCTGGAGAGCATTTGGAGTAATGGCGGTTTTTATTTTTATTTTTTTTCTGTCATTTCAAAAATGTAGAAACTGTGGCAGAGGGTGCTTAAGTCACTTGCCCAGGGTCACGGCAACCAGTAAGCGGCAGAGTAGGAGTTGAATCTGGTTCTGTCCGGCACCAAATCTCATGTCCTTAATGTCCTCTGGACTCTGTGACCAGCATGCTAAGGCAGCCAGTCTATTCCTGCTATCATGAGTAGCTTGGCCTCAACTCTGACCATGTCCACATAAGGATGTGTTTGCTCTCTATAGCCATAATTCTCTTCTCATTACTGAGAGGTGGAAAAACGGTTGTGGAGAATAGCACAAATAACACCTCCCGGTGTCAACCCAGCCCCCGTGGGGGACAAAACGCTTAGCAACTCTTTCAAAGTAACCAAGACAAAACTTGACCTTTACGCACTTTCTCCATTTAGAGTTAAATTTGTCTTCAGCAAATATGGTTTGGATAAATCAGTCCTCCTGTTTTAGCTATTTAACTAGGAAGGTAACATTTCCAATCTGATTTAAATTTTTTTTTCTTTTATCAAATTCTGAAGGGCAAGGGGGGCGGGGGGAAGGAATACTAAAGTTCAGAATAAAAAGGAAACTTCCCAAGAAGTTCATTCTTATAAACTGTTTCCACAGTCATCATAAATATCACTTTTACTTTCCAACTCCAGTCTTGGGTTTCCATGGTAACTGCCTTTACCCCGGCTGATTTGTATCATGTTCTTTGTACAGAAGCCATTGGCAAGACCCGGCTGTGTCACAAAGTTCAGGTGTCAATATCAAATGGATTATCTGGGACAAATACCAGAAAGAAATACAGTGCACTCCCACCCACTAACTTCCCGAACCCTAGCCCTCTGCTCCTGCTGACCAAGTGCCCAGGGCTTCCTGGCGCTGGCTGCCCTCTCCAAGCCAACCCACTAGCTGCATCCAACCACGACCTCTCTATATGTGCCCCTGTGTCTGTCCATCAGAAGGGAATTAGAGCCACAGGCCTTGAATTTACTAACATTACGTTCATCCCGGGTCCTTGGGCAATCGTGTTTCATAAGGGTCAGGAGGTAGATTTGACAGCCCAGCCAAATCCCACTTGAGAAACCGCATTCTGCCTTTCTGTGATACACAGAGGCTTCCAGATGGAAGTGATCTCCAAGGTCAGTGCAAATCTTGGTACATAGGGTCTCGTTTAGAAAGCAGGGCGAGAGTCTGTTCTGCCCTTGACGGAGGCAGAGCTGGCCTGCCTGTGAGAGCCTCCCCCACAGGCCTCGTGCACCTCTCGTGTCCATGTCCACCATGCTTCACCAGCCCCGATTCTATTTTCTGGGCTCAGTGAGGGCACAGAGGAAGAAACATGGCCCTTCCCATCAAACCATTTCCATTTTCATAAAATGAATCCCGCTGACTTCTTCAGTGAAGCCACCCTAAATGGGCTTTGATCTCAAAATATTCGTAATTCAAGAAGCATATTGAGAGCTCAGTGGGGGCCAGACACCCACAGACTTCAAGGTCAAGCCCAACAAAGAACAGTGATGGTTGCAAGGGTCCCATCAAAGGAGGTCCAGTCAACTCTGCAGTCAGGGTGTCAAGCCATCCAACAGCAGTGACTGACGTGGCTAGCACAGCTCATCAACTTCTAGTGTAATCAGCAGGCAGGGTTCAGCATTGGGTGTAAGCTTTAGGTAAACACAGGTCTGACTCAATATCTGCTTCAGGAAAGGTCTTGAGAGTGAATCCTGGTCTTCATTACACTGGGTTCAAATTCCGACTCTTCTCCTGCCCAAGCCCAGGGGACTGAGTGGAGGGCACATGGGTAGTTTGTGTGAAGAAGTGACCCTGTGCAGACAGCGGGAAGGGCTTCTTCTGAGTGACCAGTCAAGGGAGGAGTGGACACCCAAGAGTGAAGCGACAGGAAGGGACTTTCATGAGCACTTCCATCTGCTTCCTTCTGTGGGTAGCAACAGCGTCCACTTTTTAACCATGCCTTCAGATTTTGAGTTTCCCTGGCTCTCCCTCCCTCTGTGCCCTTGGGAAGTGTCCTTCTAGAAGCCCAGGTCTCCATTCTTCCTGAGCAGAATGACGGGGCTGGCTGAGGCCGTCCGCTCTTAAGTTGCATTCCTCAGGCATGACCTGCACGGCTCTCCATCCGCTTTGAATCCTCAAGGCCAAGCCCAGCCATGAGTACTGAGTAAATATTTGTTAAATTAAATTAGAAAGAATCAAAGTCCAGTGGCACATCGCTGAAGAGATTCTGGCCAGCTGCTTCATTTAATAAGAGCACAGACCAAGGGCTTGGGTCTTCTCCCTTTCCCTGAGACCCAGGAGGTGGTTTTGGCTACTTGGATCAAAGTCCGAGTTGGCATCTTCAGATGTTGATTCCGACCAATCCTAGAGCTGGGCTTTGTTAAATATCTGAACATAAAAAGGGAAAATAAACATATTCTCCAGAGTACTTAAATGAAGTCTTATAAACTAAAGAAAGTCTTCAAGCAGCTTTTCGGTGCCTTAAAAAAAAAAAAAAAGTGCATGGTGTGAAACATCTGTATGATTAAATGCCTGCTCTGGTTTGTACTCAATTACTTGGCTTAATTTTATGCAGCTTGGAGAAGCAAGAGTCTTGTGATCCGTGTAGACAGCCAACTGGAACAACTCAGGCCAAAAAAAAAAAAAAAAACTGAGTCGATTGTGTGTTGTCCTGCTTACAGTCACTTAAAGACAACTCTTTCTCTGTCTTCTTCAGTGCTTTGTAAGGATGACAGTCATGTATGGAGGTGGGAAGTCACTAAAGGTGGCACCATTCTGAGCAGCACATGGAGCCCCCGAGTCCTCTCTGAACCTGTTAGCTCGCCAGGTGCCATGGGAATAGCCACCGCAGAATGGTCTCTTAGAGCAAAGCCCTTTTTGCTGTACTGTCCCTCATCCCCAGTGAGGACGCCGGTCAGACCTCAGGCTCTTTCCTCCCGTGGCTGGTGTGGATTTAATGTGACTCTGACCACTTCTTTTATGTGTTTCTTCATGTTCTGCACCATGCCTGAAGCTGTTTTCATTCCATCTAACATCATGCATCAAAAATGAATTAAAAATCTTTTAAGAAGGAGTTGGACAGATAGGTATAAGCAGATCCTGGTAGAGGAAGATGAACTCTATTTACATTTTTATTTCTATTCAAGTGGACAACCGTTTCTGAGTGCTCAAGTGCCAGCTGCTTTGCATTTATCTTTGTTTAGTAAGGAGCGTGTGTTCTGCACAGCAAGTACAGGACCACTACCCTGTGAGGGAGCAGTAAGGCTGAGATTCCAACCAGGACCCTTGGATTCTGGAACCCAGGCCTCCCCATACCATGACCCTTTCCTGGGATGACTGAGGCTGCTCCCTGGCCCTCCTCCTGGCTCTTTGGAGCTTCATTCAACTGCCACACAACCTTAGGTGACCAGAGCACTCACCTTCAGTCACCACCCACTTGAACACTACTGCTGGCCCCTGCTACAGAACACAGGGAAGAGCATCCCCCTCTGAATGATGATGGGAGGCTTTGCTGGAAATCTCGGAGATCTGTTGGTAGTTTACATTCACAAACATGGCTTACCAGAGGCTACAAGGTGCCCTTCTACCTGTGACCTGCAGTTTGGGAAAACAGGATCAAAAAAAGCGCTTTGGTTACTGAGATGCAGCCTAAATGATTCACTACTTCTCTCTTTCTCAAAGAGTTGAAGGAAAGTTTTTAGTGACTTGGTTTCAATGCAATATTTGCATATTGTTCTTGAGAAATATCCGTGCTTTCTAAGTGGTGGATCATTTGCAATTTTTCTCCTAAAACAGTGATGAGTATAAGAATAACATCATTAGCCCAGGGGCTCTGGGCCATTTGGTGAGCTTTCTCTTCAAGGATGTGGGATAATGAAAGGCAGGAAGGGGCTCTAGAGCACTTGCTGTGCTGCTGCCCTCCCAGCTGTGGGTTGGACTCCCTGAGCCATGGACGGATAGCAGCTCCAGGCCACCCCACATACAGACCTCCATTAAGGATGGAAAGAACCAGGGATCGTGCGTGAGCACATCAGGGACATGGTGGAGGTGTCCCTGAGTGTCAGTGCAAAGATCTGCAAAGACCTACCCGAGAAACGTCATTTGTAACCAGCTGCCAGTACCTCAGAGAAAAATGACTTGAGGACCATGCAGAGTGCAGGGTTGTAAAAAGGGGACATTGTCTTGTCACCCGGGGCGCAGAAGCCAGTCTCTGCAATGAGTTATAGAACGGTGCGGTCGGTCGACAAGTGCCGCCAGAGAACCTAAGTGTTTAGAGACATTTATGGCAGCAGGACAGAGTAACTTTCTCTCTGTTGAATTTAATAATAACAGCTGGAGCTCGTGTTTTCTTAGCAGCTGTTTTTCCTTTTTTTAATTTCTTTTTTACAATTTATTTTTCTTACATTTAAAATAAGTGCCTTGTGGATTTGAAAACATGGCTCCACATACAGACGCTGTGAGCAGCTCTAGGATGTGAGGCATCAGGAGTCCAGGGGACAAGTGAAAAATTAATATTGGAGCCTGCACGTTTTGCCTGTCCAGGGGAAAGGCTGTCAGGAAGTGTCCAGCATTCCAAGTGGATGGGCCACTTCTTCCAGATGTTTGGTGTCCTGGAGACCCAGTCAGAGGATCTGCTTGGACTCCATGCCTTGGAGACTCAACATCGATAAAAGGAATACAAGTCCCAGGCCTAGAACTCTCACTGCTTTTCCTAGGATGATGCCCAAAGACCCTGGGGATGCTGGCTGTTCTGAGATGATGGGCCTGCAGAGAGACCGCCCTGGGACAAAATAGCATCCACCAGAGGCCATGGTCAACTGAGAGAAAAGAGGATGCTAATGTCCACATCCAGAAATGTCAGAAGTGACTGAATAATCAACAGAAACCCTGATTTGTATTTTGGTAGCAATACTTATGAGTTTATTCTACTTTAAAATACATTTTAATAACTAATCAGTCAATGTTCCCTCTCCCCCACCCACTCCACCTCGCTCTTCATCCATATTTATTCCTCTAGATGAAAGGAAGAATAATTTTGTTTAGTTTTGAGTAAATTCTTAGTTGGAATTCTATTAATTTATATATTAAGATGGATAAAATTGAAGCCCTCACAACATTAAGACTCCCATCCAAGAATGTATCACTCTACAGTCAATTTTTGTAGCTTTCTCAATTCATTCCATGTATTTCTCATTAAATGTATCCCTAGGTATTTTATATTTTGATGGCTACTGTGAGCGGAATTCTGTTCTCTGTTACATTCAAATTCTAATTCTTGCCAGTATGTAAGAAAGATTTTAATGTATTAATGTTTAGATGGAAGCCTTCATGCTTTCTTCTTATATTAGTGAGCATTTTTTTTCCCACTAGTTCTTCTGGGTTATCCAAGTGTATGAAAATCATTTACACTTCCTAACTCTTCTTTTTTCTTGGCTAATAACTTTAGCTATTTCCAGAACAACTCTAAAGCGATTACAGCGTCCAGCTGGACTGTGATGGGGGCTGGGCTGTTCTTGTGCTCTTGCTGTATTAACAGGAGCCTGTCACCTGAAGCCATATGCCCGCCTCCTCTTCCTCTCCATTGTTCCTCACACACTTCCTGAGAGCAATAAAATCTCACTCTGAAAGACAGTCTTGGAGAGATATTGAGTTAAGGGTATCGTTTCTGCCCTGCCTTGGTCACACAGTGCAAGGAGAGGGTGAGACATGGGGCTGATTGTATGTCTAACGGTGAGGGGATGGCAGGGGATGTCAGCACTAGGGCTTCTTGCTTAACCCTGGGCCAGAGCAATGACCTTAATCTTATAGCACCCTGGGCATGGCCCTGCCTCCCAGGGACAGAGTAGGGTGCCCTTTCTGAGCTCCTTACTTTGTATTTTCTTCCTGGCTCCTGTCTGAACCCATATTCAGGTTATCCCTGACAGGCAGAAGGGAGAGAAAATTTATCCCTTGGTTCTATTTCCAACCCATTCAAAAATAGCAAGCCGCGGAGTTCTCAGGGGCTGACATGTGTCCAGATGGGAGACTGTGTGCCTGGTCTCCCTGTGACAAGGTCAGGGGAGCCACAGGCCTGTGTTACCACCCGCCCTGCTCAGCCGGGGTTTTGCCTGTGTTTCCCATTGGAATGGAGACTAGTTAGAACTGTCAGTGTTGCAAGAAAACCCTACCCTTCTCTTCTGCTTATTCTTTTGCTTTGTATAGTTATACACACACACACACACACACACACACACACACACACACACGTACACACCTGTGACTGTGCCAATATACACACAGGCAACATGCTCCCAGGCAGCAGCGCCTGCTGTGATATGGTGCCTGCCCCACCCCCTCCAGGGCTTGGAGTGCTGATGGCTGGCCCTCACAGCTGAGTGTCACCGCCTGGGGACTGCCCTCTGCTGATGGGAGCCGCCTCCTTTCTAAGAGCAGGAAATACAAGGACCGGCCACATCCTGATTCATGGCCTCTCCATTGACTTGGGCTAAGGCTTTTTCCTGTCTGCATTACAGCCCAGCTGTGGCTCTCACAGGTGTGATGCTGGGGCCATTCCGATAAGCCTTCTGCAAGCTCACCTCCTGAGTCTACTTCCTGGGTTTATCTCAGTAGGCTTCCCTCACCTCTATACTCTGCTTGAGTTTTTAAAGTGTCATCATTTTTATTTTCTTTTTTTCAGCTCCTCCCGTCTCTTTCCTGTACACAATCTGATGGCCTATGTACATTGAGCTTTATTTCCACGAGAGAGACTCCTAAGATAGGGACAGCTGGTCCGAAGGGTGTGCATGCTTCCAATTACAGAAGATGTTTCCAGATCCCTGTCTCAGGAGTCTGTGACCCATTCCTCCAGCCAGTGCAGGAGGGAGCCTGTTGCTTACTCCACCTTGAGCTTTCCACCTGCAGATCCCTCCTGAAGGTCAAGGGCAATGCAGGCCAGAGGCTTCCCAACTGCATCAGTTAGGAAATGAAAGGTGGGTTTGGTGAGGGAGGAGGAAGACGATGGGCTTGAGGAAAGCCCCTCGGCCCTGCGGTGGCTTCTTCCTCTACCTGGATGAGAGAGGTGGGGTGGAGCCCAGCAGGTGCCATCTCCCAGGGACAGGCATGAGCCAGCCTGAGCACAGGATTCCCCAAGCAGGGAGCCCAGAGCCCAGGGACCGTGGCTGCTGCTGACAGGCCAAAGGGACCGTGAAGATGGGCAGCAGAGAGCAGAGATAGAGGAGGAGCAGGGACAGGACGCAGGGAGCCACATGCAGCGAGACTCACAGGGCTCTCACTTCCCTGCGAGTGAAACTGCACTAATCTTGTCTCTGGGGGTGGCGGGGGAGGAGAAAATTTCTAGGTTGCTCACGCCCAGGCTGGAAAGGAGGAAAACTGAGACTGTTAAATTTAGGAAAATCCATTTAGGATACTTGAGTACAGATGCACCTCCTCCAACGTCCAAGTCATTGCACGTGACCTGGAGCTTCCCAACTTTTCAAGCTGGTCATCCTCGGTGAGGGGGTGCTGTTGGAGGCTGGTCTTGGGGCAGGCCCAGAAGGGTTTGCTACCAGCCTGCCTGCTTGTGCCCTGGGCATGGTGTGACAGGCCATCTCTGCTTCAGTGTCACTGGTATCTCCTGTCCCCTTGGCAAGTGAAATGAAACTGACCCTGTGGGTTGCTTTTATGGCACAGAATCATTATCTGTAATAAGCATTTCTCAACTCAATCTATTTCTGCCAGTTGTTTTAAATCTTTCTCATTAGCTTCACCAGGCAGGCTATTATCTTAATCTTCTTATCATCCATGTGAGAGTTTGACAGGTCATAGGGGCACCTGCCTTCTCCGCCAGGGAGACATGATTAGGTTACAGCTCCAGAGGCCTGGAATCCTGAGCCCCAGCCCCCAATTTATCTCCCGAGCATCTTTCTTTCTTTGTACCCAGGATTCAACCCAGGGATTGCTTAACCCTTGAGCCACATCCCCAGCCCTTTTGTATATTTTATTTAGAGACAGGTTTTCACTAAGTTGCTTAGGGCCTTGTTAAGATGTTGAGGCTGGCTTTGAACTCACGATCCTTCTGCCTCAGCTTCCGAGCCGCTGGGATTACAGACGTGCACCATCACGCCCGGTTAACCAATGTGTGTGTGTGTGTGTGTGTGTGTGTGTGTGTGTGTGTATTTTAACTATGAAAGTTCTTGGTTTCCTGAAGTCCAAGGAGTAAGTGAATCTGTGCAAACAGATTCAAACTAATACCTTGGGCTTTCACCAATGGTTTAACCTTGTGTAAATCAGTAGATAAAGAGTTGAAAGAGAGAGAGAGACCTCCACCGATCTTGGCCTCATCTGGGCAGCCACTACAACAACCTGGGCCTTCTCTGAAAGGTTGTAGAAACAATTGGTAAATTCTGAAGGAGTTAACCCAAAGTGTAGTGGGAACACTTAACACTCTGATATAACTCAGATCTTTCTTTTTCTGAGATCATCTCAGGGTAGGAAAGCAATTTGGGTATTGGCAGCAGAGATGACTGTGGTCAGAACAGCTTATTTCTTGGTTAATTCCATAAATAAATCATCATATCTCAATACTCTTGTCATAGCCACAACGGATGAGAAGGTCCAGCTACACTGTCTCCCCAGCCAAATCATCTTTGGTCCTAGTTTCTGTGAACTTCTCTCTTTCTTGTGTTAAGATAATGTTGCCTGGTTCCGGGGTGTCATCATTTCAGATCATTTAGCTTTGGTCCAAATATGTGTCATTCTCACAGAAACAAGGGAGTCCTGAGGATGGAATCTGGGTTCTAGATACTGCAAAAGCCAGTTGGCTGAGAGCCAGCTCTTATCATACCACAGTCATCTCTCCCCTGCCTTCCACATGAAAGCATCCAGAGCATCCAGGGTTCAAAGTGGGTGCAGATGGAACAGTCAGCAAGCATCTTTTGCAGAGAGCTGTCTGTGTGTCCATCCAGACCTCTACTTTCTCTGCAGGGGAGCTGCTCAGGAACAGGATCTTGTTCTCTGGCACGGACAGCTCTTGGATGTGCAGACTAGCAGCTCTCACACTATGATGAGCATCAGAATCCCCTAGGAATTGTGCAGATTTCCAGTTCCCCACCCCGCAACTCTGACTCTGGGGCTGGGTCAGGTGGGTCGTGGCTCGTTGTGACACTGGTTACAAACCTGAGTCTGTTGGAGGCTCAGGACAGTGGTCACTCTCACGTATGCCTGGTGCTGTCTTCAAATACCCTACGCTCCTTCTCCCAGAAATAGCCAATCCACCGCATCCCCCATACATTCTCAGCAAAATGGGAGCCACGTCTCCCAAATGAGTCAGCCCCTACTTGGCTCCTCTGCACCTAAGCCAAGGACTTTCTGTGTTTTCTTTGCAGAAACTAATTGGAGGTGTGTGAGGTTGTAAGTGATGTCTAAGGAACTGCAGATCTTTTCCCAGATTTGTTTTTTTGTTAAGCTATTCTGAACCTCCTCACTCTGCCTCTCTTCTCATCTTTATAATGAACTCCAGTGCCAGGAGGGCCGTGCATCTTCAGGTGTGGAATCAGGGTTGTGGACCTTCCAACTGCATTTCTAGGACCTGTGCTGAAACATTTGATCACATCATCTTTTGTTTGTTTTCTGTTTTTCCTTTTTCCATGTATCTGATCACTTGTCTTTTTCTTAATCATTTTTTTTTCTCATGGATAAATTTTATACAAGTTTAATAGCCAAAGAACATTTCATTAGAATGACCTGCTTTATTCAAAATGTGGGCTAAATGGGCATCTTGGCAAGCCTCTCGAGGAGCACCAGTATCTCCCTCTCGCTTTTTACTAAGTTCCTCAGGAATTTTCTGATTTTCTGATTGCTCATTTACCAGGGCAATTCTGTGTTACAGATCCTTCCAGGAGACACTAGAGTTCACCCTGGTTGGTGCCCATTTTTTAATGAGCCCTGCATTCCCCCCATCTCTGTGCATCTTGCATCAAGCAGGATTGATCCAGACTCTGACTCTGCCAGTGTAGGCAGGCTGCCCATGGCTGTACCAGTCACAATAGAGGATGGTTCCATCCCTGCTCAGGTGACAGCTGGAGACGCCACTGTCCCTTGTGTGTTTCCCAGCCATCATTCCGCTAGTGTGGCTCTGCCATATTGAGATGTGACACTTCTGAGGCATGATTGTATGCCAGACAATGACGACCTCGCACATGCTAAGTGCCATCAGCATTCAGACGACAAAACAGACGGAGCACATCCAAGATTGAGCAGTTTGGCTCATGGAGCTGGCATTTGGGAAGGGCAGAATTGGAATCAGGCCCTGGGCTCTTGCCCAGGATGTCCTGCGAGTGGTTATCAAGTGCCCCTTGAAATGGCCAGAGGCATGATCGTTTCCAGTGGTCAGGTCAATTGAATTTCAGATCATTGACCACAAAGCCTTGAGAGCATTAAAATACTGAATGTAGAGAAGATCCTGCAGGAAGTGTGATCCTCTGAAGTCTAGAGGATTTTGTCCTTTTATGGCAATGCCAGTGTCACAGGAAAAAAAAAAATAACAGAAACAAAAGTCAGTCTTCAGAACCCCAAGCCTTTGCCCCGTGTCCTTCCATCCCCCTCTGTCCCCAGCAGACAGAGCCTGCCCTGGAGACAAGAAGCTCACTGGGGCCAAGTGTTGAGGCCTGATGGGGGACTTCCATGCCCTGCCTTCCAGGCAGGCGCTGTTTTGACTGAGAGGGTTAGGAGCAGAGGAAGGGAGCAGCCTTCTTGAGCTTAGCACCAAATCTGCCTCTAATGAGCAGCGGGGGCTTCGCCAACTACACAGGAGCAGCCTCGGGTGTTTGTTTAGACACCGATCTTCTTCCTCAGCAGAACGGAGACAGTTGGGGCTGGAGACACAGCTCAGGGGAGAACACTCGCCTGTCAAGCACGAGGCCCCAACTTCCTGGCGACAGGCCCACCCAGGGCAGTTTTTAATACTCACCAAGGAAGAACTGTTCCTTGTCATTTTATTTTACAGATGAGAAGGCAGAGTCTCCATGCTATGGTCTGAATGTGTCTTCCCCGAATCCATAGGTTGAAACTCATCACCAGAGTGATAGAGTTAGCAGGAGGGCTCTTTGACTAGGTCCCAGTCTATTAGTCTGCTTGGGCACCCTGAATAGACTTACACCAGAGAGATGAGCCACGTGTCTAACGTCACTGCTGGTGAATGACAAAGCTGTGGTTTGCGCCCACATCTGCCTGACTCCCAAACATTCCCATTAAACCTCAACACTTTCCCCACACAAGTTCTGGCTGCAGTGAGACCTGAACGTTCTAGCAGTTCTTAGAAACCCAAGTGTTCCACAGGCATGAGTCACAAGATAGAAAGATGAGTATTTATTTAGTGCTTGCCACGTGCCAGATGCTGTGGTAAGCTCCGTGCATTAATCATCTAGTCTCATCTTCAAGTACCAGGAGGGGTATTCAGTTCTTGCACGCTGCTTTCAAGATGAGGAAACTGAGGTTTGGTGAGTCACGAACTTGTCCAGTCATGCACAGCTTTGTCACCCGAGTGTACAGAGCCCTCGCTGTGGGCAAGGCGCAGGGCAACATGCCGGGGAGCTGCCAATGGGCCCACGACCTGGCTGTCTGTCTGGGGAGGCTGATGTGCACACCCCAAGAAGCAAGGCAAGCCAGGTAGCAGGAGCTGGCAGGAGGACCTGGGGCTGGTCAGGCCAGAGGGAGATGGCCGCAGTTAGATGAGCAGCCACCTTCGGACCACCGTGCTTTAAAGCTTTTTGGAAATGCTTTTATTTCTTGAAGATCAGAATAAAAGTAAATTTTCAGGTCAAGGAAAATGTACTGGTACACAACCTAGCCATCTTTAACCACCTGAGTTGTGAAATATAACCCCCACTGTCCTGCGTGGCAGAGGGCCATGAAGTCAAGAGCAGCTGGAACCATAGAAGCCATTGGCTCCTTGATGTGGGTCAGCCCAGAGTCTCTGTGGGTGGCAGAGCCACAGGGGAAGGAGGCTGGGTCCCTGGAAGCGGCACACGGAGAGCTGCCTACTTATCAGAAACCCAACAACAAAATGGATATCGATTCAAGAGATCACGCATGTGGCGCCCGTCAATGGCTCTAGCATGCCTAGCGTCATTTTCCTAGGAAAGAGGAAAGACAGGTTCTGAGGGAAATCACAGAAAGAAATTCAACTGCGCATTGACAGGACGCACTGGCCCAGCAGGGGCACGCCTGCCAGCTGGTGGGTGACGGATCTGTCCTCAGGAAGAGCAGAGGAGTGCTCTGGGGCCACAGCTCGCCCCTGGCGTGGCCAGGGCCCAGCTCAGTGCCCAGAACCTGGAGGAACTCGGGAAGCCCTTGCCCTTGGGCAAACCTCAGCCAGCAGCACCTGAAGTTTTAAGTGGGTGTTGAATAGGTCACTGACTTTGTGCCCAGTCTTGCACCAAGACACCCGTGCAGAATACCCAAGAGACGGAAGATCACGCCCTCCCTCAAGAATCACAAAATCAGGGTGGGAAGTTCAAATTAGCCTGCATGAGAGATACAGCTTGCAGGAATTATGAGCTCGACTTTGGTGCATTCTACAGAAGCAGCAGAAGCTCGGTGAGGGGCTGAAGTGGCTAAGGAAGAGCTCAGGGGACCTTTGACCTGGGACGTAGGGTAGAAGTGGGATGTAAGTAGGAGGAATTGGGCAATTTTTGACAAGAAGGGATGAGGGAGCCCAGGATGACCAGGGGAAATACTCATGGTCACTTGGTAGGAAATGCATGATCTCTTAAGAAATGTAGGGGATGCACCTCCCTCCCCCTCTCCCTCCTCAGCTCCCTCCTCTGCTCCCTCCCCCTCGCCCTCCTCCTCTCCCTCCTCCTCTCCCTCCTCCTCTCCCTCCTCCTCTCTCTCCTCCTCCCTCCTCATTGTGTAGAACACCTGTTCCTCTTTGATAAATGATTGGCTGAAGGCAGAGAAGAGAAGGGAGAAGAGAGGGGAAAGCTTCAGTGGAAAAGAAGAAAACAGGCTTGGGAATGAGGAGCCGTGCTCTGCAGCAACCCCTGTGAAGGAGTCCCCATAAAACCTTGAAGAGGGAGCTCTCCCCTGGCCCCCTCCCAGCACAGCCCTGGGGACCCACTCCCTAAGGTCCAGCTGCACTCAGGGAGGGGTGTGGGTGTCACCGTTGTTTTCTGCAGTTCTTGTGTTCAGAAGGATGAGATGCTGACAGGAGGGCTGGCACTTGTCACAGTGGTGGGTCAATCCAGGGTTGAAGGTGCTGTGCCTTCTTAGGAGCAGCTACCGATGCGGCTGAACTCCCATGCTGGACGGGAAGTGGCAGCCACCCTGCTCTGAACATGACGAAGGCGCAAGCTCTGGTGGACTGGACAGCCTTCTGCCTTTTCTTCCAGGAATAAAGACGGGCTCATTTAACAGGATTTCTACCTGTTCTCCTGCGATTAGTGTTTAAGTGACTGTCTCTGGGTATTAGTCACTCGGAGGAAATGAAATGATGCCATGGTAATTGGCCATGTGGTTCTTGTCGATTCCCTGGGGATTTCGCTTGGCTCAGAAATCATTTTTTCACATAGACCCTGTCTGCACTCTTTATTTAGCTAATTAGAGGGCTTAAGGGAGCGGCTGGCCCTGGAGGTGGTGGGAGGCAATGGGAGGGGCAGCATATTAAAACTGGAGGGGCACTTGATTGAAATGAAATACTGGGTTCTGGTCCAGACTATTGAAATTTCTCTTCTATTAGGTTCTGATTTTGCACAGCTGTGTTACATACTTTATCTCATGTAATCCTCCCCAAGACCCTACGTTGAGGGCATTAGGACCCTATTTTCATGGATAAGAAAATGAAGTTCAGAGAGGTTGACTCACCCTATTTCCAGTTGGGCAGCACAGGGATGGGACCAGCTCCCTGGTCTTAATTCTGGGTTCTGCTGTCCATCACTGGCTTCTACCTGCCTCACATACCTGGTTGCCTGGACCACACCACTTCACCTCTGTCCTTGCTGCTTTGTTCATGATCTGTCCGGGTGCTGGCTGCTCCTTTGAGACTCCAAGTGCCTTTCCTTCTGAACAGGTGGAAATGATAGGCATCCTGTCTCCCTCTCCTTCTTCTTGCTCCATACCTCTTTTGATCTGTATTTCTTCTCCTCCCTCCCACATCCAAACTAAGGCTGGTGCAGCAGGTTGAGCAAGGAGGCGGGCAAGGAGAACAGTTTGGTGCTTTAGGTACTGTTTTCTAGTTCCAGGCAAAGCTCTCTTCCACACGAGCTCAGGGCCGTGTGGCACGGGACAACAGGTTTCCACTTCTGCCGCTATCTCATTTTATTGTGGAGCTTTGACTAAACCACAGTCCTTTTCTCCAACTATAACATGCACCAGAGAGGGGTTGGTCCCTTGAAGTCACAAAAACATACAACTGTCCCGGTGTCCATGATGGAATTATGGTCCTGGTGGGGCTCTTGAGCCATCTAGTCCTAAAGCCCTACTTTATAGGAAGAAGGGAGGTGAGCTTCCTGGTGCCACATAGATCCTTGGTGGCATAGGTCAAGAGTGCAGGCAGTGTGACTTCAAGCTCCTGGGGCCACTCCATTTCCCCCACTTCTGGGATGGAGGGAAGGTTCTTTTTTATCGGGGAATTTATACTCTTTATAGGGAAATAATGAAACTCCTCCACCTCTCCTGGCCAACTGAGAGGAACCAGAGATAGGGCTCCCCAGGGACCCGTTTCTCATGCCTGAGCACATCCCCGTTGGTGATCTATCTGGATAATGAATTATGTAAAGTGAGCCTCACTGCGCGTGCCCAGCCCCTAGCCACCTAGGCCCCGTGTCAGAGCCCAGCGGGTGACAGTGTGGAAAGCAGGCACCTCGAATGTGCGTGGCAGCGAGGGCTATACTTGGCCAGCCAGTTTGCCCCTGACACCACCTCCCACATCTCATTCACTTATTGTTAGCATTGATTTTTCTATTTATACCTAAAACAAAAAATGGTGGTTCACAATTGGTGTGTGCTAAGGGGAGTTTCTTGGCCTGTACCCTAAACATTCTTGAGGGTTTTTTTTATTGATTATTTTATTATTCGAGTTCTCTAGAGGAACAGAACCCACAGAAGATATAGATAGGAATGTGATTATAAAAAGAAGATTTATAAGATTGGCTTACACAACCAGAAGTGGATAGTCCACAGTGGCCGTCTGCAGGCTGCAGAGCTGGGGGAACCAGTAGCTGCGCATCCAAGAGGCTGAAGCCCCAGAACAAGAGGGATCAACAGTGCTACCCCAGGCCCCATCAAAGGCTTCTGGAAACTTCATTCTGGAAATCATTATTCTTAAAACAAATGCAGGGTAACAACGATTTATACAGTATCTATATTGTATTAGCTATTATAAGTAACCCAGAAATGGTTTAAAGTAGACAGGAGAATGTGCATAGGTTATGTGCAAATACCACAACCCACTGTCTAAGGAACTTCAGCATCCATAGATTTTGGCATCTTGCATTTGGCATCCTGTTAGGCTGTTGTAGTCAGCGTTGTTTTACTTCTGAGGCCAAAAAACCGGACAAGAATTTAGAGGGGGAAAAGTTTATTTGGAGGCTTATGGTTACAGAGGTCTCAGTCCATAGACAGCCGGCTGTATTCCTCAGGGCGTGAGGTGAGGCAGGACAACGTGGTGGAAGGGTGTGGTGGAGGGAAGAAGCAAGACCCCACACCAGGAAGCGAGCTCTGCTCAACAGCCCAAAATATAAACCCCAATGGCCCCCTCCTCCAGCCACACCCTACCTGCTTACCCTTTCCACTCAGTTAATCCCTATCAGGGAATTCATACCCAGATTGGGTTAAAACTCTCATAATTCAATTATTTCACCTCTAAACCTTCATGTATTATCCCACACATGAGCTTTTGGGAGACACCTAATATGTAAATCATAACATAGCCCCCCCCAAAGATTACTGTACTAAGATAATAATAAAGGTGTTATGATTATCTAACAAATATCTTAAATAATCTATTGGAAGATGCTTCGATGAGCAATCACAAACATGCTCGAAACAACTGAAAAAATTAAAAGTCCCAGGGAAAACAATGTCTCAGTCCAAAGATAAAAGATATCAAGAAGAACAAAATGAAATTGTTAGAACCGCAGAATATAACAACTGAAACAAGCCGGCAAACACAAAATCCCTCAGTGGATGGACTCGTAAGCAGAATGGGGGAAACAAGAAAGAACTAGTGAGCTGGAAGACAGAACAAGAGCAATGGTCCAACCCGAACAGCAGAGGAAAAAAATAGACCTAAACCAAGCGAACACAGCTTCAGGGACCTGTAGAGCCATGATGAAATATCCAACATTGCATCTCCACAGTTATGGGAAAAAAAAAAGAAAGAACCAGGCTGGCCTGAAAGAGCACTCAATGAATAATGGCTGACATTTTTCCAAACTTGGCAAAAGACAGACATACAGATTCAGGAAGCTGAGCAAATCCCAAGTGGGATAAACACAAAGAAACCCACACCCAGACACATCGCAGTCAGACTTCTGAAAACTAAAGATACAGGAAAGAAGTCCTGATACAAGCCAGAGGTAAATGGTGCATTGCCTATGAGGAAAGCCACCCAGTGGCAGCAGATGTCTGATCAGAAACCAAAGATGCCAGAGAAAATGACACCACGGTTTTCAAGTTCTGAAAGAAAAGAACTGTCAACCTAGAATTGTACACCCAGTGAAAATGTCCCTGAGGGATGGCAGAGTCAAGATATTATCAGACCAAGACAAACAAAGATGATCTGTCACCTGCAGACCTACCCCAAAAGAATAGCTAAGGGAAGTTCCCCAAACAGGAAAAAGAATGACGACGGAGCATCGGAAAGTAAGAAATAACAAAAAAGTATGCAAGAATCTGATTACATACTGTGGACTTTCCCCTCCTGAGTATTCTCTGACATATGTTTGGTGATTGTAGCAAAAATTATAATGCTGCCTAATTTGTTTTCAGTGTATATAGAGGAAGTATTTAAGACAAAATTATAAATACATGACAGTAAAAAATGGTAATTTATACTTTATACTCTATACTTCACTCAGCTAGGTAAATGTCAATACCTGTATATATTGATAAGTTATGTATGTATGATGTACTACCTATAACCGACCACCAAAAAAAGTACATAAGGAGATGCACTCACAAATTCTGTGGATCAGTGAAAATGGAATTAGGGAAAAAAGATTCAAAATATCATAGGAAGGCAAGAGAAACATACAGAGTAACAAAAGAGAAATAGAAAACAAAAATAAAATAACAAACTTAAGTCCTCTCATATCAATAATTACAATAAATGTAGATGGTCTAGATATATCAATTAAAAGATGGAAATTGGCAGAGTGAATTTTTAAAACATTAAAAAACTTTATAAGCCATTATTCTGGTAAAAGGTCCACAAGAAGACATTGTGATCCATAAGAAATTAATCTCAAATGTAGTGATATATGTTAATTGAAAGTAAATGACAGGAAAATATAGCATGCAAACATTAATGAAAAGAAAGCAAGAATACTATATCAATATCAAATAAAATAGACTTGACAATATGGAAATTATTCTGGTAAAAAGAGGACATTGTAATCCACAAGAGGACATTGTGATCCTAAATGCATGTAAAGAACTGAAAGGAAAAATAGAAAAATCCATAGTTATACATTGATATTTTGACTTCCTTCTCCCCTGACAATTAATACAACGTTTGCACATCAAATCAGGAAACATATAGAAGAACTCAACCACACTATCAACTGACAAGATCTAACTGACTTTTAAAGAACTTCCTACAGAAAGACAATAGGATATACACTCTTCTCAAGCCCCCATAGAATAAATTTCATCATGAACTTCACTTTGGATTATGAAATACACATAAGCAAAATTAAAAAATTAGAATTTTATATGTGGCTTCTGACCAAAATGGAATCCAACAAGAAATTAGTAACATACAGATAACAGAAAAAAAAATATTAGTTTCAGATACTTTGAAACTAACCAACACATTTCTAAGTAATCCATGGGACACTGAGGAAATCTCAATAGAAATAAAATGTTTATCAAAATGAATGAAAGTACAGCATATCAAAATTTGTGGAATACAGCTAACAAGGCAGCAGTAGCAATTTTTCATACCAAAAGCTTACATTTCCAAAAGGAAAAGCTTCAAATAAATAAACTAAAATAAACCAAAGTTAATAAGGAAGAAGATGGAAAAAAAATAAAAGCCGAAATAATTAAAATTGAAAAGAGAAGATCAATGACAGAAAGGACTGGTTCTTTTAAAAGATCAGTAAAATTGACAAATATCTAGCAAATCTCAGAGAAAGAGAGAAGACATAAATTTCAAACATCAGGAATGGGATAGGCTATTATGACATACTGCAGATATCAAAAGGCAAAGGAATACTACAAGCAACTCTACACACATCGGTTTAATAAATGAAATGGACTAATGTCTTGGAAAGTGCTAACTACCACAACTCACTCAAATAGGTAATTTAAATAACTCTATAACCAACTTTTAAGAAACTTGAATTCATAACTTAAAATCAGCCAAAAAAAAAAAAAAATCTCTGAGCACAGATGGTTTTACTGAAGCATTCAATCAAAAGAAGGATTAACCACAATTCCATTCTATAATCTTTAAGAAATTAGTAGATAGAATACCTTCTAATTTATTCTGTCACTTGTGTTATACTGACACTATAATCAAAGGTGGCTAAAAAAACAAAGATAACTGTGTAATATTACCACATAAATTTAGTGCAAAAATCCTTAACAAAATAATAGCAAATAGAATTCAGCTATACATAAGAAGATTTCTTTATCATTTCCAAAACAACACATTTTTAGATAAAAGTAGGCCATTAGTGGTTCATTTCATCTAAATTTCTGCTTTTAAGGTGAAAGTAGAAATCTCAAGGGAAATTTAAAATATTGAATGAAAATGAAAACACAATATAACAAAATTTGTGGGAGATAGGAAAAACAGTGAAGATAGGAAACTTCTATAATTAAGAACTTAAATTAGAAAAAAGTAAAGTCTCAGTAGTCTAATTTTTCACATGAAGGAGTGAGAAGAAAACACAAAATGTGTAGAGAAAAAAAATAAGTCAACTACATCAATCAATATCATTGAAAAATAGAGAAAATCAATAAAACAGAAAAGTGGGTTTTTTTTGAGAAATCAATAAAATTGATAAATCTCTCTGAAGACTGAGAAGGTAGAAAAGAGAAGTCACAGATTATGAATACCAGAAATAAAATTGTCACTAGAGACCCTAGAGATACCAAAAGGACAATTAGTTTGTATTAAGATACATAAATTTGCTAATTAGATAAAACAAACTAACTTACTGAAAAGCACTAACTGCCTACTACATCTCACCCAAAATAAAATAGATCATTTAAATAGTCAAAAAAAAAATAATAGCAAATAGAATTCAGCTATACATAAGAAGATTTCTTTATCATTTCCAAAAGGATACATTTCAAGGATTCAAGTCTTGTTTAATATTTGAAAATCGGTGTGATTCATCATGAACTAAAGAAGTAAAATCACATGATTGTATCAACTGATGTAGAAAATCATTTGACAAAATTCAAGTCATGAAAACTCTCAGAAACTAGGAATAGTTGGGGAATTTCTCAAACTTGATACAGAACATCTACAATAAACTACAGACTGTTACATGTAATGGTGAAGGAACAAATGCTTTTCCCTGGTATCATCAACAAAGCAGGCCATGTAATCTCACTACCTTTATTTAACATATTGTTTGGAGTTTTAGACAAAACAGTAAGGTGAGGGGAGAAAAAGAAAAGACAAACACATCAGAAAGGAAGAAATAAAAGTGTTATTTTATATAAAATATATGTTGAAAATTCCAAGGAATGAATATATATATATATATATATATATAAATATATTATATATGTATTTGTACATTTATAAATTATATGTAATTTATATATAAATTATATATATATTTATATTTTTATATATACTTATATATTATATTTTATATATATATATATATATACATATATATATATATTTACACACACACACACAACACAAACACACACACATATTTAAAAACTTCTAGAACTGGTGCATTTGGCAAGCCCTCAGGACACAAGTTAAACCAAGCAATCAAATTCTATATTTATGGAATTTTTTGAATTTTGAATGTAATACCACTAACAATTGCTCTCAAATGAAACAGGAATCAATCTAATAATATTTGTACAGAATTTGTAGACTGAGCACTCCAAGATGTTGATGACAGAAATCAAAGATCTAAATAAATGGAGAGACACATTGTGTTCATGGGCACAACATAGTAAAGATGTTAGTTCTCCCCAAATTGAAATGTAGTATAACAATCCCTATCAAAATCCTAGCAGTATTTTTATACTTATAGATTATATGACTGTTCTAAGATTTATATGGGAAGGCAAAGGAAGTAGAATAGCTGAAACAATTTGGGAAAGAAGCTTAAATAAGGAGGATCGTTACTGAATTCCAAGACTGATTAAACAGTGATAGCAATCAAGACTTGAGGACTGACAGGCTAGACACACAGCTGGGTGGAACAAATAGAAACCCGGAAATAGACCCAAACAAATATGCGCAGCTGATTTTTGACACAAGGTGCAAAAGCAACTCATTGAAGGAAAGATAATTTTTTTCAACAAATGGTACAAGACCAATTGAGCATCCATAAGAAACTGAACCTTCATCTAAACCTCATGCCTTACCCAAAAATTAACTTGCAATAGATCACAGATTTAAATTCAAAGCACACAACCACAAAGCTCTTGTTTTAAAAGAAAAAGAGAAAAACCTTTGGTATCCAGGGCTAAGCAAGAACTGATACCAAACTACTATTCACAAAAGAAAAATTAATACAGTGGGCTTTATGGAAATGAAAAACAATTTTTTTTGCTCTTCAAAAGACCCTACTGAACAAGATGGAAAGTAAGCTACTGACTGGAAGAAAATATTTGCAAGTCATATATCCGTTAGAGGACTGTTGCTAGAATGTCTATAAAACTCAAAATTCAATATTAAAAAATCAAAACAAGCCAATTAGAACAGGACCAAAAGACATGCACAACCATTTCACTGAAGAGGATAAACAGATGGCAAATAAGCACAGAAAAATATGTTCAGCATCATTAGCGTTTAGGAAAGTGCAAATTAAAACCACAATTAGATATCATTGCACAACTAGTAGAAGGTTAAAATAAAAAATAGTGACAAACCAAATGCTGGGGAGGATGCAGAAAAACTGAATCACTTGTTGGCAGTGTAAAATGGTACAGGCGCCTTGCAAAAGTTTGGCAATTTCTTAAAAACCTGCCATACAACAGTAATTACACTCCTGGGCATATATCCCAGAGAAGTGAAAATTTATCTTCATACAAAAACCTATACAGGAATATTTACAGCAACTTTATTTCTAATATCCTGAAACCAGAAAGTACTCAGATATTCTTGAGTGAATGAATAGTGAAGCAAATGTGATACATTGCTATAAGCAATATAAAGGAATGAGCTATTGATGTATTCTCTAAATGAATCTCCAGAGAAAGTCTATTTTGACTGGTATAAAAAGTATACAGTCACCCTTGCTCTCTTTTTCATTACTCCATAATATCTCAAAACAGTATTCTGAATTTGACGATACCCGTACTTACAAGAGAGGTCTGCACTTCCATATGTTTTCCTGTAACTAATTAGTGTCCTGAAGAACTCCCTTAGCATTTCTTGTAAGGTAAGCCCGGTGCTAAACTCCTACAACTTAGGTTTGCCTGGGAAAATCTCTGTTCTTGTTTGGCGGTTGGTTTTTGTTATTGCTTGTTTGCTTGCTTATTTGTTTACTTTCAGCACTTTTAATCAATCATCTCACTCTTCTCCTGACCTGCAAGGTTTATGCTGAGAAATATGCTGAGAGCCTTATGGGATTCCCCTAGCATGTAAAGAGGCGCTTTTCTCTTCCTGCTTTTAAAATTCTTTTTGTCTTTGACTTTTTTTTTTTCCCTAGGGCAGTGCCCTGGGGTGTGGAAGGTTGAGTTCCTTTCTCTGGGTCCTGCTGAGTTGAGCCAGCTGTCAGATTAGCTCCTGCACAATCCACAAGGCCTGCAAGCACTGTCTGTGCATGGCCACCAACTATGAGGGGAAGGAGCACACAGAGTGGCAGGGTTCAGATTGGTAGTGGGGAGGAAAACCGGCGATGTGTCCAGTGAGATTGTTAATAGGTCTCCTGGTGAAGGTCACAAGACAGTCAGTAGAAACTATGATCCTTTGTTCAATTCTTGACTCCAGTTGCTGTGGGTTTAATTCTGTTCCACCTCCTAAACTCCCCCTCACTCTCCTTACCCACTCCCCAGAAAAGAATTAGGCTAATTCATTTTAGGCTGGGCACAGAGTAGGCACTGATGTTTGCATAATTATAAACAACATGTAACAGCATGCCTATTACAGTGCCTGGTTTACAGTAATCCGTATTTACAAAATAGTTATTGTTTAAATTCCTCTTTTCGATAAATATTTTAAAGGAGTCGCTTTCCCCTAATTAAAATTTAAGGATAAGGTTCATTATTTTAACAGTTTCTATTTGGGCCTAACACATCACATTGGAAAGCTGCCCTCTGCCTCACGAGATTTATCCCTTCCACTACCCAGATGCAAATTACACTTTGCTTGCTAAACTAAGGACTCAAAAGCCCCTGATGGCTTTTTGTAGCCCTTTCTGACACAGGCAGAGAATTCAATGCCCTTCCCAATAGAAACAACTAAGCGCCTTCTCCTAACTGGAGGTCCGCTACAGCGAAACCTCCCGTATAAAAGGCAAATGAGAGGGCAGCGTCCCCTTTAACTCCCGCCCATCACGCCGGCAGCATCCAATCACTTTTCTCTGTGGCGCCGCTGGGGCCTAGGACTGGCTTCGAGGAGGACCGGCGCGAGACCAGCGCGCATGGGCGGAGCACAGAGATTTGTCTGTCCTGTGCGGTCGCCGGGCCTCCCAGCCTAGCTGAGCGCCCCGCAGGGCTGGCTGGGGGCGGGGCCCGAGAGCTGCTGCGCCTGCGTGGTGGGCGTTCTCGGGGAGCAGGTGCTGCCGCCGCCGCCGCCGACTCCGCCAGCACCACCACCGCCGCCGCCGCTGCGTTCGGGGGTGTAAAATTCGGAGTTCCTGAAGCAGAGTTGGTACGTGCCGGCTTTCCTCAGCAAGCTGTGGACGTTTGTGGAGGAAACCCACACCAAGGAGTTGACCACCTGGAGCCAGGTATGGTCGGGGCACCGCGGCCTCCGAACCGCCTCCTCCCGCTCCCTCCCGCGGGGTGGTCCCTCACGGCCTGCGGCTCGCCGCTCCCTGCCAGGCGCGCGGCGGCTGTGCGGCACCGCGCGCGGCCTCTGCGCGCAGCCTCTAGAGGACCCCTGGTATGGCTCCCGAGGGGAGCTGGGGCCCCGCCGCGCCGCGCGCCGCGGTGGGGGCGGGGCGGCCCGTAACGGTCGGCCGGGTCGCGTTCGGAACCGGCCCCGCGCAGCCTGGGCAGACGACGGACCTCGGGCGCGGGAGCCGCGTTATTGCCCACTCATCCTCCATCCGGCTCGGGTAAGGATCGGGACCCGGAGACCCAGGCCGGGCTCTTGGGCGCGGGGTTAGCGACCTGACCACACGCACACAGCCCTCGCTTTGCCTCTGGCATCTTCTGAGGAGAGCTGTCGGGGGAGTAGGCAGACGTTCCAACGCCGGCTGTTGCTCATCAGTGGCTTTTTCAAACATTAAATAGAAAATGGCAAAGTGTTCTTTGGAGACGGTCATGTGTGTAGTCGGGTATTTTATAATTATGATGATGGAAGTGCTAATAGACGGTGTTGAGAAACTTGATGAGGAGCTAAGGGTGAGTTACCGAATTTCCCCAAACAGTGGCCCGCAGAATGGTGTCTGGGTGCCTAGAGTATTTGATCATGACTCTGCTTCCAAACAAGGATGACCCCACTCCAGCCTCTTATCCAGTCTGCTCTAAGTTTCTCTGTGATAAGATGCATGGACGGATGGGTGGCCTCCATGGCCCGAGACCCTTTCTAGTTCCAAACACACAGATTCTAGACAGGATGATCATGAACATGGACACCACATTTACTTTAGTAGGCACTTGGATTATTGGAATCAACTCATGAGGCATTTTGGGTTTTTCTTGAGGTAGATGATCACTTAGTTGGGAATATTTTCAGGTGTGGAGTTTTTGATAATGTCTGACACCTGTTACTGCTAGCGCCGGCCGGGCTGGCTGGGGGGCGGGGCCGAGGGCTGCTGCGCCTGCGTGGTGGGCGTTCTCGGGGAGCAGCTGCTGCCGCCGCCTCCGGCAGCGCCGCCGCCTCCGGCAGCGCCGCCGCCTCCGGCAGCGCCGCCGCCTCCGGCAGCGCCGCCGCCTCCGGCAGCGCCGCCGCCTCCGGCAGCGCCGCCGCCTCCGGCAGCGCCGCCGCCTCCGGCAGCGCCGCCGCCTCCGGCAGCGCCGCCGCCTCCGGCAGCGCCGCCGCCTCCGGCAGCGCCGCCGCCTCCGGCAGCGCCGCCGCCTCCGGCAGCGCCGCCGCCTCCGGCAGCGCCGCCGCCTCCGGCAGCGCCGCCGCCTCCGGCAGCGCCGCCGCCTCCGGCAGCGCCGCCGCCTCCGGCAGCGCCGCCGCCTCCGGCAGCGCCGCCGCCTCCGGCAGCGCCGCCGCCTCCGGCAGCGCCGCCGCCTCCGGCAGCGCCGCCGCCTCCGGCAGCGCCGCCGCCTCCGGCAGCGCCGCCGCCGCCTCCGGACGCCGCGGCGGCTCCACGCTCCCTGCCAGGCGCGCGGCGGCTGTGCGGCACCGCGCGCGGCCTCTGCGCGCAGCCTCTAGAGGACCCCTGGTATGGCTCACGAGGGGAGCTGGGGCCCGGCTGCGCCGCTCGCCTTGCGCCGGGGTGGGGGCGGGGCGGCCCGTAACGGTCGGCCGGGTCGCGTTCGGAACCGGCCCCGCGCAGCCTGGGCAGGCGACGGACCTCCGGCGCGGGAGCCGCGTTATTGCCCACTCATCCTCCATCCGGCTCGGGTAGGGATCGGAACCCTGAGACCCAGGCCGGGCTCTTGGGCGCGGGGTTAGCAACCTGACCACACGCACACCTGCAGTATCAATTGCAGAGTTTCATACTCATCCACAAATACTTAATTTCATGAATTTTAAGGCAAAGAAATAAGACAGTAATTTTTTATTCCATTATTAAATTATTAAGTCAGCTTTTTTTTTTTTTTTTTTTTTTCTGCGCAGGGGATTGAACCCACAGGCATTTAATTGCTAAGCCATATCCTCAGCCCTTTTTATTTTTTATTTTGAGACTGGGTCTCAAAAGTTGCTGAAGCTGGCTTTGAATTTGCAGCCCTCCTCCCTCAGCCTCCTGAGTCACTGGGATTACAGGCGTGGGACACTGTGCCCAGATTAGTGTATATTTTATTTTATTTTATTTTTTTAAATTTTATTTTATTTTTTTTTTAGTGTATATTTTAACTACTCATTTTTCTAATATACCAGTAGGAAAATGAAAATGAACTCAGGTCTGTGTCTGTGCCAGAGTTACAATAAGTGTTTAGTGTTTGATGAATGAGTGAAATCCCTGTGCTAGTGGTAGAAATGATAAAGAACATTTGAAAAGAATTTTAGAGATCATCTAGTTTAACTCCATCTCACCCACCATAATTGAGGATTCTAGGCTTAGACAGGTTGGATTACTCAGCTATAGTTACACAGCTAGTCAAGATTGGAGATCAGCCTCTTAACATGGATTTCTGATCCCCAAGGTCAATCTTCTAACATAGATTTCTGAGCTCCACCAACTGTACTAAAGTTAATATAGAGATTAGCACCATATTTAATTTTTATTTTATTTCTTTGGTACCGAGTATTGAACCCAGAAGCACTCAACTGCTGAAGCACATCCCCAGTCCTATTTTGTAATTTATTTAAAGACAAGGTCTCACTGAGTTGCCTAGTGGCTCACTGTTGCTGAGGCTGGCTTTGAACTCAAGATCCTCCTGCCTCAGCCTCCTGCGCCGCTGGGATTACAGGTGTGCTCCATCATGCCTGGTTCCATGTTTAATTGTATACGAAAATGATGTCCATGGGGCTGGGGATGTGGCTTAAGTGGTAGTGCTCACCTGGCATGTGTGCGGCCCGGGTTCGATCCTTAGCACCACGTACAAACAAAGATGTTGTGTCCGCTGATAACTAAAAAATAAATATTAAAATTCTCTCTCTCCCCTCTCTCTGTTTAAAAAAAAATGATATCCTTCACAAGTTAGTGGATAAATCTGGATAAATGTTATCTAGTACTAACCTAGTAGCTTAGTGCACCTGCCTATCTTCAATCATGCTGTCACACATATTTTCTAAAAGCAGTGCTGACACTGAAAGGTAAAACTTTTAAACAGTGATGTTAGTTGAAAAACCAAAATAAGTTACCCACATCTTTCAAAAGTTGCTATTTATAGTTGTTTCTGTTTTATTTATTTATTTTCCCATACTTGTACTGCACTTCTGTTGAGGTAATTTAGCATTTATAGTATCTGATTGAAAATCGTATTAAGGCCTTTTCGAAGAAGCAGATGTTTTGGGAACCAATCAATCTTTTAGGCATTTTTTTCCCCCAGTGGCGGAAAATAATCTCTAACTTGAGTGTAAGGCAAGGACAGAAAACTCACCAGCTGCAGTTTGGAAAATTTGGCTTAACAGTTCTAAAGACTTACGTAACTTTAGTTTTTCTTGAAATTTGACAAAATTAAGTGAAATAATCCTCTCTTCATTAAACAGAAATAATATTGTGAATGATCAAAATTATACTAAATTTGTTACTGACTCAAAATTTTTAATAAGTCTTTAGATCCAAGGTCTTTAAGAAAAACACACTATACATATTTCAGTTTTTCCTTTATTCTCTCCCCAAACAAAAAGTTGTCTTTTTTTTTTTTTAAACATTTCCCATAACTTCAAAATTTCATATAATAGTTCTTTGTTCAGGTAAACAATTTATTTCCACAGTCAAGAAAAGAGATAGTATTTTCAGACAACCTAAAGCATGTTTTTAAATGTAATATATCCTAAAGAGAAGGACACATGTTTAGCTAGGAAGAAACTGGGGAAACCTGATATACAGAGACAAGAGGTTATGGAGGTTAAATGAAAGTTCTTGTCATTGATAGTGAAGAACAGCTTTTACTGCTATTGACTGTTGATAATTATTATAAAGTACCATAAAAGAAGGAAATTACTATAAGGTCAGTGTTCTTACCTTTGTCTCTGTTTCTCAAATTGCTTGAGAAGGATGCACGATTTCACTAGAGACCTCATACCCATTTGTTCCACTTTTTTGTGCCTTTTGGCAATTCTCTAGTATTCTCAAATCAGCACAGATGAATAAAGAAATAGGAGTTGGAGGGAGCAAACCAGAAAACTGTAGTGTTTTCTAGCTGTTTTGAAGGAATTTGAATATCCTGGCAACCATTGCATTGTTTCGATGTTCTAGAGTGAAACACAAACATGGCAAAGTAAGGGTAAAATCCAAGTTAGATGGGCCTGCAAAAAAGTTGGAAGACTCATTTGCAAATTATTTTTATTTGTATATGTAAAAGAGGAGTTAAAGACTTAAGAAATAATTGGTGAACATTGAGAAGTTACAGACTTGTTAAAGTTGCACATTTATATTCTGGAAATTGTTTTCAGTGATCCTAAAGTATTAGATTATTTGTAAGAACATTTTGAGCATTCTACACTAAGAGTGCCAAAAGTTTAATTTAGGCATTAGCAATGGCTACTGACTACTTTTGGAAAGTTTGCCAACATTTATGGGTAAGGATGGAGGAGAAGGTACCAATCTCTTGTCCCACTCAGTAATGGCTTTCTGACCCTTGTAAAATGTTTAGGGAGAAGGGAGAATTCACTGTTGAATTGCTTGAGCCTCATGGGTTTATGGCAATAAGGTTGAATTTTTGTACTCAAAGATGTAATTTATTAATTTTAGAGTAGAGACTGAAGGAATACCAAAGTAGAGACACAGAATGATAGGAGTGAATGAGGGCTTTGTGTGAGGAAGACAATGCAAATTCAAATAAGAAACTTTCATCTTTATTTGATATTATCCAAGAGTTGAGATTCGACAGATATGATTGAGTTTATTGAACTAAAGATTCATTTAGTAAGTTAATCATAAATATTTGTTGTGGACCTGTTAATGCCCAGTATGCTAGGTACTAGGAATTTATTCAGTAGTGAACCAAAGTGCTTTTGTTCGTGGAGTTTACATTCTAGTAGAAGGTACTGATAGATAAAATAAGCCAATATGAATAACTGAGCAGTGATAAGTACCATAAAGGAGAGCAAACAGGTTAACAGTCTGTCAGTTATGATCCAATCAAAAGACAACATCCTAAGAATATTTTCAATAGGGAAAGTTTAATAGAATTACTATTTCATAGGAATTGGAGTAAAGAAAACTCTAAAGAATATAGGAGTAGTTAGTAGGAACAGGCAGTGTTGGTATAGCTATGATAATGCCATAGTAGGGACACTTCCCTCAAAGCTAGGATCCTGGCCTTGTTGGGGAAAGTGTGGCCATATTTCACTGAATGGAAGAGAAGTCATTTGTGTTGGACTGGTGGAACTTACTGGAAATCTGACATTTAGAACTCTGAGCAAGGATTGATAAACTACAGCCCAAATGCCAGTCATCTGTTTTATGAATTTAATCGGAACATAGCCGTGATCAGTCTATTTATATGTTGCCTATAGCTGCTTGTTTTGTTACACAGAGAAAATCTTGGGATTACAGGCTTGGGCCCCCTCACCTGGCCACTGTTAACTTTCAGTGTTAATGTAGTAAACATATAGCTTAGAGTTTTGCAGTTGATTTGTAATCAGTGCATCTTAGTATAGTGTCTACTACAGATACTGATAAAATGTGTTTCCTTTTAATTTATCTTATTTATTTTATTGTTATACAGATAGCAGAAATGGTCTATTTTTCTTATTTAATGGAAATGCTAATGATATAATGCAGTATTTGGTGTCAGGTAGATATCAAAAAATTTAATTGCAGTTTGGCACTTACTTGCAATTTGTTGTTGTTGCCATTATCAGGAATAGAATTTTGATTTGAAGGTATCATGGAAGGACTGGTCAGGACAGGTTTGGGATTCATATATATGAGTGTGCCAGAGAACCTTAACTAATTGACCTTTTCTGGTTTTCTTTAGAATGGCCAAAGTTTTCTGGTCTTGGATGAACAAAGATTTGCAAAAGAAATTCTTCCAAAATACTTCAAGCACAATAACATGGCAAGCTTTGTAAGGCAACTAAATATGTGTAAGTATGGACAGCAGTTTATTTGTTCTGCTAACCAATTACTGATTAAACCATTTTTTTCTCATTAAGCTGATAAAGGAAAATTCCACACAAGCAGTGTGACTTTTTTTTTTTTTTTTTTTAAAGAGAGAGTGAGAGAGGAGAGATAGAGAGACAGAGAGAATTTGTAATATTTATTGTTTAGTTCTCGGCGGACACAACATCTTTGTTGGTATGTGGTGCTGAGGATCGAACCCGGGCCGCACGCATGCCAGGCGAGCACGCTACCGCTTGAGCCACATCCCCAGCCCCCAGTGTGACTTTTTGACTGTTGCCTAATTCCAGTCTGAGTAAATTTTCAATCTTTTTCAGATGGTTTCCGTAAAGTAGTACATACTGACTCTGGAATAGTAAAGCAGGAAAGAGATGGTCCTGTTGAATTTCAGCATCCTTACTTCAAACAAGGCCAGGATGACTTGTTGGAGAACATTAAAAGGAAGGTGAGTTGTTGTTAACATTATTTAGCTAAGATTTTGACATGTATGATTGACCAATGAGCAGTTTTAGCTATTGTAATGCAGAATGTACAGAAAATACACAGGTGTTCTTTGTTAGAATGAATCAGACCAATAAAACTTTAATTAAGTTTTCTATCCTCCACCTTTCCCTGTGTTCATCTGTAGTGAGAGCTCATTCTTCATTTTCTTGATGAAAGGAAAATGCTTACAACATTCTGATTGAGGATGAAGAGTCATTATTATAATAGGAAGGTTCATTCCTGTGTTGACTGAAAAAAAGTCCTCACTGTAGGACTTTTTTTGTTGTTTACTGATATATATCCATTGTACAGAATAAGTCCTTTGTACATGATAGGCATTAATTGTTACATTTTTGAATGAATATCTTTTGCTGAAATAAGATATTTTTACTAAATCCATAAAAGGGCTGTAAACCATGAAAGAAAATGACCTGCCATGTAGCCATTACTGTATAAATTTAATTAAAAGTGGAATGTGGTAATAAAAAGGCTTGAGAAATTTACAGGGAATTTGGCAGAAGAAAAAGAAAAAAACCCTAAGATGTTACTGCTCATGGAAACTTAAAGAAATTTTTTTTTTGTTTTTTTTTCTGATTATTTCTTGCTTTCTCTCTGGATGAGCTGTGAAGTGTATTCTTTTCCTAGAATTCCACCCTGGGCTTTTAGAACAAAATCTCCCTTTGAGTAGATCACAAAAAATTCTTATAATAGGGAAGCTTTGAATTATAATCATGGGTGTGCCGTGTATTTTTGATTTTCTAAATTTGCTTTTTGGAAGGTTTCGTCTTCAAAACCAGAAGAAAATAAAATTCGCCAGGAAGATTTAACAAAAATTATAAGTAGTGCTCAGAAGGTTCAAGTAAAACAGGAAACAATTGAGTCCGGACTTTCAGAATTAAAAAGGTAAGCCATTCTTCCAAATATAATACTAATGTGTTGGGTGTTGGAGTTGTCTGGTGCATTGGTTCTTATTACTTTTGATTTGTAGTCATAGACTTAACTTTAATAATATGTTTTAATTGTGATGGTCAGGATCACGTATGAACCTAAGAACATCAAAACAATTTGATAAACAAATATTACTGAAGAAACAATAAGTCTTTAGTGTAGGAAATACATTTCTACTTAGGTGTTCACAAACAAAAGAGGGCACATACAAAAAATCTTACATATTACTCATCCTTTTTTTTTTTTTTCCCCTTCTCCTCCTTTAAAATTCTTCCATGAGTTCTATTAGGAAAAAACAGGACACAAAAAGTTGGGAATAAAAGAACCCAAGAGATTTGCCCTACTTGATATTTGTTCTGCATAGGTGTGGGAGAATGTTATTTAAACCTTTTTCTTCAAAAAGATGCTTTGTTTTGTTTTATGACATTACTTGATAGGTTTTCCTAACTTACCAAAGTAATAAGTTTATATATATATATATATATATATATATATATATATATATATATATATATATAAAAAATAGAGGGGGGGAGAGGGGGGAGAGAGAGAGAGAGAGAGGTATTTTACTACTCTTAGGAAGCAGCTGAGATTTTTCCCTTTAATAGTTTCCAAGGGCTTGAGAGTAGTTCCTTGATGTATTCTTTACCCATTTCAGATATGGACTGATTTGCATATTCCTAACTATATTTTAAAGTAACCTTGGGCTTTGGTTCTTTTTTTGAATAAATATAAATTTCTCCATTTTGCATATTTTATTTAATCACTGAGGATGTGTCTGTTGGCTATACTTTGACCTAATTCTTTGAATCTCAGTTTAGCTCCCCAGATCATCCTTTAAGTGTTAGAGGCAATGATCTCCTCCTTTA
Source organism: Urocitellus parryii (assembly GCF_045843805.1). Classification (NCBI taxonomy): domain Eukaryota; kingdom Metazoa; phylum Chordata; class Mammalia; order Rodentia; family Sciuridae; genus Urocitellus; species Urocitellus parryii. The sequence continues at coordinate 63,776,147 of NC_135544.1, read as the reverse complement.
GTAGGCAGATAATAGCATCTTTAAAGGTGTGTCTGAAAAAATATAGCAGTTATTCAGTAAGTAAGTATTAAAGAAAATCTCCTTTTCATATACCTCTGTATTTAAATCCACATTTCTTTTTGTAATAATTCAGACTGAGAAAAATAGCTTTTGTGGAGATTAACAAAAGTTGAAAATTATTTAATTGGTAGATTATCTTTTATATCTTCTCACCATTTTCACTCTGCTAATGACAGTGCAGTTTCAATTAAGAAACAGCAAAGGAAAAAAATCTTAGTATTGGGCAAGTTATTGGTTTGACATTGTTGAATATTCCATCTTTTAACAAAATAAAACAGTGGCTTGCATATGCTTGTTTGAGACAGTTATCAAGGTAGTTTGAGAGTCTCACTTTAGTTTGGCTTTAACAGTTATAGAATTATCTGTGTGACACTGGGCAGGTTCCCACAAATTCTCTGTACCTCAATGTCCTAATCTTTCAAGACAATTCTTCCTTACTTGGCTGATTTTAGAGAAATTTAAATGCTTAATTGAAACGTTTAGCATAGTGCCTGAAGCACATCAATTGTTCAGTAAATGTCACTTTTTTTTCCTAAGGTGATTCACAAAGTCTAACCTCACTTAAGTGATGAACATTAAAAAAAGTAGTGAACCACATTATCAAAAGGAGTAAATTGCTTGCTACTATATGGATATAGAAGTGTGTTTTAAGTGTTTTTTTTTTTTTTTTTTGTATATTTTGCCATGAATAGCAGATAATACATTTAAGAAGGAATGATTCAAAAAAAAAAAAAAAAAAAAAAAGGAATGATTCTGGAGTTGTGTTGAGATAGTTGTCATTCCTGTATTATTGAACCAGCTTTCTAGTCTCATAAAAATACATATCATAGTGAAAACAAACATAGTTAAGTTCTCTAGGTTTGTGTTTTTTTAATTCTCTAGTATTCTTAATTAAGATACTGGGGTTTGGTTTTCTGACTAAATCTTATTTATTTATTTATTTTTTAATTATAATAGTGAGAATGAGTCCCTTTGGAAGGAGGTGTCTGAATTAAGAGCAAAGCATGCACAGCAGCAACAAGTTATTCGAAAGGTAAGAAGCTCTTTTCCTTGTGACTATCATTTGCATTTGTTTAATGAATTATGTGTGTAACACAAAAAAACCTGTGTTGAGTAGTTAGTAATTGATCTTAGTTTTTTATGTATTAAATTCACAAAAGTAAAATTTTGAAGACAAATTAAGCCAAGTGTTATATATCCTTTTTAACAACAGCAGAAACATTTCTCATAGCTAATGATGATTGTTCTATACTCTCATATAATATCTCAGTAGCTTTTACCTGGCATAACAATTTTGAGATACTTTATTCTTGGGAGCTTAATTAATACACTAGCCAATTTCTTAGCACTTTTTATTATTATTATTATTATTATTATTATTATTATTATTGTTATTATAAAACACTCTTACTGTGTTTTGTGGGAGATTTCCCCTTACTTTTTACTATAATAGGCATAGTTAATTTTTAAATAATTTGACCCAATTAGGAATTCAAAAGGATTTTTCAGTGGATGCCATTATTAGTTTCTGCATAAAGTCATAATATAATGATTACCATAATAAAATAAAATCATTAATGCTGTAAAATGAATCTTGGATTTTATATTGAACCTAAAATGTGTTCTTCTGATTTAATGTTTGCATATCAACTTTCATTTGTTAATAAGAGATGAAATATAGAAATAATTAAGGTAGCTATTTTTTACTTATGAGTAAATGGACTCTAAGCTGCAGGTTTTTTAATGGGAAGATGGGGGAGAGCTTCAGCTTGTTCCTACTTGGAAGGCCCTTGAACTAAAAATAGGTCTGTGACTGACAGGATCTGGGTCTAGTGGAGCAAACTTAGAGCAGAAATAAATAGTAATTGCAGCCTTTGGCCTGTAGTCAAAATAGATTCTTTTTTTTTTTTTTTTTTTTAATCAGTGTGCAAATTAAGGTTGAGTATAGGAGAATTCAAATCTAAGTGTTTAGTTTAAATATGTGTTTTAAACATTTATATCGGGGTCTCTAATGCATACCCCTGTTAAGAATATCTGATTTAAAAGAAGACATGTATTTTAATATGTACTTAAATATTTTTCAGAAAACACAATTTTGATTAAATGTTAACTAAAAATACACCTTCATCTGTAGGGTTTTTTTTTTAAACAAGAATTATTAGTATAATAGTTACATTGCATTTTTTCATGAACACTAATATTTTTTCATCAAATTTATATTTACATATATGTGTATTGGTGAGTGGATTTGCATAATTCATGATGACAAACACTGATTTTTAATGTGCCCCTGGAATTGGCTCGTAAGTTTGCTATTTAATGTTGGCTTTTGATTAACTTAGTATATATAAGTATATTGAGGTACCAGTTATAGGAGTTGTCAAGTACAGAAGTTAAATGATAAAAATGTTAAATGTTGCTGGGCAAAGTGGTGGATGCCTGTAATTCAGCTACTCAGGAGGTTGAGGCAAAAAAGTTTGCAGCCAACCTGGGCAACTTAGGGAGACCTGTCTCAAAATTGAAAATAAAGGGCTGAGAACATAACTCAATCAATAGTACTGTTTTTTTGTTTTTTGTTTTTTAAAGTCTGGTGCCTATCTGCTTCAGAGAAAAAGCACTATACAACATGATGCCAGTGTCAAGAGAACTGAGGAACTGAGGTGTAGAAAGAATTTTGGGCAGTGATTTTTTTTTTTTTATTTATTTATTGATACCAGAGATTGAACCCAAGAGGTGCTCCACCACTGAGCCATATCACCAGCCCTTCTTATTTTTAATTTTGAGACAGGTCGCTTTAAGTTGCTGAGACTAGCTTTGAACTTGGGATCTTCTGCCTCAGCCTCCTGAGACACTAGGTTATAGGCATGCCACCACCATGCCTGGCTAGTGATTTGTTTTTTCTGAAATTCAGTCACTGATGTTTTTAGAAACCTGTGATAATATTTATTTTATGAATTCAAAAAATTGAAGTTGAATTGTTCCATAGATATCTTTAACCTTCAATGTTGCATTTTCACTGGCTGTTAGCATTTTTTTTTAAATAAACAAATTAATGTCTTTGTCATAGACTCTAATGCTGACTTAACTCTTCAGTTAAAATGTTTTAATATTTGTTCATTGAAAAGCTGATATTGATTGTAAAGCATACTACTTTGTAGCCATTTTTTTGGAGATGGGGTCACACGGCATTACATGTTGCCCTGGGTGGGCTCTAACACCTGGACTCCAGTTATCCTCTACCTCAGCCTCCTGCGTAGGTGGAACTGCAAGTGCCAGGCTGGTATGTAGAACTTCCAGCATTCTTGATAAATTGTCCTTTTAATTGAGTTGCCCTAACCTGCTCCAACATTATTTCTAGCCTTTATTATTTAGTGTCTGGGATGGAGATATATATATTTCTATATTACCAATTAATAACTATATTTACACACATGGTATTTGTTACTCATCTGGGAAAGATGTCGATTCTTCTAACTCCACCAATGCAAATTTCCAGGATGATTTCACCCCACTGCACCATTCAACAAGAATTATAGGGTAAGAATGAAGCCCAAACATGCCACTTCAGAATGCACCCTCTATATTTTATTATATATATAATAAAATATATGATGTGTGTGTATAAAATATATAAAATTTTACCATTTATTGATGGATTTATATGTTGGTCATGAAATGCGTATATTGACAGCATCTTTATCTATTGACAAATTAAATATTTTCCTTGCTATAATTCTTCTTGGAGTGCTTAACACTTATCGAGGGAGGTGGGATAGAGGGAAGTTAAATTTAAAACATTCCTTTATTTTTTAATAATTTTATATTGCTGGTAGTAGTATATGATAATTCATGCATTTTCTCTATTAGTTTTAAAATAATATTGTAACAAAAATTTTACTTATCTACCCAACTTTCTAAAGATATGGATAATATATATACGGTTGCATATGGGATCCACTTTAAAAAACTAATAATTGGGATAGCTTATGTTTATTACTTTTTTTAAAAAAAAAACAGAATAAGTAGAGTTATTGCAAATTTTTGAATATTTTGGTAAATTTTTATCTTCTGCTTTCTCACTTCGATTGCTTTGTTTCATTTTAATTTTAAATAATTACCAAATATAACAATGGACTAATAACTTTTTTAATGATAGCAATTTAACAAACTTCAGAATTACTTCCCTGTTTCTATGACTAACAAGTTCTCTGTCTATGATAATTTTGTCTGGCTCATTCTTCAGTTTCCAAACTGAAACAATTTTGGTTTGGAAGTTAATTGTGGGAATGAAGATAGGATTGATGTTGGTCTTTCTGAGAATCAATGATCTGTGATTACAGGACCCCCCCCCCAAAAAAAAAAAGCAGTTGGGGGAGATAAGTGTGTGTATAGAGAAAGTGTTTACTATGTTAATTAACATTAAGGGAAGTTTTTATGAGGTAGGTGCTTAATCTTGTGATAGAGACTGGGTGTATTCAAGCATGATCTTGTCTCCACAATCTGGAAATTTCACCTCCTTGATTCTTTTTTTTTTGGTACTGGGGATTGAAACCAGGGGCACTCAACCACTGAGCCACATTTCCAGCCCCATTTTGTATTTTATTTACAGACAGGGTCTCAATGAGTTGCTTAGGGCCTTGCTTTTGCTGAGACTGGCTTTGAACTCACGATCCTCCTGCCTCAGCCTCCCGAGCCACTGGGATTACTGGCATGTACCACCTCGACAGGCTCACTTCCCTGCTTTTTAAAACCCACCCTTTGATAATTTGAATCAACTAGACCACTGCTGGTAATAGTTCTTCAGTGACATTCTTTCACTTTGAAATTTGTCTACACAGTACTTCTGTCTCCTTCCTGGAGCTGCTGAAGTTTAGAGGATAAAAGCCAGCCTTTCTTTTCTTTTTTTAAATATCTTTTTAGTTGTAGGTGGACACATACTTTTATTTATTTATTTTTATGTGGTGCTGAGGGCCGAACCCAGTGCCTCACATATGCTAGGCAAGCACTTTAACACTGAGCCATGACTCCAGCCCCAAAGCAGCCTTTCTTTTTCTTTAGTTTACATCTTTAAGAACTCAGGTGTGATAGGTTTGCCTGTAATTTCAGGGACATAAGAGGCTGAGGCAGGAGGATCTTAAATTTGAGGCTAGCCCCAGCAATTTATCAAGCCTGGCTCAAAATTTAAAAATAAAAAGAACTGAGGATGTAGTTCAATTGTAAAGTGCCTATGGGTTCAATGTCCAGTACCAAAAAAATAAAAATACATGATGCAGCAGCAGCACACACCTGTAATCCCAGGGACTTGGGAGGTTGAGGCAGGAGAATTGCCAGTTGGAGGCCAGACTCAGCAATTTATCAAGGTTCTAAGGTACTTATCAATACACTGTCTCAAAATAAAAAATAGAAAGAGCTGGGGATGTAACCCAGTGGTAAAGCACCCTGGGTTTAATCCTAGTACCAAAATAAAATTAGAATAAAAAGTCTATCAATTGCTCTGAGTAAACAAAAGGGATGTTTTAGACCAGTAGTTGTGTAAACCTTTTTCTTCTTTTTTTTTTAATATATAGATAGCAGTAGGAAAAAGTGAAGGCTTTCTGCTTGTAAAAACATTTACTGTCTCCTAGCAATCTGCAGTGATGCTATGCAAGTCTGACAATAGATGAATGTTTTCCAATGTCATAAAACTTTACAGTAATACAGGAAAGTTACTTAACTGTTTACCTCAGGAGTTGATGTTCTGATTCTCAAGTTTGAGAAGATCTTGATTATGAGCTAACTTCATAGTATCATCCATTGTTAACAGCAGTAGAGACTGAGAGTCAAGCTGTTTTGTCCAAACTCTGTATTTTTCATACAGGAAAACTGAGATGCTGAGAGATTAAATGGCTTTCCAAAGTCATGCAGTTATCTTAGTTATAGAGCAGGGACTAAAATATTCATCCTTGACAGTTAAAATCCACTATGCTTTTTCCACTATGGCATGTTCTCTAACCTGATAGGCTGAGGGCTGAAGCTAAATCAGATAGTGGGCTGGAAGAGTAACTCATTGGTAGAGTGCTTACCTGGTGAGCGTGGCCCTAGGTTGGATCCCTAGCACCGAAACATTAATTAATTAATCAGTTAAATAAAGTATGTGGGAAGCTGTGCAAATACTATGCCATTGAAAACAAAGCAAAATAAAATGTCCCCAAGAATCATAGGATGTTTGAAAAGTAAGTTGTATTTTTAAGGCATATATAATGGGGTCTGATAACGTATAGTCAGTACAAATGTATTATTCTAATGAAGTTACCTACTTTTCAACTGGAATGTGGGCATAGTTAAGGTGAGACTGCTACAGTTGGTGGGTGTATGTGATCACACAGTGTGTAAATAGAGTTTGGATTAGGCCAGGGAGGAACACTCAGGCCTATAGGACCCAGGAATCAAGAGGACAGGTAGTAGATAAACTGAGGAACAAATGGTGATTTTAAAAAGGGGCACGAGACAAGACAAAATGGCCTTGCTACAGGACAGTAGTTCCCACACAGTAGTTCTGTGGACATTCCAGTGTTTGATCCGAAATGAAAACGGCTGCGGCTTTGCCAACCTCAGTGTCTTTTGTAAAATCATTTTCAGTTTTCCTGAATTAACTTTTTAATATTTAGTAGGTGTTCCTTTTCATGTGTAAAAATGCTGTCTTAAACTGTATAAAGAAAAAAACATTTTGGTTGGGAATTGGAATTAAGATTTAGGTCTTCAATTCAGGTTTCTTACACAGGTTTACAATTTGTTGTATCATAGGTGAGGTCTGGATACAAGACAGAAATAGCATAGTCTACACAGTGGCATTTAAAAAGGGCACTCCCCCCTCGGGATTGAACCTAGGGGTACTTGACCACTGAGCCACATCCCACATCCCCAGCCCTTGTTGTGTATTTTATTTAGAGACAGGGTCTCACTGAGTTGCTCAGGGCCTTGCTAAGTTGCTGACACTGGCTTTGAACTTTCAATCCTCCTGCCTCAGCCTCCTAAACTGCTGGGATTACAGGTGTGCGCCACTGAGCGCCACAGCATTTTTTTTCTTAAAACAAATCAGAACATGGGTATTACCCTCATAATGATGATCTGTTTTTCTCTGAAGTCTTATTTTTTTTCTTGTTCTATATATTGCTGTAAATACTCAAATTGAAATAAAAAGTCTTTGCCCTAAAATAAATAAAAAATAAAGAAGGGCCATACACACTAAGCTCCAGCTGATAGAATGAAAGAATGTGAGCTCAATGTTGTCAGACATTTTTATTTTTCAAAAATTTGATAGGTGGATTCTTCTTTAGCTGTATGTGTTCTAAATTAAATCAGTCTGTAAGCAGGCCTAGAGAATAAAAATATAAGACAAATTTGTTTTCCTCTATTTTATTTGGCAAAGCTAACTACAAATCGACCACCTCTTTGCAAACTCTAAGGAAATAGTTGGTATGTTGTCTGTTGTGGACTGTTCCCACCTCCAAGGCTTCACATAGGGTACCACATATTGTTTAAAGATTTTAGTCCAGAAACGGTTGCCCTCTTTTCACAAAGCAGTAGATTATTTGAATGTTATATTTAGAGGTAGCAAATTCACATTAGTATGTAAGAACAAAATATCTGAGTTTCCTTTAATTCCCTAAAGAATATAGCAGGAATTGAATAGAGATAATTTTATGGTTAGCTTCTAGTGAAGATTAATGTTTTTAATGTAATAAACGTATATGAGAAGATTTTCTGGGAAGAAAAAATGCCAATGTATTATTCCAGGCAAACATTATAATAATAGAGGCAGAATGCTCAGCCTCCTTGAAGCTTTGCTCTGTCTGTTCACAAAATCAGATAGGCTGAGAACAAGCTGCAAGGCATGCACCAGAGTTATAATTAACATGAACTGGAGAAAGAGTCAGTGGCTCTGCTTCATGTTGAATTCCATTTGATCTTAATTGAAAGGAGGCTCAGAGTTACAGGAAACAGATCCTTGCATTGAAAAGGCCATGGTAATGTGTTTAGAATTTCCCAAGAAACAGAAAGGGATCTTGAGAGTACAGACATTTGAAGGGGAAGCTAAGCTCTTCACACCTCCCAGAAGCAAAATGCTCTGCCCTGCTTTGAAGGCCTTGGCTCTGTGGTTGATTTTCTCCTCCTCTAATTTTATTTTGAAGTGAGTTGTTCTCTACAGCACTATGTCAATTTGTTTTCTATTAATTTTCTTCTAGTACTTAGTTACCTGTCACAGCCTACCCATTTCTTTGAACTTATTTTTTTAATAGTTAAACTGTTTTAAATAAAGTATTGAAGTAGGAACAGGTGGAATGAAGCAATGAAAAGTAAAAGTCGACTCATGGAATCTTTACTTTTAGCTTCCCAAGCACTGCTTTCAAAGAATACAAAATTTGAAGGGAGCAAGGGAAAAAACCAAAGCAAACCAAAACAAAACAAAAAAACCAAAACAAAATAAAAAAAAAAACAAAACAAAACAGAAACCATAGCACCATAAACACATAAGTGTGAGCACATTCTCTTGAGAGAGACAGGTAATACCTGTTGCTGAAAGCTCAGTAGTTGTCCCCATGCCAATCCAATGAGGAGGATACGGTTTTGAGAAAAAGGAGAAAGACGGTTTATTGCTTTGCTAGCAAGGGAGAAACACAGGGGACTCCTGTCCCAAGGGCTGTGATTCTGCCCATCATTAGGAACAGAGGGTTTTTAAAGAGGTGACTCAGAGAAAATGAGATTAGGATGGAAAGATCAGGAAGGAGAATATCAGGGAAAAGAAGATCAGAAAGAAGTTCAGAGAAAAGAAGATCAGGGAGGAGAAGGTTGGGAAAAAGAAAAAAAAAAACATGTAAGTTGCAGAGTATCAAGTGAACCCTGTTACATACCCATGGAAGTGGATTTTTTCCTGTGGCTTTGAATGCTGACTAGTATTTTGCTAGATTAATAAGGGAAGGAAAGTCATCGTGTGCAGAAGGGACAACTTGTGCAGGGGAATATAATTATATGGTGTGTCTGGGGAACAGCAAGCAGTTTTGAGCCATGCATAGAGAATATTGTAGAAAGCAGAGGGGAAGAGAGGAGGCCTGCTGTCCAGAGACAGGCTGTGGAGGTCATTTGATTTACATGAAGAGGTCATTAGGTAGATTGTATTTTAGAAAAAGATGTGGCCACAAAGGATGGATGGGTAGAAAGAGGTAGGACACAGGGAGTGGAGGGTGGGGCATGTAGCTGGGTGTTATGATTATAGTGCAAGTCAGATCTGATCATGGTGTAACTGGGGTTGGGAAGCAGTGATTAGAAAGCTAGAAGCAGACAGCAAGAAACAGAGAAGTTTCAGCATGAAGGTAGACCCAGGAATTAAGGTGGTATACACCAGACTTCTCCATTTCAGTGCCTTTTCCTTTTGTATTTCATGTGTAATCTGTGCAATGATACTCTGTTATGTCTGTATTGCTCCCTAATGACCTGTGGCTTAGTGATGTATTTAATATATATCAGTCATCCTTGACTGGCCACCCAGTGTTTTAAACGTTAAGAAATTGCTCACAAATATTAGTATACTCAGGTTCTTGTTAACAAAATTGGAAAATGAGATAACATTGCTTTCCGGGGTTACAATAACTGCTAGGAATTGATCAGAGACAGTCCCCTCAAAACAGTTGTGGGGAGACTATGATTTTCAGTTTGCCTCTGTTTTCCTGTGGTTGAATGATGCCCTGATTCACTTACTTGTTTCTTCACTTACTTGTTTCTTACTTGATTCTGTTTCTCCCTTTTGTTAAATAAAAATTCAAGGAGGTCATTGTTTTGTTTTGCTTTTTCAGTGTTTATGATCAAACAAGGGCCTCACCTGTGCTAGTAAATGTTCTACCCCTCAGCTGCTCTCCCAGCTCTTTTTATTTTTTATTTTGACACAGGGTCTCACTAAGTTGCTTAGGGACTCACTAAGCTGCTGAGGCTGTCCTTGAACTTGGGATCCTCAGCCTTTGGAGTTACTGGGATTACAGGTGTAAGCCACCATGTTCAGCAAGGACATTGTTTTGGACTAAGTTTATGCACTAGTCTCCAACAGAATGAGCTAAAAATAAAAATGGAGTTACTTGTACTAAAGTTCCCTGTCATTAAACTGAATAAGCTGTTTATCTGACCTTCCAAGAAATCGGGATTAAAGAGATAACAACTAAATTTTCCAAAGAGCTCAGTATTCAATTGGCATAATGAAGTTCCCTCAGCTGTAATCCTTATACAAAAAAGGTAGCCTGAAGTTAATAATCAACTATTTTCTTATTGTTCTGTCTCCTTGTCCTCATTTTACAAAGAAAGTAACTTTGCTAGGTGTGGTGGAGCACACTTATAATCCCAGTGGCTCCGGATGCTGAGTCGGGAGGATCGTGAGTTCAAAGCCAGCCTCAGCAATGTTGAGGCACTGAGCAACTCAGTGAGACCCTACCTCTAAATAAAATACAAAATGGGGCTGGGGATTTGACTCAGTGGTCAAGTGTCTCTGAGTTCTATCCCCGGTATCCCCCCTCCCCTCCCCCCGCAAAAAAAGAAAGTAACTGAAATGTCTGATCTGCTTTTAAAAAATGTATTTCAGTTTTCTTCAGTATCCCCTCTTTTTTTTTTTTTTTTGGTGGGGGTACTGAGGATTGAACCTGGAATTCTTTATCACTGAACTATAGCCCAGTTCTTTTTTCTTTTCTTTTTGTTATAGTTAGTTATACATGACAGTAGAATGCACTTCCATTCATTGTACACAAATGGAGCACAACTTTTCATTTCTCTGGTTGTATATCATATATAGTCACAACATTTGTGCAATCATACATGTACCTGGGGTAATGATGACCTTTTCAGTCCCAGGTCTTTTTACTTTATTTTTATTTTAAGACTGTGTCTCCCTAAATTATTCAAGCTGGCCTTGAACTTGAGATGTTCCTGCCTCAAGTATATCACCTCAGGTCTACCATCTCAGATTACAGGTATACACCACTGTGCCCAGCTTCTTTAGTCCTTCCTGTCAAGAAAATCAGTCTCTTTCATTCATCAGAACATTTATTCTATCTTATGGAATAAACTATTTCCTGATTCTAGAATAAAAAATAAACCACATTAAAATTATTAAACTGAGGTGCACCTGGAGTACACACCTGTAGACAGACTCAACTACTCAGAAAACTGAGATTGTATATTTAAGGCCAGTCCAGGCAAATTAGTGGGATCCCCCCATCCCAACTTCAAAACAAAATAAAGAGTGTTTGCCTAACATGTTCAAGGACAGGAATTCATTCCCTAGTACCAAAAAATTAAAAACAACAACAAAAAAGTGATCATTAAGTAAATTGTTGTGATTGTGTCCTTGGACATCTATAAAAATTTTGAATTTTCTATTCTTGTCCCATAATTTTCTGGGGACCTCATGGCTGATGATGATGAGGGATATGGAGGATGGGAGAAGCAGTATGGGGGAAACATTAACCTTTGGTTTTAGATGGTGGTTTTTGTTGTTGTTGTTTGGTACCAGGGGTTGAACCAGGGGTACTTAACCACTGCACCACATTTCCCAGCCCTTTTTATATTTTATTTTGAGACAAGTTGCTTAGGGCTTCACTGAGTTGCTGAGGCTGGCTTTGAACTTGCCATCCTCCTACCTCAGCCTCCTCAGTTTCTGGAATTACAAGTGTGCATCACCACGCTCAGTTTATGCTAATATTTATAGTACAACATGGTCATTTGCTTACAATTTGTCTCCCTTCCTAGTATATCGTTTATCTGTTATTCCCTTCATGTAGCACATATTAATTATTCAAATTTTATTGAATGAATAAATAAATGCATAATTCATGTGAAAGAAGACATTCAGCTGAGTATGGTGGCACATGCTTGTCATCCCAGCAATTTAAGAGGCTAAGGCAGGAGAATGGAAGTTCAAGGCCAGCCTGGCCATTTAGGGAGACCCTGTCCCAAAATAAAAAATGAAAAGGCTGGGATTGTAGCTCAGTGGTCGATTGCCTATGGATTCAATTCTCAGTACCTAACCGGTGACCCTATCCACCCCTCCAAAGAAGGCATTCACTTGTCAAGACGTATTTGAGGAGGAAAATATTAACAAGCCATAGTACTCCAAGGATTGAGAAAGGGAAGGTTGATATGATCTGTAGACTGCAGAATGTGGTGTAATAGGATGAGTTGCCTCCGCTCCAGCTTGTCTGTGGTGAAATAGGTTACTAAGGGAGAAACATGGCAGGGAAGGTGGGAAGGTGGCCGGAAGAATCTGTCAGTGAGGGATCAGTGGAATGGGCCATGCAGTGAGGTTAATGGGCAGAAGTGGTATCATGAGGTCAGTTTTTGATGATTCACAGTCACAGGCAGAAGCAGAGTGTTGGAGCCCAGCAACTTCAGTTTGGGGAGACAGGACTGAGAATCTTGGTAGTCTCAGGAGCCCAACAGGGCAGGATTTATTTCAGGTCCCAGAAACAGTGTTGGTGGATGGTGATCATAGGAGTTTCACTCAGTTGTCTGGGGTTGGGATTAACTTGTTCCCTGGATTCAAACATTCCAATGGTAATAACAGCAGCCTACAGTAATTTGAAAGCCTCCACTTAACATTGTAATTCGAAACTACACTTTTAGGTTGTTAACATTGAGTCAGTCTGCAGCAAGTTGGAGAGGCAGACCCCAGAAAATATAGGAGCTAGTAAGAGAAGGGGATTTGGTCAGCCTGGACTACAATACGTTTGGAATTATCTTGCATATCAGAATGACTGAAGGAACTTGTCAGATATTTGAGCTCAATCCCCTGATTCACAGGGCTTTGGAGAAACCAAGCTGTCTATCTAACAAGCAAATCAACTAATTGAAGGACTACACTAAGAGAGTCCTTGCTTAAATTTGGGGACACAGTTCTCTGGCTGGAGAATTGCTTCTTGTGAAGGGGCTTCTTTCTGACTTATACAATCAAAAGTGGCAAAATTGATCTCTGATTAATAGCCATTTTCCCTCAGGGTATTTATGTTTGAAAGCAACATTCTTGTTAGACACGATGTACAACTTTATACTCTTGGCTATATAACTACATATCTATCAAAATGTTATATTATGCCCCAAATAGCCTTAAATTGTACCTTTTAAGGAAAACAATGCTACGAAATTAGCAACCAACAAAGAACGTTCCATTATTGTCCAAAGGAAAAGATTCCTTTCAGGGTGTGTGTGAGGGTGTGTATGTGTATACATTCTTCATCTGTCCTTTCTTCATTATTTTGTTGTTTTTGAAAAGCTAATCATTTGCTCAATGTTAAAATCTAAACTCTGGAAGCTCCATGAAATTATTTAGAAAAAACATTATCTGAGTTCACATTTATTTATTTATTTATTTATACTGGGGATTTGACCCAGGGGTATTTTACCACTGGGCTAAATCCCTGGCCCTTTTTCTTTTTTATTTTGAGACAGGATCTCACTAAGTTGCAAAGGCTGGCCTGAACTTGCAATCCTCCTGCCTCAGCCTGCAGAGTCATTGAGATTACAGGTACAGGCATGTACCTATACATGTACAATGGTACAGGCATGTACCACTGTTCCTGGCTATTTAAAATAATAATAATTAATTATTTAATTTTGATGTAGTGGAGATTGAGCCCAGTATGCTCTGAGCTACATCCTCAGTCCTTTTTCTTACTTTTTATTTTGAGACAGGGTTTTGTTAAATTGCTGAGGCCAGCCTTGAATTTGTGATACTCCTGTTGAATAGTTGGGATCGCTGGCGTGCACCACCACACCCGGTTTGGGTTCACTTTTAAATTTAGCAATCCTTTTAGGACCTTAGGTCAACAGATTCTTTCAGTTATCACAGAGTACTGCTTCAAAAGGATGAAGTCTGTAAATTGCATCCGGGCAGTGGCACACTACTCTAATCCCAGCCACTCTGCAGGCTGAGAAAGAAGGATCCCAAGTTCTAATTGTTCCAGCCTGAACAACTTGGTTAGACATCCACTTCAAAAAAAAAAAAAAAAAAAGGTAAATAAATAAGACTACTCGAATTTTAGATGAGATTTAAAGGGACTACTTATGAAAACTAGTTCTAAAAGATACAATAATCAAATTGTGTTTAAGGTCTATTGGTAGCCTAGTAATTAACCTCGTACTCCCTAGAAGATAAGAACATAGTGGTTTTAGACAGCAATAGGCTCAAATCTTATAGATCACATCTTACTGGCTTTGTGATTGAGTGCCTCAATCTCAGTTTCTTGATTTGTAAAGTGGGAATGATTTCCGTGTAGCTGCTATCATGTATAATAAAATAATATTCATGACTAGCTGAAGTGGCACAGGTCTTTAATCCCAGAGACTCAGGAGGCTGAGGCAGGAGGATCACAAGTTCAAGGCCAGTCTCAGCAACTTAGATCCTATCTCGATATAAAAAAATAAAAAGGCTTAGGAATACAGCTCAGTGGTAAAGCAGCCCTGATTCAATCCTTAGTACTGAAAACAATAATGACAACAATAACAACAATAATGTTGTCAGTAGCACATTGGTGCTTGACATTCATTGAGGATCAGATACTGTGTCTTCCTGTTCACATTCTACAGCAGAATTGTAGGAGCAGGCTGCACCATTGTTTGATACTTTCTATGTCTTATTTTACTTTTAAAATATTATGTAACTTTATGGTGCATTAGCACAAAGAAATAATTTCTTTGTTATTGTAAATTTTGAGTGCTTGTTCTTTTGTTAACTCAGCTATTTTAATGAGAAAATTGATAATTTATGTAAGAGAGTTTACCTTTTTGGATATAAAAAGCATTTTTTTTCTTTTCTTTTCTTTTTTTTTTTTTTTTTTAACGTACCAGGAATAGAGTCTCCTGAGCGTTTGCTTGTTGTGGTATGAGGACATTAACCAGCAGTGTTTATTTAAAATACCTGGCAAATTTCCTTGAACTTCCCATTTTGAATAGACACAGGAGACATAACACAAATGGTTTGTTTTGATACCCTGGATGTCTACATCTTTAAAATACAGGTTCTGAACAGAAAAATTCCCTGGTTCTCTTTTATGACTGCCATATGAGTGTTCTGTTTTAAAATTATTCCTCTCTAATGTTCCATAACATCATTTTCTTAGACTTTCATCTAAAGACTGATTTATGTATCTAAAGATCGCATTGATTTCCATCTAGCTTAATTATAAATATAATATTCATAAATTTCTAAGCATAATAAAGGCTCAGGAAAAATGCGATATTGACAACAGAAGTTTCATGAAATGTCCTTGAAGTTTCCTTTCTACAAACAATGTAACCTCAAATCATAGATATGAGATATTTCGTTAGTCCAAAATGACCAAGTCACTCCCTAGTTGGACATTCTGTGCTTCCCAAAATGCATTCTCTCTTTCAGAACTTTAGAAATAATGCAACATTTTGGAAGGACAATCTTACCTTTTATAGTACCTGATGGAAGGACTAAGTGGGCAGAAGAGAACCCCATGAAAAGCTGATGGTGATTGATGAGTGACTTATGTATATGAAAGTTTGAAAAATATAAAGCCTCTATGAGCACTAGAGGAAAAAGCTAAAACCTAGAAGCTGATTTCATTATTTTTTCCATGCCTCATTAAATAAGTTACACATTTTTTTCAAATAAGCAAATAAGCACTTTGATGTCACTGATGTATTAAATATTTGTTAAGTGCCCAGAAAACAGTTAGGTATTGTGAGAATTTAATAGCTATAATTAAAACAAATGTACCGTGAATACTGACTTAAATCCTTTTTAAACATATGGGGATGGAAATAAATTAAAGAAAAGGGCTGGGGATGTAGCTAAGTGGTAGAGTGTTTGTCAAGAAATGCAAGGTCCTGGGTTGGGACTGTAGCTGAGTGGTAGAGTGCTTGCCTAGCATACATGAGGCACTAGGTTTGACCCCAGCACCACATAAATATAAACAAATAAAATAAAGGTATAAAAAATAAAATAACATTATTAAAAAAAAAAAAGAAATGCAAGGTCTTGGGTTTGATCTTAAGTGCTGCCACAAATGAGTGTGTATGTGTGTGTGTGTGTCTGTTTACCTATATAAAACAAAGGACTCCCACCCATAGAAACCTATATTGTCTTCCCAAAAGATATGGTCATGAAAGATTTCTATGTTGAGTTACTAGCACTAAACTAAAACTAAACATTCACCTACCCATTTCTTTTTATTGTCCCCAGTACTGTGGAACTCTACCAGGGTTGCTCTACCACTGAGCTACAACATCAGGCCTATTTATTTATTTATGGTACTGGGGATTAAACTCAGGGGCACTTGACCACTGAGCCACATCCCCAGCACTATTTTGTATTTTATTTAGAGACAAGGTCTCACTGAGTTGCTTAGCACCTTGTGGTTGCTGAGGCTGGCTTTGAACTTAGGAACCTCCTGTCTCAGCCTCCAGAGCCACTGGGATTACAGGTGTGAACCACTGTGCCTGGCCCCCTTTTATTTTTTATTTTAAATATTTGTACAGTCTTGATAAATTGCAACCTTCAGCGTGTGCTACTGTGCCTGGCCCATTCTTCAAAGTAGATTGTCAGTCAGTCATCAAAATTTTACGAAATTATTGATATTTTTTTAATGATAACTTATGTTTTTTCCTCAAATGGAAGTTAGATAAGAGAAAATAATTGTAAACCACAGCAGAGAAGAATTTTAAGTTAGAATTTAGGTTCTTCAATGAGATATTTCATTTCTGGATTTGTTCATTGAATATATACGTATTCATATTTATATATACACTATCATATTTACATGTGTATTCATACACACAAATTTTTTCCCTCAGTACTGAGGATTGAACCTAGAGGCACTCTACCACTGAGCTACATCCCCAACACTGCTAAATTGATAAGGCTGACCTTGAATTTACTATCTTCCTGCCTTAGTATCTGGAATTACAGGTGTGCACCACCTCAAATTAATATGTAAGGAATACTTACTTTATGTTCAGTGCTCTGAAAGGTATAGCGGGCTAAGATGATGGGCAAAGTAAACAAGAACTCTATTCTCATGGAGCATCCACTGTAGTATTAGAGAAGCAGAATAAATAAGTAGATGTATAGGCGAGCAACAATATTTCAAATACTTAAACTGTACAGATTGAAGTAACATGGAGACTCTTTCTTCTTGGTTTATTGCTTTTTGCCCCTGGAATGCTTTCAATTTAAATTTATTGGCTAAATGCATCTGTTCCTAAAACTGTAGGTACGAGGAAAAAAGAGATAACGTAAAAATTAAAATGTCATCAATCTGGCTTTAAGAGCAAAAGGAAATGGATACTTGGCTGAAGATTAAGTAAGAAAACAGTGGAGAAATTTTCAACAGTTACAGATTTAGCCAGCAGTTATGCCTGGACTAAGACTGTAAACAATTTGTACTTTTAAGTTCTCCAAATTCTGTCATATTCATTAATCATATTTTACAATTAAAGCATTGCCAAATCCATGCCCTTGAAGGTTTTTCTAAGCTTCCCCCCCTTTTTTTCTCGGTCCTCATAATTATTTAAATTTTATTTTTGTACTTTTTGAAGTTTGTATTTTATGTTTATTTTTCCCTATTAGTCCAATTTGACCCCCTGTTCCCCCGGTTGGAGTTAATAGAAGCATGTTTTGGCAGATTATTTGGCCTATTTTCAGTCCAAAGCCCTCTCCACACCCCCACCCCATCTGGGGAATTGAGGATCATATCCATTGCCTTAGAGCATGCTGGGCAAGTACTCTATCAGTGAATATAGGCTCTCAGTCCTATTTTTTCAATTTTACATTAAGATAGCATCTCAAGGGGCTGGGCGAGCTAGTGCATGCCTGTAATCCCAGTGGCTTGGGAGGCTGAGGCAGGAGGATTGAAAGTTCAAAGCCAGCTTCAGCAATTTAGGGAGGCCCTTTCTAAAAAAAAAAAAAAAAAAAAAGGTTGGGGAAGTTGGTCAGTGGTTAAGAGGTGCTCTATTCAATTCCTGGAAGATAACAACAACAACAAAAGAGAGAAAAAGATAGTTTCTCATTGAGTTTCTGTGGGGGCCTTAAACTTTGAATTCTCCTGCCTTAGCCTTCAGACTTGTTGGGATTAGAAATGTCCATCATCGGGCCTGGTTAGAATTCTTATCAACATTTTCAAGCACATTTTTCGTTATGTTCTTACAGATATATAATATAATAGAGGTCTAGAGAATATATCAGCTAGGACCAAATAAAACACAAAAGATGGTTAAATTTAGTAGATTATGATTTATAGGCTGTTTCCATTAGAGTGATTTATTTTGTTAACATCATGTCTAATAACTTACTTAACATACATGGAAATGTTTTGGAAATAAGTTCAGTAAGCATTAGGAGTAAATATGGAATGCTTTATTTTGTCCATTATTGGCTCTAGGGTCCATTGTGTTTTTTGTTTGTTTGTTTGGTTTTGGTATTGGGTATTGAACCCAGAAGTGGTTATTCTTCTGAGCTGTATTCCAAGTTTTTTAAAACTTTTATTTTGAGACAGGGTCTCACTAAGTTGTCTCAGTGGCTTGATTTGCAGTTATTTCACCTTAGCCTCTGGAGTAGCTGGAATTACAAGTGTGCATCCTTGCACTCAGCTTCTTTCAGTTTTCTTAAGGGAAAAAGCCAGAGACAGAACAGTTTTGATAAGGTATACCTTTGTTCCAATGGGAGGAAGGAAACAATATATGAATTGATTTGCATTAAAGACCAGGAGACAGTAGGTAGGGCTGTGACAGCACTGGTTGATGCTGAGAATTAGGTGGATGGGTATAAGTTGTGGGGAAGATCTCACTTTTATCTTCTTTGTTGAGTTTTGAATCATGGGAATGTTTTAACTTTTGAAAAACAAGCATGCAAAACATTAGAAATAAAGTCACCTTTATTAGCCATAAATTAAACCATTAGTGTGTACTTAAAACTTAAGACTCAAATTATCTTCTAAAACGCAGACCTTAAAACTTAATTTTACAGCATGAGATAGAACCGTTAATACGTAAATCTTGACTTTGACATTTCCTAAGGCTCTTGAAGAGAACTTCTCATCCTGTATGTTTGACTTTAGAGTGTCTCACCTGATTTTCCTTTAGGAGTTAATAATTCAAAACTATGAAATTTGTGTAACTGTAAAGGTAGAAAACACCCCTTTATATTTCAAATCATTTCCAGATTTTGGGTCTTGCCAAGATTGTACCCATCTCAAGGGGATAACATGCGATTCTCAATCAGCAGGCTCCATCATTAGGAGCTCATGATGGTTCCCAAGTGCATTCATTTCTACCCAGGACACTGTTACCTGAGGACACACAGAAGGTGTCTGGATATGTGCAACAGGAGTCAGACATTTTACTTGCTCCTATCATGACCCTGTACTTACGTAGGAGACCAACGTTCCACATTCACACAATACTACATGCCCCACCTCCACATAGCAGGGCTGCATGCAGGATTTGGAGAGAAACTGAGGAGGTAATATCATGGAGCGAATCTGGTAGTGGTAGAGAAGCAGGCAGCAGAGAAAAGGAATGGGTGGTGTACCGTTTTCCTTAAAGCTGGAGGATCTGAATGAATGAAAAGTATGTTCTTCCACTTACTCCACATTTTTTTGTGTGTCAACTCTGTTTAAATCTGATGCCCCGGAGACAAGCTAAAGAGTCATAGTTTATCTAAGAGAGACAAAAATCTGAGGACAGGATATCATTCTAACTTGATGCTGGATTTGTTGACATTTGAGACAAAACCCTGGAACTTTTATCTAAATAGAAGTGTCACCATATTTTAGTTTAACTGATAAAGTTATGGTCAGGGTGGAAATGCCATCTGTGTGGTTGAAACTACAGGCTGTTTCCCAGGAAATTTGTCTCCTAAACTTTGATGATGATCTTGTTTGGAAGAAATAAAACAGGCCCTGAGAGGAGAGTGAAGATTCACACACCAAGTGAGGTGGGGAAGGAACACAGGCTCCGGACACTCCAAAAACAACAAAATCTCCTTTTTTTTTTTTGGTGAAACAATGTGCTTTGAGTTAAAAAAAAAATATTAGGCAAATCCAGTGACTCATATTGCCTCAACAATCTTATTATGTATAGATCTACTTATATAATATTGCCTTTAAAAATGAGAGAGAAGCCACCAGGGGTGGTAGCACACACCTGTAATCCCAGCAACTCTGGAGGCTGAGGCAGGAGGATGGCAAGTTCAAAGCCAGCCTCAACAACTCAGCTAGGCACTGAGCAACTTAGCAAAATTCTGTCTCAAAATGAAAAATAAAAAGGGCTGAGGCTGTGGTTGTGGCTCAGTAGTTAAGTGCCCCCTGAGTTCAATACCTGATACAAAAGTTGGGAGGAGGGAAAAACAGCTCCCCCCCCAAAAAAAAAATTAAAAAGAAAAAACTCTCAACATATCTTTAGTTTTTGCTCAGAAGTATATAAGTGATATTTCATTTTATTTCCACTGAAATAACATGTGCTTCATTTACTTACATACTTCAGATTTTATGAAGGCTATTAGGACAAAAGACTTCACCTTTTGGGGTCTTCTCTCTGGTGAAAATTCTACCTCTGGAGACAATGGAGTAGTTCCTTATCAAACACAGAGTTGGCTTAATCCCACACTAATCATGCTTCCCAGTGTGGTAACCAGATGAGGAAGTGATGTCAGTGTGGTATGAGAGGACATGCAAATCTGTGGTTAGGTCTGCAGATAGCCTTGTGGAGTTCAGGTGCCCAATTTCCAGTATTTGTTTTCTGTACCCTTCTGACATCTTCTTGTCTAGAATATGAGGCATTTACTGATTCTACTTCTGGGAATACATTTGGAGATCCCACCCGGAAATGACAAAAGTTCACAAAGATAATTAGGGGACTGAAGTTGACTGCTAGACACTTTGTCAATGGATTCTGTTTGGAAGCAAATCTTGTACTAGAATTAAGGCTGCTATGTTCTGTATATAATAAGATAAAGACTCATTGAGCTGAAAGGAACTTTTAAACCTAGTTTAAAACATTTTATAGATGAAGAAAAGAAAACTTGGGCTAAGTAATTATGTCACTGTTAAATTTAAGCCTTTAGTTTAAATCCTACATTTTGTATCTACTTACTCAATGGCTTGCCATGTTTGCTTTTTTGTGGTATGGGGGCTTGAACATGGGCACTGTGCCATTGATTTATAACCCTAGTCCCCTGCCCTGTTCTTGGTACAAGGGATAAAACCCAGGGGTGCTTAACCACTGAGCCACATCCCCAGCCATTTTTATATTTTACTTTGAGAAAGGTTTCATTAAGTAGCTTAGGACCTTGCTACATTGCTGAGGCTGACTTTGAACTTACCATCCTCCTGCCTCAGGCTCTGGAGCCCCTGGGATTATAGGCATGCACCAACGCACCGGGCTCCTTTTTATTTTTTATTTTGAGTTGCCATCACAATCATAATGTTAAGTTCCTCTAAAAAGGGAGGCAAAGAGAAGTTGAATCATGAGAACATCATCCTGTACATGGGGGTACCGGTGCTGCTCCAGCACCCCAGGAGGCAAAGGGTTTTGAGATTTCCAGTGCTCCCTTCCTTGTTTATTCCTACAGCAAACATTCATAGCCTATGTCAAGTTGAGACTCTCTCTTTTTTCTTAACAACTTGAAAAGACTGAACATGCCATCACAAATCTGACTGCTTAAAGTGCTGAGTGTAGATAGGCTCAGAATTTCCCCTGAGCTATGGCAGGATAAGGTATTTTTTGACTTCACATGACAAGGGCTAATAATAGTTCTCTTTCTTGACTCATCTTTTGAACATTACCAACATTTTAACCCCAGATTACAACCTTATTTTACCACAAGTTCAAGCACTATGAATAAGAACTGCAGAGGCAAGGGCAGAAAAAGCCACAGATATGGTTCTGGCTTGTGATGTCCTAGATTTCCCTTAAGCATATTAACTGTTGCAAGATAAAGGTCAGCAAAATTGAAGAGAGGAACCACAAAATTGCTGGGTTTCAACTCTCATCATGACTTTGAAGGAATGGGGGAAAATAATATATGTCCATTATTATTTTAGTGGTAGATTTTATTTCACTTCGTTTCTGAACAGCACAAAAGATCTGCTGAATGCTATCAATAGTTACTCCATACTTTCCTTATCATACTGTTTATAACATTTTATTGATTAATCATATAATTAATATTTTATTCTTTTTTCTCTCTATAAATCATCTGAGGGAGGGAACTATGATGCTATTGTTCAGTGCTATATTCCCAACAAAATTAAAATATGGTGCCCTTCCTCAAAAATAACTAAGAATTTCAAGACAACAGGGTACATGCCTGTGACTCTGGTGCTGCTGGTGTGTAATAAGCACTCAATAAGAATCTATTCACTGAGTGACTTTGTATTCTGAATGAATACATCTTTTGTTCTGAAGACTAAAAATTGTATACTACTGATGATATTAGAGCTATACTACCATATCTATACTACTATATTTTTTCAATAACCACTGTCAAATCTTCCTACCTTTAGTAGTAATATTTAATAATAGAGCTGATGGTTTGCAACTGGCTTGGCTACTGTTTCCAATTACTTTGGCTGCATTGAATTTAAACCTTGAAAGACCCAGATTAATATACATCCTCCTCCTTCTCCTCCTCCTCCTCCTCCTTTTTCTCTTCCTCCTCTTCCTCCTCCTCCTTCTCCTCCTCCTCCTCCTCCTCCTTCTTCCTCTAATTCAGGGGTAATTTACAACTGAGCTACATCCCCAGTCGTTTTAGTTTTTATTTTGAGACAGGGTCTTGCTAAATTGCTGAGGGTGGCCTTGCTCTTTCCTCAGCCTCTGGAGTATCTGGAATTACAGGAGTGCACTATTGCAACCGGCTTGACTACTGTCTTCCAATTACTTTGGCTGCATTGAATTTAAACCCTGAAAGACCCAAATTAATATACAAAGAAATATAAATCTACATCTTTTAAAAACTATTGTTATAGATACAGTGCCTTAGTTATATTAAAATAATACAGAATAAGAAAGCACAGTTGCAAAACTACTCTGCTTTGTATCTGGGAAGTTTCAAACCACTGATGTAGACGAGACTACCTTAGAAAGAATAATAGCTTGAAGCTGAAATTTACTCAGTACTTCACAAATCAATGACAAATAAGTTTCTCCACTCAGTCCCCTACAATTGGAGGGATACACTTGAACTTTTCCAGAAATGATCTGATTCTGGAGCTGTCAGAGGAATCTTCTTTGGAAATTACCACATCCATCTGTAGTAATAGGCTAGCCTGGTTCATGTAGGAAAATGTATTTTTAAAAATAAGCTTCATCTTCATTCTTTTGCTGTGAAACACCAAGTAATTTAATAATAGAGCCGATGGTTTGCCTGAGTTAAATCCTATAGGACTTCGTTTTCTCTAGTCAAGTTTCTCATCACATGTCAGTCCCAAGAACCTTTAGATGTGTTCCATGCTATTTTTTTCATCCTTCATATGACTAATTATTATTTTCCTTCCTCAGTTTTCTTTAAAATGTGTCATGGGAGTGGAAACTATGTGGATATTCTAAAACTCAGCCTGCCCTCAGAAGCCTGATAGAAAGAGAACAATCTTTGGAGAAGGAAATTTGTATTTGAATCTCACTTTTACCACTTTTTCTTTTCCTGTGTTCTTTTGAAAATTTATTTAATCTCTCAGGATCTCAGTTTATTTTCTCTAAAGTGGAGAGGATGGTTCCCTGGCAATGTTTGTTTTAAGGTGCATGGTGGGGTTGGTGCAATAGCTTAGCGGTAGAACAACTGCCTAGCATGTGTGAGGCCCTGCATTCCACCCCCAGCACTGCAAACAAATAAATGGATATAAATAGAAAGATTCCTGATGATAGAGGCAAGTCGAATGATACCTGATAACTATTTAATACTTGGTAGATGTTATGATGGTGGTGAAGAAGTCTCATTTTTATGTATAAGTTTTATAAAGTATTTTTTTCTCATTTTCAAAGTAATACACACTCATAGAAGAATGCTTTTAAAAACACAAACACACACAGCACACGCTATCTAGATGTCACATAGTCATTAGCATGTTGAAAAAAATAAAAAAGGCAAAGGAGATTTATAGAGAGATTCTTAAACATTCAACCTTCGACTTTTTATTTTCCATATTTTTGTGGTATTGGAGATTGAACCCAGAACCTTGCATGCCAGGCTACTGCTTTACCACTGAGCTACCCCAAGCCCCTTTTCAAAAATTTTATGTTAAGACAGGGTCTTGCACAATTGCTCAGGCTGACCTTGAACTTGCCATCCTCCTGCCTCAGCTTCCAGAGTAACTGGAATTATAAGAGTGTGCCACTGCACCTGGTGTCTTTTGATTTCTTGAGGCAAAAGAGTTTTGGAATTCAAAACAATTGCTAAAGAGAGAAAGGATGTGGCTATAGCAACTCTGGCTGCTTTATTGCAATGAGTAGAGAGTAACTTCTATTTGTTCAGGTCCAGACAGAGGCTTTGGGTCATAGAAACACAGATGAGCTGTTGGACCAGGTAAGAGATGTAGTTACTCACCCTTTAATAGTTTGCAAATTGAGTACAATGAACATTGTTACACTCACATGTATTATTTTATATCATGAGTTAACTCCTTATAGTTTAATGTTTGACAGTGAAACGCACAAGAATGAGAAGTTTGCTGGGCATACTGTTCATCCGAACTGCTCTTTAATGTAAACTTTCATTCCTAGCAAAATAACAGAAGTCATAAGAGAGAAGCATCAATGACTTGAAGAGGAAATAGACCTTACCAGTAAGTCTGAAAGGACAAGGAATAGCTGGGACCCCAGCTGTGCACCCTCATCCCCTGCAGTAGTGGATTCTAATTTGACTGTAAGAGCCTCTAAGCTACATGCTTCCCAGGAAGGAAAGCACTGCCACAGCTAACTGTGGAGAACAGAGGACACTTTCCTAAAGAGATCTGGAAAGCTCTGAGTCACAAGAATTAATCAGGGCCTCAGCATTGATGCAAGCATTGATTTGGGCACATTGGTAACCTGTTCTGTAGGTCTTTCTGGAAAGTGACTTAATGATATGTTGCCACCTGCTATTTTGGGGATCTATCCAGTATTGAACAATTTATATGCAACATATTGACCAGGTTAATTTTATTCTTTCTTCATACTAGAGATTGAATCCAGCAGCACCTTGTCCTTGAACTACACTCCTAGCCCTTTTATTATTGTTATTATTATTTATGATGAGGCAGGGTCTTACTAAATGGCAGATACTTGTGATCCTCCTGGCTCAGCCTCCTGGGTTGCTGGCAGGTTAAACTTAAGTTTGTTTTTGTGTGATGATTAGTAGTGACAGTAATTTTATTTTAGTCACCATCACCCATATTATGTTGTATTAACAGTGACAGCAACTATTACTAGCCTTAATCTGAAGCAGGATTTAACAATATGGAAACCGTATACATATTGGAAAGGAACTAATAACTTAATGATAATCTAACAGATAATTTAACAATGTTAATTGATAAAACTCGGTCCTACTGACTGATTACCTAGCTGAAAGGAGAACAATACAACAATAAAGAACCAAACTGGACAGCTCAACTCAAGTTACTGAATAATTTTTTTGCTTTCTAAATCCAAAATTTGAGTGAAAATATTATGACTGCTTCCACACTGTATTTGAAAAATGAAATCTGATTTGGTAAAGCAGCAATTTTTTCCATATGTCCAGCTTTTAAATCAAAGAATTGAATGTGATCAAATCAGCATTATATCAAAAGAATGGCCAGAACATGATCACATATTCCAACTCTCTCGTCTTTTTGTTTGTTTGTTTCATTTTGTTTTTATTTTTAAAACAATCTAGGGTTTGGGGTGAGAGATAGAGACTAGATAGTTGGTGTGTTTCACGTGTTTCATTGAAGGGATCTATTAACCAGCCCAGAGGCCCTGAGAGCAGGAAATTACTGGTGGATATTAAAGTTGTAACACTGGATGAGACCACCAAAAGAGTAGAGGTTGGAGAGAAGAGCAACCAGTGAAGGAGACCAACAAGTGAAGAACGAGTGTGGGTGGTGGAAACCAGGTGAAAAAATAAAACAAAATAAAAAACAGTGTTTGCCAGGAGGAATTTGCTCACTGGGTGAAATACTGTGGACAGGGCAAGAAAGATTAGGAGAGGGGATTGGCCGCTGATGCTTACTCCTCATATGTGTGTGTGTGTGTGTATATACACACACACATATACATATAAAGAAGAATACACACACATATACACACACATATTCTTCTTAGTTGTAAATATTTGCTACTTTGTTATGTGGTGCTGAACTTTGAACCCAGTGCCTCACACATGCTAGGCAAGCGCTCTACCACTGAGCTGCAATCCTAGCCCCCTGATTCTTACTCTTGAAATGCTCATTTAACCCATTTTCAAGTGAGGAAAGAAAATCCTAGAGAAGAGAAACAACTCCCCTGAGGCTCTCTGTTCTTACAGTTGTCAAAATTTAGAACTATTTCAAGCCAGATGCAGTGGTGCATGCCCGTAATCCCAGCAGGTTGGGAAGCTGAGGCAGGAGGACTGCAAATCCAAATCCAGCTTCAGCAAAAGCGAGGCCCTAAGTATCTCATTGAGACCCGGTCTCTAAATAAAATACAAAACAGGGCTGAGGAGGTGGCTCAGTGGTCATGTGCCCTGAGTTTAATCCTTTGTACATGCCCCCCCCCCCAAAAAAAATTTTAGAGTTATCTTATACCTTGAAAATGACTCAACCTACTGTCAAGTACTATTTACTTTAACTTTTAAGGCATATATTTCACATTTTTGCTTTGCCACATGTAGTACTACATTTTTTTTCACTCTCCTTAGTATTCCTTTTTATTATATTCCAGAGGACTTTGAAACCTGATAAAGATGATGGGCAACAGCATAATTAAATGAACAATGTGGGAGCCCTCTGAGGGTTGAGCCATAAAAGTAATTGTAGTGATTTATTGCTCCACAGAGTTTGTTCTCATAGATTCATTGTGTATCTTACCATGGAGTGTTCAGAGATCACTGCCAGTAAAAGTTAGGATATAATCTGTGGTTGACCTTTTATAAAGATAATGACAGATAAAACAATGTGGTCTTGAATTCTTTGCTAGTTAAAATAGTCATAGTTTGTAAACATAAACCAACTAAACTTGACTTTATTGTTTTAGGCAAAAAAAAAAAAAAAGTCTTATTTATTTTATTTTGGAGTGTTCCTTGTATTTTTTTCTGAAATAGAACTGCTAGTTAAATGAGAGCTCAGGGAGAGTTGGCTTTCCAAGGGAGAATTAGAAAGCCTTTTAAATAGTTAAAGAAAGCCTTTGCTACTTTGGATCAAGCAATGTTTGTTGTCTGTTAGAAGTACATTTATTCTCTCGTTTGTTGTTGAATTTTTTCCTTTTTTATTGAATTGTGAGGATGTGACCACAGAGGATTTTTGCTGGGCAGGGAGGAGAGCTTCCAAATATAATTCCACAGAAGATTTTTTTCAGCCTTTATAAGAGAATATGAGTGTTTTATTTTTTATTTATTTTATCACAATAGTTGAAAATTCTTCAACAGATTAATTGTCTACCTCGAACTAGAATCAGTTGCCTACTGATTTGCCTGGATGATGTTCTCAATTCTGGTTTTATTTTTTTTTTTTCTTTCATTCCACTGGGCAAACATCTGCCGGGCTTTCTTGATGGCAACATAGTGATTACTGAGCTCCACCCTATTAGAAATACAACTAGTTTTCAACTCAAGAAAGTCTATAAAAGCCACTTTTTTAGAAGTCTCTAAACTTTGGAACTATTCAATGATACTCTATTTTTGCCAGCAATAAACAATATATATATATATATATATATATATATATATATATATATATATATTTATTTATTTTAATGTAAAGGGCAAGGTATTGAACAGACACTTCACAGAAGAAGCAATACAATCAATCAATACATATATGAAAAAATGTTCAACTTCACTAGTAATGAGAGAGATGCAAATCAAAACTACTCTAAGATTTCATCTCACTTCAATCAGAATGGCAATCATCAAGAATATAAGTAACAATAAATGTTGGCGAGGATGTGGGGGAAAAAGGTACACGTATACATTGCTGGTGGCACTGCAAATTGATGCACCCAGTCTGAAAAGCAGTATGAAAATTCCTCGGAAAACTGGGATCGGAAGCACCATTTGACCCAGCTGTCCCACTCATTGGTTTATAACTAAAGGACTTAAAATCGGTATACTAAAAATTCATTAAATTTCATTTAAATTAATACAATTTAACAAAGTCAATTTAAATAACATTTAATATAGATTAAATCATTTAATATGAACTATATAATAAAAATATTAATAAGATTAATTTTAATAAAAATCCACTTAGTGGTTTTAGAAACTACAGGTATCAGAGAAATATTAGCTATATATTCTACTTTTGTCTGCTCTCTCATTTTGCCTAACTTAAGCTAGAAACTTTTGTTTATCTTTTATCTTAATTTACCAAGATAAAAATGGGAAGACAAAACACCCAGTAGCTACACACATCAGCTTTTCCTTTGTTTTTTTCTAAATTTTGCCTTAACATTTACATTATTTTATCCAGTATCCAGGTATTTTCTTATGTTTTTATGTTAAAAGCATATGCCGTTTGATTTCAATCTCTTTTCAAATACATATATCTAAAATCCCTGTTGCTTCTGCCATTATAGTATTTTAATTTAATTCCATCTTGATTTTTGCTTTAATCTAACAATTATTTGGAATTGTTTCTATGGCCCTAATTTCATTGTATATGGAATTTTTTTTTTTTTTTTTTTTTTTTGAGGAGTCAAAATTCTTCTAATTTTAGATGCACAAGGAATTGCAGCCTGTGTGATAACACCTTTACGGAATTGGCTGGCGTTTTCATTGTGGTCTAGGGCATGGTAAATTTTGGTGGCTGTAGCCTGTGTGTTTGAACATGATATGTAGTTTTGTGTGCATGGTACAACTTCTTGGTATAGCTCCTCAGTCAGGCTTCTTAAGTGCATTACACAGCTCTTCTCTATCCCTCCCCCCTGCTTGTTGGTGGTTCCTTGTTTGGGTTCTGAGAGAGGGATGTTCAGTTGATGCCTTTTATTCTGCAGGGTTTCCCATGTTTTTGCTCTATGTACCCCACGGTGTGGTACCCCAGATAACTATCTTATTGTTGTCCTGTGCTCTGTGATCCCTGGTATGTAATACTGAAAGCATGAAGCAGCCTGTTACCTCTCAGCTTCTGCAAGTGAACTGTTTCCTTGCACGTTCTATGTTTGCTTTTGTCTTTTCAACTTGATCTACTCTTTCATAATCTATTTTTGTGTTCAGTCCTTGAAATTCTCATTCTTATTTTGGATCACTGAGCATTTCAAATGTCCTTTTCTAACTTCTATGAGGATTTGGTGGTAGAAGGAGAAAGAGAGGTGAAACATGCTCATTTTCAGCCTTTAAGATTGAACCTCAAATCTTAGTGTAGTTTTGATTTTCACTTCTCTAAGTGCTAGTGATGATGAGCATATTTGCATAAATTTGTTGATTAATTTTATATCATCTTGGGAGAAGTGTCTGTTCAGGTCCGTGGCCCATTTATTGAATGGGTTATTTTATTTTATTTTATTTATTTATTTATTCGTTCGTTCATTCATTCATTTATTTATTTATTTGTGTGTGTGTGTGTGTGTGTGTGTGTGTGTGTGTGTATTTAGATTTGTGAGTTCTTTCTATACCCTAGAGATTAGTGCTCTATCTGATGTGTGATGGGGCAAAACTTTTCTCCCAAGATGTAGGATCCCTATTCACCTCCCAGATTGTTTGTTTTGTGGAGAAGAAACTTTTTTAGTTTGAATCTATCTCATTTATTGATACTTGGTTTTAATTCTTGTGCTATAGGAGTCTCATTAAGGAATTTTGGGACTAATCCCATATGATTGGAATTAGGGCCTACTTTTTCTTCTGTTACATGCAAGGTCTCTGGTTTTATTCCTAGGTCCTTGATTCATTTGAGTGGAGTTTTGTGCATGGTGAGAGATAGGGGTTTAATTGCACCTCCCTCCAGTTAGAATGTCAGCGATTTTTGAAAATGGCAGCTATGATGAAGACAACAACAGTAAGTGTTGGTGAGGATTTCAGGAAAAATGTACACTCCTACACTGTCGGTGGGACTGTAGATTGGTGCAGCCAATATGGAAAGCAGTTTGGCGGCAATTCCTTGGAAATTTGGGAATAGAACCACCATTTGACCTAGCTATCCCTCTTTTTGGTCTATACCCAAAGGACTTAAAAACTGCATACTACAGGGACACAGCCGCATCAATGTTTATAGCAGCAAAATTCACATTAGCTAAATTGTGGAAACAACTTAGTAGATGAATGCATAAAAAAAAATGTGGCATTTATACACAATTAATATCACTCAGATACTTACCCTCTCGCTCAGTCCAGGAGACGCTAGTGCCCTTCACTACCTCTGTCAGAGCCTGGTTCGGACAGCTGGTGCCTCGGAGAGGACAGGCTGATCCTGCCTGCCTCCCATGTACCCTTTGTCACAGGGAGCGACATTCATGTGAGACCAAGTAAAATCCAGTCATAGACATTAATAGAATATCTCAAAAAAGTATTTAATAAAAAGGCTAGCAAATACAGGGTCTTTAATGAAACTTTAATAAAATTTATGAGACAAGGAAACTGAAAGCACAATATTTTCTTAGGAACTTTTCTGTTTGGTGTTATTCTTTACAATATAGCAGCTTTTCCTAAGAATGCAGGGAGTATGAAATTTCTAAGGCTATCTTGCTGTGTTCTCCATTAAACCCCTTGTCTTAAAAAAACCTTGGATCTAGATTAATCTTTGTAATTTTCTGAGTACCTGTATAACATATTTTTCTCAAGAATGCAGTGAGGTCGCCGTTTCCAAGAGCTCTTCAATTCTGAAATATAAGAAGTGTGTTTCCAGGCATTGAAACCCAAAGGCTCACCTAGACACAATGGAGTGAGCAGAATATATAAAAATCTCTCATGACAAATCTGAACTCTGCTTTTCCCAACCGTGTGAAGTCTACTGGAATAAGATTCCAAGTAATTTGGCAAGTCGAAGCCAAATATATACTTTGATATTCTTCTCGGGAGTAAGCCGTGTGATGTTACAGGAAGGCAGATTTTAGTGCTGAATTTCTGATCGTATCCCCCCAAAAGTTGTTCCATGCATATCATGCAAGAATGTAACCTCCAAAAAATAAATAAATAAAAGAGAGGACATTTGACGTAAGAAGGCTGGATAATATTTGCATGTTCGTGTATTTTTACCACACATCATACCTTCTTATTTCTTCCTTGCTCTGATTTGAAGCATATGCTTTCATTTTTCATTTTGGCTTACCGTGTTATCACTTAATAATAATTCAGTAAATTTACTTAGAACAAGAAAGTCACCTAATGACTCATGTCTTAGAGATGCTTTCAAATAAAAGTAATTGTGCATTTTGTACCATAGAGTATTCCCAGTGTTTCCTAGAATTGTTGCAACTGATGCTGGAGGCTTTGAAATAGAGCAGGAGGCATAAGGGCCGTGGCTTGTGACCCTTCCCAAAGTATGTAAGATTGATAGACATTGAATGCAAATAAACAACTATGCATCATTGAATTTTTTCCTGTCACTGAAATGCTAGTAGAGCTCAAGGAATTGTGAGCCTCTTTGTCTGCAGTACAGGAAAAATAAGAAATTTAAAGACTTGAGTTACATACAATTTCTGATAACATACCTTAGGTTGGTTCTCAGCTTAAAAAACACAAAAAGAGAAATGTCATCATTTTCCATAGCATTGGGAAACTTTTCATAGGTGGGAAACTTTACTATCAGAGCTCATCGGTTCTCAGACATTTATATGTTTTGAATACTTGGCCAATGTGCCTTTGGGATGCGTCCTCCAGTTGTTGTTTCAGTGATTTTGTTCATGCCTAACAACTGATGGCATCTTAATTTTGGTAAAATAATGTAAATGTTAAGGTGAAATTTAGAAATAAGAAAGGAAAAGCTGATATGTGTGTAGCTACTAGGTGTTTTTCTTCCTTTTTTTTATTTTTGTAAAGTAAAGCAAAAGATAAACCAAAAGGTTCTAGCTTAAGTTAGGTAAAATCAAAGAGGAGAAAAAAGAAGATAACATTGCTAATACTTCACTGCCACCTGTAATTTCCAAAACAACTAAGAGCATTTTTATTAAAATTAACTTTATTGACATTTATATTAAATTATATAGTCAATATTAAATAATTCAATCTATATTATGTTAAATTTACTTTGTTAAATTGTATTAATTTAAATAAAATTTAATGAATTTTTAAATATAAATCATACTATAATTTAACATAAGTTAATAAGCAATATCAATTAATAAAATAAATTTAAATCAAACCATCGTATTAATAAAAGAAATTTAAATAATACTACTAATAAAATTAATTTAAATTAGATTGATTTAAATTAGATTAATTTATATTAAATGATAGTATAATTTATATTTAAAAACATATTAAATTTTGTTTAAATTAATTTTAATAAAAACGTTCTGAATGGTTTTAGAAACTACGGGTGTCAGAGAAGTATGTGCTATGCAATCTGCTTTTTCGCTTCTCGGATTTCACCTACTTAAGCTAGAAACTTTTGATTCATCTTTTACCTTAATTTATCAAAAGGTTATAACTACTCCTGTTGTAAAGCTTTTCATCTTCCAAAAACTGTTGTCAGCTTATTTCTCTCCCCAACTTGTTTTGATCAAATGTTTTATAAAATGTGTTTATAAGAACGATTGTAGAGCCCCCAATAGTAGGTAGATAAGCAGTCCAGATATTTAATGATACATTCTTACTAATTAACTTTTCCATTGGCAATGGATCATGTGATCCCACTTCGGGGTTGCCTCATAAAAATACTCTTCCTTCTGGACATATTTATCATCTGGAAAACTGAATTAATGTGAAGTGACTTTCGTAGAGAAATGGAAATCAGCAAAATGGATAGGGGTCATAGAATTTGGATTCAAAGCATCTTAGAATTTATCCACTAAGCTTCCTGTTTAGGTCCTCCCCATTGGAATTTTCGCTTGGTAGTTGTACAATGTTATCTTGGATAAACTAAATATTCTCAACGTTTTGCAACATTATATTTGGTTTTCATGTACTCTAAATCTGAGACATCCTTCTTATGGGTTGGATTTCTCTCGTTTCCTGTGATTGCATGTATCGTTTTTATCTTAATGCCATTAAGTGAGGTTGGAACTAGTGGTTCAAGAAGGCTGCTCTGTACAGTGGCTCACAAAAGTACATCAGAATTGATAACTGGTGATGATTATCTGCTACATTGGAACAAAATTCTATAAACAAAAAGTGCTACAAAAAACAAAACAAATTTTTTAAAAAGTACTATAGCAAAAAATCACAACAACAACAACAACTAAAGAAATAAAATAAAATACCTAGTAGCTATACACTTACATATACCAGCTGTTTTGCTTTCTCTTTTTGTCTACAAGCACATGCGTGCTTTTTCAAAAGGCCATGCTGTAAAACATCAAAAAGGGTTATGGCTTCTTTAGAATAATGCTAAATATTTAGAAGATCCTGGAGTACAGCTCTGGCCCTGTTGTGCAGGGACACTGGCGACGGTGTAAAGGTGGGCATGAAATCTGCAATGGGTGTGAAAAGAGGACGCCCAGGTCCACCAAGTCCAACTCCAGCGAGGTTACTAAGAGGCACCGCTGCAGAACGTGGGACCAAGAGTGGATTCCCGTTGGTGCTTCTGCCAGCTCTTAATTTGGCTCCGTCTTTAACATTTCCTGGTAAAGGGGTTCTGAAAAAGAACTATGAAGCACGGGTTGGGGTTGTTGATTTGGTTTCGGAGGTGTGCTGGGGACACTTGTTGAAGCCCCTCCAAGGCAACTCCTCATCCACTTTCTGACACCACCATAATCTTTATTCAACAAGTGCTCCATTTCGTCCTTTGGAACGTCCAGGATGCTCCCCATCAACTGCAATACTTCACGACGACGTTTGCCTTTTGTTATCTGGAAATGAGCGATTAGAAGGTTTCGCATGAGGACTTTGTCCACTTTTCCTTCTGCGCTGTTGACCAAAGTCGACAATTTCTGTTGTGCGTGGTCCAGCATTTCTTTTCGGAGCTCGTTTTGTTTTTTCAGTTCTGCCATCTGCTCTTCCTTGAGATCTAAGTCTTCTCTCAGCCTGGAAGCAGAATCCCACAGAGCATTCGCTTGATCCAAACGTTCCTGCAGTGATGTTACTTCTCCTTCTAGCTTTTCGGCCTTGTTCTTCCATTCAGCTATTGACTGTTTTTCTTTGGCTAGTTCAGCAGAATGCAGAGCTTTCTCTTCTTCTTGGAAGTGTTGAACCTCGTTTTCTCTTAGGATTTTTACTTTGGTCTCTTGAAAAATATCAGAATTCAGTGTTTGAGCGTCTCCTCTCTCTCCAGGCAACTGGGCTTTTAGTTCTTCAATAGTTTTCTGCAAGTTCTTAATTTCCTCCTCTCTTTCTAAAATTAACTGGCTATGCGCAGCATTCATCTGCTCATACTTGTACTTAAATTCATGCATTTCCTCCTTCTGCTCCTGTAAAGACTGAAGTAGTTGCATTTTATGCTGGTTTTGATTTTCAATTATATTCAGATGGTCTTGAATTTCATCTTCCAGATGATTTTTGACTATGTTCAGTTGAGATACCTCCAATTCTAGTTCTGTGATAGCATCAAGAGCTTCAGGCTCAGCCACTGGTGCAGCTTGATTGTGCTGTTCCGTAAGTATTTCCAGTTCTACTCGCAGATAGTTGTTTTCTGCTCTCATGTAGGTAAGACTTTTGTCCTTTCTTTCAACGGATTGCCTTAAAGTTTCATTTTCTCTTAAGGCCTGAGAACACTTATGTAAATCCTTTTGTAGTTGTGAAATTTTTTCTTCGAGTTTTTCAATAAAAACTTCTTTCTCATTTATGACTTGTGTCAATCGCTCCTCTTCTTCTATATAAGATGCCAAAATTTCCTCAGTTTCTTTTTCATCAGCAGTCATTTGCTCAATATTCTTTTTGAGTCCTGCTATTTCAAAGTCCTTCTCTTGATTGAGTTGAACTGCACATTCGTGTTTCAGCTTTAAGGCCGAGGTATTCCAATCATGTGCATTGGAGAGTTCCTGAATAGTCTGCCTGTGATTATTTGCTTCTTCCAACAGTCTTTTTTCTGCCTGGTGCAGTTTGGCTTCAGTCTCTTCTTTGTCTCTTTTGAGAGTCTCCGTGATAGTGTCTTTTTCTTGAGAGATTTGATTGTAAGCAGCAATAGATTCTTCCAACTTACGCCTTACATCGTCACGTGCTAAAATCAACATTTCATTTTCCGTCTTGAGTTCAACAGCAACTTTCGTTAAGTTTTCATTGAGCTGTTCCTCTTCAGAAAGGTTGCTAGCTTCAGCTTCTCGTTCTTTAGGCATGTCATCCTTACAATGACTGTTAGAGTCTTCATTCAGAGAGGTTCGATACTTACTCTTAAACCCAGACAGCTCCTCTTCAAGTTGTCTAATGTGATCCTTAAGCCCAAGGTTTTCCTGCTGGATGTTTGAACTATTTTTTTGTGACTGATTTAGCTGATCTACTAAATCTTCTACTTTTCCTTCAAGCTTCTGCTTGGTTAAATGCAAATCACTGAGGCTCCGTGCATTCTCAGTTAACTTCTCCTTCTGCACATGCAGCTCTTGGGATATGTTCATTTGCTCATCCTCAAGTTGATGAACTCTCTTTTTTTCATCATCTAGATCTTGTTCCAACTTCTTGATGACAAGGTCTCCTTCATTTTGTTGTTTTGATAGCTCATCTTGTATCAAAATCATGTGCTCTGTAGCTTCCCGATTCCGATGATCCAGTTCTTCTAACTCAGCCATCAGCATTTTCTTTTCATTGATAGTCTGATTCAGTTCTTCCTCCTTTGCCTTCAAGTGAAGTTTTAAGTCTAGTAATTGTACATTCAAATTCATGTCCGTTGAAGCTCTGTTTTTCATGACTTGATAGTCACGGCTCAGTTTTGACAGTGACATCTGAAGTTCCTCTTTTTCTTGACTCAATGATGACTTCTCTTTTTCTAGAGCTTCAACATGCATTTTAAGTTTCAGATTGTCTTCAGCAAGACGGTTATCCTGGTTTAAACCATTTAGTCTCACGATTTCCTTCTCCGCATCAGCCAGGGCTCGTTGAAGCCTGAACACTTCTTCCACTGCTGAATGCTGAGGAAGGGTTCTTCCCTTTTCTGCCACAGTAGAACTCTGCTCCCAAACTGAAATTTCATGCTGATGATCATATATGTCTGGACTTTGGTTTGGTTGAAGAGTCTTGATAGTATTTAGTACTTTGCAGATTTCACTTGAGTCAGAATGGTGCGTTCCCTGAGCCTCAGCAATCTGCCTCGAGTGGCCAACTTCAGATTCATGTTTTGCAACTTCAGTTGGTAATCCGTTTGTTTCTTGTTGTGATAAAATTATGTCACTAAAGTCCGTGTCATCATCACGAAAGGCTGAAAAATGACTACCGACCAGGGAACCGAACGGAGCCGGTGCAGTTGTTGTTGGTACACCACAAGCTCCCGAGCGTACTGATTGAGCAGCTGCCTGTAGTTGGAACATTTGATCTTGCAGTACAATCTGTCCTGCTTTAGGATGGCTGATCTCTACCTCTTTCTGTGGCAGTTGATTCTGGGAACTTACAGACTGATGGTTTATTTGTAGCTCTGATGCTTCATGCTTTTCTTCCAGGTCAGTACAGCACTTTTTCGGTCCTTCATTCTCACATCTTAGTGTGGAATCAGTAGTTTCCATTTCCTTTCTCGAACAATGATGTAAAGCTGCTTCTGGGTCTCCTAAGTCATCCAGAAGCATTTCCCTGTTGAAGGTGGAGCTCTGGCCGGTGAGGAAAGCCAAGCTGCTCCCCACCTGACCCAAGAAGTGGCCCAAGCCTGAGCCCAGGCCTCCAAACCAGGACCACATCGTGGCCACTTCAGTGATCCATCGGACCAGCTCTGAGAAGCGCGTCCATCACCATCCACTTCTCTGCCCCGAACGTCCTCCGGCGTTGCCGGGGTCGATTATGACCCAAGCGCTCAGAATTCCTCAGAGCGCGGGGTTCCTGGGGCTCCACCAACACTAATCATCCCTTCCTGCCTGTAAACTCAGAAGCCTGTCCTGCGCTTTGACCAGGGACTGGCATCCAGTAGCACACTCACCCCCTGCAGGGCCTCTGCTTCTTCCCTGCACTTGCCTGTCAGCTATTGGCTCACAGGATTGGGCAGGGTTGGCTGGGAGGAGCTAGAGATCCAGGAAAGTGTCCCAGTTTGAGTCCCAAGGCAGTGTGCTGTGGAGCCAGGAAGAATCAATGTTGTAGATGAAATCCAAAGGTAGTTCACTGGACAGTTCCCTCTTGTCTGGGAGAGGTGGGCTTTTTGTCCCATTCAGTTGCATTCAGTTGACGAGGTGAGGTCTCGCTCCACATTAGAGAATGGAATCTATTTAACTAAAAGTCCCCGATTCAAAAGTAAATCTCACCCCATAACACCAGCACAGACACACCCAGAATAAAAGTTGGCCAAGTATCTGGGCATCGTAGCCCAGACGAGTTAACATATAAAATTAACCATCACAGAGTCTTAATCAGTCTCAGAATTCAAATTATAATACGGATTAAATTTCACTAAAGAACCATCTTTACCCTTTCCAAAAGTAAACTTTTGCTGTTAATCTATACATTTTCGAGTTCATTTTAATATTATTTGGTCCTTGTTGATTCTGATTGAAGTTTATTTAAGTGCTCAAAAATTCCGCTTAAATTTCACTTAAGAAAAATTTGTTTTAGAGCCAATAGGTTGATGTTCACTTCACCTATGGTTGTTTATCAGTGCCAAATATAATCCAGGTTTCAAGAGTACAGAGCGAAATAGAAAGTTGAGAAATTTTCTACTATGGAGTAACAATCCTAAATGTAATTCCCATACCTCTAAGGATCAGAAGGAGTTAAGATAAGGCCCTGCTTTCCAAGGTGTTTAAATTCCAACAAGTTAATGAGGAGGCAGTTTTGTAGAGTTGGGGACAAAGCAAAGAGAGGAAGCACGTGGGCTGTAACAGACAGACCAGTTGGGACCAAAGCAATTTTGGAGCTAAACTGACAGAATGCATTTATGAAACCTCTCTCACAAGCATGAGTTGAACAGTAAATGAGAACATAGTGTGTGTAGTTCTCACCTGATGGCTGGTGCAGAGAAAGTGGCCAACAAATGGAGCCTGCTGCCACTTTGTTCATATTTGCCTTTTTGTTTCCTTTAGGATCATTTTCCTTATTACCCTTTAGAAGGGGTTTGGGTTTGCTCCCATTACTCTCTTCCCAGAGCCCATATTCAGGAGACTCTTTTCCTTGAGCTGTTCTTTCTATATGTCTGTTCAGGAAACAAAACCCCAAGGTGGCAGAAATAAAATTTAAAAAAAGGAAGAATTTTTGGAAAATTAATGGTTAAATAGATTCTGAGGATCATATGAATCACCTCATAATGTCTCTTGCCTTCAAGATAGAGCAAGTAGACATAATTACTCAGATTGCTATCAGAAACTAGTGACTGCATTTGTGTCCTGTGCTAGAAAAGGAAATCTTCTTGGTCCTTCTTATTCATCTCCAAATCTGAGAGAGAAGTCAGGCCTGTGTTAGTCAATGTCTCCTCATAAAAGACTAAAATAAAAATTTAAGCCCCTTTTAGCATCTGCTGAAGTGAGAATCCACGCTGTACCCCAGCTGTGTCTACTGTTGAAGAAGGCATCAACAATACCAAGTGTCCTTTTCTCCCTTTAGACCATTCCTCCTGTGTGTGTGTGTGTGTGTGTGTGTGTGTGTGTGTGTGTGTTAGAAGACTTTTTCATCACTTTGACAACATACCTGAGAAAATTAAATGAGTAAATATTTATTTTGGTTCAATTTCAGGCTCCATTGCTGTGGCCTGAAGTGAGGCAGATTACCATGGCAGAGAGCCTGGCTTCAAAACAGAGCTTCTCAACTCATGGAGATCAGGGAAATGGTGAGGGGAAGAGAGGACTGAGGAATATGATGTACCCTTCCAGGGAATCAACTCCAGTGGCCTACCCTCCAACTAGGCCCTACCGCCCACAGTTTTGACCAACTCCCGATAGTCCTGTCCAATCATGAACCCATCAGTGGATTGATCCACAGACGAGGTTAGAGCTCAGGATTCAATTCACCTTTCTGTAGAGTCCGTTCTGAATGCTGGTGGATTGGGGTCCAAGCTTTCAACACATGACCTTTGGGCAACATTCCAGATCCAAATTATAGCAGGGTGCCTCCTTCTCTTTAGGTGTTCTGTGTTTGTTTATTGTTTTAAATCACAAATAATGATCCTTTTTCAGTGTAAGACCTATCCCATTTGGCTTGAATCTGGTTCCAGTGGTTGTTGCTCCTCCTGCTGAAAGGCATTTCTGATCACTCAGATTCGGTCTTCTAGCATGGTTCACTCTGACCACAGCTGTTTGTCATTTTGTATTTCTATCTGAGAGAGATACCTACCTAGTGTATTCGAAACTGACCGTCCAAATAAAAGCATTTCTCTTCTTCTCAATATGTTTGGAATATTCCTGGAAACTATGGGGGATATGGAGGGAAAACCCTGGCTCATTCGCGAGCACACGTGACAAAAAGGATCCAGTAATCATAAGTGTATCCTTATACATATATTCAGTGCCCAAAAAGTACAAGGTATTGTGGTAGATATTGTGAACAACATAAAGCTGTGTTATATACATTTCCTGCTATGAAGTGCAATTGAATACAGTCAGTCAATGGAGAAGATGTTACATAGAGTGATCCTTGAAATATAATGCAAGGTCAGCCATTGACGACTGTGGTGGTGAGGATCTCATATGGGGGAAAAGACTAAGTAAGAAAGAATAAAGCCAGAAGTAGAGAGCCCTGAATAATGTGGCTTTGTTAAAACACAGTTGAAGGTTAAAGTAAGGAAAGCTTTTTGAGTCTATAAACATAGGGTGATAAATTCTATGCAAGATATTAAGTTTGTACTTCTTTTAATACCTCATGATTCATTCAAACATTTTCTTATAGATTTCAGTAGAATTTTTAAATCTCTTTAATATGGGCCTTGTCTCGTTTCTTTTTTTAAATTTTTATTGGTTGCTTAAGAAAAAATTACAATGATCTTGACATATCATATTTCATACATTTGATTCAAGTGGGGTATGAATTCTTATTTTTACCACGTGTACAGTTTGCAGGATCACATTGGCTGTACGTGCAGGTTTATACATACTGCCATACTAGTGTCTGTTATATTCTGCTGCCTTTCCTATTCCCTCCCTATCCCCCCTTCTGTCCCCTCCCCTCCCATAATCTCTCTCTACCCCAGCTACTGTAATTCATTTCTCTCCTTTTTTCCCCCCTTTCCCCTCACATCCTCTTCTATGTAATTGTGTGTAACAATGAGGGTATCCTTCCATTTCCATGAAATTCCCCTTCTCTCTCCCATTCCCTCCCACCTCTTGTCCCTTCTAATTGGTAGTCTTCTTTTCATGCTCTTCCAGCCTGCTCTGTTTTGAGTCCCCCTCCTTATATGAAAGAAGACATTCAGCATTTCTTTCCTAGGGATTGGCTAACTTCACTTAGCATAATCTCCTCTAATGCCATCCATTTCCCTGCAAATGCCATGGTTTTGTTATTTTTTAGTGCTGAGTAATATTCCATTGTGTACAAATGCCACATTTTCTTATCCATTCATCTATTGACTGGCATCTAGGTTGGTTCCACATTCTAGCTATTGTGAATTGTGCTGCTGTGAACCTTGATGTAGCTGTATCCCTATAGCATGCTCTTTTTAGGTCTTTGGGAATAGTCCGAGAAGGGGAATAGCTGGGTCGAATGGTGGTTCCATTCCCAGCTTTCCCAGGAACCTCCATAATGCTTTCCAAATTGGCTGCACCAATTTGCAGTCGCACCAGCAATGTACAAGTGTACCTTTTCCCCCCACATCCTTGCCAGCACTTGTTGTTGTTTGACTTCCTAATGGCTGCCATTCTTACTGGACTGATTTGGTATCTTAGAGTGGTTTTAATTTGCATTTCTCTGATTGCTAGAGATGGTGAGCATTTTTTTCCGTGTATTTTTTGATTAATTGTGTATCCTTCTCTGAGAAGTGTCTGTTCAGGTCCTTGGCCCATTTGTTGATTGGGTTGTTTGTTTTCTTAATGTTTACTTTTTGAGTTCTTTGTGTACTCTGGATATTAGGGCTCGGCACATTTGTATCTTTAAGAATTGGCATAATCAATGAAATGTTCCGCACACGTTTGTAGGAAGATTAACATAACACTCCAGTGACAATACAGTAGTAGAAGGATTGATTTGGACTGAGAAGTTGTTCAGTGAATGATATATTACCCATAAATTTGAATTCTCATTATCATAAAGAAGCAAGGTGGAAATAAGAATTTCTTTAAGAGAGTGTTGGGTCTATGGCTCAAGTAGTAGCTCGTTCACCTAGCATGCGTGAGGCATGGGGTTTGATCCTCAGCACTACATTAAAAAAAAATAAAATAAAATAAAGATGTTGTGTCCACTAAAGGCTAAATAATAAATATTTTTAAAATAGAATTTAAAATAATAGTCCATAAATGTTATGTACAAACTGTGAAAGTAGATTCGTCAACAGATTAATTGTCTGCCTCGAACTAGAATCAGTTGCCTACTGATTTGCCTAGATGATGTTCTCAATTCTGGTTTTTTTTTTTTTTTTTTTTTTCTTTCATTCCACTGGGCAAACATCTGCCGGGCTTTCTTGATGGCAACATAGTGATTACTGAGCTCCACCCTA
Source organism: Urocitellus parryii (assembly GCF_045843805.1). NCBI lineage: Eukaryota > Metazoa > Chordata > Mammalia > Rodentia > Sciuridae > Urocitellus > Urocitellus parryii. The sequence goes on along the minus strand of NC_135544.1, from coordinate 63,734,112 downwards.
TTAGAAATACAACTAGTTTTCAACTCATGAAAGTCTATAAAAGCCACTTTTTTAGAAGTCTCTAAACTTTGGAACTATTCAATGATACTCTATTTTTGCCAGCAATAAACTATATATATATATATATATATATATATATATATATATATATATATATATATTTTAATGTAAAGGGCAAGGTATTGAACAGACACTTCACAGAAGAAGCAATACAATCAGTCAATAAATATATGAAAAAATGTTCAACTTCACTAGTAATGAGAGAGATGCAAATCAAAACTACTCTAAGATTTCATCTCACTTCAATCAGAATGGCAATCATCAAGAATATAAGCAACAGTAAATGTTGGTGAGGATGTGGGGGGAAAAGGTACACGTATACATTGCTGGTGGCACTGCAAATTGATGCAGCCAGTCTGAAAAGCAGTATGAAAATTCCTCGGAAAACTGGGATCGGAAGCACCATTTGACCCAGCTGTCCCACTCATTGGTTTATAACTAAAGGACTTAAAATCGGTATACTAAAAATTCATTAAATTTCATTTAAATTAATACAATTTAACAAAGTCAATTTAAATAACATTTAATATAGATTAAATCATTTAATATGAACTATATAATAAAAATATTAATAAGATTAATTTTAATAAAAATCCACTTAGTGGTTTTAGAAACTACAGGTATCAGAGAAATATTAGCTATATATTCTACTTTTGTCTGCTCTCTCATTTTGCCTAACTTAAGCTAGAAACTTTTGTTTATCTTTTATCTTAATTTACCAAGATAAAAATGGGAAGACAAAACACCCAGTAGCTACACACATCAGCTTTTCCTTTGTTTTTTTCTAAATTTTGCCTTAACATTTACATTATTTTATCCAGTATCCAGGTATTTTCTTATGTTTTTATGTTAAAAGCATATGCCGTTTGATTTCAATCTCTTTTCAAATACATATATCTAAAATCCCTGTTGCTTCTGCCATTATAGTATTTTAATTTAATTCCATCTTGATTTTTGCTTTAATCTAACAATTATTTGGAATTGTTTCTATGGCCCTAATTTCATTGTATATGGAATTTTTTTTTTTTTTTTTTTTTTTTTTTTTGAGGAGTCAAAATTCTTCTAATTTTAGATGCACAAGGAATTGCAGCCTGTGTGATAACACCTTTACGGAATTGGCTGGCGTTTTCATTGTGGTCTAGGGCATGGTAAATTTTGGTGGCTGTAGCCTGTGTGTTTGAACATGATATGTAGTTTTGTGTGCATGGTACAACTTCTTGGTATAGCTCCTCAGTCAGGCTTCTTAAGTGCATTACACAGCTCTTCTCTATCCCTCCCCCCTGCTTGTTGGTGGTTCCTTGTTTGGGTTCTGAGAGAGGGATGTTCAGTTGATGCCTTTTATTCTGCAGGGTTTCCCATGTTTTTGCTCTATGTACCCCACGGTGTGGTACCCCAGATAACTATCTTATTGTTGTCCTGTGCTCTGTGATCCCTGGTATGTAATACTGAAAGCATGAAGCAGCCTGTTACCTCTCAGCTTCTGCAAGTGAACTGTTTCCTTGCACGTTCTATGTTTGCTTTTGTCTTTTCAACTTGATCTACTCTTTCATAATCTATTTTTGTGTTCAGTCCTTGAAATTCTCATTCTTATTTTGGATCACTGAGCATTTCAAATGTCCTTTTCTAACTTCTATGAGGATTTGGTGGTAGAAGGAGAAAGAGAGGTGAAACATGCTCATTTTCAGCCTTTAAGATTGAACCTCAAATCTTAGTGTAGTTTTGATTTTCACTTCTCTAAGTGCTAGTGATGATGAGCATATTTGCATAAATTTGTTGATTAATTTTATATCATCTTGGGAGAAGTGTCTGTTCAGGTCCGTGGCCCATTTATTGAATGGGTTATTTTATTTTATTTTATTTATTTATTTATTCGTTCGTTCGTTCATTCATTCATTTATTTATTTATTTGTGTGTGTGTGTGTGTGTGTGTGTGTGTGTATTTAGATTTGTGAGTTCTTTCTATACCCTAGAGATTAGTGCTCTATCTGATGTGTGATGGGGCAAAACTTTTCTCCCAAGATGTAGGATCCCTATTCACCTCCCAGATTGTTTGTTTTGTGGAGAAGAAACTTTTTTAGTTTGAATCTATCTCATTTATTGATACTTGGTTTTAATTCTTGTGCTATAGGAGTCTCATTAAGGAATTTTGGGACTAATCCCATATGATTGGAATTAGGGCCTACTTTTTCTTCTGTTACATGCAAGGTCTCTGGTTTTATTCCTAGGTCCTTGATTCATTTGAGTGGAGTTTTGTGCATGGTGAGAGATAGGGGTTTAATTGCACCTCCCTCCAGTTAGAATGTCAGCGATTTTTGAAAATGGCAGCTATGATGAAGACAACAACAGTAAGTGTTGGTGAGGATTTCAGGAAAAATGTACACTCCTACACTGTCGGTGGGACTGTAGATTGGTGCAGCCAATATGGAAAGCAGTTTGGCGGCAATTCCTTGGAAATTTGGGAATAGAACCACCATTTGACCTAGCTATCCCTCTTTTTGGTCTATACCCAAAGGACTTAAAAACTGCATACTACAGGGACACAGCCGCATCAATGTTTATAGCAGCAAAATTCACATTAGCTAAATTGTGGAAACAACTTAGTAGATGAATGCATAAAAAAAAAATGTGGCATTTATACACAATTAATATCACTCAGATACTTACCCTCTCGCTCAGTCCAGGAGACGCTAGTGCCCTTCACTACCTCTGTCAGAGCCTGGTTCGGACAGCTGGTGCCTCGGAGAGGACAGGCTGATCCTGCCTGCCTCCCATGTACCCTTTGTCACAGGGAGCGACATTCATGTGAGACCAAGTAAAATCCAGTCATAGACATTAATAGAATATCTCAAAAAAGTATTTAATAAAAAGGCTAGCAAATACAGGGTCTTTAATGAAACTTTAATAAAATTTATGAGACAAGGAAACTGAAAGCACAATATTTTCTTAGGAACTTTTCTGTTTGGTGTTATTCTTTACAATATAGCAGCTTTTCCTAAGAATGCAGGGAGTATGAAATTTCTAAGGCTATCTTGCTGTGTTCTCCATTAAACCCCTTGTCTTAAAAAAACCTTGGATCTAGATTAATCTTTGTAATTTTCTGAGTACCTGTATAACATATTTTTCTCAAGAATGCAGTGAGGTCGCCGTTTCCAAGAGCTCTTCAATTCTGAAATATAAGAAGTGTGTTTCCAGGCATTGAAACCCAAAGGCTCACCTAGACACAATGGAGTGAGCAGAATATATAAAAATCTCTCATGACAAATCTGAACTCTGCTTTTCCCAACCGTGTGAAGTCTACTGGAATAAGATTCCAAGTAATTTGGCAAGTCGAAGCCAAATATATACTTTGATATTCTTCTCGGGAGTAAGCCGTGTGATGTTACAGGAAGGCAGATTTTAGTGCTGAATTTCTGATCGTATCCCCCCAAAAGTTGTTCCATGCATATCATGCAAGAATGTAACCTCCAAAAAATAAATAAATAAAAGAGAGGACATTTGACGTAAGAAGGCTGGATAATATTTGCATGTTCGTGTATTTTTACCACACATCATACCTTCTTATTTCTTCCTTGCTCTGATTTGAAGCATATGCTTTCATTTTTCATTTTGGCTTACCGTGTTATCACTTAATAATAATTCAGTAAATTTACTTAGAACAAGAAAGTCACCTAATGACTCATGTCTTAGAGATGCTTTCAAATAAAAGTAATTGTGCATTTTGTACCATAGAGTATTCCCAGTGTTTCCTAGAATTGTTGCAACTGATGCTGGAGGCTTTGAAATAGAGCAGGAGGCATAAGGGCCGTGGCTTGTGACCCTTCCCAAAGTATGTAAGATTGATAGACATTGAATGCAAATAAACAACTATGCATCATTGAATTTTTTCCTGTCACTGAAATGCTAGTAGAGCTCAAGGAATTGTGAGCCTCTTTGTCTGCAGTACAGGAAAAATAAGAAATTTAAAGACTTGAGTTACATACAATTTCTGATAACATACCTTAGGTTGGTTCTCAGCTTAAAAAACACAAAAAGAGAAATGTCATCATTTTCCATAGCATTGGGAAACTTTTCATAGGTGGGAAACTTTACTATCAGAGCTCATCGGTTCTCAGACATTTATATGTTTTGAATACTTGGCCAATGTGCCTTTGGGATGCGTCCTCCAGTTGTTGTTTCAGTGATTTTGTTCATGCCTAACAACTGATGGCATCTTAATTTTGGTAAAATAATGTAAATGTTAAGGTGAAATTTAGAAATAAGAAAGGAAAAGCTGATATGTGTGTAGCTACTAGGTGTTTTTCTTCCTTTTTTTTATTTTTGTAAAGTAAAGCAAAAGATAAACCAAAAGGTTCTAGCTTAAGTTAGGTAAAATCAAAGAGGAGAAAAAAGAAGATAACATTGCTAATACTTCACTGCCACCTGTAATTTCCAAAACAACTAAGAGCATTTTTATTAAAATTAACTTTATTGACATTTATATTAAATTATATAGTCAATATTAAATAATTCAATCTATATTATGTTAAATTTACTTTGTTAAATTGTATTAATTTAAATAAAATTTAATGAATTTTTAAATATAAATCATACTATAATTTAACATAAGTTAATAAGCAATATCAATTAATAAAATAAATTTAAATCAAACCATCGTATTAATAAAAGAAATTTAAATAATACTACTAATAAAATTAATTTAAATTAGATTGATTTAAATTAGATTAATTTATATTAAATGATAGTATAATTTATATTTAAAAACATATTAAATTTTGTTTAAATTAATTTTAATAAAAACGTTCTGAATGGTTTTAGAAACTACGGGTGTCAGAGAAGTATGTGCTATGCAATCTGCTTTTTCGCTTCTCGGATTTCACCTACTTAAGCTAGAAACTTTTGATTCATCTTTTACCTTAATTTATCAAAAGGTTATAACTACTCCTGTTGTAAAGCTTTTCATCTTCCAAAAACTGTTGTCAGCTTATTTCTCTCCCCAACTTGTTTTGATCAAATGTTTTATAAAATGTGTTTATAAGAACGATTGTAGAGCCCCCAATAGTAGGTAGATAAGCAGTCCAGATATTTAATGATACATTCTTACTAATTAACTTTTCCATTGGCAATGGATCATGTGATCCCACTTCGGGGTTGCCTCATAAAAATACTCTTCCTTCTGGACATATTTATCATCTGGAAAACTGAATTAATGTGAAGTGACTTTCGTAGAGAAATGGAAATCAGCAAAATGGATAGGGGTCATAGAATTTGGATTCAAAGCATCTTAGAATTTATCCACTAAGCTTCCTGTTTAGGTCCTCCCCATTGGAATTTTCGCTTGGTAGTTGTACAATGTTATCTTGGATAAACTAAATATTCTCAACGTTTTGCAACATTATATTTGGTTTTCATGTACTCTAAATCTGAGACATCCTTCTTATGGGTTGGATTTCTCTCGTTTCCTGTGATTGCATGTATCGTTTTTATCTTAATGCCATTAAGTGAGGTTGGAACTAGTGGTTCAAGAAGGCTGCTCTGTACAGTGGCTCACAAAAGTACATCAGAATTGATAACTGGTGATGATTATCTGCTACATTGGAACAAAATTCTATAAACAAAAAGTGCTACAAAAAACAAAACAAATTTTTTAAAAAGTACTATAGCAAAAAATCACAACAACAACAACAACTAAAGAAATAAAATAAAATACCTAGTAGCTATACACTTACATATACCAGCTGTTTTGCTTTCTCTTTTTGTCTACAAGCACATGCGTGCTTTTTCAAAAGGCCATGCTGTAAAACATCAAAAAGGGTTATGGCTTCTTTAGAATAATGCTAAATATTTAGAAGATCCTGGAGTACAGCTCTGGCCCTGTTGTGCAGGGACACTGGCGACGGTGTAAAGGTGGGCATGAAATCTGCAGTGGGTGTGAAAAGAGGACGCCCAGGTCCACCAAGTCCAACTCCAGCGAGGTTACTAAGAGGCACCGCTGCAGAACGTGGGACCAAGAGTGGATTCCCGTTGGTGCTTCTGCCAGCTCTTAATTTGGCTCCATCTTTAACATTTCCTGGTAAAGGGGTTCTGAAAAAGAACTATGAAGCACGGGTTGGGGTTGTTGATTTGGTTTCGGAGGTGTGCTGGGGACACTTGTTGAAGCCCCTCCAAGGCAACTCCTCATCCACTTTCTGACACCACCATAATCTTTATTCAACAAGTGCTCCATTTCGTCCTTTGGAACGTCCAGGATGCTCCCCATCAACTGCAATACTTCACGACGACGTTTGCCTTTTGTTATCTGGAAATGAGCGATTAGAAGGTTTCGCATGAGGACTTTGTCCACTTTTCCTTCTGCGCTGTTGACCAAAGTCGACAATTTCTGTTGTGCGTGGTCCAGCATTTCTTTTCGGAGCTCGTTTTGTTTTTTCAGTTCTGCCATCTGCTCTTCCTTGAGATCTAAGTCTTCTCTCAGCCTGGAAGCAGAATCCCACAGAGCATTCGCTTGATCCAAACGTTCCTGCAGTGATGTTACTTCTCCTTCTAGCTTTTCGGCCTTGTTCTTCCATTCAGCTATTGACTGTTTTTCTTTGGCTAGTTCAGCAGAATGCAGAGCTTTCTCTTCTTCTTGGAAGTGTTGAACCTCGTTTTCTCTTAGGATTTTTACTTTGGTCTCTTGAAAAATATCAGAATTCAGTGTTTGAGCGTCTCCTCTCTCTCCAGGCAACTGGGCTTTTAGTTCTTCAATAGTTTTCTGCAAGTTCTTAATTTCCTCCTCTCTTTCTAAAATTAACTGGCTATGCGCAGCATTCATCTGCTCATACTTGTACTTAAATTCATGCATTTCCTCCTTCTGCTCCTGTAAAGACTGAAGTAGTTGCATTTTATGCTGGTTTTGATTTTCAATTATATTCAGATGGTCTTGAATTTCATCTTCCAGATGATTTTTGACTATGTTCAGTTGAGATACCTCCAATTCTAGTTCTGTGATAGCATCAAGAGCTTCAGGCTCAGCCACTGGTGCAGCTTGATTGTGCTGTTCCGTAAGTATTTCCAGTTCTACTCGCAGATAGTTGTTTTCTGCTCTCATGTAGGTAAGACTTTTGTCCTTTCTTTCAACGGATTGCCTTAAAGTTTCATTTTCTCTTAAGGCCTGAGAACACTTATGTAAATCCTTTTGTAGTTGTGAAATTTTTTCTTCGAGTTTTTCAATAAAAACTTCTTTCTCATTTATGACTTGTGTCAATCGCTCCTCTTCTTCTATATAAGATGCCAAAATTTCCTCAGTTTCTTTTTCATCAGCAGTCATTTGCTCAATATTCTTTTTGAGTCCTGCTATTTCAAAGTCCTTCTCTTGATTGAGTTGAACTGCACATTCGTGTTTCAGCTTTAAGGCCGAGGTATTCCAATCATGTGCATTGGAGAGTTCCTGAATAGTCTGCCTGTGATTATTTGCTTCTTCCAACAGTCTTTTTTCTGCCTGGTGCAGTTTGGCTTCAGTCTCTTCTTTGTCTCTTTTGAGAGTCTCCGTGATAGTGTCTTTTTCTTGAGAGATTTGATTGTAAGCAGCAATAGATTCTTCCAACTTACGCCTTACATCGTCACGTGCTAAAATCAACATTTCATTTTCCGTCTTGAGTTCAACAGCAACTTTCGTTAAGTTTTCATTGAGCTGTTCCTCTTCAGAAAGATTTTGACTTAGGTTGCTAGCTTCAGCTTCTCGTTCTTTAGGCATGTCATCCTTACAATGACTGTTAGAGTCTTCATTCAGAGAGGTTCGATACTTACTCTTAAACCCAGACAGCTCCTCTTCAAGTTGTCTAATGTGATCCTTAAGCCCAAGGTTTTCCTGCTGGATGTTTGAACTATTTTTTTGTGACTGATTTAGCTGATCTACTAAATCTTCTACTTTTCCTTCAAGCTTCTGCTTGGTTAAATGCAAATCACTGAGGCTCCGTGCATTCTCAGTTAACTTCTCCTTCTGCACATGCAGCTCTTGGGATATGTTCATTTGCTCATCCTCAAGTTGATGAACTCTCTTTTTTTCATCATCTAGATCTTGTTCCAACTTCTTGATGACAAGGTCTCCTTCATTTTGTTGTTTTGATAGCTCATCTTGTATCAAAATCATGTGCTCTGTAGCTTCCCGATTCCGATGATCCAGTTCTTCTAACTCAGCCATCAGCATTTTCTTTTCATTGATAGTCTGATTCAGTTCTTCCTCCTTTGCCTTCAAGTGAAGTTTTAAGTCTAGTAATTGTACATTCAAATTCATGTCCGTTGAAGCTCTGTTTTTCATGACTTGATAGTCACGGCTCAGTTTTGACAGTGACATCTGAAGTTCCTCTTTTTCTTGACTCAATGATGACTTCTCTTTTTCTAGAGCTTCAACATGCATTTTAAGTTTCAGATTGTCTTCAGCAAGACGGTTATCCTGGTTTAAACCATTTAGTCTCACGATTTCCTTCTCCGCATCAGCCAGGGCTCGTTGAAGCCTGAACACTTCTTCCACTGCTGAATGCTGAGGAAGGGTTCTTCCCTTTTCTGCCACAGTAGAACTCTGCTCCCAAACTGAAATTTCATGCTGATGATCATATATGTCTGGACTTTGGTTTGGTTGAAGAGTCTTGATAGTATTTAGTACTTTGCAGATTTCACTTGAGTCAGAATGGTGCGTTCCCTGAGCCTCAGCAATCTGCCTCGAGTGGCCAACTTCAGATTCATGTTTTGCAACTTCAGTTGGTAATCCGTTTGTTTCTTGTTGTGATAAAATTATGTCACTAAAGTCCGTGTCATCATCACGAAAGGCTGAAAAATGACTACCGACCAGGGAACCGAACGGAGCCGGTGCAGTTGTTGTTGGTACACCACAAGCTCCCGAGCGTACTGATTGAGCAGCTGCCTGTAGTTGGAACATTTGATCTTGCAGTACAATCTGTCCTGCTTTAGGATGGCTGATCTCTACCTCTTTCTGTGGCAGTTGATTCTGGGAACTTACAGACTGATGGTTTATTTGTAGCTCTGATGCTTCATGCTTTTCTTCCAGGTCAGTACAGCACTTTTTCGGTCCTTCATTCTCACATCTTAGTGTGGAATCAGTAGTTTCCATTTCCTTTCTCGAACAATGATGTAAAGCTGCTTCTGGGTCTCCTAAGTCATCCAGAAGCATTTCCCTGTTGAAGGTGGAGCTCTGGCCGGTGAGGAAAGCCAAGCTGCTCCCCACCTGACCCAAGAAGTGGCCCAAGCCTGAGCCCAGGCCTCCAAACCAGGACCACATCGTGGCCACTTCAGTGATCCATCGGACCAGCTCTGAGAAGCGCGTCCATCACCATCCACTTCTCTACCCCGAACGTCCTCCGGCGTTGCCGGGGTCGATTATGACCCAAGCGCTCAGAATTCCTCAGAGCGCGGGGTTCCTGGGGCTCCACCAACACTAATCATCCCTTCCTGCCTGTAAACTCAGAAGCCTGTCCTGCGCTTTGACCAGGGACTGGCATCCAGTAGCACACTCACCCCCTGCAGGGCCTCTGCTTCTTCCCTGCACTTGCCTGTCAGCTATTGGCTCACAGGATTGGGCAGGGTTGGCTGGGAGGAGCTAGAGATCCAGGAAAGTGTCCCAGTTTGAGTCCCAAGGCAGTGTGCTGTGGAGCCAGGAAGAATCAATGTTGTAGATGAAATCCAAAGGTAGTTCACTGGACAGTTCCCTCTTGTCTGGGAGAGGTGGGCTTTTTGTCCCATTCAGTTGCATTCAGTTGACGAGGTGAGGTCTCGCTCCACATTAGAGAATGGAATCTATTTAACTAAAAGTCCCCGATTCAAAAGTAAATCTCACCCCATAACACCAGCACAGACACACCCAGAATAAAAGTTGGCCAAGTATCTGGGCATCGTAGCCCAGACGAGTTAACATATAAAATTAACCATCACAGAGTCTTAATCAGTCTCAGAATTCAAATTATAATACGGATTAAATTTCACTAAAGAACCATCTTTACCCTTTCCAAAAGTAAACTTTTGCTGTTAATCTATACATTTTCGAGTTCATTTTAATATTATTTGGTCCTTGTTGATTCTGATTGAAGTTTATTTAAGTGCTCAAAAATTCCGCTTAAATTTCACTTAAGAAAAATTTGTTTTAGAGCCAATAGGTTGATGTTCACTTCACCTATGGTTGTTTATCAGTGCCAAATATAATCCAGGTTTCAAGAGTACAGAGCGAAATAGAAAGTTGAGAAATTTTCTACTATGGAGTAACAATCCTAAATGTAATTCCCATACCTCTAAGGATCAGAAGGAGTTAAGATAAGGCCCTGCTTTCCAAGGTGTTTAAATTCCAACAAGTTAATGAGGAGGCAGTTTTGTAGAGTTGGGGACAAAGCAAAGAGAGGAAGCACGTGGGCTGTAACAGACAGACCAGTTGGGACCAAAGCAATTTTGGAGCTAAACTGACAGAATGCATTTATGAAACCTCTCTCACAAGCATGAGTTGAACAGTAAATGAGAACATAGTGTGTGTAGTTCTCACCTGATGGCTGGTGCAGAGAAAGTGGCCAACAAATGGAGCCTGCTGCCACTTTGTTCATATTTGCCTTTTTGTTTCCTTTAGGATCATTTTCCTTATTACCCTTTAGAAGGGGTTTGGGTTTGCTCCCATTACTCTCTTCCCAGAGCCCATATTCAGGAGACTCTTTTCCTTGAGCTGTTCTTTCTATATGTCTGTTCAGGAAACAAAACCCCAAGGTGGCAGAAATAAAATTTAAAAAAAAGGAAGAATTTTTGGAAAATTAATGGTTAAATAGATTCTGAGGATCATATGAATCACCTCATAATGTCTCTTGCCTTCAAGATAGAGCAAGTAGACATAATTACTCAGATTGCTATCAGAAACTAGTGACTGCATTTGTGTCCTGTGCTAGAAAAGGAAATCTTCTTGGTCCTTCTTATTCATCTCCAAATCTGAGAGAGAAGTCAGGCCTGTGTTAGTCAATGTCTCCTCATAAAAGACTAAAATAAAAATTTAAGCCCCTTTTAGCATCTGCTGAAGTGAGAATCCACGCTGTACCCCAGCTGTGTCTACTGTTGAAGAAGGCATCAACAATACCAAGTGTCCTTTTCTCCCTTTAGACCATTCCTCCTGTGTGTGTGTGTGTGTGTGTGTGTGTGTGTGTGTGTGTTAGAAGACTTTTTCATCACTTTGACAACATACCTGAGAAAATTAAATGAGTAAATATTTATTTTGGTTCAATTTCAGGCTCCATTGCTGTGGCCTGAAGTGAGGCAGATTACCATGGCAGAGAGCCTGGCTTCAAAACAGAGCTTCTCAACTCATGGAGATCAGGGAAATGGTGAGGGGAAGAGAGGACTGAGGAATATGATGTACCCTTCCAGGGAATCAACTCCAGTGGCCTACCCTCCAACTAGGCCCTACCGCCCACAGTTTTGACCAACTCCCGATAGTCCTGTCCAATCATGAACCCATCAGTGGATTGATCCACAGACGAGGTTAGAGCTCAGGATTCAATTCACCTTTCTGTAGAGTCCGTTCTGAATGCTGGTGGATTGGGGTCCAAGCTTTCAACACATGACCTTTGGGCAACATTCCAGATCCAAATTATAGCAGGGTGCCTCCTTCTCTTTAGGTGTTCTGTGTTTGTTTATTGTTTTAAATCACAAATAATGATCCTTTTTCAGTGTAAGACCTATCCCATTTGGCTTGAATCTGGTTCCAGTGGTTGTTGCTCCTCCTGCTGAAAGGCATTTCTGATCACTCAGATTCGGTCTTCTAGCATGGTTCACTCTGACCACAGCTGTTTGTCATTTTGTATTTCTATCTGAGAGAGATACCTACCTAGTGTATTCGAAACTGACCGTCCAAATAAAAGCATTTCTCTTCTTCTCAATATGTTTGGAATATTCCTGGAAACTATGGGGGATATGGAGGGAAAACCCTGGCTCATTCGCGAGCACACGTGACAAAAAGGATCCAGTAATCATAAGTGTATCCTTATACATATATTCAGTGCCCAAAAAGTACAAGGTATTGTGGTAGATATTGTGAACAACATAAAGCTGTGTTATATACATTTCCTGCTATGAAGTGCAATTGAATACAGTCAGTCAATGGAGAAGATGTTACATAGAGTGATCCTTGAAATATAATGCAAGGTCAGCCATTGACGACTGTGGTGGTGAGGATCTCATATGGGGGAAAAGACTAAGTAAGAAAGAATAAAGCCAGAAGTAGAGAGCCCTGAATAATGTGGCTTTGTTAAAACACAGTTGAAGGTTAAAGTAAGGAAAGCTTTTTGAGTCTATAAACATAGGGTGATAAATTCTATGCAAGATATTAAGTTTGTACTTCTTTTAATACCTCATGATTCATTCAAACATTTTCTTATAGATTTCAGTAGAATTTTTAAATCTCTTTAATATGGGCCTTGTCTCGTTTCTTTTTTTAAATTTTTATTGGTTGCTTAAGAAAAAATTACAATGATCTTGACATATCATATTTCATACATTTGATTCAAGTGGGGTATGAATTCTTATTTTTACCACGTGTACAGTTTGCAGGATCACATTGGCTGTACGTGCAGGTTTATACATACTGCCATACTAGTGTCTGTTATATTCTGCTGCCTTTCCTATTCCCTCCCTATCCCCCCTTCTGTCCCCTCCCCTCCCATAATCTCTCTCTACCCCAGCTACTGTAATTCATTTCTCTCCTTTTTTCCCCCCTTTCCCCTCACATCCTCTTCTATGTAATTGTGTGTAACAATGAGGGTATCCTTCCATTTCCATGAAATTCCCCTTCTCTCTCCCATTCCCTCCCACCTCTTGTCCCTTCTAATTGGTAGTCTTCTTTTCATGCTCTTCCAGCCTGCTCTGTTTTGAGTCCCCCTCCTTATATGAAAGAAGACATTCAGCATTTCTTTCCTAGGGATTGGCTAACTTCACTTAGCATAATCTCCTCTAATGCCATCCATTTCCCTGCAAATGCCATGGTTTTGTTATTTTTTAGTGCTGAGTAATATTCCATTGTGTACAAATGCCACATTTTCTTATCCATTCATCTATTGACTGGCATCTAGGTTGGTTCCACATTCTAGCTATTGTGAATTGTGCTGCTGTGAACCTTGATGTAGCTGTATCCCTATAGCATGCTCTTTTTAGGTCTTTGGGAATAGTCCGAGAAGGGGAATAGCTGGGTCGAATGGTGGTTCCATTCCCAGCTTTCCCAGGAACCTCCATAATGCTTTCCAAATTGGCTGCACCAATTTGCAGTCGCACCAGCAATGTACAAGTGTACCTTTTCCCCCCACATCCTTGCCAGCACTTGTTGTTGTTTGACTTCCTAATGGCTGCCATTCTTACTGGACTGATTTGGTATCTTAGAGTGGTTTTAATTTGCATTTCTCTGATTGCTAGAGATGGTGAGCATTTTTTTCCGTGTATTTTTTGATTAATTGTGTATCCTTCTCTGAGAAGTGTCTGTTCAGGTCCTTGGCCCATTTGTTGATTGGGTTGTTTGTTTTCTTAATGTTTACTTTTTGAGTTCTTTGTGTACTCTGGATATTAGGGCTCGGCACATTTGTATCTTTAAGAATTGTCATAATCAATGAAATGTTCCGCACACGTTTGTAGGAAGATTAACATAACACTCCAGTGACAATACAGTAGTAGAAGGATTGATTTGGACTGAGAAGTTGTTCAGTGAATGATATATTACCCATAAATTTGAATTCTCATTATCATAAAGAAGCAAGGTGGAAATAAGAATTTCTTTAAGAGAGTGTTGGGTCTATGGCTCAAGTAGTAGCTCGTTCACCTAGCATGCGTGAGGCATGGGGTTTGATCCTCAGCACTACATAAAAAAAAAAATAAAATAAAATAAAGATGTTGTGTCCACTAAAGGCTAAATAATAAATATTTTTAAAATAGAATTTAAAATAATAGTCCATAAATGTTATGTACAAACTGTGAAAGTAGATTCGTCAACAGATTAATTGTCTGCCTCGAACTAGAATCAGTTGCCTACTGATTTGCCTGGATGATGTTCTCAATTCTGTTTTTTTTTTTTTTTTTTTTTTCTTTCATTCCACTGGGCAAACATCTGCCGGGCTTTCTTGATGGCAACATAGTGATTACTGAGCTCCACCCTATTAGAAATACAACTAGTTTTCAACTCATGAAAGTCTATAAAAGCCACTTTTTTAGAAGTCTCTAAACTTTGGAACTATTCAATGATACTCTATTTTTGCCAGCAATAAACAATATATATATATATATATATATATATATATATATATATATATTTTAATGTAAAGGGCAAGGTATTGAACAGACACTTCACAGAAGAAGCAATACAATCAGTCAATAAATATATGAAAAAATGTTCAACTTCACTAGTAATGAGAGAGATGCAAATCAAAACTACTCTAAGATTTCATCTCACTTCAATCAGAATGGCAATCATCAAGAATATAAGCAACAGTAAATGTTGGTGAGGATGTGGGGGGAAAAGGTACACGTATACATTGCTGGTGGCACTGCAAATTGATGCAGCCAGTCTGAAAAGCAGTATGAAAATTCCTCGGAAAACTGGGATCGGAAGCACCATTTGACCCAGCTGTCCCACTCATTGGTTTATAACTAAAGGACTTAAAATCGGTATACTAAAAATTCATTAAATTTCATTTAAATTAATACAATTTAACAAAGTCAATTTAAATAACATTTAATATAGATTAAATCATTTAATATGAACTATATAATAAAAATATTAATAAGATTAATTTTAATAAAAATCCACTTAGTGGTTTTAGAAACTACAGGTATCAGAGAAATATTAGCTATATATTCTACTTTTGTCTGCTCTCTCATTTTGCCTAACTTAAGCTAGAAACTTTTGTTTATCTTTTATCTTAATTTACCAAGATAAAAATGGGAAGACAAAACACCCAGTAGCTACACACATCAGCTTTTCCTTTGTTTTTTTCTAAATTTTGCCTTAACATTTACATTATTTTATCCAGTATCCAGGTATTTTCTTATGTTTTTATGTTAAAAGCATATGCCGTTTGATTTCAATCTCTTTTCAAATACATATATCTAAAATCCCTGTTGCTTCTGCCATTATAGTATTTTAATTTAATTCCATCTTGATTTTTGCTTTAATCTAACAATTATTTGGAATTGTTTCTATGGCCCTAATTTCATTGTATATGGAATTTTTTTTTTTTTTTTTTTTTTTTGAGGAGTCAAAATTCTTCTAATTTTAGATGCACAAGGAATTGCAGCCTGTGTGATAACACCTTTACGGAATTGGCTGGCGTTTTCATTGTGGTCTAGGGCATGGTAAATTTTGGTGGCTGTAGCCTGTGTGTTTGAACATGATATGTAGTTTTGTGTGCATGGTACAACTTCTTGGTATAGCTCCTCAGTCAGGCTTCTTAAGTGCATTACACAGCTCTTCTCTATCCCTCCCCCCTGCTTGTTGGTGGTTCCTTGTTTGGGTTCTGAGAGAGGGATGTTCAGTTGATGCCTTTTATTCTGCAGGGTTTCCCATGTTTTTGCTCTATGTACCCCACGGTGTGGTACCCCAGATAACTATCTTATTGTTGTCCTGTGCTCTGTGATCCCTGGTATGTAATACTGAAAGCATGAAGCAGCCTGTTACCTCTCAGCTTCTGCAAGTGAACTGTTTCCTTGCACGTTCTATGTTTGCTTTTGTCTTTTCAACTTGATCTACTCTTTCATAATCTATTTTTGTGTTCAGTCCTTGAAATTCTCATTCTTATTTTGGATCACTGAGCATTTCAAATGTCCTTTTCTAACTTCTATGAGGATTTGGTGGTAGAAGGAGAAAGAGAGGTGAAACATGCTCATTTTCAGCCTTTAAGATTGAACCTCAAATCTTAGTGTAGTTTTGATTTTCACTTCTCTAAGTGCTAGTGATGATGAGCATATTTGCATAAATTTGTTGATTAATTTTATATCATCTTGGGAGAAGTGTCTGTTCAGGTCCGTGGCCCATTTATTGAATGGGTTATTTTATTTTATTTTATTTATTTATTTATTCGTTCGTTCGTTCATTCATTCATTTATTTATTTATTTGTGTGTGTGTGTGTGTGTGTGTGTGTGTATTTAGATTTGTGAGTTCTTTCTATACCCTAGAGATTAGTGCTCTATCTGATGTGTGATGGGGCAAAACTTTTCTCCCAAGATGTAGGATCCCTATTCACCTCCCAGATTGTTTGTTTTGTGGAGAAGAAACTTTTTTAGTTTGAATCTATCTCATTTATTGATACTTGGTTTTAATTCTTGTGCTATAGGAGTCTCATTAAGGAATTTTGGGACTAATCCCATATGATTGGAATTAGGGCCTACTTTTTCTTCTGTTACATGCAAGGTCTCTGGTTTTATTCCTAGGTCCTTGATTCATTTGAGTGGAGTTTTGTGCATGGTGAGAGATAGGGGTTTAATTGCACCTCCCTCCAGTTAGAATGTCAGCGATTTTTGAAAATGGCAGCTATGATGAAGACAACAACAGTAAGTGTTGGTGAGGATTTCAGGAAAAATGTACACTCCTACACTGTCGGTGGGACTGTAGATTGGTGCAGCCAATATGGAAAGCAGTTTGGCGGCAATTCCTTGGAAATTTGGGAATAGAACCACCATTTGACCTAGCTATCCCTCTTTTTGGTCTATACCCAAAGGACTTAAAAACTGCATACTACAGGGACACAGCCGCATCAATGTTTATAGCAGCAAAATTCACATTAGCTAAATTGTGGAAACAACTTAGTAGATGAATGCATAAAAAAAAAATGTGGCATTTATACACAATTAATATCACTCAGATACTTACCCTCTCGCTCAGTCCAGGAGACGCTAGTGCCCTTCACTACCTCTGTCAGAGCCTGGTTCGGACAGCTGGTGCCTCGGAGAGGACAGGCTGATCCTGCCTGCCTCCCATGTACCCTTTGTCACAGGGAGCGACATTCATGTGAGACCAAGTAAAATCCAGTCATAGACATTAATAGAATATCTCAAAAAAGTATTTAATAAAAAGGCTAGCAAATACAGGGTCTTTAATGAAACTTTAATAAAATTTATGAGACAAGGAAACTGAAAGCACAATATTTTCTTAGGAACTTTTCTGTTTGGTGTTATTCTTTACAATATAGCAGCTTTTCCTAAGAATGCAGGGAGTATGAAATTTCTAAGGCTATCTTGCTGTGTTCTCCATTAAACCCCTTGTCTTAAAAAAACCTTGGATCTAGATTAATCTTTGTAATTTTCTGAGTACCTGTATAACATATTTTTCTCAAGAATGCAGTGAGGTCGCCGTTTCCAAGAGCTCTTCAATTCTGAAATATAAGAAGTGTGTTTCCAGGCATTGAAACCCAAAGGCTCACCTAGACACAATGGAGTGAGCAGAATATATAAAAATCTCTCATGACAAATCTGAACTCTGCTTTTCCCAACCGTGTGAAGTCTACTGGAATAAGATTCCAAGTAATTTGGCAAGTCGAAGCCAAATATATACTTTGATATTCTTCTCGGGAGTAAGCCGTGTGATGTTACAGGAAGGCAGATTTTAGTGCTGAATTTCTGATCGTATCCCCCCAAAAGTTGTTCCATGCATATCATGCAAGAATGTAACCTCCAAAAAATAAATAAATAAAAGAGAGGACATTTGACGTAAGAAGGCTGGATAATATTTGCATGTTCGTGTATTTTTACCACACATCATACCTTCTTATTTCTTCCTTGCTCTGATTTGAAGCATATGCTTTCATTTTTCATTTTGGCTTACCGTGTTATCACTTAATAATAATTCAGTAAATTTACTTAGAACAAGAAAGTCACCTAATGACTCATGTCTTAGAGATGCTTTCAAATAAAAGTAATTGTGCATTTTGTACCATAGAGTATTCCCAGTGTTTCCTAGAATTGTTGCAACTGATGCTGGAGGCTTTGAAATAGAGCAGGAGGCATAAGGGCCGTGGCTTGTGACCCTTCCCAAAGTATGTAAGATTGATAGACATTGAATGCAAATAAACAACTATGCATCATTGAATTTTTTCCTGTCACTGAAATGCTAGTAGAGCTCAAGGAATTGTGAGCCTCTTTGTCTGCAGTACAGGAAAAATAAGAAATTTAAAGACTTGAGTTACATACAATTTCTGATAACATACCTTAGGTTGGTTCTCAGCTTAAAAAACACAAAAAGAGAAATGTCATCATTTTCCATAGCATTGGGAAACTTTTCATAGGTGGGAAACTTTACTATCAGAGCTCATCGGTTCTCAGACATTTATATGTTTTGAATACTTGGCCAATGTGCCTTTGGGATGCGTCCTCCAGTTGTTGTTTCAGTGATTTTGTTCATGCCTAACAACTGATGGCATCTTAATTTTGGTAAAATAATGTAAATGTTAAGGTGAAATTTAGAAATAAGAAAGGAAAAGCTGATATGTGTGTAGCTACTAGGTGTTTTTCTTCCTTTTTTTTATTTTTGTAAAGTAAAGCAAAAGATAAACCAAAAGGTTCTAGCTTAAGTTAGGTAAAATCAAAGAGGAGAAAAAAGAAGATAACATTGCTAATACTTCACTGCCACCTGTAATTTCCAAAACAACTAAGAGCATTTTTATTAAAATTAACTTTATTGACATTTATATTAAATTATATAGTCAATATTAAATAATTCAATCTATATTATGTTAAATTTACTTTGTTAAATTGTATTAATTTAAATAAAATTTAATGAATTTTTAAATATAAATCATACTATAATTTAACATAAGTTAATAAGCAATATCAATTAATAAAATAAATTTAAATCAAACCATCGTATTAATAAAAGAAATTTAAATAATACTACTAATAAAATTAATTTAAATTAGATTGATTTAAATTAGATTAATTTATATTAAATGATAGTATAATTTATATTTAAAAACATATTAAATTTTGTTTAAATTAATTTTAATAAAAACGTTCTGAATGGTTTTAGAAACTACGGGTGTCAGAGAAGTATGTGCTATGCAATCTGCTTTTTCGCTTCTCGGATTTCACCTACTTAAGCTAGAAACTTTTGATTCATCTTTTACCTTAATTTATCAAAAGGTTATAACTACTCCTGTTGTAAAGCTTTTCATCTTCCAAAAACTGTTGTCAGCTTATTTCTCTCCCCAACTTGTTTTGATCAAATGTTTTATAAAATGTGTTTATAAGAACGATTGTAGAGCCCCCAATAGTAGGTAGATAAGCAGTCCAGATATTTAATGATACATTCTTACTAATTAACTTTTCCATTGGCAATGGATCATGTGATCCCACTTCGGGGTTGCCTCATAAAAATACTCTTCCTTCTGGACATATTTATCATCTGCAAAACTGAATTAATGTGAAGTGACTTTCGTAGAGAAATGGAAATCAGCAAAATGGATAGGGGTCATAGAATTTGGATTCAAAGCATCTTAGAATTTATCCACTAAGCTTCCTGTTTAGGTCCTCCCCATTGGAATTTTCGCTTGGTAGTTGTACAATGTTATCTTGGATAAACTAAATATTCTCAACGTTTTGCAACATTATATTTGGTTTTCATGTACTCTAAATCTGAGACATCCTTCTTATGGGTTGGATTTCTCTCGTTTCCTGTGATTGCATGTATCGTTTTTATCTTAATGCCATTAAGTGAGGTTGGAACTAGTGGTTCAAGAAGGCTGCTCTGTACAGTGGCTCACAAAAGTACATCAGAATTGATAACTGGTGATGATTATCTGCTACATTGGAACAAAATTCTATAAACAAAAAGTGCTACAAAAAACAAAACAAATTTTTTAAAAAGTACTATAGCAAAAAATCACAACAACAACAACAACTAAAGAAATAAAATAAAATACCTAGTAGCTATACACTTACATATACCAGCTGTTTTGCTTTCTCTTTTTGTCTACAAGCACATGCGTGCTTTTTCAAAAGGCCATGCTGTAAAACATCAAAAAGGGTTATGGCTTCTTTAGAATAATGCTAAATATTTAGAAGATCCTGGAGTACAGCTCTGGCCCTGTTGTGCAGGGACACTGGCGACGGTGTAAAGGTGGGCATGAAATCTGCAGTGGGTGTGAAAAGAGGACGCCCAGGTCCACCAAGTCCAACTCCAGCGAGGTTACTAAGAGGCACCGCTGCAGAACGTGGGACCAAGAGTGGATTCCCGTTGGTGCTTCTGCCAGCTCTTAATTTGGCTCCATCTTTAACATTTCCTGGTAAAGGGGTTCTGAAAAAGAACTATGAAGCACGGGTTGGGGTTGTTGATTTGGTTTCGGAGGTGTGCTGGGGACACTTGTTGAAGCCCCTCCAAGGCAACTCCTCATCCACTTTCTGACACCACCATAATCTTTATTCAACAAGTGCTCCATTTCGTCCTTTGGAACGTCCAGGATGCTCCCCATCAACTGCAATACTTCACGACGACGTTTGCCTTTTGTTATCTGGAAATGAGCGATTAGAAGGTTTCGCATGAGGACTTTGTCCACTTTTCCTTCTGCGCTGTTGACCAAAGTCGACAATTTCTGTTGTGCGTGGTCCAGCATTTCTTTTCGGAGCTCGTTTTGTTTTTTCAGTTCTGCCATCTGCTCTTCCTTGAGATCTAAGTCTTCTCTCAGCCTGGAAGCAGAATCCCACAGAGCATTCGCTTGATCCAAACGTTCCTGCAGTGATGTTACTTCTCCTTCTAGCTTTTCGGCCTTGTTCTTCCATTCAGCTATTGACTGTTTTTCTTTGGCTAGTTCAGCAGAATGCAGAGCTTTCTCTTCTTCTTGGAAGTGTTGAACCTCGTTTTCTCTTAGGATTTTTACTTTGGTCTCTTGAAAAATATCAGAATTCAGTGTTTGAGCGTCTCCTCTCTCTCCAGGCAACTGGGCTTTTAGTTCTTCAATAGTTTTCTGCAAGTTCTTAATTTCCTCCTCTCTTTCTGAAATTAACTGGCTATGCGCAGCATTCATCTGCTCATACTTGTACTTAAATTCATGCATTTCCTCCTTCTGCTCCTGTAAAGACTGAAGTAGTTGCATTTTATGCTGGTTTTGATTTTCAATTATATTCAGATGGTCTTGAATTTCATCTTCCAGATGATTTTTGACTATGTTCAGTTGAGATACCTCCAATTCTAGTTCTGTGATAGCATCAAGAGCTTCAGGCTCAGCCACTGGTGCAGCTTGATTGTGCTGTTCCGTAAGTATTTCCAGTTCTACTCGCAGATAGTTGTTTTCTGCTCTCATGTAGGTAAGACTTTTGTCCTTTCTTTCAACGGATTGCCTTAAAGTTTCATTTTCTCTTAAGGCCTGAGAACACTTATGTAAATCCTTTTGTAGTTGTGAAATTTTTTCTTCGAGTTTTTCAATAAAAACTTCTTTCTCATTTATGACTTGTGTCAATCGCTCCTCTTCTTCTATATAAGATGCCAAAATTTCCTCAGTTTCTTTTTCATCAGCAGTCATTTGCTCAATATTCTTTTTGAGTCCTGCTATTTCAAAGTCCTTCTCTTGATTGAGTTGAACTGCACATTCGTGTTTCAGCTTTAAGGCCGAGGTATTCCAATCATGTGCATTGGAGAGTTCCTGAATAGTCTGCCTGTGATTATTTGCTTCTTCCAACAGTCTTTTTTCTGCCTGGTGCAGTTTGGCTTCAGTCTCTTCTTTGTCTCTTTTGAGAGTCTCCGTGATAGTGTCTTTTTCTTGAGAGATTTGATTGTAAGCAGCAATAGATTCTTCCAACTTACGCCTTACATCGTCACGTGCTAAAATCAACATTTCATTTTCCGTCTTGAGTTCAACAGCAACTTTCGTTAAGTTTTCATTGAGCTGTTCCTCTTCAGAAAGGTTGCTAGCTTCAGCTTCTCGTTCTTTAGGCATGTCATCCTTACAATGACTGTTAGAGTCTTCATTCAGAGAGGTTCGATACTTACTCTTAAACCCAGACAGCTCCTCTTCAAGTTGTCTAATGTGATCCTTAAGCCCAAGGTTTTCCTGCTGGATGTTTGAACTATTTTTTTGTGACTGATTTAGCTGATCTACTAAATCTTCTACTTTTCCTTCAAGCTTCTGCTTGGTTAAATGCAAATCACTGAGGCTCCGTGCATTCTCAGTTAACTTCTCCTTCTGCACATGCAGCTCTTGGGATATGTTCATTTGCTCATCCTCAAGTTGATGAACTCTCTTTTTTTCATCATCTAGATCTTGTTCCAACTTCTTGATGACAAGGTCTCCTTCATTTTGTTGTTTTGATAGCTCATCTTGTATCAAAATCATGTGCTCTGTAGCTTCCCGATTCCGATGATCCAGTTCTTCTAACTCAGCCATCAGCATTTTCTTTTCATTGATAGTCTGATTCAGTTCTTCCTCCTTTGCCTTCAAGTGAAGTTTTAAGTCTAGTAATTGTACATTCAAATTCATGTCCGTTGAAGCTCTGTTTTTCATGACTTGATAGTCACGGCTCAGTTTTGACAGTGACATCTGAAGTTCCTCTTTTTCTTGACTCAATGATGACTTCTCTTTTTCTAGAGCTTCAACATGCATTTTAAGTTTCAGATTGTCTTCAGCAAGACGGTTATCCTGGTTTAAACCATTTAGTCTCACGATTTCCTTCTCCGCATCAGCCAGGGCTCGTTGAAGCCTGAACACTTCTTCCACTGCTGAATGCTGAGGAAGGGTTCTTCCCTTTTCTGCCACAGTAGAACTCTGCTCCCAAACTGAAATTTCATGCTGATGATCATATATGTCTGGACTTTGGTTTGGTTGAAGAGTCTTGATAGTATTTAGTACTTTGCAGATTTCACTTGAGTCAGAATGGTGCGTTCCCTGAGCCTCAGCAATCTGCCTCGAGTGGCCAACTTCAGATTCATGTTTTGCAACTTCAGTTGGTAATCCGTTTGTTTCTTGTTGTGATAAAATTATGTCACTAAAGTCCGTGTCATCATCACGAAAGGCTGAAAAATGACTACCGACCAGGGGACCGAACGGAGCCGGTGCAGTTGTTGTTGGTACACCACAAGCTCCCGAGCGTACTGATTGAGCAGCTGCCTGTAGTTGGAACATTTGATCTTGCAGTACAATCTGTCCTGCTTTAGGATGGCTGATCTCTACCTCTTTCTGTGGCAGTTGATTCTGGGAACTTACAGACTGATGGTTTATTTGTAGCTCTGATGCTTCATGCTTTTCTTCCAGGTCAGTACAGCACTTTTTCGGTCCTTCATTCTCACATCTTAGTGTGGAATCAGTAGTTTCCATTTCCTTTCTCGAACAATGATGTAAAGCTGCTTCTGGGTCTCCTAAGTCATCCAGAAGCATTTCCCTGTTGAAGGTGGAGCTCTGGCCGGTGAGGAAAGCCAAGCTGCTCCCCACCTGACCCAAGAAGTGGCCCAAGCCTGAGCCCAGGCCTCCAAACCAGGACCACATCGTGGCCACTTCAGTGATCCATCGGACCAGCTCTGAGAAGCGCGTCCATCACCATCCACTTCTCTGCCCCGAACGTCCTCCGGCGTTGCCGGGGTCGATTATGACCCAAGCGCTCAGAATTCCTCAGAGCGCGGGGTTCCTGGGGCTCCACCAACACTAATCATCCCTTCCTGCCTGTAAACTCAGAAGCCTGTCCTGCGCTTTGACCAGGGACTGGCATCCAGTAGCACACTCACCCCCTGCAGGGCCTCTGCTTCTTCCCTGCACTTGCCTGTCAGCTATTGGCTCACAGGATTGGGCAGGGTTGGCTGGGAGGAGCTAGAGATCCAGGAAAGTGTCCCAGTTTGAGTCCCAAGGCAGTGTGCTGTGGAGCCAGGAAGAATCAATGTTGTAGATGAAATCCAAAGGTAGTTCACTGGACAGTTCCCTCTTGTCTGGGAGAGGTGGGCTTTTTGTCCCATTCAGTTGCATTCAGTTGACGAGGTGAGGTCTCGCTCCACATTAGAGAATGGAATCTATTTAACTAAAAGTCCCCGATTCAAAAGTAAATCTCACCCCATAACACCAGCACAGACACACCCAGAATAAAAGTTGGCCAAGTATCTGGGCATCGTAGCCCAGACGAGTTAACATATAAAATTAACCATCACAGAGTCTTAATCAGTCTCAGAATTCAAATTATAATACGGATTAAATTTCACTAAAGAACCATCTTTACCCTTTCCAAAAGTAAACTTTTGCTGTTAATCTATACATTTTCGAGTTCATTTTAATATTATTTGGTCCTTGTTGATTCTGATTGAAGTTTATTTAAGTGCTCAAAAATTCCGCTTAAATTTCACTTAAGAAAAATTTGTTTTAGAGCCAATAGGTTGATGTTCACTTCACCTATGGTTGTTTATCAGTGCCAAATATAATCCAGGTTTCAAGAGTACAGAGCGAAATAGAAAGTTGAGAAATTTTCTACTATGGAGTAACAATCCTAAATGTAATTCCCATACCTCTAAGGATCAGAAGGAGTTAAGATAAGGCCCTGCTTTCCAAGGTGTTTAAATTCCAACAAGTTAATGAGGAGGCAGTTTTGTAGAGTTGGGGACAAAGCAAAGAGAGGAAGCACGTGGGCTGTAACAGACAGACCAGTTGGGACCAAAGCAATTTTGGAGCTAAACTGACAGAATGCATTTATGAAACCTCTCTCACAAGCATGAGTTGAACAGTAAATGAGAACATAGTGTGTGTAGTTCTCACCTGATGGCTGGTGCAGAGAAAGTGGCCAACAAATGGAGCCTGCTGCCACTTTGTTCATATTTGCCTTTTTGTTTCCTTTAGGATCATTTTCCTTATTACCCTTTAGAAGGGGTTTGGGTTTGCTCCCATTACTCTCTTCCCAGAGCCCATATTCAGGAGACTCTTTTCCTTGAGCTGTTCTTTCTATATGTCTGTTCAGGAAACAAAACCCCAAGGTGGCAGAAATAAAATTTAAAAAAAAGGAAGAATTTTTGGAAAATTAATGGTTAAATAGATTCTGAGGATCATATGAATCACCTCATAATGTCTCTTGCCTTCAAGATAGAGCAAGTAGACATAATTACTCAGATTGCTATCAGAAACTAGTGACTGCATTTGTGTCCTGTGCTAGAAAAGGAAATCTTCTTGGTCCTTCTTATTCATCTCCAAATCTGAGAGAGAAGTCAGGCCTGTGTTAGTCAATGTCTCCTCATAAAAGACTAAAATAAAAATTTAAGCCCCTTTTAGCATCTGCTGAAGTGAGAATCCACGCTGTACCCCAGCTGTGTCTACTGTTGAAGAAGGCATCAACAATACCAAGTGTCCTTTTCTCCCTTTAGACCATTCCTCCTGTGTGTGTGTGTGTGTGTGTGTGTGTGTGTGTGTGTTAGAAGACTTTTTCATCACTTTGACAACATACCTGAGAAAATTAAATGAGTAAATATTTATTTTGGTTCAATTTCAGGCTCCATTGCTGTGGCCTGAAGTGAGGCAGATTACCATGGCAGAGAGCCTGGCTTCAAAACAGAGCTTCTCAACTCATGGAGATCAGGGAAATGGTGAGGGGAAGAGAGGACTGAGGAATATGATGTACCCTTCCAGGGAATCAACTCCAGTGGCCTACCCTCCAACTAGGCCCTACCGCCCACAGTTTTGACCAACTCCCGATAGTCCTGTCCAATCATGAACCCATCAGTGGATTGATCCACAGACGAGGTTAGAGCTCAGGATTCAATTCACCTTTCTGTAGAGTCCGTTCTGAATGCTGGTGGATTGGGGTCCAAGCTTTCAACACATGACCTTTGGGCAACATTCCAGATCCAAATTATAGCAGGGTGCCTCCTTCTCTTTAGGTGTTCTGTGTTTGTTTATTGTTTTAAATCACAAATAATGATCCTTTTTCAGTGTAAGACCTATCCCATTTGGCTTGAATCTGGTTCCAGTGGTTGTTGCTCCTCCTGCTGAAAGGCATTTCTGATCACTCAGATTCGGTCTTCTAGCATGGTTCACTCTGACCACAGCTGTTTGTCATTTTGTATTTCTATCTGAGAGAGATACCTACCTAGTGTATTCGAAACTGACCGTCCAAATAAAAGCATTTCTCTTCTTCTCAATATGTTTGGAATATTCCTGGAAACTATGGGGGATATGGAGGGAAAACCCTGGCTCATTCGCGAGCACACGTGACAAAAAGGATCCAGTAATCATAAGTGTATCCTTATACATATATTCAGTGCCCAAAAAGTACAAGGTATTGTGGTAGATATTGTGAACAACATAAAGCTGTGTTATATACATTTCCTGCTATGAAGTGCAATTGAATACAGTCAGTCAATGGAGAAGATGTTACATAGAGTGATCCTTGAAATATAATGCAAGGTCAGCCATTGACGACTGTGGTGGTGAGGATCTCATATGGGGGAAAAGACTAAGTAAGAAAGAATAAAGCCAGAAGTAGAGAGCCCTGAATAATGTGGCTTTGTTAAAACACAGTTGAAGGTTAAAGTAAGGAAAGCTTTTTGAGTCTATAAACATAGGGTGATAAATTCTATGCAAGATATTAAGTTTGTACTTCTTTTAATACCTCATGATTCATTCAAACATTTTCTTATAGATTTCAGTAGAATTTTTAAATCTCTTTAATATGGGCCTTGTCTCGTTTCTTTTTTTAAATTTTTATTGGTTGCTTAAGAAAAAATTACAATGATCTTGACATATCATATTTCATACATTTGATTCAAGTGGGGTATGAATTCTTATTTTTACCACGTGTACAGTTTGCAGGATCACATTGGCTGTACGTGCAGGTTTATACATACTGCCATACTAGTGTCTGTTATATTCTGCTGCCTTTCCTATTCCCTCCCTATCCCCCCTTCTGTCCCCTCCCCTCCCATAATCTCTCTCTACCCCAGCTACTGTAATTCATTTCTCTCCTTTTTTCCCCCCTTTCCCCTCACATCCTCTTCTATGTAATTGTGTGTAACAATGAGGGTATCCTTCCATTTCCATGAAATTCCCCTTCTCTCTCCCATTCCCTCCCACCTCTTGTCCCTTCTAATTGGTAGTCTTCTTTTCATGCTCTTCCAGCCTGCTCTGTTTTGAGTCCCCCTCCTTATATGAAAGAAGACATTCAGCATTTCTTTCCTAGGGATTGGCTAACTTCACTTAGCATAATCTCCTCTAATGCCATCCATTTCCCTGCAAATGCCATGGTTTTGTTATTTTTTAGTGCTGAGTAATATTCCATTGTGTACAAATGCCACATTTTCTTATCCATTCATCTATTGACTGGCATCTAGGTTGGTTCCACATTCTAGCTATTGTGAATTGTGCTGCTGTGAACCTTGATGTAGCTGTATCCCTATAGCATGCTCTTTTTAGGTCTTTGGGAATAGTCCGAGAAGGGGAATAGCTGGGTCGAATGGTGGTTCCATTCCCAGCTTTCCCAGGAACCTCCATAATGCTTTCCAAATTGGCTGCACCAATTTGCAGTCGCACCAGCAATGTACAAGTGTACCTTTTCCCCCCACATCCTTGCCAGCACTTGTTGTTGTTTGACTTCCTAATGGCTGCCATTCTTACTGGACTGATTTGGTATCTTAGAGTGGTTTTAATTTGCATTTCTCTGATTGCTAGAGATGGTGAGCATTTTTTTCCGTGTATTTTTTGATTAATTGTGTATCCTTCTCTGAGAAGTGTCTGTTCAGGTCCTTGGCCCATTTGTTGATTGGGTTGTTTGTTTTCTTAATGTTTACTTTTTGAGTTCTTTGTGTACTCTGGATATTAGGGCTCGGCACATTTGTATCTTTAAGAATTGGCATAATCAATGAAATGTTCCGCACACGTTTGTAGGAAGATTAACATAACACTCCAGTGACAATACAGTAGTAGAAGGATTGATTTGGACTGAGAAGTTGTTCAGTGAATGATATATTACCCATAAATTTGAATTCTCATTATCATAAAGAAGCAAGGTGGAAATAAGAATTTCTTTAAGAGAGTGTTGGGTCTATGGCTCAAGTAGTAGCTCGTTCACCTAGCATGCGTGAGGCATGGGGTTTGATCCTCAGCACTACATTAAAAAAAAATAAAATAAAATAAAGATGTTGTGTCCACTAAAGGCTAAATAATAAATATTTTTAAAATAGAATTTAAAATAATAGTCCATAAATGTTATGTACAAACTGTGAAAGTAGATTCGTCAACAGATTAATTGTCTGCCTCGAACTAGAATCAGTTGCCTACTGATTTGCCTAGATGATGTTCTCAATTCTGGTTTTTTTTTTTTTTTTTTTTTTCTTTCATTCCACTGGGCAAACATCTGCCGGGCTTTCTTGATGGCAACATAGTGATTACTGAGCTCCACCCTATTAGAAATACAACTAGTTTTCAACTCATGAAAGTCTATAAAAGCCACTTTTTTAGAAGTCTCTAAACTTTGGAACTATTCAATGATACTCTATTTTTGCCAGCAATAAACTATATATATATATATATATATATATATATATATATATATATATATATATTTTAATGTAAAGGGCAAGGTATTGAACAGACACTTCACAGAAGAAGCAATACAATCAGTCAATAAATATATGAAAAAATGTTCAACTTCACTAGTAATGAGAGAGATGCAAATCAAAACTACTCTAAGATTTCATCTCACTTCAATCAGAATGGCAATCATCAAGAATATAAGCAACAGTAAATGTTGGTGAGGATGTGGGGGGAAAAGGTACACGTATACATTGCTGGTGGCACTGCAAATTGATGCAGCCAGTCTGAAAAGCAGTATGAAAATTCCTCGGAAAACTGGGATCGGAAGCACCATTTGACCCAGCTGTCCCACTCATTGGTTTATAACTAAAGGACTTAAAATCGGTATACTAAAAATTCATTAAATTTCATTTAAATTAATACAATTTAACAAAGTCAATTTAAATAACATTTAATATAGATTAAATCATTTAATATGAACTATATAATAAAAATATTAATAAGATTAATTTTAATAAAAATCCACTTAGTGGTTTTAGAAACTACAGGTATCAGAGAAATATTAGCTATATATTCTACTTTTGTCTGCTCTCTCATTTTGCCTAACTTAAGCTAGAAACTTTTGTTTATCTTTTATCTTAATTTACCAAGATAAAAATGGGAAGACAAAACACCCAGTAGCTACACACATCAGCTTTTCCTTTGTTTTTTTCTAAATTTTGCCTTAACATTTACATTATTTTATCCAGTATCCAGGTATTTTCTTATGTTTTTATGTTAAAAGCATATGCCGTTTGATTTCAATCTCTTTTCAAATACATATATCTAAAATCCCTGTTGCTTCTGCCATTATAGTATTTTAATTTAATTCCATCTTGATTTTTGCTTTAATCTAACAATTATTTGGAATTGTTTCTATGGCCCTAATTTCATTGTATATGGAATTTTTTTTTTTTTTTTTTTTTTTTTTTTTGAGGAGTCAAAATTCTTCTAATTTTAGATGCACAAGGAATTGCAGCCTGTGTGATAACACCTTTACGGAATTGGCTGGCGTTTTCATTGTGGTCTAGGGCATGGTAAATTTTGGTGGCTGTAGCCTGTGTGTTTGAACATGATATGTAGTTTTGTGTGCATGGTACAACTTCTTGGTATAGCTCCTCAGTCAGGCTTCTTAAGTGCATTACACAGCTCTTCTCTATCCCTCCCCCCTGCTTGTTGGTGGTTCCTTGTTTGGGTTCTGAGAGAGGGATGTTCAGTTGATGCCTTTTATTCTGCAGGGTTTCCCATGTTTTTGCTCTATGTACCCCACGGTGTGGTACCCCAGATAACTATCTTATTGTTGTCCTGTGCTCTGTGATCCCTGGTATGTAATACTGAAAGCATGAAGCAGCCTGTTACCTCTCAGCTTCTGCAAGTGAACTGTTTCCTTGCACGTTCTATGTTTGCTTTTGTCTTTTCAACTTGATCTACTCTTTCATAATCTATTTTTGTGTTCAGTCCTTGAAATTCTCATTCTTATTTTGGATCACTGAGCATTTCAAATGTCCTTTTCTAACTTCTATGAGGATTTGGTGGTAGAAGGAGAAAGAGAGGTGAAACATGCTCATTTTCAGCCTTTAAGATTGAACCTCAAATCTTAGTGTAGTTTTGATTTTCACTTCTCTAAGTGCTAGTGATGATGAGCATATTTGCATAAATTTGTTGATTAATTTTATATCATCTTGGGAGAAGTGTCTGTTCAGGTCCGTGGCCCATTTATTGAATGGGTTATTTTATTTTATTTTATTTATTTATTTATTCGTTCGTTCGTTCATTCATTCATTTATTTATTTATTTGTGTGTGTGTGTGTGTGTGTGTGTGTGTGTATTTAGATTTGTGAGTTCTTTCTATACCCTAGAGATTAGTGCTCTATCTGATGTGTGATGGGGCAAAACTTTTCTCCCAAGATGTAGGATCCCTATTCACCTCCCAGATTGTTTGTTTTGTGGAGAAGAAACTTTTTTAGTTTGAATCTATCTCATTTATTGATACTTGGTTTTAATTCTTGTGCTATAGGAGTCTCATTAAGGAATTTTGGGACTAATCCCATATGATTGGAATTAGGGCCTACTTTTTCTTCTGTTACATGCAAGGTCTCTGGTTTTATTCCTAGGTCCTTGATTCATTTGAGTGGAGTTTTGTGCATGGTGAGAGATAGGGGTTTAATTGCACCTCCCTCCAGTTAGAATGTCAGCGATTTTTGAAAATGGCAGCTATGATGAAGACAACAACAGTAAGTGTTGGTGAGGATTTCAGGAAAAATGTACACTCCTACACTGTCGGTGGGACTGTAGATTGGTGCAGCCAATATGGAAAGCAGTTTGGCGGCAATTCCTTGGAAATTTGGGAATAGAACCACCATTTGACCTAGCTATCCCTCTTTTTGGTCTATACCCAAAGGACTTAAAAACTGCATACTACAGGGACACAGCCGCATCAATGTTTATAGCAGCAAAATTCACATTAGCTAAATTGTGGAAACAACTTAGTAGATGAATGCATAAAAAAAAAATGTGGCATTTATACACAATTAATATCACTCAGATACTTACCCTCTCGCTCAGTCCAGGAGACGCTAGTGCCCTTCACTACCTCTGTCAGAGCCTGGTTCGGACAGCTGGTGCCTCGGAGAGGACAGGCTGATCCTGCCTGCCTCCCATGTACCCTTTGTCACAGGGAGCGACATTCATGTGAGACCAAGTAAAATCCAGTCATAGACATTAATAGAATATCTCAAAAAAGTATTTAATAAAAAGGCTAGCAAATACAGGGTCTTTAATGAAACTTTAATAAAATTTATGAGACAAGGAAACTGAAAGCACAATATTTTCTTAGGAACTTTTCTGTTTGGTGTTATTCTTTACAATATAGCAGCTTTTCCTAAGAATGCAGGGAGTATGAAATTTCTAAGGCTATCTTGCTGTGTTCTCCATTAAACCCCTTGTCTTAAAAAAACCTTGGATCTAGATTAATCTTTGTAATTTTCTGAGTACCTGTATAACATATTTTTCTCAAGAATGCAGTGAGGTCGCCGTTTCCAAGAGCTCTTCAATTCTGAAATATAAGAAGTGTGTTTCCAGGCATTGAAACCCAAAGGCTCACCTAGACACAATGGAGTGAGCAGAATATATAAAAATCTCTCATGACAAATCTGAACTCTGCTTTTCCCAACCGTGTGAAGTCTACTGGAATAAGATTCCAAGTAATTTGGCAAGTCGAAGCCAAATATATACTTTGATATTCTTCTCGGGAGTAAGCCGTGTGATGTTACAGGAAGGCAGATTTTAGTGCTGAATTTCTGATCGTATCCCCCCAAAAGTTGTTCCATGCATATCATGCAAGAATGTAACCTCCAAAAAATAAATAAATAAAAGAGAGGACATTTGACGTAAGAAGGCTGGATAATATTTGCATGTTCGTGTATTTTTACCACACATCATACCTTCTTATTTCTTCCTTGCTCTGATTTGAAGCATATGCTTTCATTTTTCATTTTGGCTTACCGTGTTATCACTTAATAATAATTCAGTAAATTTACTTAGAACAAGAAAGTCACCTAATGACTCATGTCTTAGAGATGCTTTCAAATAAAAGTAATTGTGCATTTTGTACCATAGAGTATTCCCAGTGTTTCCTAGAATTGTTGCAACTGATGCTGGAGGCTTTGAAATAGAGCAGGAGGCATAAGGGCCGTGGCTTGTGACCCTTCCCAAAGTATGTAAGATTGATAGACATTGAATGCAAATAAACAACTATGCATCATTGAATTTTTTCCTGTCACTGAAATGCTAGTAGAGCTCAAGGAATTGTGAGCCTCTTTGTCTGCAGTACAGGAAAAATAAGAAATTTAAAGACTTGAGTTACATACAATTTCTGATAACATACCTTAGGTTGGTTCTCAGCTTAAAAAACACAAAAAGAGAAATGTCATCATTTTCCATAGCATTGGGAAACTTTTCATAGGTGGGAAACTTTACTATCAGAGCTCATCGGTTCTCAGACATTTATATGTTTTGAATACTTGGCCAATGTGCCTTTGGGATGCGTCCTCCAGTTGTTGTTTCAGTGATTTTGTTCATGCCTAACAACTGATGGCATCTTAATTTTGGTAAAATAATGTAAATGTTAAGGTGAAATTTAGAAATAAGAAAGGAAAAGCTGATATGTGTGTAGCTACTAGGTGTTTTTCTTCCTTTTTTTTATTTTTGTAAAGTAAAGCAAAAGATAAACCAAAAGGTTCTAGCTTAAGTTAGGTAAAATCAAAGAGGAGAAAAAAGAAGATAACATTGCTAATACTTCACTGCCACCTGTAATTTCCAAAACAACTAAGAGCATTTTTATTAAAATTAACTTTATTGACATTTATATTAAATTATATAGTCAATATTAAATAATTCAATCTATATTATGTTAAATTTACTTTGTTAAATTGTATTAATTTAAATAAAATTTAATGAATTTTTAAATATAAATCATACTATAATTTAACATAAGTTAATAAGCAATATCAATTAATAAAATAAATTTAAATCAAACCATCGTATTAATAAAAGAAATTTAAATAATACTACTAATAAAATTAATTTAAATTAGATTGATTTAAATTAGATTAATTTATATTAAATGATAGTATAATTTATATTTAAAAACATATTAAATTTTGTTTAAATTAATTTTAATAAAAACGTTCTGAATGGTTTTAGAAACTACGGGTGTCAGAGAAGTATGTGCTATGCAATCTGCTTTTTCGCTTCTCGGATTTCACCTACTTAAGCTAGAAACTTTTGATTCATCTTTTACCTTAATTTATCAAAAGGTTATAACTACTCCTGTTGTAAAGCTTTTCATCTTCCAAAAACTGTTGTCAGCTTATTTCTCTCCCCAACTTGTTTTGATCAAATGTTTTATAAAATGTGTTTATAAGAACGATTGTAGAGCCCCCAATAGTAGGTAGATAAGCAGTCCAGATATTTAATGATACATTCTTACTAATTAACTTTTCCATTGGCAATGGATCATGTGATCCCACTTCGGGGTTGCCTCATAAAAATACTCTTCCTTCTGGACATATTTATCATCTGGAAAACTGAATTAATGTGAAGTGACTTTCGTAGAGAAATGGAAATCAGCAAAATGGATAGGGGTCATAGAATTTGGATTCAAAGCATCTTAGAATTTATCCACTAAGCTTCCTGTTTAGGTCCTCCCCATTGGAATTTTCGCTTGGTAGTTGTACAATGTTATCTTGGATAAACTAAATATTCTCAACGTTTTGCAACATTATATTTGGTTTTCATGTACTCTAAATCTGAGACATCCTTCTTATGGGTTGGATTTCTCTCGTTTCCTGTGATTGCATGTATCGTTTTTATCTTAATGCCATTAAGTGAGGTTGGAACTAGTGGTTCAAGAAGGCTGCTCTGTACAGTGGCTCACAAAAGTACATCAGAATTGATAACTGGTGATGATTATCTGCTACATTGGAACAAAATTCTATAAACAAAAAGTGCTACAAAAAACAAAACAAATTTTTTAAAAAGTACTATAGCAAAAAATCACAACAACAACAACAACTAAAGAAATAAAATAAAATACCTAGTAGCTATACACTTACATATACCAGCTGTTTTGCTTTCTCTTTTTGTCTACAAGCACATGCGTGCTTTTTCAAAAGGCCATGCTGTAAAACATCAAAAAGGGTTATGGCTTCTTTAGAATAATGCTAAATATTTAGAAGATCCTGGAGTACAGCTCTGGCCCTGTTGTGCAGGGACACTGGCGACGGTGTAAAGGTGGGCATGAAATCTGCAGTGGGTGTGAAAAGAGGACGCCCAGGTCCACCAAGTCCAACTCCAGCGAGGTTACTAAGAGGCACCACTGCAGAACGTGGGACCAAGAGTGGATTCCCGTTGGTGCTTCTGCCAGCTCTTAATTTGGCTCCATCTTTAACATTTCCTGGTAAAGGGGTTCTGAAAAAGAACTATGAAGCACGGGTTGGGGTTGTTGATTTGGTTTCGGAGGTGTGCTGGGGACACTTGTTGAAGCCCCTCCAAGGCAACTCCTCATCCACTTTCTGACACCACCATAATCTTTATTCAACAAGTGCTCCATTTCGTCCTTTGGAACGTCCAGGATGCTCCCCATCAACTGCAATACTTCACGACGACGTTTGCCTTTTGTTATCTGGAAATGAGCGATTAGAAGGTTTCGCATGAGGACTTTGTCCACTTTTCCTTCTGCGCTGTTGACCAAAGTCGACAATTTCTGTTGTGCGTGGTCCAGCATTTCTTTTCGGAGCTCGTTTTGTTTTTTCAGTTCTGCCATCTGCTCTTCCTTGAGATCTAAGTCTTCTCTCAGCCTGGAAGCAGAATCCCACAGAGCATTCGCTTGATCCAAACGTTCCTGCAGTGATGTTACTTCTCCTTCTAGCTTTTCGGCCTTGTTCTTCCATTCAGCTATTGACTGTTTTTCTTTGGCTAGTTCAGCAGAATGCAGAGCTTTCTCTTCTTCTTGGAAGTGTTGAACCTCGTTTTCTCTTAGGATTTTTACTTTGGTCTCTTGAAAAATATCAGAATTCAGTGTTTGAGCGTCTCCTCTCTCTCCAGGCAACTGGGCTTTTAGTTCTTCAATAGTTTTCTGCAAGTTCTTAATTTCCTCCTCTCTTTCTAAAATTAACTGGCTATGCGCAGCATTCATCTGCTCATACTTGTACTTAAATTCATGCATTTCCTCCTTCTGCTCCTGTAAAGACTGAAGTAGTTGCATTTTATGCTGGTTTTGATTTTCAATTATATTCAGATGGTCTTGAATTTCATCTTCCAGATGATTTTTGACTATGTTCAGTTGAGATACCTCCAATTCTAGTTCTGTGATAGCATCAAGAGCTTCAGGCTCAGCCACTGGTGCAGCTTGATTGTGCTGTTCCGTAAGTATTTCCAGTTCTACTCGCAGATAGTTGTTTTCTGCTCTCATGTAGGTAAGACTTTTGTCCTTTCTTTCAACGGATTGCCTTAAAGTTTCATTTTCTCTTAAGGCCTGAGAACACTTATGTAAATCCTTTTGTAGTTGTGAAATTTTTTCTTCGAGTTTTTCAATAAAAACTTCTTTCTCATTTATGACTTGTGTCAATCGCTCCTCTTCTTCTATATAAGATGCCAAAATTTCCTCAGTTTCTTTTTCATCAGCAGTCATTTGCTCAATATTCTTTTTGAGTCCTGCTATTTCAAAGTCCTTCTCTTGATTGAGTTGAACTGCACATTCGTGTTTCAGCTTTAAGGCCGAGGTATTCCAATCATGTGCATTGGAGAGTTCCTGAATAGTCTGCCTGTGATTATTTGCTTCTTCCAACAGTCTTTTTTCTGCCTGGTGCAGTTTGGCTTCAGTCTCTTCTTTGTCTCTTTTGAGAGTCTCCGTGATAGTGTCTTTTTCTTGAGAGATTTGATTGTAAGCAGCAATAGATTCTTCCAACTTACGCCTTACATCGTCACGTGCTAAAATCAACATTTCATTTTCCGTCTTGAGTTCAACAGCAACTTTCGTTAAGTTTTCATTGAGCTGTTCCTCTTCAGAAAGATTTTGACTTAGGTTGCTAGCTTCAGCTTCTCGTTCTTTAGGCATGTCATCCTTACAATGACTGTTAGAGTCTTCATTCAGAGAGGTTCGATACTTACTCTTAAACCCAGACAGCTCCTCTTCAAGTTGTCTAATGTGATCCTTAAGCCCAAGGTTTTCCTGCTGGATGTTTGAACTATTTTTTTGTGACTGATTTAGCTGATCTACTAAATCTTCTACTTTTCCTTCAAGCTTCTGCTTGGTTAAATGCAAATCACTGAGGCTCCGTGCATTCTCAGTTAACTTCTCCTTCTGCACATGCAGCTCTTGGGATATGTTCATTTGCTCATCCTCAAGTTGATGAACTCTCTTTTTTTCATCATCTAGATCTTGTTCCAACTTCTTGATGACAAGGTCTCCTTCATTTTGTTGTTTTGATAGCTCATCTTGTATCAAAATCATGTGCTCTGTAGCTTCCCGATTCCGATGATCCAGTTCTTCTAACTCAGCCATCAGCATTTTCTTTTCATTGATAGTCTGATTCAGTTCTTCCTCCTTTGCCTTCAAGTGAAGTTTTAAGTCTAGTAATTGTACATTCAAATTCATGTCCGTTGAAGCTCTGTTTTTCATGACTTGATAGTCACGGCTCAGTTTTGACAGTGACATCTGAAGTTCCTCTTTTTCTTGACTCAATGATGACTTCTCTTTTTCTAGAGCTTCAACATGCATTTTAAGTTTCAGATTGTCTTCAGCAAGACGGTTATCCTGGTTTAAACCATTTAGTCTCACGATTTCCTTCTCCGCATCAGCCAGGGCTCGTTGAAGCCTGAACACTTCTTCCACTGCTGAATGCTGAGGAAGGGTTCTTCCCTTTTCTGCCACAGTAGAACTCTGCTCCCAAACTGAAATTTCATGCTGATGATCATATATGTCTGGACTTTGGTTTGGTTGAAGAGTCTTGATAGTATTTAGTACTTTGCAGATTTCACTTGAGTCAGAATGGTGCGTTCCCTGAGCCTCAGCAATCTGCCTCGAGTGGCCAACTTCAGATTCATGTTTTGCAACTTCAGTTGGTAATCCGTTTGTTTCTTGTTGTGATAAAATTATGTCACTAAAGTCCGTGTCATCATCACGAAAGGCTGAAAAATGACTACCGACCAGGGAACCGAACGGAGCCGGTGCAGTTGTTGTTGGTACACCACAAGCTCCCGAGCGTACTGATTGAGCAGCTGCCTGTAGTTGGAACATTTGATCTTGCAGTACAATCTGTCCTGCTTTAGGATGGCTGATCTCTACCTCTTTCTGTGGCAGTTGATTCTGGGAACTTACAGACTGATGGTTTATTTGTAGCTCTGATGCTTCATGCTTTTCTTCCAGGTCAGTACAGCACTTTTTCGGTCCTTCATTCTCACATCTTAGTGTGGAATCAGTAGTTTCCATTTCCTTTCTCGAACAATGATGTAAAGCTGCTTCTGGGTCTCCTAAGTCATCCAGAAGCATTTCCCTGTTGAAGGTGGAGCTCTGGCCGGTGAGGAAAGCCAAGCTGCTCCCCACCTGACCCAAGAAGTGGCCCAAGCCTGAGCCCAGGCCTCCAAACCAGGACCACATCGTGGCCACTTCAGTGATCCATCGGACCAGCTCTGAGAAGCGCGTCCATCACCATCCACTTCTCTACCCCGAACGTCCTCCGGCGTTGCCGGGGTCGATTATGACCCAAGCGCTCAGAATTCCTCAGAGCGCGGGGTTCCTGGGGCTCCACCAACACTAATCATCCCTTCCTGCCTGTAAACTCAGAAGCCTGTCCTGCGCTTTGACCAGGGACTGGCATCCAGTAGCACACTCACCCCCTGCAGGGCCTCTGCTTCTTCCCTGCACTTGCCTGTCAGCTATTGGCTCACAGGATTGGGCAGGGTTGGCTGGGAGGAGCTAGAGATCCAGGAAAGTGTCCCAGTTTGAGTCCCAAGGCAGTGTGCTGTGGAGCCAGGAAGAATCAATGTTGTAGATGAAATCCAAAGGTAGTTCACTGGACAGTTCCCTCTTGTCTGGGAGAGGTGGGCTTTTTGTCCCATTCAGTTGCATTCAGTTGACGAGGTGAGGTCTCGCTCCACATTAGAGAATGGAATCTATTTAACTAAAAGTCCCCGATTCAAAAGTAAATCTCACCCCATAACACCAGCACAGACACACCCAGAATAAAAGTTGGCCAAGTATCTGGGCATCGTAGCCCAGACGAGTTAACATATAAAATTAACCATCACAGAGTCTTAATCAGTCTCAGAATTCAAATTATAATACGGATTAAATTTCACTAAAGAACCATCTTTACCCTTTCCAAAAGTAAACTTTTGCTGTTAATCTATACATTTTCGAGTTCATTTTAATATTATTTGGTCCTTGTTGATTCTGATTGAAGTTTATTTAAGTGCTCAAAAATTCCGCTTAAATTTCACTTAAGAAAAATTTGTTTTAGAGCCAATAGGTTGATGTTCACTTCACCTATGGTTGTTTATCAGTGCCAAATATAATCCAGGTTTCAAGAGTACAGAGCGAAATAGAAAGTTGAGAAATTTTCTACTATGGAGTAACAATCCTAAATGTAATTCCCATACCTCTAAGGATCAGAAGGAGTTAAGATAAGGCCCTGCTTTCCAAGGTGTTTAAATTCCAACAAGTTAATGAGGAGGCAGTTTTGTAGAGTTGGGGACAAAGCAAAGAGAGGAAGCACGTGGGCTGTAACAGACAGACCAGTTGGGACCAAAGCAATTTTGGAGCTAAACTGACAGAATGCATTTATGAAACCTCTCTCACAAGCATGAGTTGAACAGTAAATGAGAACATAGTGTGTGTAGTTCTCACCTGATGGCTGGTGCAGAGAAAGTGGCCAACAAATGGAGCCTGCTGCCACTTTGTTCATATTTGCCTTTTTGTTTCCTTTAGGATCATTTTCCTTATTACCCTTTAGAAGGGGTTTGGGTTTGCTCCCATTACTCTCTTCCCAGAGCCCATATTCAGGAGACTCTTTTCCTTGAGCTGTTCTTTCTATATGTCTGTTCAGGAAACAAAACCCCAAGGTGGCAGAAATAAAATTTAAAAAAAAGGAAGAATTTTTGGAAAATTAATGGTTAAATAGATTCTGAGGATCATATGAATCACCTCATAATGTCTCTTGCCTTCAAGATAGAGCAAGTAGACATAATTACTCAGATTGCTATCAGAAACTAGTGACTGCATTTGTGTCCTGTGCTAGAAAAGGAAATCTTCTTGGTCCTTCTTATTCATCTCCAAATCTGAGAGAGAAGTCAGGCCTGTGTTAGTCAATGTCTCCTCATAAAAGACTAAAATAAAAATTTAAGCCCCTTTTAGCATCTGCTGAAGTGAGAATCCACGCTGTACCCCAGCTGTGTCTACTGTTGAAGAAGGCATCAACAATACCAAGTGTCCTTTTCTCCCTTTAGACCATTCCTCCTGTGTGTGTGTGTGTGTGTGTGTGTGTGTGTGTGTGTGTGTTAGAAGACTTTTTCATCACTTTGACAACATACCTGAGAAAATTAAATGAGTAAATATTTATTTTGGTTCAATTTCAGGCTCCATTGCTGTGGCCTGAAGTGAGGCAGATTACCATGGCAGAGAGCCTGGCTTCAAAACAGAGCTTCTCAACTCATGGAGATCAGGGAAATGGTGAGGGGAAGAGAGGACTGAGGAATATGATGTACCCTTCCAGGGAATCAACTCCAGTGGCCTACCCTCCAACTAGGCCCTACCGCCCACAGTTTTGACCAACTCCCGATAGTCCTGTCCAATCATGAACCCATCAGTGGATTGATCCACAGACGAGGTTAGAGCTCAGGATTCAATTCACCTTTCTGTAGAGTCCGTTCTGAATGCTGGTGGATTGGGGTCCAAGCTTTCAACACATGACCTTTGGGCAACATTCCAGATCCAAATTATAGCAGGGTGCCTCCTTCTCTTTAGGTGTTCTGTGTTTGTTTATTGTTTTAAATCACAAATAATGATCCTTTTTCAGTGTAAGACCTATCCCATTTGGCTTGAATCTGGTTCCAGTGGTTGTTGCTCCTCCTGCTGAAAGGCATTTCTGATCACTCAGATTCGGTCTTCTAGCATGGTTCACTCTGACCACAGCTGTTTGTCATTTTGTATTTCTATCTGAGAGAGATACCTACCTAGTGTATTCGAAACTGACCGTCCAAATAAAAGCATTTCTCTTCTTCTCAATATGTTTGGAATATTCCTGGAAACTATGGGGGATATGGAGGGAAAACCCTGGCTCATTCGCGAGCACACGTGACAAAAAGGATCCAGTAATCATAAGTGTATCCTTATACATATATTCAGTGCCCAAAAAGTACAAGGTATTGTGGTAGATATTGTGAACAACATAAAGCTGTGTTATATACATTTCCTGCTATGAAGTGCAATTGAATACAGTCAGTCAATGGAGAAGATGTTACATAGAGTGATCCTTGAAATATAATGCAAGGTCAGCCATTGACGACTGTGGTGGTGAGGATCTCATATGGGGGAAAAGACTAAGTAAGAAAGAATAAAGCCAGAAGTAGAGAGCCCTGAATAATGTGGCTTTGTTAAAACACAGTTGAAGGTTAAAGTAAGGAAAGCTTTTTGAGTCTATAAACATAGGGTGATAAATTCTATGCAAGATATTAAGTTTGTACTTCTTTTAATACCTCATGATTCATTCAAACATTTTCTTATAGATTTCAGTAGAATTTTTAAATCTCTTTAATATGGGCCTTGTCTCGTTTCTTTTTTTAAATTTTTATTGGTTGCTTAAGAAAAAATTACAATGATCTTGACATATCATATTTCATACATTTGATTCAAGTGGGGTATGAATTCTTATTTTTACCACGTGTACAGTTTGCAGGATCACATTGGCTGTACGTGCAGGTTTATACATACTGCCATACTAGTGTCTGTTATATTCTGCTGCCTTTCCTATTCCCTCCCTATCCCCCCTTCTGTCCCCTCCCCTCCCATAATCTCTCTCTACCCCAGCTACTGTAATTCATTTCTCTCCTTTTTTCCCCCCTTTCCCCTCACATCCTCTTCTATGTAATTGTGTGTAACAATGAGGGTATCCTTCCATTTCCATGAAATTCCCCTTCTCTCTCCCATTCCCTCCCACCTCTTGTCCCTTCTAATTGGTAGTCTTCTTTTCATGCTCTTCCAGCCTGCTCTGTTTTGAGTCCCCCTCCTTATATGAAAGAAGACATTCAGCATTTCTTTCCTAGGGATTGGCTAACTTCACTTAGCATAATCTCCTCTAATGCCATCCATTTCCCTGCAAATGCCATGGTTTTGTTATTTTTTAGTGCTGAGTAATATTCCATTGTGTACAAATGCCACATTTTCTTATCCATTCATCTATTGACTGGCATCTAGGTTGGTTCCACATTCTAGCTATTGTGAATTGTGCTGCTGTGAACCTTGATGTAGCTGTATCCCTATAGCATGCTCTTTTTAGGTCTTTGGGAATAGTCCGAGAAGGGGAATAGCTGGGTCGAATGGTGGTTCCATTCCCAGCTTTCCCAGGAACCTCCATAATGCTTTCCAAATTGGCTGCACCAATTTGCAGTCGCACCAGCAATGTACAAGTGTACCTTTTCCCCCCACATCCTTGCCAGCACTTGTTGTTGTTTGACTTCCTAATGGCTGCCATTCTTACTGGACTGATTTGGTATCTTAGAGTGGTTTTAATTTGCATTTCTCTGATTGCTAGAGATGGTGAGCATTTTTTTCCGTGTATTTTTTGATTAATTGTGTATCCTTCTCTGAGAAGTGTCTGTTCAGGTCCTTGGCCCATTTGTTGATTGGGTTGTTTGTTTTCTTAATGTTTACTTTTTGAGTTCTTTGTGTACTCTGGATATTAGGGCTCGGCACATTTGTATCTTTAAGAATTGTCATAATCAATGAAATGTTCCGCACACGTTTGTAGGAAGATTAACATAACACTCCAGTGACAATACAGTAGTAGAAGGATTGATTTGGACTGAGAAGTTGTTCAGTGAATGATATATTACCCATAAATTTGAATTCTCATTATCATAAAGAAGCAAGGTGGAAATAAGAAT
Source organism: Urocitellus parryii (assembly GCF_045843805.1). Lineage (NCBI taxonomy): Eukaryota > Metazoa > Chordata > Mammalia > Rodentia > Sciuridae > Urocitellus > Urocitellus parryii. The sequence goes on along the minus strand of NC_135544.1, from coordinate 63,691,884 downwards.
TTCTTTAAGAGAGTGTTGGGTCTATGGCTCAAGTAGTAGCTCGTTCACCTAGCATGCGTGAGGCATGGGGTTTGATCCTCAGCACTACATAAAAAAAAAAATAAAATAAAATAAAGATGTTGTGTCCACTAAAGGCTAAATAATAAATATTTTTAAAATAGAATTTAAAATAATAGTCCATAAATGTTATGTACAAACTGTGAAAGTAGATTCGTCAACAGATTAATTGTCTGCCTCGAACTAGAATCAGTTGCCTACTGATTTGCCTGGATGATGTTCTCAATTCTGTTTTTTTTTTTTTTTTTTTTTTCTTTCATTCCACTGGGCAAACATCTGCCGGGCTTTCTTGATGGCAACATAGTGATTACTGAGCTCCACCCTATTAGAAATACAACTAGTTTTCAACTCATGAAAGTCTATAAAAGCCACTTTTTTAGAAGTCTCTAAACTTTGGAACTATTCAATGATACTCTATTTTTGCCAGCAATAAACAATATATATATATATATATATATATATATATATATATATATATATTTTAATGTAAAGGGCAAGGTATTGAACAGACACTTCACAGAAGAAGCAATACAATCAGTCAATAAATATATGAAAAAATGTTCAACTTCACTAGTAATGAGAGAGATGCAAATCAAAACTACTCTAAGATTTCATCTCACTTCAATCAGAATGGCAATCATCAAGAATATAAGCAACAGTAAATGTTGGTGAGGATGTGGGGGGAAAAGGTACACGTATACATTGCTGGTGGCACTGCAAATTGATGCAGCCAGTCTGAAAAGCAGTATGAAAATTCCTCGGAAAACTGGGATCGGAAGCACCATTTGACCCAGCTGTCCCACTCATTGGTTTATAACTAAAGGACTTAAAATCGGTATACTAAAAATTCATTAAATTTCATTTAAATTAATACAATTTAACAAAGTCAATTTAAATAACATTTAATATAGATTAAATCATTTAATATGAACTATATAATAAAAATATTAATAAGATTAATTTTAATAAAAATCCACTTAGTGGTTTTAGAAACTACAGGTATCAGAGAAATATTAGCTATATATTCTACTTTTGTCTGCTCTCTCATTTTGCCTAACTTAAGCTAGAAACTTTTGTTTATCTTTTATCTTAATTTACCAAGATAAAAATGGGAAGACAAAACACCCAGTAGCTACACACATCAGCTTTTCCTTTGTTTTTTTCTAAATTTTGCCTTAACATTTACATTATTTTATCCAGTATCCAGGTATTTTCTTATGTTTTTATGTTAAAAGCATATGCCGTTTGATTTCAATCTCTTTTCAAATACATATATCTAAAATCCCTGTTGCTTCTGCCATTATAGTATTTTAATTTAATTCCATCTTGATTTTTGCTTTAATCTAACAATTATTTGGAATTGTTTCTATGGCCCTAATTTCATTGTATATGGAATTTTTTTTTTTTTTTTTTTTTTTGAGGAGTCAAAATTCTTCTAATTTTAGATGCACAAGGAATTGCAGCCTGTGTGATAACACCTTTACGGAATTGGCTGGCGTTTTCATTGTGGTCTAGGGCATGGTAAATTTTGGTGGCTGTAGCCTGTGTGTTTGAACATGATATGTAGTTTTGTGTGCATGGTACAACTTCTTGGTATAGCTCCTCAGTCAGGCTTCTTAAGTGCATTACACAGCTCTTCTCTATCCCTCCCCCCTGCTTGTTGGTGGTTCCTTGTTTGGGTTCTGAGAGAGGGATGTTCAGTTGATGCCTTTTATTCTGCAGGGTTTCCCATGTTTTTGCTCTATGTACCCCACGGTGTGGTACCCCAGATAACTATCTTATTGTTGTCCTGTGCTCTGTGATCCCTGGTATGTAATACTGAAAGCATGAAGCAGCCTGTTACCTCTCAGCTTCTGCAAGTGAACTGTTTCCTTGCACGTTCTATGTTTGCTTTTGTCTTTTCAACTTGATCTACTCTTTCATAATCTATTTTTGTGTTCAGTCCTTGAAATTCTCATTCTTATTTTGGATCACTGAGCATTTCAAATGTCCTTTTCTAACTTCTATGAGGATTTGGTGGTAGAAGGAGAAAGAGAGGTGAAACATGCTCATTTTCAGCCTTTAAGATTGAACCTCAAATCTTAGTGTAGTTTTGATTTTCACTTCTCTAAGTGCTAGTGATGATGAGCATATTTGCATAAATTTGTTGATTAATTTTATATCATCTTGGGAGAAGTGTCTGTTCAGGTCCGTGGCCCATTTATTGAATGGGTTATTTTATTTTATTTTATTTATTTATTTATTCGTTCGTTCGTTCATTCATTCATTTATTTATTTATTTGTGTGTGTGTGTGTGTGTGTGTGTGTATTTAGATTTGTGAGTTCTTTCTATACCCTAGAGATTAGTGCTCTATCTGATGTGTGATGGGGCAAAACTTTTCTCCCAAGATGTAGGATCCCTATTCACCTCCCAGATTGTTTGTTTTGTGGAGAAGAAACTTTTTTAGTTTGAATCTATCTCATTTATTGATACTTGGTTTTAATTCTTGTGCTATAGGAGTCTCATTAAGGAATTTTGGGACTAATCCCATATGATTGGAATTAGGGCCTACTTTTTCTTCTGTTACATGCAAGGTCTCTGGTTTTATTCCTAGGTCCTTGATTCATTTGAGTGGAGTTTTGTGCATGGTGAGAGATAGGGGTTTAATTGCACCTCCCTCCAGTTAGAATGTCAGCGATTTTTGAAAATGGCAGCTATGATGAAGACAACAACAGTAAGTGTTGGTGAGGATTTCAGGAAAAATGTACACTCCTACACTGTCGGTGGGACTGTAGATTGGTGCAGCCAATATGGAAAGCAGTTTGGCGGCAATTCCTTGGAAATTTGGGAATAGAACCACCATTTGACCTAGCTATCCCTCTTTTTGGTCTATACCCAAAGGACTTAAAAACTGCATACTACAGGGACACAGCCGCATCAATGTTTATAGCAGCAAAATTCACATTAGCTAAATTGTGGAAACAACTTAGTAGATGAATGCATAAAAAAAAAATGTGGCATTTATACACAATTAATATCACTCAGATACTTACCCTCTCGCTCAGTCCAGGAGACGCTAGTGCCCTTCACTACCTCTGTCAGAGCCTGGTTCGGACAGCTGGTGCCTCGGAGAGGACAGGCTGATCCTGCCTGCCTCCCATGTACCCTTTGTCACAGGGAGCGACATTCATGTGAGACCAAGTAAAATCCAGTCATAGACATTAATAGAATATCTCAAAAAAGTATTTAATAAAAAGGCTAGCAAATACAGGGTCTTTAATGAAACTTTAATAAAATTTATGAGACAAGGAAACTGAAAGCACAATATTTTCTTAGGAACTTTTCTGTTTGGTGTTATTCTTTACAATATAGCAGCTTTTCCTAAGAATGCAGGGAGTATGAAATTTCTAAGGCTATCTTGCTGTGTTCTCCATTAAACCCCTTGTCTTAAAAAAACCTTGGATCTAGATTAATCTTTGTAATTTTCTGAGTACCTGTATAACATATTTTTCTCAAGAATGCAGTGAGGTCGCCGTTTCCAAGAGCTCTTCAATTCTGAAATATAAGAAGTGTGTTTCCAGGCATTGAAACCCAAAGGCTCACCTAGACACAATGGAGTGAGCAGAATATATAAAAATCTCTCATGACAAATCTGAACTCTGCTTTTCCCAACCGTGTGAAGTCTACTGGAATAAGATTCCAAGTAATTTGGCAAGTCGAAGCCAAATATATACTTTGATATTCTTCTCGGGAGTAAGCCGTGTGATGTTACAGGAAGGCAGATTTTAGTGCTGAATTTCTGATCGTATCCCCCCAAAAGTTGTTCCATGCATATCATGCAAGAATGTAACCTCCAAAAAATAAATAAATAAAAGAGAGGACATTTGACGTAAGAAGGCTGGATAATATTTGCATGTTCGTGTATTTTTACCACACATCATACCTTCTTATTTCTTCCTTGCTCTGATTTGAAGCATATGCTTTCATTTTTCATTTTGGCTTACCGTGTTATCACTTAATAATAATTCAGTAAATTTACTTAGAACAAGAAAGTCACCTAATGACTCATGTCTTAGAGATGCTTTCAAATAAAAGTAATTGTGCATTTTGTACCATAGAGTATTCCCAGTGTTTCCTAGAATTGTTGCAACTGATGCTGGAGGCTTTGAAATAGAGCAGGAGGCATAAGGGCCGTGGCTTGTGACCCTTCCCAAAGTATGTAAGATTGATAGACATTGAATGCAAATAAACAACTATGCATCATTGAATTTTTTCCTGTCACTGAAATGCTAGTAGAGCTCAAGGAATTGTGAGCCTCTTTGTCTGCAGTACAGGAAAAATAAGAAATTTAAAGACTTGAGTTACATACAATTTCTGATAACATACCTTAGGTTGGTTCTCAGCTTAAAAAACACAAAAAGAGAAATGTCATCATTTTCCATAGCATTGGGAAACTTTTCATAGGTGGGAAACTTTACTATCAGAGCTCATCGGTTCTCAGACATTTATATGTTTTGAATACTTGGCCAATGTGCCTTTGGGATGCGTCCTCCAGTTGTTGTTTCAGTGATTTTGTTCATGCCTAACAACTGATGGCATCTTAATTTTGGTAAAATAATGTAAATGTTAAGGTGAAATTTAGAAATAAGAAAGGAAAAGCTGATATGTGTGTAGCTACTAGGTGTTTTTCTTCCTTTTTTTTATTTTTGTAAAGTAAAGCAAAAGATAAACCAAAAGGTTCTAGCTTAAGTTAGGTAAAATCAAAGAGGAGAAAAAAGAAGATAACATTGCTAATACTTCACTGCCACCTGTAATTTCCAAAACAACTAAGAGCATTTTTATTAAAATTAACTTTATTGACATTTATATTAAATTATATAGTCAATATTAAATAATTCAATCTATATTATGTTAAATTTACTTTGTTAAATTGTATTAATTTAAATAAAATTTAATGAATTTTTAAATATAAATCATACTATAATTTAACATAAGTTAATAAGCAATATCAATTAATAAAATAAATTTAAATCAAACCATCGTATTAATAAAAGAAATTTAAATAATACTACTAATAAAATTAATTTAAATTAGATTGATTTAAATTAGATTAATTTATATTAAATGATAGTATAATTTATATTTAAAAACATATTAAATTTTGTTTAAATTAATTTTAATAAAAACGTTCTGAATGGTTTTAGAAACTACGGGTGTCAGAGAAGTATGTGCTATGCAATCTGCTTTTTCGCTTCTCGGATTTCACCTACTTAAGCTAGAAACTTTTGATTCATCTTTTACCTTAATTTATCAAAAGGTTATAACTACTCCTGTTGTAAAGCTTTTCATCTTCCAAAAACTGTTGTCAGCTTATTTCTCTCCCCAACTTGTTTTGATCAAATGTTTTATAAAATGTGTTTATAAGAACGATTGTAGAGCCCCCAATAGTAGGTAGATAAGCAGTCCAGATATTTAATGATACATTCTTACTAATTAACTTTTCCATTGGCAATGGATCATGTGATCCCACTTCGGGGTTGCCTCATAAAAATACTCTTCCTTCTGGACATATTTATCATCTGCAAAACTGAATTAATGTGAAGTGACTTTCGTAGAGAAATGGAAATCAGCAAAATGGATAGGGGTCATAGAATTTGGATTCAAAGCATCTTAGAATTTATCCACTAAGCTTCCTGTTTAGGTCCTCCCCATTGGAATTTTCGCTTGGTAGTTGTACAATGTTATCTTGGATAAACTAAATATTCTCAACGTTTTGCAACATTATATTTGGTTTTCATGTACTCTAAATCTGAGACATCCTTCTTATGGGTTGGATTTCTCTCGTTTCCTGTGATTGCATGTATCGTTTTTATCTTAATGCCATTAAGTGAGGTTGGAACTAGTGGTTCAAGAAGGCTGCTCTGTACAGTGGCTCACAAAAGTACATCAGAATTGATAACTGGTGATGATTATCTGCTACATTGGAACAAAATTCTATAAACAAAAAGTGCTACAAAAAACAAAACAAATTTTTTAAAAAGTACTATAGCAAAAAATCACAACAACAACAACAACTAAAGAAATAAAATAAAATACCTAGTAGCTATACACTTACATATACCAGCTGTTTTGCTTTCTCTTTTTGTCTACAAGCACATGCGTGCTTTTTCAAAAGGCCATGCTGTAAAACATCAAAAAGGGTTATGGCTTCTTTAGAATAATGCTAAATATTTAGAAGATCCTGGAGTACAGCTCTGGCCCTGTTGTGCAGGGACACTGGCGACGGTGTAAAGGTGGGCATGAAATCTGCAGTGGGTGTGAAAAGAGGACGCCCAGGTCCACCAAGTCCAACTCCAGCGAGGTTACTAAGAGGCACCGCTGCAGAACGTGGGACCAAGAGTGGATTCCCGTTGGTGCTTCTGCCAGCTCTTAATTTGGCTCCATCTTTAACATTTCCTGGTAAAGGGGTTCTGAAAAAGAACTATGAAGCACGGGTTGGGGTTGTTGATTTGGTTTCGGAGGTGTGCTGGGGACACTTGTTGAAGCCCCTCCAAGGCAACTCCTCATCCACTTTCTGACACCACCATAATCTTTATTCAACAAGTGCTCCATTTCGTCCTTTGGAACGTCCAGGATGCTCCCCATCAACTGCAATACTTCACGACGACGTTTGCCTTTTGTTATCTGGAAATGAGCGATTAGAAGGTTTCGCATGAGGACTTTGTCCACTTTTCCTTCTGCGCTGTTGACCAAAGTCGACAATTTCTGTTGTGCGTGGTCCAGCATTTCTTTTCGGAGCTCGTTTTGTTTTTTCAGTTCTGCCATCTGCTCTTCCTTGAGATCTAAGTCTTCTCTCAGCCTGGAAGCAGAATCCCACAGAGCATTCGCTTGATCCAAACGTTCCTGCAGTGATGTTACTTCTCCTTCTAGCTTTTCGGCCTTGTTCTTCCATTCAGCTATTGACTGTTTTTCTTTGGCTAGTTCAGCAGAATGCAGAGCTTTCTCTTCTTCTTGGAAGTGTTGAACCTCGTTTTCTCTTAGGATTTTTACTTTGGTCTCTTGAAAAATATCAGAATTCAGTGTTTGAGCGTCTCCTCTCTCTCCAGGCAACTGGGCTTTTAGTTCTTCAATAGTTTTCTGCAAGTTCTTAATTTCCTCCTCTCTTTCTAAAATTAACTGGCTATGCGCAGCATTCATCTGCTCATACTTGTACTTAAATTCATGCATTTCCTCCTTCTGCTCCTGTAAAGACTGAAGTAGTTGCATTTTATGCTGGTTTTGATTTTCAATTATATTCAGATGGTCTTGAATTTCATCTTCCAGATGATTTTTGACTATGTTCAGTTGAGATACCTCCAATTCTAGTTCTGTGATAGCATCAAGAGCTTCAGGCTCAGCCACTGGTGCAGCTTGATTGTGCTGTTCCGTAAGTATTTCCAGTTCTACTCGCAGATAGTTGTTTTCTGCTCTCATGTAGGTAAGACTTTTGTCCTTTCTTTCAACGGATTGCCTTAAAGTTTCATTTTCTCTTAAGGCCTGAGAACACTTATGTAAATCCTTTTGTAGTTGTGAAATTTTTTCTTCGAGTTTTTCAATAAAAACTTCTTTCTCATTTATGACTTGTGTCAATCGCTCCTCTTCTTCTATATAAGATGCCAAAATTTCCTCAGTTTCTTTTTCATCAGCAGTCATTTGCTCAATATTCTTTTTGAGTCCTGCTATTTCAAAGTCCTTCTCTTGATTGAGTTGAACTGCACATTCGTGTTTCAGCTTTAAGGCCGAGGTATTCCAATCATGTGCATTGGAGAGTTCCTGAATAGTCTGCCTGTGATTATTTGCTTCTTCCAACAGTCTTTTTTCTGCCTGGTGCAGTTTGGCTTCAGTCTCTTCTTTGTCTCTTTTGAGAGTCTCCGTGATAGTGTCTTTTTCTTGAGAGATTTGATTGTAAGCAGCAATAGATTCTTCCAACTTACGCCTTACATCGTCACGTGCTAAAATCAACATTTCATTTTCCGTCTTGAGTTCAACAGCAACTTTCGTTAAGTTTTCATTGAGCTGTTCCTCTTCAGAAAGATTTTGACTTAGGTTGCTAGCTTCAGCTTCTCGTTCTTTAGGCATGTCATCCTTACAATGACTGTTAGAGTCTTCATTCAGAGAGGTTCGATACTTACTCTTAAACCCAGACAGCTCCTCTTCAAGTTGTCTAATGTGATCCTTAAGCCCAAGGTTTTCCTGCTGGATGTTTGAACTATTTTTTTGTGACTGATTTAGCTGATCTACTAAATCTTCTACTTTTCCTTCAAGCTTCTGCTTGGTTAAATGCAAATCACTGAGGCTCCGTGCATTCTCAGTTAACTTCTCCTTCTGCACATGCAGCTCTTGGGATATGTTCATTTGCTCATCCTCAAGTTGATGAACTCTCTTTTTTTCATCATCTAGATCTTGTTCCAACTTCTTGATGACAAGGTCTCCTTCATTTTGTTGTTTTGATAGCTCATCTTGTATCAAAATCATGTGCTCTGTAGCTTCCCGATTCCGATGATCCAGTTCTTCTAACTCAGCCATCAGCATTTTCTTTTCATTGATAGTCTGATTCAGTTCTTCCTCCTTTGCCTTCAAGTGAAGTTTTAAGTCTAGTAATTGTACATTCAAATTCATGTCCGTTGAAGCTCTGTTTTTCATGACTTGATAGTCACGGCTCAGTTTTGACAGTGACATCTGAAGTTCCTCTTTTTCTTGACTCAATGATGACTTCTCTTTTTCTAGAGCTTCAACATGCATTTTAAGTTTCAGATTGTCTTCAGCAAGACGGTTATCCTGGTTTAAACCATTTAGTCTCACGATTTCCTTCTCCGCATCAGCCAGGGCTCGTTGAAGCCTGAACACTTCTTCCACTGCTGAATGCTGAGGAAGGGTTCTTCCCTTTTCTGCCACAGTAGAACTCTGCTCCCAAACTGAAATTTCATGCTGATGATCATATATGTCTGGACTTTGGTTTGGTTGAAGAGTCTTGATAGTATTTAGTACTTTGCAGATTTCACTTGAGTCAGAATGGTGCGTTCCCTGAGCCTCAGCAATCTGCCTCGAGTGGCCAACTTCAGATTCATGTTTTGCAACTTCAGTTGGTAATCCGTTTGTTTCTTGTTGTGATAAAATTATGTCACTAAAGTCCGTGTCATCATCACGAAAGGCTGAAAAATGACTACCGACCAGGGAACCGAACGGAGCCGGTGCAGTTGTTGTTGGTACACCACAAGCTCCCGAGCGTACTGATTGAGCAGCTGCCTGTAGTTGGAACATTTGATCTTGCAGTACAATCTGTCCTGCTTTAGGATGGCTGATCTCTACCTCTTTCTGTGGCAGTTGATTCTGGGAACTTACAGACTGATGGTTTATTTGTAGCTCTGATGCTTCATGCTTTTCTTCCAGGTCAGTACAGCACTTTTTCGGTCCTTCATTCTCACATCTTAGTGTGGAATCAGTAGTTTCCATTTCCTTTCTCGAACAATGATGTAAAGCTGCTTCTGGGTCTCCTAAGTCATCCAGAAGCATTTCCCTGTTGAAGGTGGAGCTCTGGCCGGTGAGGAAAGCCAAGCTGCTCCCCACCTGACCCAAGAAGTGGCCCAAGCCTGAGCCCAGGCCTCCAAACCAGGACCACATCGTGGCCACTTCAGTGATCCATCGGACCAGCTCTGAGAAGCGCGTCCATCACCATCCACTTCTCTGCCCCGAACGTCCTCCGGCGTTGCCGGGGTCGATTATGACCCAAGCGCTCAGAATTCCTCAGAGCGCGGGGTTCCTGGGGCTCCACCAACACTAATCATCCCTTCCTGCCTGTAAACTCAGAAGCCTGTCCTGCGCTTTGACCAGGGACTGGCATCCAGTAGCACACTCACCCCCTGCAGGGCCTCTGCTTCTTCCCTGCACTTGCCTGTCAGCTATTGGCTCACAGGATTGGGCAGGGTTGGCTGGGAGGAGCTAGAGATCCAGGAAAGTGTCCCAGTTTGAGTCCCAAGGCAGTGTGCTGTGGAGCCAGGAAGAATCAATGTTGTAGATGAAATCCAAAGGTAGTTCACTGGACAGTTCCCTCTTGTCTGGGAGAGGTGGGCTTTTTGTCCCATTCAGTTGCATTCAGTTGACGAGGTGAGGTCTCGCTCCACATTAGAGAATGGAATCTATTTAACTAAAAGTCCCCGATTCAAAAGTAAATCTCACCCCATAACACCAGCACAGACACACCCAGAATAAAAGTTGGCCAAGTATCTGGGCATCGTAGCCCAGACGAGTTAACATATAAAATTAACCATCACAGAGTCTTAATCAGTCTCAGAATTCAAATTATAATACGGATTAAATTTCACTAAAGAACCATCTTTACCCTTTCCAAAAGTAAACTTTTGCTGTTAATCTATACATTTTCGAGTTCATTTTAATATTATTTGGTCCTTGTTGATTCTGATTGAAGTTTATTTAAGTGCTCAAAAATTCCGCTTAAATTTCACTTAAGAAAAATTTGTTTTAGAGCCAATAGGTTGATGTTCACTTCACCTATGGTTGTTTATCAGTGCCAAATATAATCCAGGTTTCAAGAGTACAGAGCGAAATAGAAAGTTGAGAAATTTTCTACTATGGAGTAACAATCCTAAATGTAATTCCCATACCTCTAAGGATCAGAAGGAGTTAAGATAAGGCCCTGCTTTCCAAGGTGTTTAAATTCCAACAAGTTAATGAGGAGGCAGTTTTGTAGAGTTGGGGACAAAGCAAAGAGAGGAAGCACGTGGGCTGTAACAGACAGACCAGTTGGGACCAAAGCAATTTTGGAGCTAAACTGACAGAATGCATTTATGAAACCTCTCTCACAAGCATGAGTTGAACAGTAAATGAGAACATAGTGTGTGTAGTTCTCACCTGATGGCTGGTGCAGAGAAAGTGGCCAACAAATGGAGCCTGCTGCCACTTTGTTCATATTTGCCTTTTTGTTTCCTTTAGGATCATTTTCCTTATTACCCTTTAGAAGGGGTTTGGGTTTGCTCCCATTACTCTCTTCCCAGAGCCCATATTCAGGAGACTCTTTTCCTTGAGCTGTTCTTTCTATATGTCTGTTCAGGAAACAAAACCCCAAGGTGGCAGAAATAAAATTTAAAAAAAGGAAGAATTTTTGGAAAATTAATGGTTAAATAGATTCTGAGGATCATATGAATCACCTCATAATGTCTCTTGCCTTCAAGATAGAGCAAGTAGACATAATTACTCAGATTGCTATCAGAAACTAGTGACTGCATTTGTGTCCTGTGCTAGAAAAGGAAATCTTCTTGGTCCTTCTTATTCATCTCCAAATCTGAGAGAGAAGTCAGGCCTGTGTTAGTCAATGTCTCCTCATAAAAGACTAAAATAAAAATTTAAGCCCCTTTTAGCATCTGCTGAAGTGAGAATCCACGCTGTACCCCAGCTGTGTCTACTGTTGAAGAAGGCATCAACAATACCAAGTGTCCTTTTCTCCCTTTAGACCATTCCTCCTGTGTGTGTGTGTGTGTGTGTGTGTGTGTGTGTGTGTGTTAGAAGACTTTTTCATCACTTTGACAACATACCTGAGAAAATTAAATGAGTAAATATTTATTTTGGTTCAATTTCAGGCTCCATTGCTGTGGCCTGAAGTGAGGCAGATTACCATGGCAGAGAGCCTGGCTTCAAAACAGAGCTTCTCAACTCATGGAGATCAGGGAAATGGTGAGGGGAAGAGAGGACTGAGGAATATGATGTACCCTTCCAGGGAATCAACTCCAGTGGCCTACCCTCCAACTAGGCCCTACCGCCCACAGTTTTGACCAACTCCCGATAGTCCTGTCCAATCATGAACCCATCAGTGGATTGATCCACAGACGAGGTTAGAGCTCAGGATTCAATTCACCTTTCTGTAGAGTCCGTTCTGAATGCTGGTGGATTGGGGTCCAAGCTTTCAACACATGACCTTTGGGCAACATTCCAGATCCAAATTATAGCAGGGTGCCTCCTTCTCTTTAGGTGTTCTGTGTTTGTTTATTGTTTTAAATCACAAATAATGATCCTTTTTCAGTGTAAGACCTATCCCATTTGGCTTGAATCTGGTTCCAGTGGTTGTTGCTCCTCCTGCTGAAAGGCATTTCTGATCACTCAGATTCGGTCTTCTAGCATGGTTCACTCTGACCACAGCTGTTTGTCATTTTGTATTTCTATCTGAGAGAGATACCTACCTAGTGTATTCGAAACTGACCGTCCAAATAAAAGCATTTCTCTTCTTCTCAATATGTTTGGAATATTCCTGGAAACTATGGGGGATATGGAGGGAAAACCCTGGCTCATTCGCGAGCACACGTGACAAAAAGGATCCAGTAATCATAAGTGTATCCTTATACATATATTCAGTGCCCAAAAAGTACAAGGTATTGTGGTAGATATTGTGAACAACATAAAGCTGTGTTATATACATTTCCTGCTATGAAGTGCAATTGAATACAGTCAGTCAATGGAGAAGATGTTACATAGAGTGATCCTTGAAATATAATGCAAGGTCAGCCATTGACGACTGTGGTGGTGAGGATCTCATATGGGGGAAAAGACTAAGTAAGAAAGAATAAAGCCAGAAGTAGAGAGCCCTGAATAATGTGGCTTTGTTAAAACACAGTTGAAGGTTAAAGTAAGGAAAGCTTTTTGAGTCTATAAACATAGGGTGATAAATTCTATGCAAGATATTAAGTTTGTACTTCTTTTAATACCTCATGATTCATTCAAACATTTTCTTATAGATTTCAGTAGAATTTTTAAATCTCTTTAATATGGGCCTTGTCTCGTTTCTTTTTTTAAATTTTTATTGGTTGCTTAAGAAAAAATTACAATGATCTTGACATATCATATTTCATACATTTGATTCAAGTGGGGTATGAATTCTTATTTTTACCACGTGTACAGTTTGCAGGATCACATTGGCTGTACGTGCAGGTTTATACATACTGCCATACTAGTGTCTGTTATATTCTGCTGCCTTTCCTATTCCCTCCCTATCCCCCCTTCTGTCCCCTCCCCTCCCATAATCTCTCTCTACCCCAGCTACTGTAATTCATTTCTCTCCTTTTTTCCCCCCTTTCCCCTCACATCCTCTTCTATGTAATTGTGTGTAACAATGAGGGTATCCTTCCATTTCCATGAAATTCCCCTTCTCTCTCCCATTCCCTCCCACCTCTTGTCCCTTCTAATTGGTAGTCTTCTTTTCATGCTCTTCCAGCCTGCTCTGTTTTGAGTCCCCCTCCTTATATGAAAGAAGACATTCAGCATTTCTTTCCTAGGGATTGGCTAACTTCACTTAGCATAATCTCCTCTAATGCCATCCATTTCCCTGCAAATGCCATGGTTTTGTTATTTTTTAGTGCTGAGTAATATTCCATTGTGTACAAATGCCACATTTTCTTATCCATTCATCTATTGACTGGCATCTAGGTTGGTTCCACATTCTAGCTATTGTGAATTGTGCTGCTGTGAACCTTGATGTAGCTGTATCCCTATAGCATGCTCTTTTTAGGTCTTTGGGAATAGTCCGAGAAGGGGAATAGCTGGGTCGAATGGTGGTTCCATTCCCAGCTTTCCCAGGAACCTCCATAATGCTTTCCAAATTGGCTGCACCAATTTGCAGTCGCACCAGCAATGTACAAGTGTACCTTTTCCCCCCACATCCTTGCCAGCACTTGTTGTTGTTTGACTTCCTAATGGCTGCCATTCTTACTGGACTGATTTGGTATCTTAGAGTGGTTTTAATTTGCATTTCTCTGATTGCTAGAGATGGTGAGCATTTTTTTCCGTGTATTTTTTGATTAATTGTGTATCCTTCTCTGAGAAGTGTCTGTTCAGGTCCTTGGCCCATTTGTTGATTGGGTTGTTTGTTTTCTTAATGTTTACTTTTTGAGTTCTTTGTGTACTCTGGATATTAGGGCTCGGCACATTTGTATCTTTAAGAATTGGCATAATCAATGAAATGTTCCGCACACGTTTGTAGGAAGATTAACATAACACTCCAGTGACAATACAGTAGTAGAAGGATTGATTTGGACTGAGAAGTTGTTCAGTGAATGATATATTACCCATAAATTTGAATTCTCATTATCATAAAGAAGCAAGGTGGAAATAAGAATTTCTTTAAGAGAGTGTTGGGTCTATGGCTCAAGTAGTAGCTCGTTCACCTAGCATGCGTGAGGCATGGGGTTTGATCCTCAGCACTACATTAAAAAAAAATAAAATAAAATAAAGATGTTGTGTCCACTAAAGGCTAAATAATAAATATTTTTAAAATAGAATTTAAAATAATAGTCCATAAATGTTATGTACAAACTGTGAAAGTAGATTCGTCAACAGATTAATTGTCTGCCTCGAACTAGAATCAGTTGCCTACTGATTTGCCTAGATGATGTTCTCAATTCTGGTTTTTTTTTTTTTTTTTTTTTTCTTTCATTCCACTGGGCAAACATCTGCCGGGCTTTCTTGATGGCAACATAGTGATTACTGAGCTCCACCCTATTAGAAATACAACTAGTTTTCAACTCATGAAAGTCTATAAAAGCCACTTTTTTAGAAGTCTCTAAACTTTGGAACTATTCAATGATACTCTATTTTTGCCAGCAATAAACTATATATATATATATATATATATATATATATATATATATATATATATATATATTTTAATGTAAAGGGCAAGGTATTGAACAGACACTTCACAGAAGAAGCAATACAATCAGTCAATAAATATATGAAAAAATGTTCAACTTCACTAGTAATGAGAGAGATGCAAATCAAAACTACTCTAAGATTTCATCTCACTTCAATCAGAATGGCAATCATCAAGAATATAAGCAACAGTAAATGTTGGTGAGGATGTGGGGGGAAAAGGTACACGTATACATTGCTGGTGGCACTGCAAATTGATGCAGCCAGTCTGAAAAGCAGTATGAAAATTCCTCGGAAAACTGGGATCGGAAGCACCATTTGACCCAGCTGTCCCACTCATTGGTTTATAACTAAAGGACTTAAAATCGGTATACTAAAAATTCATTAAATTTCATTTAAATTAATACAATTTAACAAAGTCAATTTAAATAACATTTAATATAGATTAAATCATTTAATATGAACTATATAATAAAAATATTAATAAGATTAATTTTAATAAAAATCCACTTAGTGGTTTTAGAAACTACAGGTATCAGAGAAATATTAGCTATATATTCTACTTTTGTCTGCTCTCTCATTTTGCCTAACTTAAGCTAGAAACTTTTGTTTATCTTTTATCTTAATTTACCAAGATAAAAATGGGAAGACAAAACACCCAGTAGCTACACACATCAGCTTTTCCTTTGTTTTTTTCTAAATTTTGCCTTAACATTTACATTATTTTATCCAGTATCCAGGTATTTTCTTATGTTTTTATGTTAAAAGCATATGCCGTTTGATTTCAATCTCTTTTCAAATACATATATCTAAAATCCCTGTTGCTTCTGCCATTATAGTATTTTAATTTAATTCCATCTTGATTTTTGCTTTAATCTAACAATTATTTGGAATTGTTTCTATGGCCCTAATTTCATTGTATATGGAATTTTTTTTTTTTTTTTTTTTTTTTTTTTTGAGGAGTCAAAATTCTTCTAATTTTAGATGCACAAGGAATTGCAGCCTGTGTGATAACACCTTTACGGAATTGGCTGGCGTTTTCATTGTGGTCTAGGGCATGGTAAATTTTGGTGGCTGTAGCCTGTGTGTTTGAACATGATATGTAGTTTTGTGTGCATGGTACAACTTCTTGGTATAGCTCCTCAGTCAGGCTTCTTAAGTGCATTACACAGCTCTTCTCTATCCCTCCCCCCTGCTTGTTGGTGGTTCCTTGTTTGGGTTCTGAGAGAGGGATGTTCAGTTGATGCCTTTTATTCTGCAGGGTTTCCCATGTTTTTGCTCTATGTACCCCACGGTGTGGTACCCCAGATAACTATCTTATTGTTGTCCTGTGCTCTGTGATCCCTGGTATGTAATACTGAAAGCATGAAGCAGCCTGTTACCTCTCAGCTTCTGCAAGTGAACTGTTTCCTTGCACGTTCTATGTTTGCTTTTGTCTTTTCAACTTGATCTACTCTTTCATAATCTATTTTTGTGTTCAGTCCTTGAAATTCTCATTCTTATTTTGGATCACTGAGCATTTCAAATGTCCTTTTCTAACTTCTATGAGGATTTGGTGGTAGAAGGAGAAAGAGAGGTGAAACATGCTCATTTTCAGCCTTTAAGATTGAACCTCAAATCTTAGTGTAGTTTTGATTTTCACTTCTCTAAGTGCTAGTGATGATGAGCATATTTGCATAAATTTGTTGATTAATTTTATATCATCTTGGGAGAAGTGTCTGTTCAGGTCCGTGGCCCATTTATTGAATGGGTTATTTTATTTTATTTTATTTATTTATTTATTCGTTCGTTCGTTCATTCATTCATTTATTTATTTATTTGTGTGTGTGTGTGTGTGTGTGTGTGTGTGTATTTAGATTTGTGAGTTCTTTCTATACCCTAGAGATTAGTGCTCTATCTGATGTGTGATGGGGCAAAACTTTTCTCCCAAGATGTAGGATCCCTATTCACCTCCCAGATTGTTTGTTTTGTGGAGAAGAAACTTTTTTAGTTTGAATCTATCTCATTTATTGATACTTGGTTTTAATTCTTGTGCTATAGGAGTCTCATTAAGGAATTTTGGGACTAATCCCATATGATTGGAATTAGGGCCTACTTTTTCTTCTGTTACATGCAAGGTCTCTGGTTTTATTCCTAGGTCCTTGATTCATTTGAGTGGAGTTTTGTGCATGGTGAGAGATAGGGGTTTAATTGCACCTCCCTCCAGTTAGAATGTCAGCGATTTTTGAAAATGGCAGCTATGATGAAGACAACAACAGTAAGTGTTGGTGAGGATTTCAGGAAAAATGTACACTCCTACACTGTCGGTGGGACTGTAGATTGGTGCAGCCAATATGGAAAGCAGTTTGGCGGCAATTCCTTGGAAATTTGGGAATAGAACCACCATTTGACCTAGCTATCCCTCTTTTTGGTCTATACCCAAAGGACTTAAAAACTGCATACTACAGGGACACAGCCGCATCAATGTTTATAGCAGCAAAATTCACATTAGCTAAATTGTGGAAACAACTTAGTAGATGAATGCATAAAAAAAAAATGTGGCATTTATACACAATTAATATCACTCAGATACTTACCCTCTCGCTCAGTCCAGGAGACGCTAGTGCCCTTCACTACCTCTGTCAGAGCCTGGTTCGGACAGCTGGTGCCTCGGAGAGGACAGGCTGATCCTGCCTGCCTCCCATGTACCCTTTGTCACAGGGAGCGACATTCATGTGAGACCAAGTAAAATCCAGTCATAGACATTAATAGAATATCTCAAAAAAGTATTTAATAAAAAGGCTAGCAAATACAGGGTCTTTAATGAAACTTTAATAAAATTTATGAGACAAGGAAACTGAAAGCACAATATTTTCTTAGGAACTTTTCTGTTTGGTGTTATTCTTTACAATATAGCAGCTTTTCCTAAGAATGCAGGGAGTATGAAATTTCTAAGGCTATCTTGCTGTGTTCTCCATTAAACCCCTTGTCTTAAAAAAACCTTGGATCTAGATTAATCTTTGTAATTTTCTGAGTACCTGTATAACATATTTTTCTCAAGAATGCAGTGAGGTCGCCGTTTCCAAGAGCTCTTCAATTCTGAAATATAAGAAGTGTGTTTCCAGGCATTGAAACCCAAAGGCTCACCTAGACACAATGGAGTGAGCAGAATATATAAAAATCTCTCATGACAAATCTGAACTCTGCTTTTCCCAACCGTGTGAAGTCTACTGGAATAAGATTCCAAGTAATTTGGCAAGTCGAAGCCAAATATATACTTTGATATTCTTCTCGGGAGTAAGCCGTGTGATGTTACAGGAAGGCAGATTTTAGTGCTGAATTTCTGATCGTATCCCCCCAAAAGTTGTTCCATGCATATCATGCAAGAATGTAACCTCCAAAAAATAAATAAATAAAAGAGAGGACATTTGACGTAAGAAGGCTGGATAATATTTGCATGTTCGTGTATTTTTACCACACATCATACCTTCTTATTTCTTCCTTGCTCTGATTTGAAGCATATGCTTTCATTTTTCATTTTGGCTTACCGTGTTATCACTTAATAATAATTCAGTAAATTTACTTAGAACAAGAAAGTCACCTAATGACTCATGTCTTAGAGATGCTTTCAAATAAAAGTAATTGTGCATTTTGTACCATAGAGTATTCCCAGTGTTTCCTAGAATTGTTGCAACTGATGCTGGAGGCTTTGAAATAGAGCAGGAGGCATAAGGGCCGTGGCTTGTGACCCTTCCCAAAGTATGTAAGATTGATAGACATTGAATGCAAATAAACAACTATGCATCATTGAATTTTTTCCTGTCACTGAAATGCTAGTAGAGCTCAAGGAATTGTGAGCCTCTTTGTCTGCAGTACAGGAAAAATAAGAAATTTAAAGACTTGAGTTACATACAATTTCTGATAACATACCTTAGGTTGGTTCTCAGCTTAAAAAACACAAAAAGAGAAATGTCATCATTTTCCATAGCATTGGGAAACTTTTCATAGGTGGGAAACTTTACTATCAGAGCTCATCGGTTCTCAGACATTTATATGTTTTGAATACTTGGCCAATGTGCCTTTGGGATGCGTCCTCCAGTTGTTGTTTCAGTGATTTTGTTCATGCCTAACAACTGATGGCATCTTAATTTTGGTAAAATAATGTAAATGTTAAGGTGAAATTTAGAAATAAGAAAGGAAAAGCTGATATGTGTGTAGCTACTAGGTGTTTTTCTTCCTTTTTTTTATTTTTGTAAAGTAAAGCAAAAGATAAACCAAAAGGTTCTAGCTTAAGTTAGGTAAAATCAAAGAGGAGAAAAAAGAAGATAACATTGCTAATACTTCACTGCCACCTGTAATTTCCAAAACAACTAAGAGCATTTTTATTAAAATTAACTTTATTGACATTTATATTAAATTATATAGTCAATATTAAATAATTCAATCTATATTATGTTAAATTTACTTTGTTAAATTGTATTAATTTAAATAAAATTTAATGAATTTTTAAATATAAATCATACTATAATTTAACATAAGTTAATAAGCAATATCAATTAATAAAATAAATTTAAATCAAACCATCGTATTAATAAAAGAAATTTAAATAATACTACTAATAAAATTAATTTAAATTAGATTGATTTAAATTAGATTAATTTATATTAAATGATAGTATAATTTATATTTAAAAACATATTAAATTTTGTTTAAATTAATTTTAATAAAAACGTTCTGAATGGTTTTAGAAACTACGGGTGTCAGAGAAGTATGTGCTATGCAATCTGCTTTTTCGCTTCTCGGATTTCACCTACTTAAGCTAGAAACTTTTGATTCATCTTTTACCTTAATTTATCAAAAGGTTATAACTACTCCTGTTGTAAAGCTTTTCATCTTCCAAAAACTGTTGTCAGCTTATTTCTCTCCCCAACTTGTTTTGATCAAATGTTTTATAAAATGTGTTTATAAGAACGATTGTAGAGCCCCCAATAGTAGGTAGATAAGCAGTCCAGATATTTAATGATACATTCTTACTAATTAACTTTTCCATTGGCAATGGATCATGTGATCCCACTTCGGGGTTGCCTCATAAAAATACTCTTCCTTCTGGACATATTTATCATCTGGAAAACTGAATTAATGTGAAGTGACTTTCGTAGAGAAATGGAAATCAGCAAAATGGATAGGGGTCATAGAATTTGGATTCAAAGCATCTTAGAATTTATCCACTAAGCTTCCTGTTTAGGTCCTCCCCATTGGAATTTTCGCTTGGTAGTTGTACAATGTTATCTTGGATAAACTAAATATTCTCAACGTTTTGCAACATTATATTTGGTTTTCATGTACTCTAAATCTGAGACATCCTTCTTATGGGTTGGATTTCTCTCGTTTCCTGTGATTGCATGTATCGTTTTTATCTTAATGCCATTAAGTGAGGTTGGAACTAGTGGTTCAAGAAGGCTGCTCTGTACAGTGGCTCACAAAAGTACATCAGAATTGATAACTGGTGATGATTATCTGCTACATTGGAACAAAATTCTATAAACAAAAAGTGCTACAAAAAACAAAACAAATTTTTTAAAAAGTACTATAGCAAAAAATCACAACAACAACAACAACTAAAGAAATAAAATAAAATACCTAGTAGCTATACACTTACATATACCAGCTGTTTTGCTTTCTCTTTTTGTCTACAAGCACATGCGTGCTTTTTCAAAAGGCCATGCTGTAAAACATCAAAAAGGGTTATGGCTTCTTTAGAATAATGCTAAATATTTAGAAGATCCTGGAGTACAGCTCTGGCCCTGTTGTGCAGGGACACTGGCGACGGTGTAAAGGTGGGCATGAAATCTGCAGTGGGTGTGAAAAGAGGACGCCCAGGTCCACCAAGTCCAACTCCAGCGAGGTTACTAAGAGGCACCGCTGCAGAACGTGGGACCAAGAGTGGATTCCCGTTGGTGCTTCTGCCAGCTCTTAATTTGGCTCCGTCTTTAACATTTCCTGGTAAAGGGGTTCTGAAAAAGAACTATGAAGCACGGGTTGGGGTTGTTGATTTGGTTTCGGAGGTGTGCTGGGGACACTTGTTGAAGCCCCTCCAAGGCAACTCCTCATCCACTTTCTGACACCACCATAATCTTTATTCAACAAGTGCTCCATTTCGTCCTTTGGAACGTCCAGGATGCTCCCCATCAACTGCAATACTTCACGACGACGTTTGCCTTTTGTTATCTGGAAATGAGCGATTAGAAGGTTTCGCATGAGGACTTTGTCCACTTTTCCTTCTGCGCTGTTGACCAAAGTCGACAATTTCTGTTGTGCGTGGTCCAGCATTTCTTTTCGGAGCTCGTTTTGTTTTTTCAGTTCTGCCATCTGCTCTTCCTTGAGATCTAAGTCTTCTCTCAGCCTGGAAGCAGAATCCCACAGAGCATTCGCTTGATCCAAACGTTCCTGCAGTGATGTTACTTCTCCTTCTAGCTTTTCGGCCTTGTTCTTCCATTCAGCTATTGACTGTTTTTCTTTGGCTAGTTCAGCAGAATGCAGAGCTTTCTCTTCTTCTTGGAAGTGTTGAACCTCGTTTTCTCTTAGGATTTTTACTTTGGTCTCTTGAAAAATATCAGAATTCAGTGTTTGAGCGTCTCCTCTCTCTCCAGGCAACTGGGCTTTTAGTTCTTCAATAGTTTTCTGCAAGTTCTTAATTTCCTCCTCTCTTTCTAAAATTAACTGGCTATGCGCAGCATTCATCTGCTCATACTTGTACTTAAATTCATGCATTTCCTCCTTCTGCTCCTGTAAAGACTGAAGTAGTTGCATTTTATGCTGGTTTTGATTTTCAATTATATTCAGATGGTCTTGAATTTCATCTTCCAGATGATTTTTGACTATGTTCAGTTGAGATACCTCCAATTCTAGTTCTGTGATAGCATCAAGAGCTTCAGGCTCAGCCACTGGTGCAGCTTGATTGTGCTGTTCCGTAAGTATTTCCAGTTCTACTCGCAGATAGTTGTTTTCTGCTCTCATGTAGGTAAGACTTTTGTCCTTTCTTTCAACGGATTGCCTTAAAGTTTCATTTTCTCTTAAGGCCTGAGAACACTTATGTAAATCCTTTTGTAGTTGTGAAATTTTTTCTTCGAGTTTTTCAATAAAAACTTCTTTCTCATTTATGACTTGTGTCAATCGCTCCTCTTCTTCTATATAAGATGCCAAAATTTCCTCAGTTTCTTTTTCATCAGCAGTCATTTGCTCAATATTCTTTTTGAGTCCTGCTATTTCAAAGTCCTTCTCTTGATTGAGTTGAACTGCACATTCGTGTTTCAGCTTTAAGGCCGAGGTATTCCAATCATGTGCATTGGAGAGTTCCTGAATAGTCTGCCTGTGATTATTTGCTTCTTCCAACAGTCTTTTTTCTGCCTGGTGCAGTTTGGCTTCAGTCTCTTCTTTGTCTCTTTTGAGAGTCTCCGTGATAGTGTCTTTTTCTTGAGAGATTTGATTGTAAGCAGCAATAGATTCTTCCAACTTACGCCTTACATCGTCACGTGCTAAAATCAACATTTCATTTTCCGTCTTGAGTTCAACAGCAACTTTCGTTAAGTTTTCATTGAGCTGTTCCTCTTCAGAAAGATTTTGACTTAGGTTGCTAGCTTCAGCTTCTCGTTCTTTAGGCATGTCATCCTTACAATGACTGTTAGAGTCTTCATTCAGAGAGGTTCGATACTTACTCTTAAACCCAGACAGCTCCTCTTCAAGTTGTCTAATGTGATCCTTAAGCCCAAGGTTTTCCTGCTGGATGTTTGAACTATTTTTTTGTGACTGATTTAGCTGATCTACTAAATCTTCTACTTTTCCTTCAAGCTTCTGCTTGGTTAAATGCAAATCACTGAGGCTCCGTGCATTCTCAGTTAACTTCTCCTTCTGCACATGCAGCTCTTGGGATATGTTCATTTGCTCATCCTCAAGTTGATGAACTCTCTTTTTTTCATCATCTAGATCTTGTTCCAACTTCTTGATGACAAGGTCTCCTTCATTTTGTTGTTTTGATAGCTCATCTTGTATCAAAATCATGTGCTCTGTAGCTTCCCGATTCCGATGATCCAGTTCTTCTAACTCAGCCATCAGCATTTTCTTTTCATTGATAGTCTGATTCAGTTCTTCCTCCTTTGCCTTCAAGTGAAGTTTTAAGTCTAGTAATTGTACATTCAAATTCATGTCCGTTGAAGCTCTGTTTTTCATGACTTGATAGTCACGGCTCAGTTTTGACAGTGACATCTGAAGTTCCTCTTTTTCTTGACTCAATGATGACTTCTCTTTTTCTAGAGCTTCAACATGCATTTTAAGTTTCAGATTGTCTTCAGCAAGACGGTTATCCTGGTTTAAACCATTTAGTCTCACGATTTCCTTCTCCGCATCAGCCAGGGCTCGTTGAAGCCTGAACACTTCTTCCACTGCTGAATGCTGAGGAAGGGTTCTTCCCTTTTCTGCCACAGTAGAACTCTGCTCCCAAACTGAAATTTCATGCTGATGATCATATATGTCTGGACTTTGGTTTGGTTGAAGAGTCTTGATAGTATTTAGTACTTTGCAGATTTCACTTGAGTCAGAATGGTGCGTTCCCTGAGCCTCAGCAATCTGCCTCGAGTGGCCAACTTCAGATTCATGTTTTGCAACTTCAGTTGGTAATCCGTTTGTTTCTTGTTGTGATAAAATTATGTCACTAAAGTCCGTGTCATCATCACGAAAGGCTGAAAAATGACTACCGACCAGGGAACCGAACGGAGCCGGTGCAGTTGTTGTTGGTACACCACAAGCTCCCGAGCGTACTGATTGAGCAGCTGCCTGTAGTTGGAACATTTGATCTTGCAGTACAATCTGTCCTGCTTTAGGATGGCTGATCTCTACCTCTTTCTGTGGCAGTTGATTCTGGGAACTTACAGACTGATGGTTTATTTGTAGCTCTGATGCTTCATGCTTTTCTTCCAGGTCAGTACAGCACTTTTTCGGTCCTTCATTCTCACATCTTAGTGTGGAATCAGTAGTTTCCATTTCCTTTCTCGAACAATGATGTAAAGCTGCTTCTGGGTCTCCTAAGTCATCCAGAAGCATTTCCCTGTTGAAGGTGGAGCTCTGGCCGGTGAGGAAAGCCAAGCTGCTCCCCACCTGACCCAAGAAGTGGCCCAAGCCTGAGCCCAGGCCTCCAAACCAGGACCACATCGTGGCCACTTCAGTGATCCATCGGACCAGCTCTGAGAAGCGCGTCCATCACCATCCACTTCTCTGCCCCGAACGTCCTCCGGCGTTGCCGGGGTCGATTATGACCCAAGCGCTCAGAATTCCTCAGAGCGCGGGGTTCCTGGGGCTCCACCAACACTAATCATCCCTTCCTGCCTGTAAACTCAGAAGCCTGTCCTGCGCTTTGACCAGGGACTGGCATCCAGTAGCACACTCACCCCCTGCAGGGCCTCTGCTTCTTCCCTGCACTTGCCTGTCAGCTATTGGCTCACAGGATTGGGCAGGGTTGGCTGGGAGGAGCTAGAGATCCAGGAAAGTGTCCCAGTTTGAGTCCCAAGGCAGTGTGCTGTGGAGCCAGGAAGAATCAATGTTGTAGATGAAATCCAAAGGTAGTTCACTGGACAGTTCCCTCTTGTCTGGGAGAGGTGGGCTTTTTGTCCCATTCAGTTGCATTCAGTTGACGAGGTGAGGTCTCGCTCCACATTAGAGAATGGAATCTATTTAACTAAAAGTCCCCGATTCAAAAGTAAATCTCACCCCATAACACCAGCACAGACACACCCAGAATAAAAGTTGGCCAAGTATCTGGGCATCGTAGCCCAGACGAGTTAACATATAAAATTAACCATCACAGAGTCTTAATCAGTCTCAGAATTCAAATTATAATACGGATTAAATTTCACTAAAGAACCATCTTTACCCTTTCCAAAAGTAAACTTTTGCTGTTAATCTATACATTTTCGAGTTCATTTTAATATTATTTGGTCCTTGTTGATTCTGATTGAAGTTTATTTAAGTGCTCAAAAATTCCGCTTAAATTTCACTTAAGAAAAATTTGTTTTAGAGCCAATAGGTTGATGTTCACTTCACCTATGGTTGTTTATCAGTGCCAAATATAATCCAGGTTTCAAGAGTACAGAGCGAAATAGAAAGTTGAGAAATTTTCTACTATGGAGTAACAATCCTAAATGTAATTCCCATACCTCTAAGGATCAGAAGGAGTTAAGATAAGGCCCTGCTTTCCAAGGTGTTTAAATTCCAACAAGTTAATGAGGAGGCAGTTTTGTAGAGTTGGGGACAAAGCAAAGAGAGGAAGCACGTGGGCTGTAACAGACAGACCAGTTGGGACCAAAGCAATTTTGGAGCTAAACTGACAGAATGCATTTATGAAACCTCTCTCACAAGCATGAGTTGAACAGTAAATGAGAACATAGTGTGTGTAGTTCTCACCTGATGGCTGGTGCAGAGAAAGTGGCCAACAAATGGAGCCTGCTGCCACTTTGTTCATATTTGCCTTTTTGTTTCCTTTAGGATCATTTTCCTTATTACCCTTTAGAAGGGGTTTGGGTTTGCTCCCATTACTCTCTTCCCAGAGCCCATATTCAGGAGACTCTTTTCCTTGAGCTGTTCTTTCTATATGTCTGTTCAGGAAACAAAACCCCAAGGTGGCAGAAATAAAATTTAAAAAAAAGGAAGAATTTTTGGAAAATTAATGGTTAAATAGATTCTGAGGATCATATGAATCACCTCATAATGTCTCTTGCCTTCAAGATAGAGCAAGTAGACATAATTACTCAGATTGCTATCAGAAACTAGTGACTGCATTTGTGTCCTGTGCTAGAAAAGGAAATCTTCTTGGTCCTTCTTATTCATCTCCAAATCTGAGAGAGAAGTCAGGCCTGTGTTAGTCAATGTCTCCTCATAAAAGACTAAAATAAAAATTTAAGCCCCTTTTAGCATCTGCTGAAGTGAGAATCCACGCTGTACCCCAGCTGTGTCTACTGTTGAAGAAGGCATCAACAATACCAAGTGTCCTTTTCTCCCTTTAGACCATTCCTCCTGTGTGTGTGTGTGTGTGTGTGTGTGTGTGTGTGTGTGTTAGAAGACTTTTTCATCACTTTGACAACATACCTGAGAAAATTAAATGAGTAAATATTTATTTTGGTTCAATTTCAGGCTCCATTGCTGTGGCCTGAAGTGAGGCAGATTACCATGGCAGAGAGCCTGGCTTCAAAACAGAGCTTCTCAACTCATGGAGATCAGGGAAATGGTGAGGGGAAGAGAGGACTGAGGAATATGATGTACCCTTCCAGGGAATCAACTCCAGTGGCCTACCCTCCAACTAGGCCCTACCGCCCACAGTTTTGACCAACTCCCGATAGTCCTGTCCAATCATGAACCCATCAGTGGATTGATCCACAGACGAGGTTAGAGCTCAGGATTCAATTCACCTTTCTGTAGAGTCCGTTCTGAATGCTGGTGGATTGGGGTCCAAGCTTTCAACACATGACCTTTGGGCAACATTCCAGATCCAAATTATAGCAGGGTGCCTCCTTCTCTTTAGGTGTTCTGTGTTTGTTTATTGTTTTAAATCACAAATAATGATCCTTTTTCAGTGTAAGACCTATCCCATTTGGCTTGAATCTGGTTCCAGTGGTTGTTGCTCCTCCTGCTGAAAGGCATTTCTGATCACTCAGATTCGGTCTTCTAGCATGGTTCACTCTGACCACAGCTGTTTGTCATTTTGTATTTCTATCTGAGAGAGATACCTACCTAGTGTATTCGAAACTGACCGTCCAAATAAAAGCATTTCTCTTCTTCTCAATATGTTTGGAATATTCCTGGAAACTATGGGGGATATGGAGGGAAAACCCTGGCTCATTCGCGAGCACACGTGACAAAAAGGATCCAGTAATCATAAGTGTATCCTTATACATATATTCAGTGCCCAAAAAGTACAAGGTATTGTGGTAGATATTGTGAACAACATAAAGCTGTGTTATATACATTTCCTGCTATGAAGTGCAATTGAATACAGTCAGTCAATGGAGAAGATGTTACATAGAGTGATCCTTGAAATATAATGCAAGGTCAGCCATTGACGACTGTGGTGGTGAGGATCTCATATGGGGGAAAAGACTAAGTAAGAAAGAATAAAGCCAGAAGTAGAGAGCCCTGAATAATGTGGCTTTGTTAAAACACAGTTGAAGGTTAAAGTAAGGAAAGCTTTTTGAGTCTATAAACATAGGGTGATAAATTCTATGCAAGATATTAAGTTTGTACTTCTTTTAATACCTCATGATTCATTCAAACATTTTCTTATAGATTTCAGTAGAATTTTTAAATCTCTTTAATATGGGCCTTGTCTCGTTTCTTTTTTTAAATTTTTATTGGTTGCTTAAGAAAAAATTACAATGATCTTGACATATCATATTTCATACATTTGATTCAAGTGGGGTATGAATTCTTATTTTTACCACGTGTACAGTTTGCAGGATCACATTGGCTGTACGTGCAGGTTTATACATACTGCCATACTAGTGTCTGTTATATTCTGCTGCCTTTCCTATTCCCTCCCTATCCCCCCTTCTGTCCCCTCCCCTCCCATAATCTCTCTCTACCCCAGCTACTGTAATTCATTTCTCTCCTTTTTTCCCCCCTTTCCCCTCACATCCTCTTCTATGTAATTGTGTGTAACAATGAGGGTATCCTTCCATTTCCATGAAATTCCCCTTCTCTCTCCCATTCCCTCCCACCTCTTGTCCCTTCTAATTGGTAGTCTTCTTTTCATGCTCTTCCAGCCTGCTCTGTTTTGAGTCCCCCTCCTTATATGAAAGAAGACATTCAGCATTTCTTTCCTAGGGATTGGCTAACTTCACTTAGCATAATCTCCTCTAATGCCATCCATTTCCCTGCAAATGCCATGGTTTTGTTATTTTTTAGTGCTGAGTAATATTCCATTGTGTACAAATGCCACATTTTCTTATCCATTCATCTATTGACTGGCATCTAGGTTGGTTCCACATTCTAGCTATTGTGAATTGTGCTGCTGTGAACCTTGATGTAGCTGTATCCCTATAGCATGCTCTTTTTAGGTCTTTGGGAATAGTCCGAGAAGGGGAATAGCTGGGTCGAATGGTGGTTCCATTCCCAGCTTTCCCAGGAACCTCCATAATGCTTTCCAAATTGGCTGCACCAATTTGCAGTCGCACCAGCAATGTACAAGTGTACCTTTTCCCCCCACATCCTTGCCAGCACTTGTTGTTGTTTGACTTCCTAATGGCTGCCATTCTTACTGGACTGATTTGGTATCTTAGAGTGGTTTTAATTTGCATTTCTCTGATTGCTAGAGATGGTGAGCATTTTTTTCCGTGTATTTTTTGATTAATTGTGTATCCTTCTCTGAGAAGTGTCTGTTCAGGTCCTTGGCCCATTTGTTGATTGGGTTGTTTGTTTTCTTAATGTTTACTTTTTGAGTTCTTTGTGTACTCTGGATATTAGGGCTCGGCACATTTGTATCTTTAAGAATTGTCATAATCAATGAAATGTTCCGCACACGTTTGTAGGAAGATTAACATAACACTCCAGTGACAATACAGTAGTAGAAGGATTGATTTGGACTGAGAAGTTGTTCAGTGAATGATATATTACCCATAAATTTGAATTCTCATTATCATAAAGAAGCAAGGTGGAAATAAGAATTTCTTTAAGAGAGTGTTGGGTCTATGGCTCAAGTAGTAGCTCGTTCACCTAGCATGCGTGAGGCATGGGGTTTGATCCTCAGCACTACATAAAAAATAAAATAAAATAAAATAAAGATGTTGTGTCCACTAAAGGCTAAATAATAAATATTTTTAAAATAGAATTTAAAATAATAGTCCATAAATGTTATGTACAAACTGTGAAAGTAGATTCGTCAACAGATTAATTGTCTGCCTCGAACTAGAATCAGTTGCCTACTGATTTGCCTGGATGATGTTCTCAATTCTGTTTTTTTTTTTTTTTTTTTTTTTCTTTCATTCCACTGGGCAAACATCTGCCGGGCTTTCTTGATGGCAACATAGTGATTACTGAGCTCCACCCTATTAGAAATACAACTAGTTTTCAACTCATGAAAGTCTATAAAAGCCACTTTTTTAGAAGTCTCTAAACTTTGGAACTATTCAATGATACTCTATTTTTGCCAGCAATAAACAATATATATATATATATATATATATATATATATATATATATATATATTTTAATGTAAAGGGCAAGGTATTGAACAGACACTTCACAGAAGAAGCAATACAATCAGTCAATAAATATATGAAAAAATGTTCAACTTCACTAGTAATGAGAGAGATGCAAATCAAAACTACTCTAAGATTTCATCTCACTTCAATCAGAATGGCAATCATCAAGAATATAAGCAACAGTAAATGTTGGTGAGGATGTGGGGGGAAAAGGTACACGTATACATTGCTGGTGGCACTGCAAATTGATGCAGCCAGTCTGAAAAGCAGTATGAAAATTCCTCGGAAAACTGGGATCGGAAGCACCATTTGACCCAGCTGTCCCACTCATTGGTTTATAACTAAAGGACTTAAAATCGGTATACTAAAAATTCATTAAATTTCATTTAAATTAATACAATTTAACAAAGTCAATTTAAATAACATTTAATATAGATTAAATCATTTAATATGAACTATATAATAAAAATATTAATAAGATTAATTTTAATAAAAATCCACTTAGTGGTTTTAGAAACTACAGGTATCAGAGAAATATTAGCTATATATTCTACTTTTGTCTGCTCTCTCATTTTGCCTAACTTAAGCTAGAAACTTTTGTTTATCTTTTATCTTAATTTACCAAGATAAAAATGGGAAGACAAAACACCCAGTAGCTACACACATCAGCTTTTCCTTTGTTTTTTTCTAAATTTTGCCTTAACATTTACATTATTTTATCCAGTATCCAGGTATTTTCTTATGTTTTTATGTTAAAAGCATATGCCGTTTGATTTCAATCTCTTTTCAAATACATATATCTAAAATCCCTGTTGCTTCTGCCATTATAGTATTTTAATTTAATTCCATCTTGATTTTTGCTTTAATCTAACAATTATTTGGAATTGTTTCTATGGCCCTAATTTCATTGTATATGGAATTTTTTTTTTTTTTTTTTTTTTTGAGGAGTCAAAATTCTTCTAATTTTAGATGCACAAGGAATTGCAGCCTGTGTGATAACACCTTTACGGAATTGGCTGGCGTTTTCATTGTGGTCTAGGGCATGGTAAATTTTGGTGGCTGTAGCCTGTGTGTTTGAACATGATATGTAGTTTTGTGTGCATGGTACAACTTCTTGGTATAGCTCCTCAGTCAGGCTTCTTAAGTGCATTACACAGCTCTTCTCTATCCCTCCCCCCTGCTTGTTGGTGGTTCCTTGTTTGGGTTCTGAGAGAGGGATGTTCAGTTGATGCCTTTTATTCTGCAGGGTTTCCCATGTTTTTGCTCTATGTACCCCACGGTGTGGTACCCCAGATAACTATCTTATTGTTGTCCTGTGCTCTGTGATCCCTGGTATGTAATACTGAAAGCATGAAGCAGCCTGTTACCTCTCAGCTTCTGCAAGTGAACTGTTTCCTTGCACGTTCTATGTTTGCTTTTGTCTTTTCAACTTGATCTACTCTTTCATAATCTATTTTTGTGTTCAGTCCTTGAAATTCTCATTCTTATTTTGGATCACTGAGCATTTCAAATGTCCTTTTCTAACTTCTATGAGGATTTGGTGGTAGAAGGAGAAAGAGAGGTGAAACATGCTCATTTTCAGCCTTTAAGATTGAACCTCAAATCTTAGTGTAGTTTTGATTTTCACTTCTCTAAGTGCTAGTGATGATGAGCATATTTGCATAAATTTGTTGATTAATTTTATATCATCTTGGGAGAAGTGTCTGTTCAGGTCCGTGGCCCATTTATTGAATGGGTTATTTTATTTTATTTTATTTATTTATTTATTCGTTCGTTCGTTCATTCATTCATTTATTTATTTATTTGTGTGTGTGTGTGTGTGTGTGTGTGTGTGTATTTAGATTTGTGAGTTCTTTCTATACCCTAGAGATTAGTGCTCTATCTGATGTGTGATGGGGCAAAACTTTTCTCCCAAGATGTAGGATCCCTATTCACCTCCCAGATTGTTTGTTTTGTGGAGAAGAAACTTTTTTAGTTTGAATCTATCTCATTTATTGATACTTGGTTTTAATTCTTGTGCTATAGGAGTCTCATTAAGGAATTTTGGGACTAATCCCATATGATTGGAATTAGGGCCTACTTTTTCTTCTGTTACATGCAAGGTCTCTGGTTTTATTCCTAGGTCCTTGATTCATTTGAGTGGAGTTTTGTGCATGGTGAGAGATAGGGGTTTAATTGCACCTCCCTCCAGTTAGAATGTCAGCGATTTTTGAAAATGGCAGCTATGATGAAGACAACAACAGTAAGTGTTGGTGAGGATTTCAGGAAAAATGTACACTCCTACACTGTCGGTGGGACTGTAGATTGGTGCAGCCAATATGGAAAGCAGTTTGGCGGCAATTCCTTGGAAATTTGGGAATAGAACCACCATTTGACCTAGCTATCCCTCTTTTTGGTCTATACCCAAAGGACTTAAAAACTGCATACTACAGGGACACAGCCGCATCAATGTTTATAGCAGCAAAATTCACATTAGCTAAATTGTGGAAACAACTTAGTAGATGAATGCATAAAAAAAAAATGTGGCATTTATACACAATTAATATCACTCAGATACTTACCCTCTCGCTCAGTCCAGGAGACGCTAGTGCCCTTCACTACCTCTGTCAGAGCCTGGTTCGGACAGCTGGTGCCTCGGAGAGGACAGGCTGATCCTGCCTGCCTCCCATGTACCCTTTGTCACAGGGAGCGACATTCATGTGAGACCAAGTAAAATCCAGTCATAGACATTAATAGAATATCTCAAAAAAGTATTTAATAAAAAGGCTAGCAAATACAGGGTCTTTAATGAAACTTTAATAAAATTTATGAGACAAGGAAACTGAAAGCACAATATTTTCTTAGGAACTTTTCTGTTTGGTGTTATTCTTTACAATATAGCAGCTTTTCCTAAGAATGCAGGGAGTATGAAATTTCTAAGGCTATCTTGCTGTGTTCTCCATTAAACCCCTTGTCTTAAAAAAACCTTGGATCTAGATTAATCTTTGTAATTTTCTGAGTACCTGTATAACATATTTTTCTCAAGAATGCAGTGAGGTCGCCGTTTCCAAGAGCTCTTCAATTCTGAAATATAAGAAGTGTGTTTCCAGGCATTGAAACCCAAAGGCTCACCTAGACACAATGGAGTGAGCAGAATATATAAAAATCTCTCATGACAAATCTGAACTCTGCTTTTCCCAACCGTGTGAAGTCTACTGGAATAAGATTCCAAGTAATTTGGCAAGTCGAAGCCAAATATATACTTTGATATTCTTCTCGGGAGTAAGCCGTGTGATGTTACAGGAAGGCAGATTTTAGTGCTGAATTTCTGATCGTATCCCCCCAAAAGTTGTTCCATGCATATCATGCAAGAATGTAACCTCCAAAAAATAAATAAATAAAAGAGAGGACATTTGACGTAAGAAGGCTGGATAATATTTGCATGTTCGTGTATTTTTACCACACATCATACCTTCTTATTTCTTCCTTGCTCTGATTTGAAGCATATGCTTTCATTTTTCATTTTGGCTTACCGTGTTATCACTTAATAATAATTCAGTAAATTTACTTAGAACAAGAAAGTCACCTAATGACTCATGTCTTAGAGATGCTTTCAAATAAAAGTAATTGTGCATTTTGTACCATAGAGTATTCCCAGTGTTTCCTAGAATTGTTGCAACTGATGCTGGAGGCTTTGAAATAGAGCAGGAGGCATAAGGGCCGTGGCTTGTGACCCTTCCCAAAGTATGTAAGATTGATAGACATTGAATGCAAATAAACAACTATGCATCATTGAATTTTTTCCTGTCACTGAAATGCTAGTAGAGCTCAAGGAATTGTGAGCCTCTTTGTCTGCAGTACAGGAAAAATAAGAAATTTAAAGACTTGAGTTACATACAATTTCTGATAACATACCTTAGGTTGGTTCTCAGCTTAAAAAACACAAAAAGAGAAATGTCATCATTTTCCATAGCATTGGGAAACTTTTCATAGGTGGGAAACTTTACTATCAGAGCTCATCGGTTCTCAGACATTTATATGTTTTGAATACTTGGCCAATGTGCCTTTGGGATGCGTCCTCCAGTTGTTGTTTCAGTGATTTTGTTCATGCCTAACAACTGATGGCATCTTAATTTTGGTAAAATAATGTAAATGTTAAGGTGAAATTTAGAAATAAGAAAGGAAAAGCTGATATGTGTGTAGCTACTAGGTGTTTTTCTTCCTTTTTTTTATTTTTGTAAAGTAAAGCAAAAGATAAACCAAAAGGTTCTAGCTTAAGTTAGGTAAAATCAAAGAGGAGAAAAAAGAAGATAACATTGCTAATACTTCACTGCCACCTGTAATTTCCAAAACAACTAAGAGCATTTTTATTAAAATTAACTTTATTGACATTTATATTAAATTATATAGTCAATATTAAATAATTCAATCTATATTATGTTAAATTTACTTTGTTAAATTGTATTAATTTAAATAAAATTTAATGAATTTTTAAATATAAATCATACTATAATTTAACATAAGTTAATAAGCAATATCAATTAATAAAATAAATTTAAATCAAACCATCGTATTAATAAAAGAAATTTAAATAATACTACTAATAAAATTAATTTAAATTAGATTGATTTAAATTAGATTAATTTATATTAAATGATAGTATAATTTATATTTAAAAACATATTAAATTTTGTTTAAATTAATTTTAATAAAAACGTTCTGAATGGTTTTAGAAACTACGGGTGTCAGAGAAGTATGTGCTATGCAATCTGCTTTTTCGCTTCTCGGATTTCACCTACTTAAGCTAGAAACTTTTGATTCATCTTTTACCTTAATTTATCAAAAGGTTATAACTACTCCTGTTGTAAAGCTTTTCATCTTCCAAAAACTGTTGTCAGCTTATTTCTCTCCCCAACTTGTTTTGATCAAATGTTTTATAAAATGTGTTTATAAGAACGATTGTAGAGCCCCCAATAGTAGGTAGATAAGCAGTCCAGATATTTAATGATACATTCTTACTAATTAACTTTTCCATTGGCAATGGATCATGTGATCCCACTTCGGGGTTGCCTCATAAAAATACTCTTCCTTCTGGACATATTTATCATCTGCAAAACTGAATTAATGTGAAGTGACTTTCGTAGAGAAATGGAAATCAGCAAAATGGATAGGGGTCATAGAATTTGGATTCAAAGCATCTTAGAATTTATCCACTAAGCTTCCTGTTTAGGTCCTCCCCATTGGAATTTTCGCTTGGTAGTTGTACAATGTTATCTTGGATAAACTAAATATTCTCAACGTTTTGCAACATTATATTTGGTTTTCATGTACTCTAAATCTGAGACATCCTTCTTATGGGTTGGATTTCTCTCGTTTCCTGTGATTGCATGTATCGTTTTTATCTTAATGCCATTAAGTGAGGTTGGAACTAGTGGTTCAAGAAGGCTGCTCTGTACAGTGGCTCACAAAAGTACATCAGAATTGATAACTGGTGATGATTATCTGCTACATTGGAACAAAATTCTATAAACAAAAAGTGCTACAAAAAACAAAACAAATTTTTTAAAAAGTACTATAGCAAAAAATCACAACAACAACAACAACTAAAGAAATAAAATAAAATACCTAGTAGCTATACACTTACATATACCAGCTGTTTTGCTTTCTCTTTTTGTCTACAAGCACATGCGTGCTTTTTCAAAAGGCCATGCTGTAAAACATCAAAAAGGGTTATGGCTTCTTTAGAATAATGCTAAATATTTAGAAGATCCTGGAGTACAGCTCTGGCCCTGTTGTGCAGGGACACTGGCGACGGTGTAAAGGTGGGCATGAAATCTGCAGTGGGTGTGAAAAGAGGACGCCCAGGTCCACCAAGTCCAACTCCAGCGAGGTTACTAAGAGGCACCGCTGCAGAACGTGGGACCAAGAGTGGATTCCCGTTGGTGCTTCTGCCAGCTCTTAATTTGGCTCCATCTTTAACATTTCCTGGTAAAGGGGTTCTGAAAAAGAACTATGAAGCACGGGTTGGGGTTGTTGATTTGGTTTCGGAGGTGTGCTGGGGACACTTGTTGAAGCCCCTCCAAGGCAACTCCTCATCCACTTTCTGACACCACCATAATCTTTATTCAACAAGTGCTCCATTTCGTCCTTTGGAACGTCCAGGATGCTCCCCATCAACTGCAATACTTCACGACGACGTTTGCCTTTTGTTATCTGGAAATGAGCGATTAGAAGGTTTCGCATGAGGACTTTGTCCACTTTTCCTTCTGCGCTGTTGACCAAAGTCGACAATTTCTGTTGTGCGTGGTCCAGCATTTCTTTTCGGAGCTCGTTTTGTTTTTTCAGTTCTGCCATCTGCTCTTCCTTGAGATCTAAGTCTTCTCTCAGCCTGGAAGCAGAATCCCACAGAGCATTCGCTTGATCCAAACGTTCCTGCAGTGATGTTACTTCTCCTTCTAGCTTTTCGGCCTTGTTCTTCCATTCAGCTATTGACTGTTTTTCTTTGGCTAGTTCAGCAGAATGCAGAGCTTTCTCTTCTTCTTGGAAGTGTTGAACCTCGTTTTCTCTTAGGATTTTTACTTTGGTCTCTTGAAAAATATCAGAATTCAGTGTTTGAGCGTCTCCTCTCTCTCCAGGCAACTGGGCTTTTAGTTCTTCAATAGTTTTCTGCAAGTTCTTAATTTCCTCCTCTCTTTCTGAAATTAACTGGCTATGCGCAGCATTCATCTGCTCATACTTGTACTTAAATTCATGCATTTCCTCCTTCTGCTCCTGTAAAGACTGAAGTAGTTGCATTTTATGCTGGTTTTGATTTTCAATTATATTCAGATGGTCTTGAATTTCATCTTC
Source organism: Urocitellus parryii (assembly GCF_045843805.1). NCBI lineage: Eukaryota > Metazoa > Chordata > Mammalia > Rodentia > Sciuridae > Urocitellus > Urocitellus parryii. The sequence continues at coordinate 63,656,109 of NC_135544.1, read as the reverse complement.
CAGATGATTTTTGACTATGTTCAGTTGAGATACCTCCAATTCTAGTTCTGTGATAGCATCAAGAGCTTCAGGCTCAGCCACTGGTGCAGCTTGATTGTGCTGTTCCGTAAGTATTTCCAGTTCTACTCGCAGATAGTTGTTTTCTGCTCTCATGTAGGTAAGACTTTTGTCCTTTCTTTCAACGGATTGCCTTAAAGTTTCATTTTCTCTTAAGGCCTGAGAACACTTATGTAAATCCTTTTGTAGTTGTGAAATTTTTTCTTCGAGTTTTTCAATAAAAACTTCTTTCTCATTTATGACTTGTGTCAATCGCTCCTCTTCTTCTATATAAGATGCCAAAATTTCCTCAGTTTCTTTTTCATCAGCAGTCATTTGCTCAATATTCTTTTTGAGTCCTGCTATTTCAAAGTCCTTCTCTTGATTGAGTTGAACTGCACATTCGTGTTTCAGCTTTAAGGCCGAGGTATTCCAATCATGTGCATTGGAGAGTTCCTGAATAGTCTGCCTGTGATTATTTGCTTCTTCCAACAGTCTTTTTTCTGCCTGGTGCAGTTTGGCTTCAGTCTCTTCTTTGTCTCTTTTGAGAGTCTCCGTGATAGTGTCTTTTTCTTGAGAGATTTGATTGTAAGCAGCAATAGATTCTTCCAACTTACGCCTTACATCGTCACGTGCTAAAATCAACATTTCATTTTCCGTCTTGAGTTCAACAGCAACTTTCGTTAAGTTTTCATTGAGCTGTTCCTCTTCAGAAAGATTTTGACTTAGGTTGCTAGCTTCAGCTTCTCGTTCTTTAGGCATGTCATCCTTACAATGACTGTTAGAGTCTTCATTCAGAGAGGTTCGATACTTACTCTTAAACCCAGACAGCTCCTCTTCAAGTTGTCTAATGTGATCCTTAAGCCCAAGGTTTTCCTGCTGGATGTTTGAACTATTTTTTTGTGACTGATTTAGCTGATCTACTAAATCTTCTACTTTTCCTTCAAGCTTCTGCTTGGTTAAATGCAAATCACTGAGGCTCCGTGCATTCTCAGTTAACTTCTCCTTCTGCACATGCAGCTCTTGGGATATGTTCATTTGCTCATCCTCAAGTTGATGAACTCTCTTTTTTTCATCATCTAGATCTTGTTCCAACTTCTTGATGACAAGGTCTCCTTCATTTTGTTGTTTTGATAGCTCATCTTGTATCAAAATCATGTGCTCTGTAGCTTCCCGATTCCGATGATCCAGTTCTTCTAACTCAGCCATCAGCATTTTCTTTTCATTGATAGTCTGATTCAGTTCTTCCTCCTTTGCCTTCAAGTGAAGTTTTAAGTCTAGTAATTGTACATTCAAATTCATGTCCGTTGAAGCTCTGTTTTTCATGACTTGATAGTCACGGCTCAGTTTTGACAGTGACATCTGAAGTTCCTCTTTTTCTTGACTCAATGATGACTTCTCTTTTTCTAGAGCTTCAACATGCATTTTAAGTTTCAGATTGTCTTCAGCAAGACGGTTATCCTGGTTTAAACCATTTAGTCTCACGATTTCCTTCTCCGCATCAGCCAGGGCTCGTTGAAGCCTGAACACTTCTTCCACTGCTGAATGCTGAGGAAGGGTTCTTCCCTTTTCTGCCACAGTAGAACTCTGCTCCCAAACTGAAATTTCATGCTGATGATCATATATGTCTGGACTTTGGTTTGGTTGAAGAGTCTTGATAGTATTTAGTACTTTGCAGATTTCACTTGAGTCAGAATGGTGCGTTCCCTGAGCCTCAGCAATCTGCCTCGAGTGGCCAACTTCAGATTCATGTTTTGCAACTTCAGTTGGTAATCCGTTTGTTTCTTGTTGTGATAAAATTATGTCACTAAAGTCCGTGTCATCATCACGAAAGGCTGAAAAATGACTACCGACCAGGGGACCGAACGGAGCCGGTGCAGTTGTTGTTGGTACACCACAAGCTCCCGAGCGTACTGATTGAGCAGCTGCCTGTAGTTGGAACATTTGATCTTGCAGTACAATCTGTCCTGCTTTAGGATGGCTGATCTCTACCTCTTTCTGTGGCAGTTGATTCTGGGAACTTACAGACTGATGGTTTATTTGTAGCTCTGATGCTTCATGCTTTTCTTCCAGGTCAGTACAGCACTTTTTCGGTCCTTCATTCTCACATCTTAGTGTGGAATCAGTAGTTTCCATTTCCTTTCTCGAACAATGATGTAAAGCTGCTTCTGGGTCTCCTAAGTCATCCAGAAGCATTTCCCTGTTGAAGGTGGAGCTCTGGCCGGTGAGGAAAGCCAAGCTGCTCCCCACCTGACCCAAGAAGTGGCCCAAGCCTGAGCCCAGGCCTCCAAACCAGGACCACATCGTGGCCACTTCAGTGATCCATCGGACCAGCTCTGAGAAGCGCGTCCATCACCATCCACTTCTCTGCCCCGAACGTCCTCCGGCGTTGCCGGGGTCGATTATGACCCAAGCGCTCAGAATTCCTCAGAGCGCGGGGTTCCTGGGGCTCCACCAACACTAATCATCCCTTCCTGCCTGTAAACTCAGAAGCCTGTCCTGCGCTTTGACCAGGGACTGGCATCCAGTAGCACACTCACCCCCTGCAGGGCCTCTGCTTCTTCCCTGCACTTGCCTGTCAGCTATTGGCTCACAGGATTGGGCAGGGTTGGCTGGGAGGAGCTAGAGATCCAGGAAAGTGTCCCAGTTTGAGTCCCAAGGCAGTGTGCTGTGGAGCCAGGAAGAATCAATGTTGTAGATGAAATCCAAAGGTAGTTCACTGGACAGTTCCCTCTTGTCTGGGAGAGGTGGGCTTTTTGTCCCATTCAGTTGCATTCAGTTGACGAGGTGAGGTCTCGCTCCACATTAGAGAATGGAATCTATTTAACTAAAAGTCCCCGATTCAAAAGTAAATCTCACCCCATAACACCAGCACAGACACACCCAGAATAAAAGTTGGCCAAGTATCTGGGCATCGTAGCCCAGACGAGTTAACATATAAAATTAACCATCACAGAGTCTTAATCAGTCTCAGAATTCAAATTATAATACGGATTAAATTTCACTAAAGAACCATCTTTACCCTTTCCAAAAGTAAACTTTTGCTGTTAATCTATACATTTTCGAGTTCATTTTAATATTATTTGGTCCTTGTTGATTCTGATTGAAGTTTATTTAAGTGCTCAAAAATTCCGCTTAAATTTCACTTAAGAAAAATTTGTTTTAGAGCCAATAGGTTGATGTTCACTTCACCTATGGTTGTTTATCAGTGCCAAATATAATCCAGGTTTCAAGAGTACAGAGCGAAATAGAAAGTTGAGAAATTTTCTACTATGGAGTAACAATCCTAAATGTAATTCCCATACCTCTAAGGATCAGAAGGAGTTAAGATAAGGCCCTGCTTTCCAAGGTGTTTAAATTCCAACAAGTTAATGAGGAGGCAGTTTTGTAGAGTTGGGGACAAAGCAAAGAGAGGAAGCACGTGGGCTGTAACAGACAGACCAGTTGGGACCAAAGCAATTTTGGAGCTAAACTGACAGAATGCATTTATGAAACCTCTCTCACAAGCATGAGTTGAACAGTAAATGAGAACATAGTGTGTGTAGTTCTCACCTGATGGCTGGTGCAGAGAAAGTGGCCAACAAATGGAGCCTGCTGCCACTTTGTTCATATTTGCCTTTTTGTTTCCTTTAGGATCATTTTCCTTATTACCCTTTAGAAGGGGTTTGGGTTTGCTCCCATTACTCTCTTCCCAGAGCCCATATTCAGGAGACTCTTTTCCTTGAGCTGTTCTTTCTATATGTCTGTTCAGGAAACAAAACCCCAAGGTGGCAGAAATAAAATTTAAAAAAAAGGAAGAATTTTTGGAAAATTAATGGTTAAATAGATTCTGAGGATCATATGAATCACCTCATAATGTCTCTTGCCTTCAAGATAGAGCAAGTAGACATAATTACTCAGATTGCTATCAGAAACTAGTGACTGCATTTGTGTCCTGTGCTAGAAAAGGAAATCTTCTTGGTCCTTCTTATTCATCTCCAAATCTGAGAGAGAAGTCAGGCCTGTGTTAGTCAATGTCTCCTCATAAAAGACTAAAATAAAAATTTAAGCCCCTTTTAGCATCTGCTGAAGTGAGAATCCACGCTGTACCCCAGCTGTGTCTACTGTTGAAGAAGGCATCAACAATACCAAGTGTCCTTTTCTCCCTTTAGACCATTCCTCCTGTGTGTGTGTGTGTGTGTGTGTGTGTGTGTGTGTGTGTTAGAAGACTTTTTCATCACTTTGACAACATACCTGAGAAAATTAAATGAGTAAATATTTATTTTGGTTCAATTTCAGGCTCCATTGCTGTGGCCTGAAGTGAGGCAGATTACCATGGCAGAGAGCCTGGCTTCAAAACAGAGCTTCTCAACTCATGGAGATCAGGGAAATGGTGAGGGGAAGAGAGGACTGAGGAATATGATGTACCCTTCCAGGGAATCAACTCCAGTGGCCTACCCTCCAACTAGGCCCTACCGCCCACAGTTTTGACCAACTCCCGATAGTCCTGTCCAATCATGAACCCATCAGTGGATTGATCCACAGACGAGGTTAGAGCTCAGGATTCAATTCACCTTTCTGTAGAGTCCGTTCTGAATGCTGGTGGATTGGGGTCCAAGCTTTCAACACATGACCTTTGGGCAACATTCCAGATCCAAATTATAGCAGGGTGCCTCCTTCTCTTTAGGTGTTCTGTGTTTGTTTATTGTTTTAAATCACAAATAATGATCCTTTTTCAGTGTAAGACCTATCCCATTTGGCTTGAATCTGGTTCCAGTGGTTGTTGCTCCTCCTGCTGAAAGGCATTTCTGATCACTCAGATTCGGTCTTCTAGCATGGTTCACTCTGACCACAGCTGTTTGTCATTTTGTATTTCTATCTGAGAGAGATACCTACCTAGTGTATTCGAAACTGACCGTCCAAATAAAAGCATTTCTCTTCTTCTCAATATGTTTGGAATATTCCTGGAAACTATGGGGGATATGGAGGGAAAACCCTGGCTCATTCGCGAGCACACGTGACAAAAAGGATCCAGTAATCATAAGTGTATCCTTATACATATATTCAGTGCCCAAAAAGTACAAGGTATTGTGGTAGATATTGTGAACAACATAAAGCTGTGTTATATACATTTCCTGCTATGAAGTGCAATTGAATACAGTCAGTCAATGGAGAAGATGTTACATAGAGTGATCCTTGAAATATAATGCAAGGTCAGCCATTGACGACTGTGGTGGTGAGGATCTCATATGGGGGAAAAGACTAAGTAAGAAAGAATAAAGCCAGAAGTAGAGAGCCCTGAATAATGTGGCTTTGTTAAAACACAGTTGAAGGTTAAAGTAAGGAAAGCTTTTTGAGTCTATAAACATAGGGTGATAAATTCTATGCAAGATATTAAGTTTGTACTTCTTTTAATACCTCATGATTCATTCAAACATTTTCTTATAGATTTCAGTAGAATTTTTAAATCTCTTTAATATGGGCCTTGTCTCGTTTCTTTTTTTAAATTTTTATTGGTTGCTTAAGAAAAAATTACAATGATCTTGACATATCATATTTCATACATTTGATTCAAGTGGGGTATGAATTCTTATTTTTACCACGTGTACAGTTTGCAGGATCACATTGGCTGTACGTGCAGGTTTATACATACTGCCATACTAGTGTCTGTTATATTCTGCTGCCTTTCCTATTCCCTCCCTATCCCCCCTTCTGTCCCCTCCCCTCCCATAATCTCTCTCTACCCCAGCTACTGTAATTCATTTCTCTCCTTTTTTCCCCCCTTTCCCCTCACATCCTCTTCTATGTAATTGTGTGTAACAATGAGGGTATCCTTCCATTTCCATGAAATTCCCCTTCTCTCTCCCATTCCCTCCCACCTCTTGTCCCTTCTAATTGGTAGTCTTCTTTTCATGCTCTTCCAGCCTGCTCTGTTTTGAGTCCCCCTCCTTATATGAAAGAAGACATTCAGCATTTCTTTCCTAGGGATTGGCTAACTTCACTTAGCATAATCTCCTCTAATGCCATCCATTTCCCTGCAAATGCCATGGTTTTGTTATTTTTTAGTGCTGAGTAATATTCCATTGTGTACAAATGCCACATTTTCTTATCCATTCATCTATTGACTGGCATCTAGGTTGGTTCCACATTCTAGCTATTGTGAATTGTGCTGCTGTGAACCTTGATGTAGCTGTATCCCTATAGCATGCTCTTTTTAGGTCTTTGGGAATAGTCCGAGAAGGGGAATAGCTGGGTCGAATGGTGGTTCCATTCCCAGCTTTCCCAGGAACCTCCATAATGCTTTCCAAATTGGCTGCACCAATTTGCAGTCGCACCAGCAATGTACAAGTGTACCTTTTCCCCCCACATCCTTGCCAGCACTTGTTGTTGTTTGACTTCCTAATGGCTGCCATTCTTACTGGACTGATTTGGTATCTTAGAGTGGTTTTAATTTGCATTTCTCTGATTGCTAGAGATGGTGAGCATTTTTTTCCGTGTATTTTTTGATTAATTGTGTATCCTTCTCTGAGAAGTGTCTGTTCAGGTCCTTGGCCCATTTGTTGATTGGGTTGTTTGTTTTCTTAATGTTTACTTTTTGAGTTCTTTGTGTACTCTGGATATTAGGGCTCGGCACATTTGTATCTTTAAGAATTGGCATAATCAATGAAATGTTCCGCACACGTTTGTAGGAAGATTAACATAACACTCCAGTGACAATACAGTAGTAGAAGGATTGATTTGGACTGAGAAGTTGTTCAGTGAATGATATATTACCCATAAATTTGAATTCTCATTATCATAAAGAAGCAAGGTGGAAATAAGAATTTCTTTAAGAGAGTGTTGGGTCTATGGCTCAAGTAGTAGCTCGTTCACCTAGCATGCGTGAGGCATGGGGTTTGATCCTCAGCACTACATAAAAAAAAAAATAAAATAAAATAAAGATGTTGTGTCCACTAAAGGCTAAATAATAAATATTTTTAAAATAGAATTTAAAATAATAGTCCATAAATGTTATGTACAAACTGTGAAAGTAGATTCGTCAACAGATTAATTGTCTGCCTCGAACTAGAATCAGTTGCCTACTGATTTGCCTGGATGATGTTCTCAATTCTGTTTTTTTTTTTTTTTTTTTTTTTCTTTCATTCCACTGGGCAAACATCTGCCGGGCTTTCTTGATGGCAACATAGTGATTACTGAGCTCCACCCTATTAGAAATACAACTAGTTTTCAACTCATGAAAGTCTATAAAAGCCACTTTTTTAGAAGTCTCTAAACTTTGGAACTATTCAATGATACTCTATTTTTGCCAGCAATAAACAATATATATATATATATATATATATATATATATATATATATATTTTAATGTAAAGGGCAAGGTATTGAACAGACACTTCACAGAAGAAGCAATACAATCAGTCAATAAATATATGAAAAAATGTTCAACTTCACTAGTAATGAGAGAGATGCAAATCAAAACTACTCTAAGATTTCATCTCACTTCAATCAGAATGGCAATCATCAAGAATATAAGCAACAGTAAATGTTGGTGAGGATGTGGGGGGAAAAGGTACACGTATACATTGCTGGTGGCACTGCAAATTGATGCAGCCAGTCTGAAAAGCAGTATGAAAATTCCTCGGAAAACTGGGATCGGAAGCACCATTTGACCCAGCTGTCCCACTCATTGGTTTATAACTAAAGGACTTAAAATCGGTATACTAAAAATTCATTAAATTTCATTTAAATTAATACAATTTAACAAAGTCAATTTAAATAACATTTAATATAGATTAAATCATTTAATATGAACTATATAATAAAAATATTAATAAGATTAATTTTAATAAAAATCCACTTAGTGGTTTTAGAAACTACAGGTATCAGAGAAATATTAGCTATATATTCTACTTTTGTCTGCTCTCTCATTTTGCCTAACTTAAGCTAGAAACTTTTGTTTATCTTTTATCTTAATTTACCAAGATAAAAATGGGAAGACAAAACACCCAGTAGCTACACACATCAGCTTTTCCTTTGTTTTTTTCTAAATTTTGCCTTAACATTTACATTATTTTATCCAGTATCCAGGTATTTTCTTATGTTTTTATGTTAAAAGCATATGCCGTTTGATTTCAATCTCTTTTCAAATACATATATCTAAAATCCCTGTTGCTTCTGCCATTATAGTATTTTAATTTAATTCCATCTTGATTTTTGCTTTAATCTAACAATTATTTGGAATTGTTTCTATGGCCCTAATTTCATTGTATATGGAATTTTTTTTTTTTTTTTTTTTTTTTTTTTTGAGGAGTCAAAATTCTTCTAATTTTAGATGCACAAGGAATTGCAGCCTGTGTGATAACACCTTTACGGAATTGGCTGGCGTTTTCATTGTGGTCTAGGGCATGGTAAATTTTGGTGGCTGTAGCCTGTGTGTTTGAACATGATATGTAGTTTTGTGTGCATGGTACAACTTCTTGGTATAGCTCCTCAGTCAGGCTTCTTAAGTGCATTACACAGCTCTTCTCTATCCCTCCCCCCTGCTTGTTGGTGGTTCCTTGTTTGGGTTCTGAGAGAGGGATGTTCAGTTGATGCCTTTTATTCTGCAGGGTTTCCCATGTTTTTGCTCTATGTACCCCACGGTGTGGTACCCCAGATAACTATCTTATTGTTGTCCTGTGCTCTGTGATCCCTGGTATGTAATACTGAAAGCATGAAGCAGCCTGTTACCTCTCAGCTTCTGCAAGTGAACTGTTTCCTTGCACGTTCTATGTTTGCTTTTGTCTTTTCAACTTGATCTACTCTTTCATAATCTATTTTTGTGTTCAGTCCTTGAAATTCTCATTCTTATTTTGGATCACTGAGCATTTCAAATGTCCTTTTCTAACTTCTATGAGGATTTGGTGGTAGAAGGAGAAAGAGAGGTGAAACATGCTCATTTTCAGCCTTTAAGATTGAACCTCAAATCTTAGTGTAGTTTTGATTTTCACTTCTCTAAGTGCTAGTGATGATGAGCATATTTGCATAAATTTGTTGATTAATTTTATATCATCTTGGGAGAAGTGTCTGTTCAGGTCCGTGGCCCATTTATTGAATGGGTTATTTTATTTTATTTTATTTATTTATTTATTCGTTCGTTCGTTCATTCATTCATTTATTTATTTATTTGTGTGTGTGTGTGTGTGTGTGTGTGTGTGTATTTAGATTTGTGAGTTCTTTCTATACCCTAGAGATTAGTGCTCTATCTGATGTGTGATGGGGCAAAACTTTTCTCCCAAGATGTAGGATCCCTATTCACCTCCCAGATTGTTTGTTTTGTGGAGAAGAAACTTTTTTAGTTTGAATCTATCTCATTTATTGATACTTGGTTTTAATTCTTGTGCTATAGGAGTCTCATTAAGGAATTTTGGGACTAATCCCATATGATTGGAATTAGGGCCTACTTTTTCTTCTGTTACATGCAAGGTCTCTGGTTTTATTCCTAGGTCCTTGATTCATTTGAGTGGAGTTTTGTGCATGGTGAGAGATAGGGGTTTAATTGCACCTCCCTCCAGTTAGAATGTCAGCGATTTTTGAAAATGGCAGCTATGATGAAGACAACAACAGTAAGTGTTGGTGAGGATTTCAGGAAAAATGTACACTCCTACACTGTCGGTGGGACTGTAGATTGGTGCAGCCAATATGGAAAGCAGTTTGGCGGCAATTCCTTGGAAATTTGGGAATAGAACCACCATTTGACCTAGCTATCCCTCTTTTTGGTCTATACCCAAAGGACTTAAAAACTGCATACTACAGGGACACAGCCGCATCAATGTTTATAGCAGCAAAATTCACATTAGCTAAATTGTGGAAACAACTTAGTAGATGAATGCATAAAAAAAAAATGTGGCATTTATACACAATTAATATCACTCAGATACTTACCCTCTCGCTCAGTCCAGGAGACGCTAGTGCCCTTCACTACCTCTGTCAGAGCCTGGTTCGGACAGCTGGTGCCTCGGAGAGGACAGGCTGATCCTGCCTGCCTCCCATGTACCCTTTGTCACAGGGAGCGACATTCATGTGAGACCAAGTAAAATCCAGTCATAGACATTAATAGAATATCTCAAAAAAGTATTTAATAAAAAGGCTAGCAAATACAGGGTCTTTAATGAAACTTTAATAAAATTTATGAGACAAGGAAACTGAAAGCACAATATTTTCTTAGGAACTTTTCTGTTTGGTGTTATTCTTTACAATATAGCAGCTTTTCCTAAGAATGCAGGGAGTATGAAATTTCTAAGGCTATCTTGCTGTGTTCTCCATTAAACCCCTTGTCTTAAAAAAACCTTGGATCTAGATTAATCTTTGTAATTTTCTGAGTACCTGTATAACATATTTTTCTCAAGAATGCAGTGAGGTCGCCGTTTCCAAGAGCTCTTCAATTCTGAAATATAAGAAGTGTGTTTCCAGGCATTGAAACCCAAAGGCTCACCTAGACACAATGGAGTGAGCAGAATATATAAAAATCTCTCATGACAAATCTGAACTCTGCTTTTCCCAACCGTGTGAAGTCTACTGGAATAAGATTCCAAGTAATTTGGCAAGTCGAAGCCAAATATATACTTTGATATTCTTCTCGGGAGTAAGCCGTGTGATGTTACAGGAAGGCAGATTTTAGTGCTGAATTTCTGATCGTATCCCCCCAAAAGTTGTTCCATGCATATCATGCAAGAATGTAACCTCCAAAAAATAAATAAATAAAAGAGAGGACATTTGACGTAAGAAGGCTGGATAATATTTGCATGTTCGTGTATTTTTACCACACATCATACCTTCTTATTTCTTCCTTGCTCTGATTTGAAGCATATGCTTTCATTTTTCATTTTGGCTTACCGTGTTATCACTTAATAATAATTCAGTAAATTTACTTAGAACAAGAAAGTCACCTAATGACTCATGTCTTAGAGATGCTTTCAAATAAAAGTAATTGTGCATTTTGTACCATAGAGTATTCCCAGTGTTTCCTAGAATTGTTGCAACTGATGCTGGAGGCTTTGAAATAGAGCAGGAGGCATAAGGGCCGTGGCTTGTGACCCTTCCCAAAGTATGTAAGATTGATAGACATTGAATGCAAATAAACAACTATGCATCATTGAATTTTTTCCTGTCACTGAAATGCTAGTAGAGCTCAAGGAATTGTGAGCCTCTTTGTCTGCAGTACAGGAAAAATAAGAAATTTAAAGACTTGAGTTACATACAATTTCTGATAACATACCTTAGGTTGGTTCTCAGCTTAAAAAACACAAAAAGAGAAATGTCATCATTTTCCATAGCATTGGGAAACTTTTCATAGGTGGGAAACTTTACTATCAGAGCTCATCGGTTCTCAGACATTTATATGTTTTGAATACTTGGCCAATGTGCCTTTGGGATGCGTCCTCCAGTTGTTGTTTCAGTGATTTTGTTCATGCCTAACAACTGATGGCATCTTAATTTTGGTAAAATAATGTAAATGTTAAGGTGAAATTTAGAAATAAGAAAGGAAAAGCTGATATGTGTGTAGCTACTAGGTGTTTTTCTTCCTTTTTTTTATTTTTGTAAAGTAAAGCAAAAGATAAACCAAAAGGTTCTAGCTTAAGTTAGGTAAAATCAAAGAGGAGAAAAAAGAAGATAACATTGCTAATACTTCACTGCCACCTGTAATTTCCAAAACAACTAAGAGCATTTTTATTAAAATTAACTTTATTGACATTTATATTAAATTATATAGTCAATATTAAATAATTCAATCTATATTATGTTAAATTTACTTTGTTAAATTGTATTAATTTAAATAAAATTTAATGAATTTTTAAATATAAATCATACTATAATTTAACATAAGTTAATAAGCAATATCAATTAATAAAATAAATTTAAATCAAACCATCGTATTAATAAAAGAAATTTAAATAATACTACTAATAAAATTAATTTAAATTAGATTGATTTAAATTAGATTAATTTATATTAAATGATAGTATAATTTATATTTAAAAACATATTAAATTTTGTTTAAATTAATTTTAATAAAAACGTTCTGAATGGTTTTAGAAACTACGGGTGTCAGAGAAGTATGTGCTATGCAATCTGCTTTTTCGCTTCTCGGATTTCACCTACTTAAGCTAGAAACTTTTGATTCATCTTTTACCTTAATTTATCAAAAGGTTATAACTACTCCTGTTGTAAAGCTTTTCATCTTCCAAAAACTGTTGTCAGCTTATTTCTCTCCCCAACTTGTTTTGATCAAATGTTTTATAAAATGTGTTTATAAGAACGATTGTAGAGCCCCCAATAGTAGGTAGATAAGCAGTCCAGATATTTAATGATACATTCTTACTAATTAACTTTTCCATTGGCAATGGATCATGTGATCCCACTTCGGGGTTGCCTCATAAAAATACTCTTCCTTCTGGACATATTTATCATCTGGAAAACTGAATTAATGTGAAGTGACTTTCGTAGAGAAATGGAAATCAGCAAAATGGATAGGGGTCATAGAATTTGGATTCAAAGCATCTTAGAATTTATCCACTAAGCTTCCTGTTTAGGTCCTCCCCATTGGAATTTTCGCTTGGTAGTTGTACAATGTTATCTTGGATAAACTAAATATTCTCAACGTTTTGCAACATTATATTTGGTTTTCATGTACTCTAAATCTGAGACATCCTTCTTATGGGTTGGATTTCTCTCGTTTCCTGTGATTGCATGTATCGTTTTTATCTTAATGCCATTAAGTGAGGTTGGAACTAGTGGTTCAAGAAGGCTGCTCTGTACAGTGGCTCACAAAAGTACATCAGAATTGATAACTGGTGATGATTATCTGCTACATTGGAACAAAATTCTATAAACAAAAAGTGCTACAAAAAACAAAACAAATTTTTTAAAAAGTACTATAGCAAAAAATCACAACAACAACAACAACTAAAGAAATAAAATAAAATACCTAGTAGCTATACACTTACATATACCAGCTGTTTTGCTTTCTCTTTTTGTCTACAAGCACATGCGTGCTTTTTCAAAAGGCCATGCTGTAAAACATCAAAAAGGGTTATGGCTTCTTTAGAATAATGCTAAATATTTAGAAGATCCTGGAGTACAGCTCTGGCCCTGTTGTGCAGGGACACTGGCGACGGTGTAAAGGTGGGCATGAAATCTGCAGTGGGTGTGAAAAGAGGACGCCCAGGTCCACCAAGTCCAACTCCAGCGAGGTTACTAAGAGGCACCGCTGCAGAACGTGGGACCAAGAGTGGATTCCCGTTGGTGCTTCTGCCAGCTCTTAATTTGGCTCCATCTTTAACATTTCCTGGTAAAGGGGTTCTGAAAAAGAACTATGAAGCACGGGTTGGGGTTGTTGATTTGGTTTCGGAGGTGTGCTGGGGACACTTGTTGAAGCCCCTCCAAGGCAACTCCTCATCCACTTTCTGACACCACCATAATCTTTATTCAACAAGTGCTCCATTTCGTCCTTTGGAACGTCCAGGATGCTCCCCATCAACTGCAATACTTCACGACGACGTTTGCCTTTTGTTATCTGGAAATGAGCGATTAGAAGGTTTCGCATGAGGACTTTGTCCACTTTTCCTTCTGCGCTGTTGACCAAAGTCGACAATTTCTGTTGTGCGTGGTCCAGCATTTCTTTTCGGAGCTCGTTTTGTTTTTTCAGTTCTGCCATCTGCTCTTCCTTGAGATCTAAGTCTTCTCTCAGCCTGGAAGCAGAATCCCACAGAGCATTCGCTTGATCCAAACGTTCCTGCAGTGATGTTACTTCTCCTTCTAGCTTTTCGGCCTTGTTCTTCCATTCAGCTATTGACTGTTTTTCTTTGGCTAGTTCAGCAGAATGCAGAGCTTTCTCTTCTTCTTGGAAGTGTTGAACCTCGTTTTCTCTTAGGATTTTTACTTTGGTCTCTTGAAAAATATCAGAATTCAGTGTTTGAGCGTCTCCTCTCTCTCCAGGCAACTGGGCTTTTAGTTCTTCAATAGTTTTCTGCAAGTTCTTAATTTCCTCCTCTCTTTCTAAAATTAACTGGCTATGCGCAGCATTCATCTGCTCATACTTGTACTTAAATTCATGCATTTCCTCCTTCTGCTCCTGTAAAGACTGAAGTAGTTGCATTTTATGCTGGTTTTGATTTTCAATTATATTCAGATGGTCTTGAATTTCATCTTCCAGATGATTTTTGACTATGTTCAGTTGAGATACCTCCAATTCTAGTTCTGTGATAGCATCAAGAGCTTCAGGCTCAGCCACTGGTGCAGCTTGATTGTGCTGTTCCGTAAGTATTTCCAGTTCTACTCGCAGATAGTTGTTTTCTGCTCTCATGTAGGTAAGACTTTTGTCCTTTCTTTCAACGGATTGCCTTAAAGTTTCATTTTCTCTTAAGGCCTGAGAACACTTATGTAAATCCTTTTGTAGTTGTGAAATTTTTTCTTCGAGTTTTTCAATAAAAACTTCTTTCTCATTTATGACTTGTGTCAATCGCTCCTCTTCTTCTATATAAGATGCCAAAATTTCCTCAGTTTCTTTTTCATCAGCAGTCATTTGCTCAATATTCTTTTTGAGTCCTGCTATTTCAAAGTCCTTCTCTTGATTGAGTTGAACTGCACATTCGTGTTTCAGCTTTAAGGCCGAGGTATTCCAATCATGTGCATTGGAGAGTTCCTGAATAGTCTGCCTGTGATTATTTGCTTCTTCCAACAGTCTTTTTTCTGCCTGGTGCAGTTTGGCTTCAGTCTCTTCTTTGTCTCTTTTGAGAGTCTCCGTGATAGTGTCTTTTTCTTGAGAGATTTGATTGTAAGCAGCAATAGATTCTTCCAACTTACGCCTTACATCGTCACGTGCTAAAATCAACATTTCATTTTCCGTCTTGAGTTCAACAGCAACTTTCGTTAAGTTTTCATTGAGCTGTTCCTCTTCAGAAAGATTTTGACTTAGGTTGCTAGCTTCAGCTTCTCGTTCTTTAGGCATGTCATCCTTACAATGACTGTTAGAGTCTTCATTCAGAGAGGTTCGATACTTACTCTTAAACCCAGACAGCTCCTCTTCAAGTTGTCTAATGTGATCCTTAAGCCCAAGGTTTTCCTGCTGGATGTTTGAACTATTTTTTTGTGACTGATTTAGCTGATCTACTAAATCTTCTACTTTTCCTTCAAGCTTCTGCTTGGTTAAATGCAAATCACTGAGGCTCCGTGCATTCTCAGTTAACTTCTCCTTCTGCACATGCAGCTCTTGGGATATGTTCATTTGCTCATCCTCAAGTTGATGAACTCTCTTTTTTTCATCATCTAGATCTTGTTCCAACTTCTTGATGACAAGGTCTCCTTCATTTTGTTGTTTTGATAGCTCATCTTGTATCAAAATCATGTGCTCTGTAGCTTCCCGATTCCGATGATCCAGTTCTTCTAACTCAGCCATCAGCATTTTCTTTTCATTGATAGTCTGATTCAGTTCTTCCTCCTTTGCCTTCAAGTGAAGTTTTAAGTCTAGTAATTGTACATTCAAATTCATGTCCGTTGAAGCTCTGTTTTTCATGACTTGATAGTCACGGCTCAGTTTTGACAGTGACATCTGAAGTTCCTCTTTTTCTTGACTCAATGATGACTTCTCTTTTTCTAGAGCTTCAACATGCATTTTAAGTTTCAGATTGTCTTCAGCAAGACGGTTATCCTGGTTTAAACCATTTAGTCTCACGATTTCCTTCTCCGCATCAGCCAGGGCTCGTTGAAGCCTGAACACTTCTTCCACTGCTGAATGCTGAGGAAGGGTTCTTCCCTTTTCTGCCACAGTAGAACTCTGCTCCCAAACTGAAATTTCATGCTGATGATCATATATGTCTGGACTTTGGTTTGGTTGAAGAGTCTTGATAGTATTTAGTACTTTGCAGATTTCACTTGAGTCAGAATGGTGCGTTCCCTGAGCCTCAGCAATCTGCCTCGAGTGGCCAACTTCAGATTCATGTTTTGCAACTTCAGTTGGTAATCCGTTTGTTTCTTGTTGTGATAAAATTATGTCACTAAAGTCCGTGTCATCATCACGAAAGGCTGAAAAATGACTACCGACCAGGGGACCGAACGGAGCCGGTGCAGTTGTTGTTGGTACACCACAAGCTCCCGAGCGTACTGATTGAGCAGCTGCCTGTAGTTGGAACATTTGATCTTGCAGTACAATCTGTCCTGCTTTAGGATGGCTGATCTCTACCTCTTTCTGTGGCAGTTGATTCTGGGAACTTACAGACTGATGGTTTATTTGTAGCTCTGATGCTTCATGCTTTTCTTCCAGGTCAGTACAGCACTTTTTCGGTCCTTCATTCTCACATCTTAGTGTGGAATCAGTAGTTTCCATTTCCTTTCTCGAACAATGATGTAAAGCTGCTTCTGGGTCTCCTAAGTCATCCAGAAGCATTTCCCTGTTGAAGGTGGAGCTCTGGCCGGTGAGGAAAGCCAAGCTGCTCCCCACCTGACCCAAGAAGTGGCCCAAGCCTGAGCCCAGGCCTCCAAACCAGGACCACATCGTGGCCACTTCAGTGATCCATCGGACCAGCTCTGAGAAGCGCGTCCATCACCATCCACTTCTCTGCCCCGAACGTCCTCCGGCGTTGCCGGGGTCGATTATGACCCAAGCGCTCAGAATTCCTCAGAGCGCGGGGTTCCTGGGGCTCCACCAACACTAATCATCCCTTCCTGCCTGTAAACTCAGAAGCCTGTCCTGCGCTTTGACCAGGGACTGGCATCCAGTAGCACACTCACCCCCTGCAGGGCCTCTGCTTCTTCCCTGCACTTGCCTGTCAGCTATTGGCTCACAGGATTGGGCAGGGTTGGCTGGGAGGAGCTAGAGATCCAGGAAAGTGTCCCAGTTTGAGTCCCAAGGCAGTGTGCTGTGGAGCCAGGAAGAATCAATGTTGTAGATGAAATCCAAAGGTAGTTCACTGGACAGTTCCCTCTTGTCTGGGAGAGGTGGGCTTTTTGTCCCATTCAGTTGCATTCAGTTGACGAGGTGAGGTCTCGCTCCACATTAGAGAATGGAATCTATTTAACTAAAAGTCCCCGATTCAAAAGTAAATCTCACCCCATAACACCAGCACAGACACACCCAGAATAAAAGTTGGCCAAGTATCTGGGCATCGTAGCCCAGACGAGTTAACATATAAAATTAACCATCACAGAGTCTTAATCAGTCTCAGAATTCAAATTATAATACGGATTAAATTTCACTAAAGAACCATCTTTACCCTTTCCAAAAGTAAACTTTTGCTGTTAATCTATACATTTTCGAGTTCATTTTAATATTATTTGGTCCTTGTTGATTCTGATTGAAGTTTATTTAAGTGCTCAAAAATTCCGCTTAAATTTCACTTAAGAAAAATTTGTTTTAGAGCCAATAGGTTGATGTTCACTTCACCTATGGTTGTTTATCAGTGCCAAATATAATCCAGGTTTCAAGAGTACAGAGCGAAATAGAAAGTTGAGAAATTTTCTACTATGGAGTAACAATCCTAAATGTAATTCCCATACCTCTAAGGATCAGAAGGAGTTAAGATAAGGCCCTGCTTTCCAAGGTGTTTAAATTCCAACAAGTTAATGAGGAGGCAGTTTTGTAGAGTTGGGGACAAAGCAAAGAGAGGAAGCACGTGGGCTGTAACAGACAGACCAGTTGGGACCAAAGCAATTTTGGAGCTAAACTGACAGAATGCATTTATGAAACCTCTCTCACAAGCATGAGTTGAACAGTAAATGAGAACATAGTGTGTGTAGTTCTCACCTGATGGCTGGTGCAGAGAAAGTGGCCAACAAATGGAGCCTGCTGCCACTTTGTTCATATTTGCCTTTTTGTTTCCTTTAGGATCATTTTCCTTATTACCCTTTAGAAGGGGTTTGGGTTTGCTCCCATTACTCTCTTCCCAGAGCCCATATTCAGGAGACTCTTTTCCTTGAGCTGTTCTTTCTATATGTCTGTTCAGGAAACAAAACCCCAAGGTGGCAGAAATAAAATTTAAAAAAAAGGAAGAATTTTTGGAAAATTAATGGTTAAATAGATTCTGAGGATCATATGAATCACCTCATAATGTCTCTTGCCTTCAAGATAGAGCAAGTAGACATAATTACTCAGATTGCTATCAGAAACTAGTGACTGCATTTGTGTCCTGTGCTAGAAAAGGAAATCTTCTTGGTCCTTCTTATTCATCTCCAAATCTGAGAGAGAAGTCAGGCCTGTGTTAGTCAATGTCTCCTCATAAAAGACTAAAATAAAAATTTAAGCCCCTTTTAGCATCTGCTGAAGTGAGAATCCACGCTGTACCCCAGCTGTGTCTACTGTTGAAGAAGGCATCAACAATACCAAGTGTCCTTTTCTCCCTTTAGACCATTCCTCCTGTGTGTGTGTGTGTGTGTGTGTGTGTGTGTGTTAGAAGACTTTTTCATCACTTTGACAACATACCTGAGAAAATTAAATGAGTAAATATTTATTTTGGTTCAATTTCAGGCTCCATTGCTGTGGCCTGAAGTGAGGCAGATTACCATGGCAGAGAGCCTGGCTTCAAAACAGAGCTTCTCAACTCATGGAGATCAGGGAAATGGTGAGGGGAAGAGAGGACTGAGGAATATGATGTACCCTTCCAGGGAATCAACTCCAGTGGCCTACCCTCCAACTAGGCCCTACCGCCCACAGTTTTGACCAACTCCCGATAGTCCTGTCCAATCATGAACCCATCAGTGGATTGATCCACAGACGAGGTTAGAGCTCAGGATTCAATTCACCTTTCTGTAGAGTCCGTTCTGAATGCTGGTGGATTGGGGTCCAAGCTTTCAACACATGACCTTTGGGCAACATTCCAGATCCAAATTATAGCAGGGTGCCTCCTTCTCTTTAGGTGTTCTGTGTTTGTTTATTGTTTTAAATCACAAATAATGATCCTTTTTCAGTGTAAGACCTATCCCATTTGGCTTGAATCTGGTTCCAGTGGTTGTTGCTCCTCCTGCTGAAAGGCATTTCTGATCACTCAGATTCGGTCTTCTAGCATGGTTCACTCTGACCACAGCTGTTTGTCATTTTGTATTTCTATCTGAGAGAGATACCTACCTAGTGTATTCGAAACTGACCGTCCAAATAAAAGCATTTCTCTTCTTCTCAATATGTTTGGAATATTCCTGGAAACTATGGGGGATATGGAGGGAAAACCCTGGCTCATTCGCGAGCACACGTGACAAAAAGGATCCAGTAATCATAAGTGTATCCTTATACATATATTCAGTGCCCAAAAAGTACAAGGTATTGTGGTAGATATTGTGAACAACATAAAGCTGTGTTATATACATTTCCTGCTATGAAGTGCAATTGAATACAGTCAGTCAATGGAGAAGATGTTACATAGAGTGATCCTTGAAATATAATGCAAGGTCAGCCATTGACGACTGTGGTGGTGAGGATCTCATATGGGGGAAAAGACTAAGTAAGAAAGAATAAAGCCAGAAGTAGAGAGCCCTGAATAATGTGGCTTTGTTAAAACACAGTTGAAGGTTAAAGTAAGGAAAGCTTTTTGAGTCTATAAACATAGGGTGATAAATTCTATGCAAGATATTAAGTTTGTACTTCTTTTAATACCTCATGATTCATTCAAACATTTTCTTATAGATTTCAGTAGAATTTTTAAATCTCTTTAATATGGGCCTTGTCTCGTTTCTTTTTTTAAATTTTTATTGGTTGCTTAAGAAAAAATTACAATGATCTTGACATATCATATTTCATACATTTGATTCAAGTGGGGTATGAATTCTTATTTTTACCACGTGTACAGTTTGCAGGATCACATTGGCTGTACGTGCAGGTTTATACATACTGCCATACTAGTGTCTGTTATATTCTGCTGCCTTTCCTATTCCCTCCCTATCCCCCCTTCTGTCCCCTCCCCTCCCATAATCTCTCTCTACCCCAGCTACTGTAATTCATTTCTCTCCTTTTTTCCCCCCTTTCCCCTCACATCCTCTTCTATGTAATTGTGTGTAACAATGAGGGTATCCTTCCATTTCCATGAAATTCCCCTTCTCTCTCCCATTCCCTCCCACCTCTTGTCCCTTCTAATTGGTAGTCTTCTTTTCATGCTCTTCCAGCCTGCTCTGTTTTGAGTCCCCCTCCTTATATGAAAGAAGACATTCAGCATTTCTTTCCTAGGGATTGGCTAACTTCACTTAGCATAATCTCCTCTAATGCCATCCATTTCCCTGCAAATGCCATGGTTTTGTTATTTTTTAGTGCTGAGTAATATTCCATTGTGTACAAATGCCACATTTTCTTATCCATTCATCTATTGACTGGCATCTAGGTTGGTTCCACATTCTAGCTATTGTGAATTGTGCTGCTGTGAACCTTGATGTAGCTGTATCCCTATAGCATGCTCTTTTTAGGTCTTTGGGAATAGTCCGAGAAGGGGAATAGCTGGGTCGAATGGTGGTTCCATTCCCAGCTTTCCCAGGAACCTCCATAATGCTTTCCAAATTGGCTGCACCAATTTGCAGTCGCACCAGCAATGTACAAGTGTACCTTTTCCCCCCACATCCTTGCCAGCACTTGTTGTTGTTTGACTTCCTAATGGCTGCCATTCTTACTGGACTGATTTGGTATCTTAGAGTGGTTTTAATTTGCATTTCTCTGATTGCTAGAGATGGTGAGCATTTTTTTCCGTGTATTTTTTGATTAATTGTGTATCCTTCTCTGAGAAGTGTCTGTTCAGGTCCTTGGCCCATTTGTTGATTGGGTTGTTTGTTTTCTTAATGTTTACTTTTTGAGTTCTTTGTGTACTCTGGATATTAGGGCTCGGCACATTTGTATCTTTAAGAATTGGCATAATCAATGAAATGTTCCGCACACGTTTGTAGGAAGATTAACATAACACTCCAGTGACAATACAGTAGTAGAAGGATTGATTTGGACTGAGAAGTTGTTCAGTGAATGATATATTACCCATAAATTTGAATTCTCATTATCATAAAGAAGCAAGGTGGAAATAAGAATTTCTTTAAGAGAGTGTTGGGTCTATGGCTCAAGTAGTAGCTCGTTCACCTAGCATGCGTGAGGCATGGGGTTTGATCCTCAGCACTACATAAAAAAAAAAATAAAATAAAATAAAGATGTTGTGTCCACTAAAGGCTAAATAATAAATATTTTTAAAATAGAATTTAAAATAATAGTCCATAAATGTTATGTACAAACTGTGAAAGTAGATTCGTCAACAGATTAATTGTCTGCCTCGAACTAGAATCAGTTGCCTACTGATTTGCCTGGATGATGTTCTCAATTCTGTTTTTTTTTTTTTTTTTTTTTCTTTCATTCCACTGGGCAAACATCTGCCGGGCTTTCTTGATGGCAACATAGTGATTACTGAGCTCCACCCTATTAGAAATACAACTAGTTTTCAACTCATGAAAGTCTATAAAAGCCACTTTTTTAGAAGTCTCTAAACTTTGGAACTATTCAATGATACTCTATTTTTGCCAGCAATAAACAATATATATATATATATATATATATATATATATATATATATATATATTTTAATGTAAAGGGCAAGGTATTGAACAGACACTTCACAGAAGAAGCAATACAATCAGTCAATAAATATATGAAAAAATGTTCAACTTCACTAGTAATGAGAGAGATGCAAATCAAAACTACTCTAAGATTTCATCTCACTTCAATCAGAATGGCAATCATCAAGAATATAAGCAACAGTAAATGTTGGTGAGGATGTGGGGGGAAAAGGTACACGTATACATTGCTGGTGGCACTGCAAATTGATGCAGCCAGTCTGAAAAGCAGTATGAAAATTCCTCGGAAAACTGGGATCGGAAGCACCATTTGACCCAGCTGTCCCACTCATTGGTTTATAACTAAAGGACTTAAAATCGGTATACTAAAAATTCATTAAATTTCATTTAAATTAATACAATTTAACAAAGTCAATTTAAATAACATTTAATATAGATTAAATCATTTAATATGAACTATATAATAAAAATATTAATAAGATTAATTTTAATAAAAATCCACTTAGTGGTTTTAGAAACTACAGGTATCAGAGAAATATTAGCTATATATTCTACTTTTGTCTGCTCTCTCATTTTGCCTAACTTAAGCTAGAAACTTTTGTTTATCTTTTATCTTAATTTACCAAGATAAAAATGGGAAGACAAAACACCCAGTAGCTACACACATCAGCTTTTCCTTTGTTTTTTTCTAAATTTTGCCTTAACATTTACATTATTTTATCCAGTATCCAGGTATTTTCTTATGTTTTTATGTTAAAAGCATATGCCGTTTGATTTCAATCTCTTTTCAAATACATATATCTAAAATCCCTGTTGCTTCTGCCATTATAGTATTTTAATTTAATTCCATCTTGATTTTTGCTTTAATCTAACAATTATTTGGAATTGTTTCTATGGCCCTAATTTCATTGTATATGGAATTTTTTTTTTTTTTTTTTTTTTTGAGGAGTCAAAATTCTTCTAATTTTAGATGCACAAGGAATTGCAGCCTGTGTGATAACACCTTTACGGAATTGGCTGGCGTTTTCATTGTGGTCTAGGGCATGGTAAATTTTGGTGGCTGTAGCCTGTGTGTTTGAACATGATATGTAGTTTTGTGTGCATGGTACAACTTCTTGGTATAGCTCCTCAGTCAGGCTTCTTAAGTGCATTACACAGCTCTTCTCTATCCCTCCCCCCTGCTTGTTGGTGGTTCCTTGTTTGGGTTCTGAGAGAGGGATGTTCAGTTGATGCCTTTTATTCTGCAGGGTTTCCCATGTTTTTGCTCTATGTACCCCACGGTGTGGTACCCCAGATAACTATCTTATTGTTGTCCTGTGCTCTGTGATCCCTGGTATGTAATACTGAAAGCATGAAGCAGCCTGTTACCTCTCAGCTTCTGCAAGTGAACTGTTTCCTTGCACGTTCTATGTTTGCTTTTGTCTTTTCAACTTGATCTACTCTTTCATAATCTATTTTTGTGTTCAGTCCTTGAAATTCTCATTCTTATTTTGGATCACTGAGCATTTCAAATGTCCTTTTCTAACTTCTATGAGGATTTGGTGGTAGAAGGAGAAAGAGAGGTGAAACATGCTCATTTTCAGCCTTTAAGATTGAACCTCAAATCTTAGTGTAGTTTTGATTTTCACTTCTCTAAGTGCTAGTGATGATGAGCATATTTGCATAAATTTGTTGATTAATTTTATATCATCTTGGGAGAAGTGTCTGTTCAGGTCCGTGGCCCATTTATTGAATGGGTTATTTTATTTTATTTTATTTATTTATTTATTCGTTCGTTCGTTCATTCATTCATTTATTTATTTATTTGTGTGTGTGTGTGTGTGTGTGTGTGTATTTAGATTTGTGAGTTCTTTCTATACCCTAGAGATTAGTGCTCTATCTGATGTGTGATGGGGCAAAACTTTTCTCCCAAGATGTAGGATCCCTATTCACCTCCCAGATTGTTTGTTTTGTGGAGAAGAAACTTTTTTAGTTTGAATCTATCTCATTTATTGATACTTGGTTTTAATTCTTGTGCTATAGGAGTCTCATTAAGGAATTTTGGGACTAATCCCATATGATTGGAATTAGGGCCTACTTTTTCTTCTGTTACATGCAAGGTCTCTGGTTTTATTCCTAGGTCCTTGATTCATTTGAGTGGAGTTTTGTGCATGGTGAGAGATAGGGGTTTAATTGCACCTCCCTCCAGTTAGAATGTCAGCGATTTTTGAAAATGGCAGCTATGATGAAGACAACAACAGTAAGTGTTGGTGAGGATTTCAGGAAAAATGTACACTCCTACACTGGCGGTGGAAAGCAGTTTGGCGGCAATTCCTTGGAAATTTGGGAATAGAACCACCATTTGACCTAGCTATCCCTCTTTTTGGTCTATACCCAAAGGACTTAAAAACTGCATACTACAGGGACACAGCCGCATCAATGTTTATAGCAGCAAAATTCACATTAGCTAAATTGTGGAAACAACTTAGTAGATGAATGCATAAAAAAAAAATGTGGCATTTATACACAATTAATATCACTCAGATACTTACCCTCTCGCTCAGTCCAGGAGACGCTAGTGCCCTTCACTACCTCTGTCAGAGCCTGGTTCGGACAGCTGGTGCCTCGGAGAGGACAGGCTGATCCTGCCTGCCTCCCATGTACCCTTTGTCACAGGGAGCGACATTCATGTGAGACCAAGTAAAATCCAGTCATAGACATTAATAGAATATCTCAAAAAAGTATTTAATAAAAAGGCTAGCAAATACAGGGTCTTTAATGAAACTTTAATAAAATTTATGAGACAAGGAAACTGAAAGCACAATATTTTCTTAGGAACTTTTCTGTTTGGTGTTATTCTTTACAATATAGCAGCTTTTCCTAAGAATGCAGGGAGTATGAAATTTCTAAGGCTATCTTGCTGTGTTCTCCATTAAACCCCTTGTCTTAAAAAAACCTTGGATCTAGATTAATCTTTGTAATTTTCTGAGTACCTGTATAACATATTTTTCTCAAGAATGCAGTGAGGTCGCCGTTTCCAAGAGCTCTTCAATTCTGAAATATAAGAAGTGTGTTTCCAGGCATTGAAACCCAAAGGCTCACCTAGACACAATGGAGTGAGCAGAATATATAAAAATCTCTCATGACAAATCTGAACTCTGCTTTTCCCAACCGTGTGAAGTCTACTGGAATAAGATTCCAAGTAATTTGGCAAGTCGAAGCCAAATATATACTTTGATATTCTTCTCGGGAGTAAGCCGTGTGATGTTACAGGAAGGCAGATTTTAGTGCTGAATTTCTGATCGTATCCCCCCAAAAGTTGTTCCATGCATATCATGCAAGAATGTAACCTCCAAAAAATAAATAAATAAAAGAGAGGACATTTGACGTAAGAAGGCTGGATAATATTTGCATGTTCGTGTATTTTTACCACACATCATACCTTCTTATTTCTTCCTTGCTCTGATTTGAAGCATATGCTTTCATTTTTCATTTTGGCTTACCGTGTTATCACTTAATAATAATTCAGTAAATTTACTTAGAACAAGAAAGTCACCTAATGACTCATGTCTTAGAGATGCTTTCAAATAAAAGTAATTGTGCATTTTGTACCATAGAGTATTCCCAGTGTTTCCTAGAATTGTTGCAACTGATGCTGGAGGCTTTGAAATAGAGCAGGAGGCATAAGGGCCGTGGCTTGTGACCCTTCCCAAAGTATGTAAGATTGATAGACATTGAATGCAAATAAACAACTATGCATCATTGAATTTTTTCCTGTCACTGAAATGCTAGTAGAGCTCAAGGAATTGTGAGCCTCTTTGTCTGCAGTACAGGAAAAATAAGAAATTTAAAGACTTGAGTTACATACAATTTCTGATAACATACCTTAGGTTGGTTCTCAGCTTAAAAAACACAAAAAGAGAAATGTCATCATTTTCCATAGCATTGGGAAACTTTTCATAGGTGGGAAACTTTACTATCAGAGCTCATCGGTTCTCAGACATTTATATGTTTTGAATACTTGGCCAATGTGCCTTTGGGATGCGTCCTCCAGTTGTTGTTTCAGTGATTTTGTTCATGCCTAACAACTGATGGCATCTTAATTTTGGTAAAATAATGTAAATGTTAAGGTGAAATTTAGAAATAAGAAAGGAAAAGCTGATATGTGTGTAGCTACTAGGTGTTTTTCTTCCTTTTTTTTATTTTTGTAAAGTAAAGCAAAAGATAAACCAAAAGGTTCTAGCTTAAGTTAGGTAAAATCAAAGAGGAGAAAAAAGAAGATAACATTGCTAATACTTCACTGCCACCTGTAATTTCCAAAACAACTAAGAGCATTTTTATTAAAATTAACTTTATTGACATTTATATTAAATTATATAGTCAATATTAAATAATTCAATCTATATTATGTTAAATTTACTTTGTTAAATTGTATTAATTTAAATAAAATTTAATGAATTTTTAAATATAAATCATACTATAATTTAACATAAGTTAATAAGCAATATCAATTAATAAAATAAATTTAAATCAAACCATCGTATTAATAAAAGAAATTTAAATAATACTACTAATAAAATTAATTTAAATTAGATTGATTTAAATTAGATTAATTTATATTAAATGATAGTATAATTTATATTTAAAAACATATTAAATTTTGTTTAAATTAATTTTAATAAAAACGTTCTGAATGGTTTTAGAAACTACGGGTGTCAGAGAAGTATGTGCTATGCAATCTGCTTTTTCGCTTCTCGGATTTCACCTACTTAAGCTAGAAACTTTTGATTCATCTTTTACCTTAATTTATCAAAAGGTTATAACTACTCCTGTTGTAAAGCTTTTCATCTTCCAAAAACTGTTGTCAGCTTATTTCTCTCCCCAACTTGTTTTGATCAAATGTTTTATAAAATGTGTTTATAAGAACGATTGTAGAGCCCCCAATAGTAGGTAGATAAGCAGTCCAGATATTTAATGATACATTCTTACTAATTAACTTTTCCATTGGCAATGGATCATGTGATCCCACTTCGGGGTTGCCTCATAAAAATACTCTTCCTTCTGGACATATTTATCATCTGGAAAACTGAATTAATGTGAAGTGACTTTCGTAGAGAAATGGAAATCAGCAAAATGGATAGGGGTCATAGAATTTGGATTCAAAGCATCTTAGAATTTATCCACTAAGCTTCCTGTTTAGGTCCTCCCCATTGGAATTTTCGCTTGGTAGTTGTACAATGTTATCTTGGATAAACTAAATATTCTCAACGTTTTGCAACATTATATTTGGTTTTCATGTACTCTAAATCTGAGACATCCTTCTTATGGGTTGGATTTCTCTCGTTTCCTGTGATTGCATGTATCGTTTTTATCTTAATGCCATTAAGTGAGGTTGGAACTAGTGGTTCAAGAAGGCTGCTCTGTACAGTGGCTCACAAAAGTACATCAGAATTGATAACTGGTGATGATTATCTGCTACATTGGAACAAAATTCTATAAACAAAAAGTGCTACAAAAAACAAAACAAATTTTTTAAAAAGTACTATAGCAAAAAATCACAACAACAACAACAACTAAAGAAATAAAATAAAATACCTAGTAGCTATACACTTACATATACCAGCTGTTTTGCTTTCTCTTTTTGTCTACAAGCACATGCGTGCTTTTTCAAAAGGCCATGCTGTAAAACATCAAAAAGGGTTATGGCTTCTTTAGAATAATGCTAAATATTTAGAAGATCCTGGAGTACAGCTCTGGCCCTGTTGTGCAGGGACACTGGCGACGGTGTAAAGGTGGGCATGAAATCTGCAGTGGGTGTGAAAAGAGGACGCCCAGGTCCACCAAGTCCAACTCCAGCGAGGTTACTAAGAGGCACCGCTGCAGAACGTGGGACCAAGAGTGGATTCCCGTTGGTGCTTCTGCCAGCTCTTAATTTGGCTCCATCTTTAACATTTCCTGGTAAAGGGGTTCTGAAAAAGAACTATGAAGCACGGGTTGGGGTTGTTGATTTGGTTTCGGAGGTGTGCTGGGGACACTTGTTGAAGCCCCTCCAAGGCAACTCCTCATCCACTTTCTGACACCACCATAATCTTTATTCAACAAGTGCTCCATTTCGTCCTTTGGAACGTCCAGGATGCTCCCCATCAACTGCAATACTTCACGACGACGTTTGCCTTTTGTTATCTGGAAATGAGCGATTAGAAGGTTTCGCATGAGGACTTTGTCCACTTTTCCTTCTGCGCTGTTGACCAAAGTCGACAATTTCTGTTGTGCGTGGTCCAGCATTTCTTTTCGGAGCTCGTTTTGTTTTTTCAGTTCTGCCATCTGCTCTTCCTTGAGATCTAAGTCTTCTCTCAGCCTGGAAGCAGAATCCCACAGAGCATTCGCTTGATCCAAACGTTCCTGCAGTGATGTTACTTCTCCTTCTAGCTTTTCGGCCTTGTTCTTCCATTCAGCTATTGACTGTTTTTCTTTGGCTAGTTCAGCAGAATGCAGAGCTTTCTCTTCTTCTTGGAAGTGTTGAACCTCGTTTTCTCTTAGGATTTTTACTTTGGTCTCTTGAAAAATATCAGAATTCAGTGTTTGAGCGTCTCCTCTCTCTCCAGGCAACTGGGCTTTTAGTTCTTCAATAGTTTTCTGCAAGTTCTTAATTTCCTCCTCTCTTTCTAAAATTAACTGGCTATGCGCAGCATTCATCTGCTCATACTTGTACTTAAATTCATGCATTTCCTCCTTCTGCTCCTGTAAAGACTGAAGTAGTTGCATTTTATGCTGGTTTTGATTTTCAATTATATTCAGATGGTCTTGAATTTCATCTTCCAGATGATTTTTGACTATGTTCAGTTGAGATACCTCCAATTCTAGTTCTGTGATAGCATCAAGAGCTTCAGGCTCAGCCACTGGTGCAGCTTGATTGTGCTGTTCCGTAAGTATTTCCAGTTCTACTCGCAGATAGTTGTTTTCTGCTCTCATGTAGGTAAGACTTTTGTCCTTTCTTTCAACGGATTGCCTTAAAGTTTCATTTTCTCTTAAGGCCTGAGAACACTTATGTAAATCCTTTTGTAGTTGTGAAATTTTTTCTTCGAGTTTTTCAATAAAAACTTCTTTCTCATTTATGACTTGTGTCAATCGCTCCTCTTCTTCTATATAAGATGCCAAAATTTCCTCAGTTTCTTTTTCATCAGCAGTCATTTGCTCAATATTCTTTTTGAGTCCTGCTATTTCAAAGTCCTTCTCTTGATTGAGTTGAACTGCACATTCGTGTTTCAGCTTTAAGGCCGAGGTATTCCAATCATGTGCATTGGAGAGTTCCTGAATAGTCTGCCTGTGATTATTTGCTTCTTCCAACAGTCTTTTTTCTGCCTGGTGCAGTTTGGCTTCAGTCTCTTCTTTGTCTCTTTTGAGAGTCTCCGTGATAGTGTCTTTTTCTTGAGAGATTTGATTGTAAGCAGCAATAGATTCTTCCAACTTACGCCTTACATCGTCACGTGCTAAAATCAACATTTCATTTTCCGTCTTGAGTTCAACAGCAACTTTCGTTAAGTTTTCATTGAGCTGTTCCTCTTCAGAAAGGTTGCTAGCTTCAGCTTCTCGTTCTTTAGGCATGTCATCCTTACAATGACTGTTAGAGTCTTCATTCAGAGAGGTTCGATACTTACTCTTAAACCCAGACAGCTCCTCTTCAAGTTGTCTAATGTGATCCTTAAGCCCAAGGTTTTCCTGCTGGATGTTTGAACTATTTTTTTGTGACTGATTTAGCTGATCTACTAAATCTTCTACTTTTCCTTCAAGCTTCTGCTTGGTTAAACGCAAATCACTGAGGCTCCGTGCATTCTCAGTTAACTTCTCCTTCTGCACATGCAGCTCTTGGGATATGTTCATTTGCTCATCCTCAAGTTGATGAACTCTCTTTTTTTCATCATCTAGATCTTGTTCCAACTTCTTGATGACAAGGTCTCCTTCATTTTGTTGTTTTGATAGCTCATCTTGTATCAAAATCATGTGCTCTGTAGCTTCCCGATTCCGATGATCCAGTTCTTCTAACTCAGCCATCAGCATTTTCTTTTCATTGATAGTCTGATTCAGTTCTTCCTCCTTTGCCTTCAAGTGAAGTTTTAAGTCTAGTAATTGTACATTCAAATTCATGTCCGTTGAAGCTCTGTTTTTCATGACTTGATAGTCACGGCTCAGTTTTGACAGTGACATCTGAAGTTCCTCTTTTTCTTGACTCAATGATGACTTCTCTTTTTCTAGAGCTTCAACATGCATTTTAAGTTTCAGATTGTCTTCAGCAAGACGGTTATCCTGGTTTAAACCATTTAGTCTCACGATTTCCTTCTCCGCATCAGCCAGGGCTCGTTGAAGCCTGAACACTTCTTCCACTGCTGAATGCTGAGGAAGGGTTCTTCCCTTTTCTGCCACAGTAGAACTCTGCTCCCAAACTGAAATTTCATGCTGATGATCATATATGTCTGGACTTTGGTTTGGTTGAAGAGTCTTGATAGTATTTAGTACTTTGCAGATTTCACTTGAGTCAGAATGGTGCGTTCCCTGAGCCTCAGCAATCTGCCTCGAGTGGCCAACTTCAGATTCATGTTTTGCAACTTCAGTTGGTAATCCGTTTGTTTCTTGTTGTGATAAAATTATGTCACTAAAGTCCGTGTCATCATCACGAAAGGCTGAAAAATGACTACCGACCAGGGAACCGAACGGAGCCGGTGCAGTTGTTGTTGGTACACCACAAGCTCCCGAGCGTACTGATTGAGCAGCTGCCTGTAGTTGGAACATTTGATCTTGCAGTACAATCTGTCCTGCTTTAGGATGGCTGATCTCTACCTCTTTCTGTGGCAGTTGATTCTGGGAACTTACAGACTGATGGTTTATTTGTAGCTCTGATGCTTCATGCTTTTCTTCCAGGTCAGTACAGCACTTTTTCGGTCCTTCATTCTCACATCTTAGTGTGGAATCAGTAGTTTCCATTTCCTTTCTCGAACAATGATGTAAAGCTGCTTCTGGGTCTCCTAAGTCATCCAGAAGCATTTCCCTGTTGAAGGTGGAGCTCTGGCCGGTGAGGAAAGCCAAGCTGCTCCCCACCTGACCCAAGAAGTGGCCCAAGCCTGAGCCCAGGCCTCCAAACCAGGACCACATCGTGGCCACTTCAGTGATCCATCGGACCAGCTCTGAGAAGCGCGTCCATCACCATCCACTTCTCTGCCCCGAACGTCCTCCGGCGTTGCCGGGGTCGATTATGACCCAAGCGCTCAGAATTCCTCAGAGCGCGGGGTTCCTGGGGCTCCACCAACACTAATCATCCCTTCCTGCCTGTAAACTCAGAAGCCTGTCCTGCGCTTTGACCAGGGACTGGCATCCAGTAGCACACTCACCCCCTGCAGGGCCTCTGCTTCTTCCCTGCACTTGCCTGTCAGCTATTGGCTCACAGGATTGGGCAGGGTTGGCTGGGAGGAGCTAGAGATCCAGGAAAGTGTCCCAGTTTGAGTCCCAAGGCAGTGTGCTGTGGAGCCAGGAAGAATCAATGTTGTAGATGAAATCCAAAGGTAGTTCACTGGACAGTTCCCTCTTGTCTGGGAGAGGTGGGCTTTTTGTCCCATTCAGTTGCATTCAGTTGACGAGGTGAGGTCTCGCTCCACATTAGAGAATGGAATCTATTTAACTAAAAGTCCCCGATTCAAAAGTAAATCTCACCCCATAACACCAGCACAGACACACCCAGAATAAAAGTTGGCCAAGTATCTGGGCATCGTAGCCCAGACGAGTTAACATATAAAATTAACCATCACAGAGTCTTAATCAGTCTCAGAATTCAAATTATAATACGGATTAAATTTCACTAAAGAACCATCTTTACCCTTTCCAAAAGTAAACTTTTGCTGTTAATCTATACATTTTCGAGTTCATTTTAATATTATTTGGTCCTTGTTGATTCTGATTGAAGTTTATTTAAGTGCTCAAAAATTCCGCTTAAATTTCACTTAAGAAAAATTTGTTTTAGAGCCAATAGGTTGATGTTCACTTCACCTATGGTTGTTTATCAGTGCCAAATATAATCCAGGTTTCAAGAGTACAGAGCGAAATAGAAAGTTGAGAAATTTTCTACTATGGAGTAACAATCCTAAATGTAATTCCCATACCTCTAAGGATCAGAAGGAGTTAAGATAAGGCCCTGCTTTCCAAGGTGTTTAAATTCCAACAAGTTAATGAGGAGGCAGTTTTGTAGAGTTGGGGACAAAGCAAAGAGAGGAAGCACGTGGGCTGTAACAGACAGACCAGTTGGGACCAAAGCAATTTTGGAGCTAAACTGACAGAATGCATTTATGAAACCTCTCTCACAAGCATGAGTTGAACAGTAAATGAGAACATAGTGTGTGTAGTTCTCACCTGATGGCTGGTGCAGAGAAAGTGGCCAACAAATGGAGCCTGCTGCCACTTTGTTCATATTTGCCTTTTTGTTTCCTTTAGGATCATTTTCCTTATTACCCTTTAGAAGGGGTTTGGGTTTGCTCCCATTACTCTCTTCCCAGAGCCCATATTCAGGAGACTCTTTTCCTTGAGCTGTTCTTTCTATATGTCTGTTCAGGAAACAAAACCCCAAGGTGGCAGAAATAAAATTTAAAAAAAAGGAAGAATTTTTGGAAAATTAATGGTTAAATAGATTCTGAGGATCATATGAATCACCTCATAATGTCTCTTGCCTTCAAGATAGAGCAAGTAGACATAATTACTCAGATTGCTATCAGAAACTAGTGACTGCATTTGTGTCCTGTGCTAGAAAAGGAAATCTTCTTGGTCCTTCTTATTCATCTCCAAATCTGAGAGAGAAGTCAGGCCTGTGTTAGTCAATGTCTCCTCATAAAAGACTAAAATAAAAATTTAAGCCCCTTTTAGCATCTGCTGAAGTGAGAATCCACGCTGTACCCCAGCTGTGTCTACTGTTGAAGAAGGCATCAACAATACCAAGTGTCCTTTTCTCCCTTTAGACCATTCCTCCTGTGTGTGTGTGTGTGTGTGTGTGTGTGTGTGTGTTAGAAGACTTTTTCATCACTTTGACAACATACCTGAGAAAATTAAATGAGTAAATATTTATTTTGGTTCAATTTCAGGCTCCATTGCTGTGGCCTGAAGTGAGGCAGATTACCATGGCAGAGAGCCTGGCTTCAAAACAGAGCTTCTCAACTCATGGAGATCAGGGAAATGGTGAGGGGAAGAGAGGACTGAGGAATATGATGTACCCTTCCAGGGAATCAACTCCAGTGGCCTACCCTCCAACTAGGCCCTACCGCCCACAGTTTTGACCAACTCCCGATAGTCCTGTCCAATCATGAACCCATCAGTGGATTGATCCACAGACGAGGTTAGAGCTCAGGATTCAATTCACCTTTCTGTAGAGTCCGTTCTGAATGCTGGTGGATTGGGTTCCAAGCTTTCAACACATGACCTTTGGGCAACATTCCAGATCCAAATTATAGCAGGGTGCCTCCTTCTCTTTAGGTGTTCTGTGTTTGTTTATTGTTTTAAATCACAAATAATGATCCTTTTTCAGTGTAAGACCTATCCCATTTGGCTTGAATCTGGTTCCAGTGGTTGTTGCTCCTCCTGCTGAAAGGCATTTCTGATCACTCAGATTCGGTCTTCTAGCATGGTTCACTCTGACCACAGCTGTTTGTCATTTTGTATTTCTATCTGAGAGAGATACCTACCTAGTGTATTCGAAACTGACCGTCCAAATAAAAGCATTTCTCTTCTTCTCAATATGTTTGGAATATTCCTGGAAACTATGGGGGATATGGAGGGAAAACCCTGGCTCATTCGCGAGCACACGTGACAAAAAGGATCCAGTAATCATAAGTGTATCCTTATACATATATTCAGTGCCCAAAAAGTACAAGGTATTGTGGTAGATATTGTGAACAACATAAAGCTGTGTTATATACATTTCCTGCTATGAAGTGCAATTGAATACAGTCAGTCAATGGAGAAGATGTTACATAGAGTGATCCTTGAAATATAATGCAAGGTCAGCCATTGACGACTGTGGTGGTGAGGATCTCATATGGGGGAAAAGACTAAGTAAGAAAGAATAAAGCCAGAAGTAGAGAGCCCTGAATAATGTGGCTTTGTTAAAACACAGTTGAAGGTTAAAGTAAGGAAAGCTTTTTGAGTCTATAAACATAGGGTGATAAATTCTATGCAAGATATTAAGTTTGTACTTCTTTTAATACCTCATGGTTCATTCAAACATTTTCTTATAGATTTCAGTAGAATTTTTAAATCTCTTTAATATGGGCCTTGTCTCGTTTCTTTTTTTAAATTTTTATTGGTTGCTTAAGAAAAAATTACAATGATCTTGACATATCATATTTCATACATTTGATTCAAGTGGGGTATGAATTCTTATTTTTACCACGTGTACAGTTTGCAGGATCACATTGGCTGTACGTGCAGGTTTATACATACTGCCATACTAGTGTCTGTTATATTCTGCTGCCTTTCCTATTCCCTCCCTATCCCCCCTTCTGTCCCCTCCCCTCCCATAATCTCTCTCTACCCCAGCTACTGTAATTCATTTCTCTCCTTTTTTCCCCCCTTTCCCCTCACATCCTCTTCTATGTAATTGTGTGTAACAATGAGGGTATCCTTCCATTTCCATGAAATTCCCCTTCTCTCTCCCATTCCCTCCCACCTCTTGTCCCTTCTAATTGGTAGTCTTCTTTTCATGCTCTTCCAGCCTGCTCTGTTTTGAGTCCCCCTCCTTATATGAAAGAAGACATTCAGCATTTCTTTCCTAGGGATTGGCTAACTTCACTTAGCATAATCTCCTCTAATGCCATCCATTTCCCTGCAAATGCCATGGTTTTGTTATTTTTTAGTGCTGAGTAATATTCCATTGTGTACAAATGCCACATTTTCTTATCCATTCATCTATTGACTGGCATCTAGGTTGGTTCCACATTCTAGCTATTGTGAATTGTGCTGCTGTGAACCTTGATGTAGCTGTATCCCTATAGCATGCTCTTTTTAGGTCTTTGGGAATAGTCCGCGAGAAGGGGAATAGCTGGGTCGAATGGTGGTTCCATTCCCAGCTTTCCCAGGAACCTCCATAATGCTTTCCAAATTGGCTGCACCAATTTGCAGTCGCACCAGCAATGTACAAGTGTACCTTTTCCCCCCACATCCTTGCCAGCACTTGTTGTTGTTTGACTTCCTAATGGCTGCCATTCTTACTGGACTGATTTGGTATCTTAGAGTGGTTTTAATTTGCATTTCTCTGATTGCTAGAGATGGTGAGCATTTTTTTCCGTGTATTTTTTGATTAATTGTGTATCCTTCTCTGAGAAGTGTCTGTTCAGGTCCTTGGCCCATTTGTTGATTGGGTTGTTTGTTTTCTTAATGTTTACTTTTTGAGTTCTTTGTGTACTCTGGATATTAGGGCTCGGCACATTTGTATCTTTAAGAATTGGCATAATCAATGAAATGTTCCGCACACGTTTGTAGGAAGATTAACATAACACTCCAGTGACAATACAGTAGTAGAAGGATTGATTTGGACTGAGAAGTTGTTCAGTGAATGATATATTACCCATAAATTTGAATTCTCATTATCATAAAGAAGCAAGGTGGAAATAAGAATTTCTTTAAGAGAGTGTTGGGTCTATGGCTCAAGTAGTAGCTCGTTCACCTAGCATGCGTGAGGCATGGGGTTTGATCCTCAGCACTACATAAAAAAAAAAAATAAAATAAAATAAAGATGTTGTGTCCACTAAAGGCTAAATAATAAATATTTTTAAAATAGAATTTAAAATAATAGTCCATAAATGTTATGTACAAACTGTGAAAGTAGATTCGTCAACAGATTAATTGTCTGCCTCGAACTAGAATCAGTTGCCTACTGATTTGCCTGGATGATGTTCTCAATTCTGTTTTTTTTTTTTTTTTTTTTCTTTCATTCCACTGGGCAAACATCTGCCGGGCTTTCTTGATGGCAACATAGTGATTACTGAGCTCCACCCTATTAGAAATACAACTAGTTTTCAACTCATGAAAGTCTATAAAAGCCACTTTTTTAGAAGTCTCTAAACTTTGGAACTATTCAATGATACTCTATTTTTGCCAGCAATAAACAATATATATATATATATATATATATATATATATATTTTAATGTAAAGGGCAAGGTATTGAACAGACACTTCACAGAAGAAGCAATACAATCAGTCAATAAATATATGAAAAAATGTTCAACTTCACTAGTAATGAGAGAGATGCAAATCAAAACTACTCTAAGATTTCATCTCACTTCAATCAGAATGGCAATCATCAAGAATATAAGCAACAGTAAATGTTGGCGAGGATGTGGGGGGAAAAGGTACACGTATACATTGCTGGTGGCACTGCAAATTGATGCAGCCAGTCTGAAAAGCAGTATGAAAATTCCTCGGAAAACTGGGATCGGAAGCACCATTTGACCCAGCTGTCCCACTCATTGGTTTATAACTAAAGGACTTAAAATCGGTATACTAAAAATTCATTAAATTTCATTTAAATTAATACAATTTAACAAAGTCAATTTAAATAACATTTAATATAGATTAAATCATTTAATATGAACTATATAATAAAAATATTAATAAGATTAATTTTAATAAAAATCCACTTAGTGGTTTTAGAAACTACAGGTATCAGAGAAATATTAGCTATATATTCTACTTTTGTCTGCTCTCTCATTTTGCCTAACTTAAGCTAGAAACTTTTGTTTATCTTTTATCTTAATTTACCAAGATAAAAATGGGAAGACAAAACACCCAGTAGCTACACACATCAGCTTTTCCTTTGTTTTTTTCTAAATTTTGCCTTAACATTTACATTATTTTATCCAGTATCCAGGTATTTTCTTATGTTTTTATGTTAAAAGCATATGCCGTTTGATTTCAATCTCTTTTCAAATACATATATCTAAAATCCCTGTTGCTTCTGCCATTATAGTATTTTAATTTAATTCCATCTTGATTTTTGCTTTAATCTAACAATTATTTGGAATTGTTTCTATGGCCCTAATTTCATTGTATATGGAATTTTTTTTTTTTTTTTTTTTTTTTTTGAGGAGTCAAAATTCTTCTAATTTTAGATGCACAAGGAATTGCAGCCTGTGTGATAACACCTTTACGGAATTGGCTGGCGTTTTCATTGTGGTCTAGGGCATGGTAAATTTTGGTGGCTGTAGCCTGTGTGTTTGAACATGATATGTAGTTTTGTGTGCATGGTACAACTTCTTGGTATAGCTCCTCAGTCAGGCTTCTTAAGTGCATTACACAGCTCTTCTCTATCCCTCCCCCCTGCTTGTTGGTGGTTCCTTGTTTGGGTTCTGAGAGAGGGATGTTCAGTTGATGCCTTTTATTCTGCAGGGTTTCCCATGTTTTTGCTCTATGTACCCCACGGTGTGGTACCCCAGATAACTATCTTATTGTTGTCCTGTGCTCTGTGATCCCTGGTATGTAATACTGAAAGCATGAAGCAGCCTGTTACCTCTCAGCTTCTGCAAGTGAACTGTTTCCTTGCACGTTCTATGTTTGCTTTTGTCTTTTCAACTTGATCTACTCTTTCATAATCTATTTTTGTGTTCAGTCCTTGAAATTCTCATTCTTATTTTGGATCACTGAGCATTTCAAATGTCCTTTTCTAACTTCTATGAGGATTTGGTGGTAGAAGGAGAAAGAGAGGTGAAACATGCTCATTTTCAGCCTTTAAGATTGAACCTCAAATCTTAGTGTAGTTTTGATTTTCACTTCTCTAAGTGCTAGTGATGATGAGCATATTTGCATAAATTTGTTGATTAATTTTATATCATCTTGGGAGAAGTGTCTGTTCAGGTCCGTGGCCCATTTATTGAATGGGTTATTTTATTTTATTTTATTTATTTATTTATTCGTTCGTTCGTTCATTCATTCATTTATTTATTTATTTGTGTGTGTGTGTGTGTGTGTGTATTTAGATTTGTGAGTTCTTTCTATACCCTAGAGATTAGTGCTCTATCTGATGTGTGATGGGGCAAAACTTTTCTCCCAAGATGTAGGATCCCTATTCACCTCCCAGATTGTTTGTTTTGTGGAGAAGAAACTTTTTTAGTTTGAATCTATCTCATTTATTGATACTTGGTTTTAATTCTTGTGCTATAGGAGTCTCATTAAGGAATTTTGGGACTAATCCCATATGATTGGAATTAGGGCCTACTTTTTCTTCTGTTACATGCAAGGTCTCTGGTTTTATTCCTAGGTCCTTGATTCATTTGAGTGGAGTTTTGTGCATGGTGAGAGATAGGGGTTTAATTGCACCTCCCTCCAGTTAGAATGTCAGCGATTTTTGAAAATGGCAGCTATGATGAAGACAACAACAGTAAGTGTTGGTGAGGATTTCAGGAAAAATGTACACTCCTACACTGTCGGTGGGACTGTAGATTGGTGCAGCCAATATGGAAAGCAGTTTGGCGGCAATTCCTTGGAAATTTGGGAATAGAACCACCATTTGACCTAGCTATCCCTCTTTTTGGTCTATACCCAAAGGACTTAAAAACTGCATACTACAGGGACACAGCCGCATCAATGTTTATAGCAGCAAAATTCACATTAGCTAAATTGTGGAAACAACTTAGTAGATGAATGCATAAAAAAAAAAATGTGGCATTTATACACAATTAATATCACTCAGATACTTACCCTCTCGCTCAGTCCAGGAGACGCTAGTGCCCTTCACTACCTCTGTCAGAGCCTGGTTCGGACAGCTGGTGCCTCGGAGAGGACAGGCTGATCCTGCCTGCCTCCCATGTACCCTTTGTCACAGGGAGCGACATTCATGTGAGACCAAGTAAAATCCAGTCATAGACATTAATAGAATATCTCAAAAAAGTATTTAATAAAAAGGCTAGCAAATACAGGGTCTTTAATGAAACTTTAATAAAATTTATGAGACAAGGAAACTGAAAGCACAATATTTTCTTAGGAACTTTTCTGTTTGGTGTTATTCTTTACAATATAGCAGCTTTTCCTAAGAATGCAGGGAGTATGAAATTTCTAAGGCTATCTTGCTGTGTTCTCCATTAAACCCCTTGTCTTAAAAAAACCTTGGATCTAGATTAATCTTTGTAATTTTCTGAGTACCTGTATAACATATTTTTCTCAAGAATGCAGTGAGGTCGCCGTTTCCAAGAGCTCTTCAATTCTGAAATATAAGAAGTGTGTTTCCAGGCATTGAAACCCAAAGGCTCACCTAGACACAATGGAGTGAGCAGAATATATAAAAATCTCTCATGACAAATCTGAACTCTGCTTTTCCCAACCGTGTGAAGTCTACTGGAATAAGATTCCAAGTAATTTGGCAAGTCGAAGCCAAATATATACTTTGATATTCTTCTCGGGAGTAAGCCGTGTGATGTTACAGGAAGGCAGATTTTAGTGCTGAATTTCTGATCGTATCCCCCCAAAAGTTGTTCCATGCATATCATGCAAGAATGTAACCTCCAAAAAATAAATAAATAAAAGAGAGGACATTTGACGTAAGAAGGCTGGATAATATTTGCATGTTCGTGTATTTTTACCACACATCATACCTTCTTATTTCTTCCTTGCTCTGATTTGAAGCATATGCTTTCATTTTTCATTTTGGCTTACCGTGTTATCACTTAATAATAATTCAGTAAATTTACTTAGAACAAGAAAGTCACCTAATGACTCATGTCTTAGAGATGCTTTCAAATAAAAGTAATTGTGCATTTTGTACCATAGAGTATTCCCAGTGTTTCCTAGAATTGTTGCAACTGATGCTGGAGGCTTTGAAATAGAGCAGGAGGCATAAGGGCCGTGGCTTGTGACCCTTCCCAAAGTATGTAAGATTGATAGACATTGAATGCAAATAAACAACTATGCATCATTGAATTTTTTCCTGTCACTGAAATGCTAGTAGAGCTCAAGGAATTGTGAGCCTCTTTGTCTGCAGTACAGGAAAAATAAGAAATTTAAAGACTTGAGTTACATACAATTTCTGATAACATACCTTAGGTTGGTTCTCAGCTTAAAAAACACAAAAAGAGAAATGTCATCATTTTCCATAGCATTGGGAAACTTTTCATAGGTGGGAAACTTTACTATCAGAGCTCATCGGTTCTCAGACATTTATATGTTTTGAATACTTGGCCAATGTGCCTTTGGGATGCGTCCTCCAGTTGTTGTTTCAGTGATTTTGTTCATGCCTAACAACTGATGGCATCTTAATTTTGGTAAAATAATGTAAATGTTAAGGTGAAATTTAGAAATAAGAAAGGAAAAGCTGATATGTGTGTAGCTACTAGGTGTTTTTCTTCCTTTTTTTTATTTTTGTAAAGTAAAGCAAAAGATAAACCAAAAGGTTCTAGCTTAAGTTAGGTAAAATCAAAGAGGAGAAAAAAGAAGATAACATTGCTAATACTTCACTGCCACCTGTAATTTCCAAAACAACTAAGAGCATTTTTATTAAAATTAACTTTATTGACATTTATATTAAATTATATAGTCAATATTAAATAATTCAATCTATATTATGTTAAATTTACTTTGTTAAATTGTATTAATTTAAATAAAATTTAATGAATTTTTAAATATAAATCATACTATAATTTAACATAAGTTAATAAGCAATATCAATTAATAAAATAAATTTAAATCAAACCATCGTATTAATAAAAGAAATTTAAATAATACTACTAATAAAATTAATTTAAATTAGATTGATTTAAATTAGATTAATTTATATTAAATGATAGTATAATTTATATTTAAAAACATATTAAATTTTGTTTAAATTAATTTTAATAAAAACGTTCTGAATGGTTTTAGAAACTACGGGTGTCAGAGAAGTATGTGCTATGCAATCTGCTTTTTC